>NC_140959.1:103979296-104579296 GCF_014529385.1 Adiantum capillus-veneris
GAGAGATAAGACGAAGAATGCCAATAGAATATTAAATTTGTTGTCCAGGTTATAAGTTTTTTATCCTCATTATGAGTAGCGACGAGGATGTGGGACCGTCCAACCGAAACACCTATCTCTCAACGAGGGTCTTATGTCCTTGTAATCAATGCAAGCATGCTGTGCGACGGACAAGACGTGTTTCTTTAGCACGTTCGTGAATTTGGCGAGTTCGATCCATCTATTATAGATCGAGTTGTTGCCAATTATAACTCGTCGGACTCTGACGCTGACCAACAAGCAGCAATCTTGCAACCCAATAGACGTGTTTGCAGGCGCTTTGGTCAAGCAGCATATGTGAGGCCACAAGATGTAGCCTCTGACAGCTCGGGGGATGATCATGCAGAGCACATTCCCAACGAGGCAATGTTTGAGCCCGAGATTGATGAAATGATCGAGACGATCATGGATTCAGAAAGGCTTATCTATGATGATATGAAAAGTGAAGCCGATACGCCATTGTATAATGGAGCACGTATGTCTAGATTGAAAGCACTCCTGGTTCTTCTCAACATGCAGGCAAAGTTTGGATGGAGTGACACTAGCGTCACAGCGCTTTTCAGGTGATCTATTACAATTAGTTTACTTTAATAAAACTCTAAATGTATAATGATCTGATAGATTTTTACACGACTGTATCATATTTTTATGTTGTGTAGATTGCTGAAAGAGCACATACGACCAGCTGACAATGTGATGCTAGATTCCCGAGATGAAGCAAGAAAGATTTTGCGAAACTTGGGGATGGATTACAATTCTATCCACGCTTGTCCTAATGACTGCATTCTTTTCAGAGGGGAATACATAGACATGGAGAAGTGTCCGAAATGTGATTCCGAAAGATATGGAGTAGATCTCCACGGGACAAAAAATCCACAAAAGGTTTTGCGACATTTCCCTCTGCTTCCTCGCATCAAGCATTTCTTCGAATGTAAGTCCATGGCCGCCCTAGCATCATGGCATGAGGAGAATAAATCTTCGGATGGTGTCCTACAAATTCCTGCAGATTGCGTAGCGTGGAAACATATAGATGGAACATGGTCGGATTTTGCCAGGGAAGCTCGAAATTTGGCTTAGGCCTGGCTATGGATGGCGTAAATCCATTTGGTCAAAGATCAACATCTTACAGTGTATGGCCCGTTGTCATCGTCAACTACAACATTCCCCCGTGGTAGACTACGAAGGAGGGGCACCTATGGCTAAGCTTGATTGTGCCAGGGCGATATAAAGTGGGGAATATGGATGTGTATCTTCGTCCACTATTGGAAGAGCTACAACAATTGTGGATTGGCATAGAGGTGGTGGATATGAGCCGACACACAGGACGACGGAATGCTTTGATCAGAGGCATTCTAATGTGGACCATGCATGACTATCCCGGGCTAATAGAATGCTCAGGTGATCTATTGACACTCCTCACTCAGACACTGTAAATCTTGTTTTTTCCCATAGTTGATCTATTATCATGTGTATACATGCAGGGCTTCAAACAAGCGGATACAGAGCATGTGTCACATGTGGACCTAGACTGAATGCACGTAGGGCACCCTCACTAAAGAAGCAAATCTACGAAGGTCATCAAGCGTATCTTCCAGAGAATCATGTGTTACGCGACGGCTTTTTGGGAAGAGAGCCACCAAGGATGTCTGCACAAGCATGGTTAGAGCAGAAGGAGATGTGCGATGACGGATTGCCTCCAGGGATGAAGAGACTATCTCTATGGTACGAGTTACCATACTGGCCCCGACTCATGATCAATCACTTGCTCGATCCAATGCACATATTCAAGAATGTGGGTAATCTACTATGGGACCATCTGACCGGCAAGAAAGATACTTTGGGAGCCAGAGTTGACCTTAGAAATGTGGATCGTATGGAGCAATATTGGCCGCAAACAGCGTCTGATGGATCGATAAAACTCCCTAAAGCACCATGGATTTTCACAGGAGCCCAAGAACGCAAAGTAAAAGAGACCATTCGATCTTTGCGGACCCCCACTGGCGTAATGCACTCGCTCCGAACGTGTTTTACTAAAGAAGGAAAGCTTACCGGTTTGAAGTCACACGATTGGCATAAAATGTGTCAGTACGTTCATAGTGGACTTTAATATCATTGCATAAAATGTGGACTTTAATATCATTGCTGCACATACTTTACAGTTTATTTTACCGGTTGCCATTGAGGGATGTTTGTCTCTCGACATCCGTAACACAATCTACAAACTTGCAAAGCTGGTGCAATGGATCTCACAAAAGGAGATCAACGTAGGCTCCATACCATTCGCCAAACTAAATGTTGTGGAGCTTGTGTGCATGTTTGAGAAACATTTTCCTACTACAATGCTAACCATTCAGGTGCATCTTCTTGTTCACATAGTTGATGAGGTGGAAATAGCTGGCACAGTTCATTCCAGATGGATTTTCTTCTTAGAGCGTTTCATGAAAACGCTTAAGGGATATGTGCGTCAAAAGGCACGTCCAGAGGGTAGCATGGCAGAAGGTTGGTTGGTATCAGAGTCCCTAGTATACATTGGAGAGTGGCTAGACGGATTTGATAAATCCCGGGACACGCTATGGCGAACCATAGATGATGAGCGCATATCTGGGATTGTCATGTGCAATCTCGGTGTTGAGAAGAAGATGACGGAAGATCTAGAGGCTAAAATCAACCGATTTTGCATGCTTCACAATCCAGTGATGCAAAAGTGGATTTCACAATATGAGGATGCAAAGCAAGAGCGACAAAGGGCACGAATCGAGTGGAGACGGGGAAGACGACCACCGATGCACTATCCAGCGGTTCTGGAGAGCCTACCAACCTTCATGAGCTTAAGATGGTTGCACAACCAATTGAAAAGCGCACAATAATGCGGTGACGAAGTGACTGAAGAAGAGTGGGAGTACTCTCGGGGTTGCGACCAAGGTAAGTTTGCAATGTACGACTAGCAAGTGACTTTATTTATAAACGTTTGAACGGCCACTCATAATCTTTGTTCGTTGTAGTATAAGTCATACACAGCAGCATGGTGTAAAGGTCGACATTTTAGGGTGGAACGAATCGACAAAAAGCGTTTTACTCAAGATTGTGGAATCATGGCAAAATTTGAACAGTCTAGTCGACGACGTTCCTCTGATGCAGATCCTGTGGTGGCGGAACTCACTTACTTCGGCACGCTGCAAGAGATTTTGAGGATCGATTACAGAGGATTTTTTGTCAACTTGTTCGACGTGCAATGGTTCAAGATAATCATGGAGGGTCGCAACGCTACTGTGCGTAGAGGAGAGTCTGGTTTTCTTGAGGTGGATTCTACTAAGAAATGGACTGACCTAAGAGACACTTTCGTACTACCCGAGCATTGTGAACAAGTAAGTATATAAATAGTTAACATCCCCCTTTTACAAGTTATGTGCTTGAAAGCTCTCATGTAAGTTATGTGGCTCTGGCAGGTAATATTTCATCCTACAAAGTCTACATCAAACTGGTGGTATGTCATAGAGGTATCCCCTCGTAGTGCAAGGACGTATGAAGGCTACCATGTGCCAATCACAACGGCATCAATGGAGGAGATCAGAGAAGATGCTCAATCAGAAGCCACTGCATGCGGTGGTGCCAGACGAGCATCAAGATGCTACTACTCTATATGGGGTGCATGCAGAGGAGCTACAAAATGAAACAGAGGATATGTGTTTAAACGGAGAGCTCTATATAGATATAGGAAGTTATGCTGAGTTATGCGAGGATGAGAGAGAGATCTCTTAAAGCCACAAATATTGTATTTGAACAATTTTGCTCCGTGCTGTAAAAGCTCTGGCTCTCTAAGTACCTTCCATGGTGTATAACGCTCATTTCTACTCGCGCTCACATATCTTTGATTGAAAATTCTGAGTTTTCGACTTGCCTCTTCTATCACTCAATTCATTGCGTCATTGTATTTATATGCGTCATTACGTCATTGTATTTAATGGTCTTTGCCCCATTGTCTACTCTATTCATTCAATATTAAGTTTAAATATTCGTGTGTTTAATGCAGGTATGGATGATGAGGAGTTTCTTCTTCTTTGTCACCGCAGCAGAGACAGTGGTACGTGGAGCGTCATCGCTCTGGCGCATCATCGCGCGTTCCTACTCCATCCGCATCCCTCTCTTTCGGAGCATTCGGCGCGCTCCGAAGCTTCGGCGTCGACGAGACGAGCTTCACACTCGTCTAGACACCGGCGCTCTAGTGGTGGCGGTGGCGGTTGTTGTGGGGATTCTGCCACCGATGCCTCCACACCGCCTCGTGTTCGACGAGGCTCTTTACCCTCCCCTTCTTTGCCCGCCCCCACACCAGCCACAGCATCGCCATCTACGCCAAGTTTTGCACGACTGACTGTTCCTAGAAGCTACACACCTTTACCTACTCCGCCGGGAGCCATCCCACTCGACACTCCTCGCTTCGGGGCCCAGACGCCGGTGGAGACACCTGACGTCCGTACCCCCATCGACACGCCGCTTGAGACCCCTGCCGGGACACCCAGGTTCACGCGTCACCAGCCAGAGGGCTTGCCTTACTCCATTGACATCAGCGGCGGCATCATCATGGATGATGACGGCAAGAAGGTGATCTCGCGCATGCGTGGTCTTTGCTCTCAGCTGTTTAGACACTACATACTAAACAAATGGAGTGAAGTACCAAGTGATTTAAAAAACAGAGTCATCAGCATACTTCATGATGAGTTTCCCGTTCCAACACGGGATCAACGCTTCAATGAAGACCTGATGAAGATTCGAATGCGCGAATACTGCAAACACAAGTGTTCCGAAGTGCAAAAAGCAATCAAGAATGGGTGGAACAGGCCAGATTGGCTGGCCAAAGAAGATTGGAAGAATGCGAAGAAAGCAGCGCGCGAGAATCCCGACAAGTGGAAGCAACAAAAGGATGCAGCTGAGCGCGAGTAGAGGCAGGGAGCTCGCACCACTTGGGGAGCGGTGGATGGGCATCATTTGAGGCCGATTTTGTAAGTGTTTTCACATTGCTCTTTATGTTCGATAGTTTAGGGTTTATGAGTTTTTTAATTCTAACATAATGAAATCTTTGTATGTTTTGACAGTGGTCGATGACAGGACGTGATCCCACACCGTACGAGCGTGAGTACGCAGGCAGGAAGAGCTTAAACGCCCTGATGGACATTCTCAGTTCTCGCGGCGGCATGGTTAGTATTAGGGTTTACTCTTTTTTATTTTTGTATTGTTTTATAAATGTCGTTATATGTTTATACTTACTGAAAGCTGTCTTATTGTCTTTTTTTGCAAAATCCGACAGATACGCCGCTTGGACGCGATGAGACGTCTGACTAGACGACGTCAGTTTAGCCGTAGCTAGATAGCATTAGTTTAGGGTTTCTCATAGCTTATGTATCATGAGACAAATTTTATACGTCTTTTTGAACCATGTATATTATTACATTTGTCACCGCAGTTCCTTTTGCCAATCAATTCTTTATGCCTATGATGTTGTACAATTGTCATTATTACATTTGCCAATCAATTCATTTTGCCTATGATGTGTACAATTGTCAATTTTGCAAACAATGCGTCTTGTGGGTGACTATTTTGGGTCTATTATCTACCCTTGCACTTTTTTTAAAAAGTGAATCAAGTACAATATGGTTGATGTGGCAGGGCATTCAATGCCCTGCCACCAAAAAAAATTCTCTCGGGCGTCGCTATAAGCGTCGCTATTTATGGCTCTATAGCGTCGCTATGAGCGTCGCTATAGTCTTCTGTGTAAACGTCGCTATAATCGTCGCTATGAGCATTGCTATTTAGCGACGCTCATAGCGACGATTATAGCGATGCATATAGCGACGCTCTCGTAGCGACGCTCGTAGCGACGGTTTTAGCGACGCCGGGGGTTATAAAAACCCAGTGTATTTCCGTCGCTAACAGCGTCACAAGAGCACACAACCTCTTGTAGTGATTTTCATTGCGGGCCGGCTGGCGATAAAAAGCCCGGCGAGCTCTCAGTGTTATATATACACGGGCCCGATCGGGTCCGTTGGGTGTATTTTCATCTTGCTTTCATCTAGAGAGAGAGAGAGAGAGAGAGAGAGAGAGAGAGAGAGAGAGAGAGAGAGAGAGAGAGAGAGAGAGAGAGAGAGAGAGAGAGAGAGAGAGAGAGAGAGAGAGAGCGCTAGCGCTTGCGACCACGTTTGCAGGTACGTCGAGAGGAGAGGAGAGAGGAGAGAGGGAGAGAGGGGGTCGTGTGGGAGCGTGCTCTGCGTCGCAGTGCACGGCAGCAACAGAGTACCTGACTACACGATCCGTGTATGTATTGTGTGTGTGTATGCGTTGTGTGGTAGTGTGCCTTTTGTCGTAGTGCACGGCAGTATAAGGTACCTTACCACACAATGAGAGAGTGTGTGTAAGCTATTCTACGGAACAATGCTTATCACAGGGACATCACCTCAGTGACACAGGGAAGATGGTGTCCTTGTGGTAAGTATTGGCTTACTGTCTGGGTACTACGTCAATAATGCGACGAATTTAGTATCCTTATGGTAAGTCAACTTTCCTTCTCCTTTCCCAAAAAACATATGGGCATCGGTCGGTAATGCGGCTATATGATGTTCGTATGCGGGCCATTGTTTTTCCTTAGATTCAGGCGACACTCGATCGGTAATGCGGCTAATGGAGTGTCGTTTGTTAGAAGCATCCGTTTTTGCATAAATGTGACGTTCAGGTCGTTAACCCGGCCGTACAAACGTCATATAATTTGTATGTGCATGTGCAATTAATTTTTTAAGTATTAAGTATATGAAATACTTGGTCGGTAATGCGGCTGTGAAGAGTATTTCATATACAAAATGTATGAATTGTTTGATTTTGTTGTTTTTAATTGTCCATTTTAAATTATATACTAGCTAATCATATTCAAAAGAATACTTTATTCATCAATCATCGCTATTTTAAATGTTCCATTTATATAAATTACATGTAAAAAAATATTTGCACACAAATTACATGTTTAATATTCTTTTTTAATCTTTTTAAAGGACTCTCAAGCATTATCGCTATTTTTAATGCTTCATTTACATAAATTCTCTATAAAAAATCTAAATGCACATAATTTGTATGTTAAATATTCTTTTGTATCTATTTAAAGAGCATCAATTATCATCGCTTTTTATTGCTACATTTACATAAATTCTATGTAAAAAAGTGTGTGAACACAATTTGCTAGTCCAATTTGTATACTTCCAATGTTTTAAATGTTTTTGAAGTTTTTAAGTTGGTGTGTGCTTTGTTTGAATTAGTATGTGCGCACGAAGAAAAATATAAGTTAAAAATTCAATACATGCTGAAATGTGCCAAACTGTTAACATGTATTGTTTGATCCAAATTAAGTTCTTAATAACCACTTGTTTGAACTGCTTGTTACACGTGTAACAGATTGCAATTTTAAGTGAAGATTATTTCAATTTTTATCAATATTTCCTTGCACATTTGTTAAAGTCTTCAAGTGGTGGTTAAGAGTTTACCTGAGATAGTGTGAGAGTGTTAGTGTCATTCGCAACCATGATTTTGTATTTGATATGCTGTTTTTCTATTGTTCAATCCAAAAATGACGCCAGATCAAAAGATATGTATTATGCGTGCCATTCGTAAAGAATGTATTTTGGCAATCTCATCATGTGTAGATGATCGCATACAACAGATTAGTGAAAGCGATATCTACATCGATATCAAAGACATCACTAGCGCTATATGGGAGAACACAGAGCACAAGCTGCAACTTGAAGGCCAATACGAGTTGTTGCTTCCAACTGGGATACGAAAATTTGACCCCCACCACAAGGTCAAGACAATGTTGGGCAATATGAAAGTATGTTACAGAGACTTTCAAAGTTAGTGGAGGCTTTGGGAAAAATTAAGAGATTATGGATGTGATTGAGATGATATTTAAATGACAAATTTGAAATGACTAAAGATAATTGACTCAATTAGGTGAACCACTTCAAACCAGATAATACACTTCAATAAAAAAAAGAATACACTGGACAAGACATATGCATATCATAGGAATGTTTAAATCGGATAAATGTATGTTTTGAGCACCGGTTTATACCCACACCCCGGTTTTGGTCACCATTATATACCCACCCATCTCCCCTCCCCCCTTTTTAAACCAGACTTATGGGTAAAACCAAAAAAGATTTTTGGCCTGATGCTCTTCGACCCTATACCCTATAAGTGACGCACATCTCACTTGCCTCTTGAAACTAAAGTGTTATCAAACCAAATGACTTCTCTACCTACTAGTCTCAAATAATTTCCTAAATCTTATGTGTATCTTGTGTGTTATTGTTCCTGCTCGCGTAAAAATAATTTATGCCTACCAAAAGTTGATATTATCCTAATTTTACAACTCTCTTGTAAATTATTATTTTTAATCTGCCCCACTTAGCAAGCTCACACATGATTGCGCCTCTTTCTCTCTCTCCGTTTCACCCTAACAAAAAAGACCATTCTTTTCTAATAAACTAACTCACTCAAGAAAGTTCACACCTTTTTTAACCTTTCAAAATTGAAATTTGGTTTCCCACCTATTTTGCTCCCTCCCAAAAACTTGCACTCAACCTCCCCTACTTAAACAACCCTCACACTCCTCTCCCAAAAAATCTTCTTCTCCCCTCCAAGCTCCCTTGGAATACCATTGATGAGCTCTAAAGAGCGAAATGCGTTTGGTCTTATAATCCTTCACCCCCCCCCCCCTTTTTTTCCTAAACTCCCTTCTCCCTATCCCGTAATCAAATTAGAGTGTTCTGCACGCTTGTTTGTTATTAATATTATAAGTTTTGATATGAAAATAAAAGCGTTACACACTTTTCGATGTATCCCCGCCAGTTTACTTTCACCCCCGCAAACCTTTTCCTCGGTCGCTAAACCTACTTACCTCGTAAAACCCCCCGCATACCTTTCCTCGATCGCTAAACCCTTCTGAGCTTTACCATAACATATTTTTCCGGCGATAATTTATGGTACTCGATCTTTTCCCAACCCAAGGCCACTAACCTTAACCATCACGAATTACAACCAATATAGCTTTAATAATTCTCAATCATCTTTGAGAGTACAAGGGTACAAGCAAACCCTTTAAAGCCTTTAAGGACTCAACCCAAACCTTACTCTCAAAAATTTATTTCACACACATTTTATTGTACTTCTTTTTGCAGGCAGGGTACCCTTGCAAAGCTAGAACTTAGCAAAAC
This sequence comes from Adiantum capillus-veneris, assembly GCF_014529385.1. Classification (NCBI taxonomy): domain Eukaryota; kingdom Viridiplantae; phylum Streptophyta; class Polypodiopsida; order Polypodiales; family Pteridaceae; genus Adiantum; species Adiantum capillus-veneris. The sequence goes on from NC_140959.1 coordinate 103,988,587, forward strand.
CCTTTAGATTTTTTAGGCTTCTCTGCCCTCCTTCCCAACACTCACCCTCCCTCTGCCAAACTCCTCAACTCAAACTCTCCCTCGCAACGGCTCCACCTACGGAATGAATGAGATATACACCTCTGACCAACATGCTTAGCTTGAAGTGGATTAAACCCTGGCAACCTTATTCACACTAATTTATAGTGATTTGCATCCAACCCTCCTACAGCCCTTCACTCACAGGCAACACGAACATAGCTCGCACTAAGCTGCGCTCATAGCACCTGCATCGCAACACCTACTTTGCCTACACCTACTTCGCCTACACTAATCATAGCCTACACGCTACACCTACACTACTCATCACCTGCAACACCTGTAGCACCCCCATACTCGGCATCACCTGCACACATCCGCTACTGCGTGCTTCGCCCCCTTACTCAGCATCACCTACATGGCACTTATTTCACCTGCATGCATCCATAACAGCCACAGCACCTACGGCGCCCCATTCAGTCCCCATTAAACCTCTTGTCTAGAGCAACGCCCCATTCAGCCCGCATTCAACCACTAACCACTAAACTCAAACCAAGGGAACTCCAAAGCAAACCGAGGCTCACACGCTTACTTGCGCGCACACACACACACACACACACACATGCTTTTCTAAATCCTTCGCTGCTAACACCAACACACACACACTTTCACACACCCTCGCAAACTACAACTGCAGTACAGTCACTGTGTTTGCATACACCTACACACAAGGTTACAACTCTAATACACCTTCACACACCCTCGCTTTTACAGCTTCGGCAGCCTCAGACGTATTAAGTGGGTCATTGCACGGAGCTAAACTCCCTATACCACCCAAGTCACCCGACGTGGCAAGCCTACCATGGAGGACTACACCTACGAAGACTTTGCAACCAATGCTCAACGCCACAACTCGCCATCAAAACTACCACCATGGAAGCTTTCTCACCAACGAAAAGTCAACATAGCTCCGGGGCCAATATTAATAACCCGGAACTCACCTTAGAAATCTCTAAAGCCTTCGACCCCCTCACCTTAGACCCTTAAAAAATCATCACGGAAGAGCTCGAACACCTTCTCGAGGACTCTTTCGATTTCGCAATCAACCCACAAAAAACTAGACCCCAAAATAATGAAGAAGAAGAAGAAGAAGATGGCGAAGCAAACTCCCCCGTCCGACTTAATCTTAGCCCAGAAGAAAACTTCGCCCCACCCGCACCCACCAAACCTTACAAAAAATCGGCATCTAGCCTCCAAATTTCCTTCAATACCATCAAACCTAATCCACCAAGCCCGAAGCCCTCATCATCCACCTTAAAACTTAAACCCTCTCCTCCGAACCGCGGTCATGCCTCTCCCCCTTCCTACTTGGATCACACCCAACAACAACACAAGATACCCCCCTCTCTATCGCTTAGAAAACCGAAGGAGTTTGAAGACATCCTATCATCCTCGCTTGCCGAATTTCAAAAACTACACAAAAAGAAGTGCAAAACTACAATCTTCATCACTCACTTGGAGGAGTTACATAAGCAACAATTGGCTCCTAATAGCGTCAACATGAAACCACCTCGTCTACAAATTGAAGACACACAAGCTCAAGCTCTTCTTAACGCAAAATTTACCGCTCTCACTATCCAATATCAATTGGATTGCACCCAAGCCCTTATTTTAGCCAACAAACTCCTCCTCCAAAATCTCAACACCAAATTAAACAACTACCACGCTAATGTGGACAACCGTCTCTCTAGCCTCACAACAAAACTCACACACATCTCCCTACCCCTAATCTCTACCCTAGAGTGGCAATGCCACTTGAAAGAATGGAAGAATTCGAGTCTTCAAGACTTCCTCTCTCTCATGCAAACACACATACTCAACACCCACCTAACCACCGTCAAATAAGAAGAAGCAAAGAAGGCTAGAAAGCGAACCATTACCGCTACCCTTGAAGAAATAAACCATCTTCCCAAAGAAGAATCTATCAAAGAACTTGTGGAGCGTGAGGTATTCAAACAAATGAAACACCTTCCCTCTTCCAAAATCACCCTCAACAAAAACCCTCCAATCTCTAATTCTTGTCCCACCTTACCTAAATCATCCTCTCTTCATACATCTTCCAAAGCTCCCTTTTTTCCACCAAGAGCCTCTCTCCCCTCTAAAACAACCAAATTCGGTCCAATCATCAAATCCAATAAATCACATTCTCATCATCTCTTCCTCAATAAAGCACAACCTCATCACCCTTTTCCCCAATCCACAACCAAACCATTTCAAACAAACTCTCCCCCTAGTTCTCCCCTTTCCAAAAAGCGTAAATTACCTCTCTCACACTACTCCAAAGAGCCTACCATGCCACCTAAATATCCTCTCAATCACATCCATAATCTCTTTTCCCCAAAGCCTCCACTTCAAATCCCCTCTCTTCTTCACGTAACAATCATGTGCTTCATCCTAATCGCAACTCTTTGGATTCGGGAAAAGGAAAAGGGAGGAGGGACTAGGGCTAACCCACCCAACTTCATGGGTACATTTACTTTTTGATAAGCCCCCCCCTCCTCCCTACACTTTGGATGCTCAATAGCTCTCCTTCACCTCCATCGACTATGACTTTGCCCAACCCGTTGGATCACCACAAACACGACCCCAACTCTACATACATTAAAGCTAGGAAAAGGAAAAAATTTGGGCTCCCTCTTACCAACCCACATGCGTACAAGCTCAAAATTTTTGGTAAGCAATTGGCCTACTCTTTTGATAATGTCGTGTCTTTCAATTTTGTGCACAACCTCACCTCACGCAACATCACTTTTAATGAAAATAAATGTTTAAACCTGGGTCTCAAATACATCCCACCCCCTCCTAATCCTACACCCAAAACCCTCATAGAAGCACACAAGACCTTAGAAAGGAAACTACAACTTAAAGAGTTTTTCAAAACCAAAGAACCCCCCCCCCCCCCCCCGGTGTCTCCATATAAAATTCCCAACCCCTATTGGAAACCATCTAAACAGAATCCCACTCTAGAAACTATCTCCAAGTTAAACCTTCTTCACCTTCAACAACAATTGAAATCCTACAACACTCCTGAGTCCTTGCTCAAAACCCCCCAAATTTGTACATCTAGCCCTAAAATTTCTCTCAATAGACAACTCCATTGTCATCAAACCCACCGAAAAGAACCTTGGACTCAGTATTCTCTCCAAAGAATCGTATGAAAATGAGGCACTTAGACAACTCAATGACCCCATCACCTATTAACCAATCACCCCACCTTCTCATAATTACTTAGTCTCTCTCCTCTCTACCATCATACATAAATACACCCTCCTGCCCATGGAACAACGTGCCTTCATCCTTGCACCCCTCTCTAAACCTTTCAAACCTTGCCAAATCTACTTTCTTCCTAAATTTCATAAACCTTCCCTGGTTGCAAGACCCATTTGTTCCTACAAAGGCTATCTCTTTGAAAATGCATCCAAATGGCTCCACATGGAGCTATACCCCCGATTCTCTTAGATAAAAAACAACACCTAAAAGATTCCCTCTCCCTAATCAAAGAGCTCTTATACCTAGTCATCCCCATAGAGACCAAGGACTCCATGTCCTAAAAACAACCATTTGCAAGCACTTTGACCCTCCAAAAACCAACTTCATCATGTCTCTCTCTACCCTCATCTTCACACAACACTACATCGGGTTCAAAAACAAAGGTTTCAAGCAAATCAAGGGCACAACTATAAGATCAAATTTTGCCGTAGTCTATGCTTGTCTCTTCCTTTGCCACATAGAGTCCCAGTCCTCACTCCTTCATAACCCAAACCTAGCATATTTTAAAAGGTTCATTGATGATGCCTTTGGAGTATGGACATGCCCTTTAGAATCGTTAACAAATACCCTCAACACATATGCAGGAACATTGCATGAGCACATCAAAATTACCCCCTGTATCTCTACCAATCAAGCCACAATCCTAGACATACACATCTTTAAGGGGCCCAATTTTCTAGCTCATGGCATCCTATACTTTAAACGCTACCAAAAACCCCTAAATTCTTTCCATTACATACCATGGATATCTTTGCATCCAAGCCACCAAAAAATAGCCTTTATCAAATCAGAACTCAGAAGATACATTGTGAGGGAAAGCTCCTTTGAACACTACCTAGCCACAAGGAACCTCTATTTTATCAGACTTAGGAAAAGAGGCTATCCTAGGGAAATGCTCCTTAGGATTTTCAACTCAATCTCCTATTTGTAAAGAAATAACCTCTTGAATAAACCCTCTCCAATCAGAAAACCTCCCCCAATCATTTTCAAATTACCTTTTACCCCAGAAACTAGAAAACTAAAACCCTCCTTATTAATTGGGAAACCTATACATCAAGCTTGCCAAAACTCTCCTAACCTCTCCCGCTTGGAAAAGCCCATCATATGTTGGACCACTGGACCTAGCTTACACACACTCCTTAAAAAAAAATCCTAATGCATAACAAGGTCAACATGCCTAAACTTACCCTCGTTTGATTTTCTTTACAATTTGTACGGGATAATGGTACCACTACTTCGGTTCATTCTGCACTGCATGACTCCCTAGAGATCAAACCTTCCCCCTCCTCTCCCCCCCCCCCCCCCCCCCCCTCTTTCTTCCTCATTTTGGTCACCAGTTTATACGCACACCCCCGTTTTTGATACCATTATATACCCACCCACCGTTCTTCCTTCCCCCTTTTTCCTGGGCACCAGTTTATACCCACACCCCCGTTCTTGGTCACCATTATAAACCCACCCATCCCCCCCCCCCCCCCCCCCCCCCCCCTCCCTTTAACCAGACTTATGGGTAAAACCAAAAAAGCTTCTTGGCCCGATGCTCTTCCCTATACCCTATAAGTGGCGCACATACCACTTGCCTCTTGTAACTAAAGTGTTATCAAAACAAAGGACTTCTCTACCTATCGGTCTCAAATAATTTCCTAAATCTTATGCGTATCTTGTGTATTATCGTTCCCGCTCGCATAAAAATAATTTCTGCCTACCAAAAGTTGGTATTACCCTAATTTTACAACTCTCTCATTAAAAAAAAAATTAACCCGCCTTGCTCAGCAAGCTCACACATGATTGCTCCTCTTTATCCGTTTCACCCTAACAAAAAAGACCCTTCTTTTCTAATAACTAACTCACTCAAGAAAAGTTCCCAAAAGCTTGCACTCAACCTCCCCTACTTAAACAACCCCCCCTTTTTTCCTAAACTCCCTTCTCCCTGTCCCATAATCAAATTAGAGTGTTCTGCACGCTTGGTCATTATTAATATTGTAAGTTTTGCATAAATGTGACGTTCAGGTTGTTAACCCGGCCGTACGAACGTCATATAATTTGTATGTGCATGTGCAATTAATTTTTTAAGTATTAAGTATATGAAATACTTGGTCGGTAACGCGGCTGTGAAGAGTATTTCATATACAAAATGTATGAATTGTTTGATTTTGTTGTTTTTAGCTGTCTATTTGAAATTATATACTAGCTAATCATATTCAAAAGTATACTTTATTCACCAATCATCGCTATTTTAAATGTTCCATCTATATAAATTACATGTAAAAAAATATTTGCACACAGATTGCATGCTTAATTTTCTTTTTTAATCTTTTTAAAGAACTCTCAAGCATTATCGCTATTTTTAATGCTTCATTTACATAAATTCTTTGTAAAAATTCTAAATGCACAAAATTTTCATGTTAAATATTCTTTTGTATGTTTTTAAAGAGCATCAATTATCATCGCTTTTTGATTGCTACATTTACATAAATTCTATGTAAAAAAGTGTGTGAAAACAATTTGCTAGTCCAATTTGTATACTTCCAATGTTTTTAAGTTGGTGTGTACTTTGTTTGAATTAGTATGTGCACACGGAGAAAAATATAAGTTAAAAAGTCAAATTCATGCTGCAATGTGCTAGACTGTCAACATGTATTGTTTGATCTAAATTAAGTTCTTATAAACCACTTGTTTGAACTGCTTTTTACACGTGTAACAGATTGCAATTTTAAGTGAAGATTATTTTCAATTTTTATCAATATTTCCTTGCACATTTGTTAAAGTCTTCAAGTGGTGGTTAAGAGTTTACGTGAGATAGTGTGAGAGTGTTAGTGTTATTCGCAACCATGAATTTGTATTTGATATGCTGTTTTTCTATTGTCCAATGCAAATATGACGCCAGATCAAAAGAAATGTATTATGCATGCCATTCGTAAAGAATGTATTTTGGCAATATCATCATGTGTAGCTGATCGCATACATCAGATAATTAGTGAAAGCGATATCTACATCAAAGACATCACTAGCGCTATATGGGAGAACACAGAGCGCAGGTTGCAACTTGAAGGCCAATATGAGTTGTTTCTTCCAGCTCGGATACGAAAATTTGACCCCCACCACAAGGTCAGGACTGTTGAGCTTATATGTGAAGCTTCTCAATATATGGCTTCTCTATATATGGCACCCAGGTCCCCTCTATATATACATTATCTCATGTGTGTATTCTACACACTTTGGGGTTCTACTTCTGTGCTCTCTCCTTCTCTCTCAACATGGTATCAGAGCAGTACGTTTTTGTTTCTGCTTTTTCTCCTGATCAAAATCGATTTTGCAGAAACTACCCGCATGAGGGATTGGAATCGATGTGGTCTACAACTTTGCAAAAGGAAGTTTCTTCAAATTCTGCACCAATTTTGAGTTATCGTTCGCGGACTGTGTACATACCTGAAAAACAGCTTCCGCGTTTTGTTTTTTATTTTTCGTCTAATTGAAAACGATTTTGCAGAAACTACTCGCGTAAGAGACCGGAATCGATGTGGTCTACAACTTTGCAGAAGGAACTATTTTCAAATTCTGTAACCATTTTGAGTTATCGTTCGCGGACTACGTACATACCTGAAAAGCAATTTTTGCTTTTGTTTTTTGATTTTTCTGCTTATTGAAAATGATTTTGCAGAAACTACCCGCGATAGAGACCGGAATCAATGTGGTCTACAACTTTGCAGAGAAAAGTGTTTTCAAATTCTGCACCGATTTTGAGTTATCGTTCGCAGACTGCGTACATACCTAAAAAGGAATTTCCGTTTTTTGTTTTTTATTTTTCTGCTTATTGAAGACGATTTTGCAGAAACTACCCGCGTGAGAGACCGGAATCGATGTGTTCTACAACTTTGCAGAAGAAACTACCCGCGATGGGGATTGGAATCGATGTGGTCTATAACTTTGCAGAAGAAAGTTTCTATAAATTCTGCACCGATTTTGGGTTATCGTCTCGGACTGCGAATATGTTTGAAAATCAAAATTTTACTTTTTGCTTTTGATTTTTCTCATAATTGAAAACTTCTCAATTATATTTTTCTTCATCAATTATATATTTGTTACTGACGTAACTTTGCTGTAGAAGCCAGTTACACACTGTTCCGATTCAGTCGAACCGTTGATGATCGTCCAAATTCTATCGAGCTACTGTTGGTACAAGATCTTTTGTTATATGATATACTCGTTCATTGATTCTCGTATAATTATTCTTTTAGAGATATAGTTTACGTTGTTTTATTGATAATCTCTCATTGATACCATAGTGATTTTGATGGTACCATGATGATGTTTTGTTAATACTTTGATCATGGTGATTTTCGTTGATACCATGATGATATGTCATTGATACCATGGTTATTCTCGGTGGTGCCATGATGATATTTCGTTGATACCATGGTTATTCTCGGTGATTCCATGATGATATTTCGTTGATTCCATGGTGATTTTTGTTGATACCATGATGATGTTTTGTTGATACCATGGTTATTCTCGGTGATACCATGATGTTGTTTCGTTGATACCATGGTTATTCTCCGTGATGCCATGATGATGTTTCGTTGATACCATGGTTATTCTCGGTGATGCCATGATGTTGTTTCGTTGATACAATGATTATTCTCGGTGATATCATGATGCTTTTCGTTGATACCATGATCATTTATTCATTTTTATTGATATAATGATGATATTTTTTTAATACTTTGATGGTATTCATTGATCACTACATTGATAAATGTTGTTTTATGTAGTATATACACATATCATTTGTATCACGTAATCACACATTTTGTACTTTTATGTTTATACTTTATGTACCATATGTTGTCGTGCGTATATATGTCGTCAAAAGAGTGGCGTCGTGAACCATCTCTTATGGCATTGTGAACGTAATTATTTCATTAATGATGCTAATAATTTTCATGACATGTTTTTTTTTTTTTTGGAGTCTATGATCTATGTAGGATTGATCAAAGAATTGATTTTATGAAGACAAACTTGGTGACAATAAAAGATTTATGAAGATATGTTTGGTGATGCCATATTGATAACAACATGAAGACATGTTTGGTGATGCGATATTGATGACAAGCTACACAGCAGATTCACGGAGACACTTTTGATTACAAGCTAATCGATAGCTTTTACACCTCTTTATTGAACCTTTGTATTAATTATTGTATTTGATAGGATAGGAGTAATGTAACTCCTCATAAAACATTCATTGTAAAAGGAGTGATGTAGCTCCTCGTAAACATTTGTATATTCAATGATTTTTATAATATAACGGTGGGTGTATATAGAGCTGTGGGTTTTTTCCTTGATCCCCCAAGGGTTTTTTCATCCACAGTTAGGGACCCTTATTTGAGCGGGGGTGTTGAGCTTATATGTGAAGCTACTCAATATATGGCTTCTCTATATATGGCACCCAGGTCCCCTCTATATATACATCATCTCATGTGTGTATTCTACACACTTTGGGGTTCTACTTCTGTGCTCTCTCCTTCTCTCTCAACAAGGACAGTGTTGGGCAATATGAAAGTATGTTGCAGAAACTTAAAGGAAGATATCCCACCTACCTATGACATGTCAAAATTAGAGCTCTGGGATAAATTGTGGGAAGAACAGAAGGTAAATATGAAGCGTGTGAAAGCGAAGGACCAAGCAGCCTTACCCAGGAGATTGAAGATGGCCCAAGATGCGCAAGCATCTTTGGGAGGTCAATTCGATGCCAGCGGCACCGACACAATCATGCACACTCCTTTGAATGCAAAGTGCGCTCATTTTGTCGGCATCCCTCACGAAGCCTTGGTAGAAGGTATGAGAATTGGAGCAGGCTCCTTTGGTGTGTGCACATTGTACACCATCAAAGGCATCTCATTTTTTCCAGATCACATTACTTATGTGGAAAAATGTTACAAGGGAGGGAGTGAGACGAAATTTGATAGCTTTCAAATAGAGCGAGGAATGCAAACGCTTCACCCCTCCATTGTAAGGTGCATTGGTTTTTCTACAGAAGCTCCTTGGATCAAGATATTCCCATACTACAAAGGAGGTACCGTGGGCGACATGATGTGTCACTTACCATTCTCTCACGGATTATTCAGACAACATATACACATGTACAACACGGCTGGAGGTCATTGCCTGTAGCAAATCTTCCTGTAAGCGAGATAGACATGGTGCGGATCAAAGCAGTGATCGAGCAGATGTTAGTAATTTGTCATGGTTTAATCGATGGGGTTGTGGCTCCCCACTTGGCCAGTATAGTTCAGAGTGACCTGCACCCATTCAACGTAATGTTGGACTTTACTCGTTCCAATAAACCCCGTGTCAACATCATTGATTGGGGTATGATGTTGAGAACATTAGCTAAGTGCATAGCAAATAATTATCTACATCCAAGCGCACATTCAGACGAAGCAGTTTTGAATGTAGAGAGAGCAGGGAATGCCGAGATGGCTAAGCGACCGTGGATTGCTCACGAACTATACGATCCACAGTGCACAGATGCATACACAAAAGCGAGCGACATTTATGCATTGGCCTACCTATTCAACATGCTAGCAGATTTTTGGAGTGCAGCGAGAAAAGTTTATTTTCCAGAAGAAGTTTTTCACCACCCGGATGAAGATGTTATGAGGGCTATTCGAATTAAATAAATTGTTTGATGAAGTTAAAAGAGCGGGACCAAAGAAGGAATGCTTCTGACATGTTGATATTTTTCTAAAAACATTTAAAGACAGACCCTAACCCTATCCAACGTCTACTTGTTGAACTTGCACCATCATTTTATCCGATTTAAACATTTCTATGATATACATATGTCTTGTCCAGTGTATTCTTTTTTTTTATTGAAGTGTATTATCTGGTTTGAAGTGGTTCACTTAATTGAATCAATTATCTTTAGTCATTTCAAATTTGTCATTTAACTGTCAGTATTTCAAATTTTCCTTGTGGTTCAATTAGTCGCATTTGTTGTGGTTTGATTTAATGGATTCCGCGCAGTGTTCCAATGAGTGAGAATATATATTTGCCAATGATATTGAATATTTGTCTATCTGTTGACTGCAGCTCTAAGAGAAAATGGCCGATGAAGAACAAGATATTGGCCCTGATGATCAACAACAAGCGGCTGTTAATGCATTTCAGTGCAAGAAGTCTCTGGCACGCGGCATGTTGGCACAACAAGCGACGCATACTGCTCGCCGACTCTCAAAGTGGGCAAATCCAAACCATATGCAATGGTAAGAGATCAATAAAGAAGTGAAAAAGGACATGATCAAGACAATATGGCCATGTGAGGATGCAGAGATTAAGAAAGGAAGGTGAAGGGTTTGGAAGTGCAACCATGATGCGATCAAAGATAACGCTAAGAGGATTTATTTGGAGGTTTATGGCCATCCCCTGCACAGTGCAAATTGTGCGCTATATTTTGCATAAATGTTATATGTTCACTTTGTGCAACAGCGAAGTAGACTTCTCGTCAAAGGAGACAACTGTTGTCACTCATGATTTAAGGGAGAGTTGTGTCACTTTCACCCGAGATGAGCTGGCATTGATAGTGGAAGGCGCCAAACTACAGTTAAAAAGAGAGAAGGATATTTACACGACACAGTTGGCAGAGAAAGATGCAGAAATAAAACGGCTTTCTATAGCCACTCAAACACCGCAACCCTCACAAGTCCAGATGGAGAAAAGCATTCATCGCTTAAGTCAGGACGTTCAAAATTTGACACAGCAAGTGAATCCAACACCAGTACAAGGGACACACATCAGTCACCTTTTCTTGCATCCGGAGTTGGTCCCCTCGTCTACTTCAGATGCATCCTCATCTTCCCAATGCCCAGTTTTCTACAAGAATTTTGATGGATGGAGTGGATATTATACATTGACATGTAGTCATTATTATCATTTAGTTTGTCTTATTCGTTAGATGCAAAACAGTAGTCGGTGCGCAATCTGTTGACAAGATATTCCACAAGGAGTATATATTATGTTTGGCATGGCAAATGAATATAAATTCAAGCAAACATGCCCGGATACCCCTAGCACAATTAGAAATCTGTTTGATGAGCAAGATGCTGCTTCAGGACACACAATTGAGATAGACAAACTATGTACTATCGCGAGTATGAAGCATTGTAATTACTCAAAACACATTTGTATACAAAGTCTTTTACAATGGTTTTTGACATTTACTCATTCTACTCTCAAGCTACATTGAATCAGTTGAGTTGTTATCTGGTTCTAAGTCTAAGTGTTGTGGTTCTCCTTGTAATTTAACCTCCACATCTATTATCAAGTTCTATTCTATTTCGTCTACAGTGCATTGAGATACACCAACATTGAAGTCTTTTTCATCTTCGTTTTGACAATCATACAACCAACCTTTCAAAGTAGACATATAAATAATCATTATGATAATAATTGCATAGAGAGATTCATAGCATTGTTATAGTTATTATGCCATGCATAGACTACATTGCAATGTGTATGGTTGCTCACAATATAGGTGATCGATATGTGGATTGACTAGCGTGCATTGAAAATCTCATACTCTGCATCATAGTTACTTTTATATTGAATGGTTTTTAAATTATAATATATATTGAAAATAAGAAAAATGTTTCAAAAATTTAACATCTTGTTCTTTTGTCTTCAGTTCTAATTTAAAAGCAATGGAGCAAAATGTGGGCACAAGTGGTACGAAGAAGCCAAAGAATAAAAAATCTCCTGGCAAAGAGTGGGATTATGCTTACAACATATGCAGCCGATATATGGAGTGGCAATGTAAATTTTGTCACACAACAAAATCAGGCGGTACACCACGTATTAGGGATCATTTTTCTGTGTAGCGCTAAAAACGGTTGTAAGAAATGTGAACATTCTGAGGCACCTACAGTTTCAAAGCGTTTGAGAGAAGAGCTCGAGATATATAGCTCTATGCCTTTGAGTTAAAAGTTCCCATAGCGAATTATTAACTCTGCAGATCCTATAGTGATGCCAACTAACCTTGGAGAACAACCTGCCCAAGGAGAGGAAATTCCAAACAGTGTTCCTTTTAAACGTCACAATTGTTGGGGTATAGGCGTATGTGCCTTGCCCGGCCGCCCAGAGTCTGGGTGCCCACTGACTTGTATACCTTATACATAGCATAAGTGTATAGGAGGCTGCTCACTCTTTGAGTCTCCCCACCCATATCTGTGTTGTGTGTCTCCTTCTCTCTCTCTCACTCTCCGTCTGTGGTGCTCCCCGATCCCCTTCAATTGGTATCACAGAGACTGTTTTTCATGACAGTTTTGGGCTCTGTTGTTTTCTTTGCTGCAGACAGCTTACCCGTGTACACTGCAGGTAGCAGGAACATATGAAATGTTACAAGATCGGGTTTGACTCCCAGGTATAAATTGAGTCTAGTACTCCCACACGTGTTGCTAGTTGCAGTTGAGTGGTTCTTCTTCAGTGTTGTGGCTTGCATACATGGTGTTTGAGCGGGTAATGCTCTATGTATGCTTATGTGGTGAGCAGTAGATCTTGTGAGCAAGTGCAGAGGTTGGTTATGGATGACATGTATGATCACCTGCGGTACTCTTTGTGAGCATTTGTTGGACACAAGTTTGCAGAGCTTATGCATGTATATTGACTGTAGTTTGATGCGCATCGATTGCTCATTGTATTGAGCTTGCAGAACAATGGTTATTTTGTGTTGATAGCCATTGTGCGTCAAAACTCTGGCGAAATTTTCCCAGGAGTTTTATGCGTATCATTTATGAGATCTAGGTAGAGATTGCGGGTTGCACTCAGCATTTGCGTGCGGTGTTCTCTGCAGGTGGGAGATTTGTGCGTGTGTATGCATCGATACCGCACAGTGTGGGCTTGGTGATTAGCTCACGGGTTTGACAGGCGTACAGTTATCTTGGCACACTCACACGAGTGAATATTGTGATGTATGCTTGTGTGGCTACGAGCTAGGTAGCCAGATTCGAGCACTAATGGCTTGAGGTTTTTCAGCAGGTTTCAGCTACAGGTTTACAAGTTTACAGGCAGGTTTGAGGTCTTATTTGGGCGCTGAATTTTCAGCCATTGTTTCCTCTTTGCAGGTGTCCATGTATGGCTCAGTTGTAGGCTGATCTGGGACACGTTTGTGACTTGTTTATGCAGCTGTTTAAGAGCTGAATTTTGGGGCTGATTTGCAGCCATATTTTACAACCATATTTGCAGACTTTTGTTGATGCGATTCGAGCTAGTTTAGGGCTGATTTGGTTGACATTTGTTACTCATTGTTGGTTGCTCTTTTGCGAGCGTTATGGCTGATTTTTCATTTGACTTCCAGCGTTATGGTCTGACACAGTTTGATGGTGCAGATTTTGTTGCTTGGAAGGAGCATATGCTTGTTGCATTGGCGGATTTGGGGCAGGATAAACCCTTGCGTGGTTTATCGGCGAAGCCCAAGTCTATGCGTGATGATGATTGGCAGGATCTTGATGAGTTAGCAATGTCTACGATTCGTTTGCATCTGGTTGAGTCTGTTGACTGGCAGGTCTCGAGCGAGACTACAACTCATGCTTTATGGCAGAGTTTACATGCTATGTACGCGACATCCATGTCTACAGGGGAGTCTAGTCCCACTTCTATGTCCATGGGAGAGATTGGTCCCACACGCAAGTCTCGACGGCATAGAGACTTGACATGTTGGCATTGTGTACATAGAGGGCACATTAGGCGTCGATGTTTCAAGCGTTTGAGACAACGGAAGCGACAGATGCGTGATGAAGATTTGGGCATGACAGATGCTAGTGAGATCAGTACGGTGGTTACTGAGTATGCTTGTGACGGCGATGTCACATTTACATCTAGCTTGTCTTCAGACGATCTTATGTCTACGGATTGCATATCGGATTGCACATTGTCTTCACATTGGTTACTAGATTCAGATGCTACTTTCCATGTCACGTCGCATCGTGAGTGGTTTAGCACGTTTTCTAGTGGGAAACTTGGTTGTGTGCACATGGCTGATGGTGTTGTGTATGACATTGAGGGTGCAGGAGACGTATGTTTGTCCTTGCCCAGTGGTATGAGATTTACCCTGCGTCATGTGTGTTATGTGCCAGATCTGAGATGGGATTTGATCTCAGTCAGATAGTTATGGGATAGTGGATGTCAGATTTCGCTACGAGAGCGAGATTTTGTGATGCATTTGGGTTCGCTAGTGATTGCGAGAGGTGCCAGGAGTGGTACAGGTTACCCATTGCATGTGGATCATGCGAGAGACGGTGTTGTCTCTGTGATCACGCAGCCAGGTAGACAGCGAGAGAGCAGGCGAGTCTCTTTTGCTTGTGGGTTGCAGGGTACTTTGCATGGAGTGCAGAGTAGTGAGCTCGTTGTGCACATAGTTGGGGCACGACTTGAGCAGTCACACAGAGAGGTGACAGAGTCAGACATGCATGCTTTGCTAGTGACTGAGCAAAGCAGAGAGTCAGTTGTGCGAGATACTTATATGCAGGATAGACAGGTAGAGCGGTCTTGCTCTAGTGAGTCACGACAGGAGGACGTTGTGCAAGAGTCTATGCATACGGAGTTAGAGCATGAGAGCTCTAGTGAGTCACATCAAATTGAGTGGTCATGTTTGCAGTGGATGATTGCAGAGGAGGCTGAGACGTCAGCGATTATGCAATCATTCCTTTCTATGCTCGACAGTGAGCATGGGGATATAGTTGTGCAGGATATGTCTTCCAGCAGACACCTAGAGCAACTGGTTTGCTCTGAGGTTGCACGACAGGGTGATGCGTCTTTTGCGGACAGTCACGAGATGCATGTGGCTGACACACCTTGTCAGGCAGAGATGCCTATTGCCAGGGATATATATGTTGATGCATGCTCCATAGAGCTAGTAGGGCCCGCTAGCATTGCATCGGCATTCGGTGGTCTCATGTATGAGATGTTGATCTTGAGACCGGATATTGCAGCTGCAGTGGGAGCATTTGCAGTTGGGGTTGTGAGTCGTTTGTTGACTGATGATGGCATAGTGCACGAGCGAGATATGCAGGTATTGCATACATACTTGCAGTACATGTGCGGTAGGTCTGGTGGTGTATGGACTTACACGGGAGCAGGACAGCCGGATGCACACGATCACAGCCAGCCAGCGGGCATCGGTTGAGAGCGGTTTTCTCTCACCTTTTGTAGTCTTTAGACTAGGTTCCCTTGCTTAAAGGCACAATCGCCTTTAAGTGGGAGGTTGTTGGGGTATAGGCGTCTGTGCCTTGCCCGGCCGCCCAGAGTCTAGGCGCCCACTGACTTGTATACCTTATACATAGCATAAGTGTTAGGGGGTTGCTCACTCTTTGAGTCTCCCCACCCATATCTGTGTTGTGTGTCTCCTTCTCTCTCTCTCACTCTCCGTCTCTGGTGCTCCCCGATCCCCTTCAACAATGAAGGTGTCAAATGCGTCAAAAATCATTACATCAAAGCTTTTGAGTGTAGTCTCTAGAAGAAGCACAAACTGTGCTCGCCAAAACAATATTCTTTACTGGAAGTGCTTTGGTCATGGTAGACAACAATCATTGGAAGGCTGCTTGGAAGAAAATCCGTGAGTTTGGTCTAGGATTTTCAGCTCCTTCTTATCACACGATAAGAAATGTTTTCTTGGAGAAATGTTACATCAAAGTCAAAGAGGGTGTTGGCAAAATAATACTTGGGAATATTTCACTTTCAGGATGTACGATTGTGAGTGATGGCTGGTCAAATGTTTAGAGAAGACCGTTGATCAATGTAATGCTGGTTTGTCCAAGGGGAGAAACGTTTATAAAGACGATTGATAGTTCTGGTGCAATTAAAAGTGGCAAATATATTTCTGAGGTCTTGATTAATGTAATTAAAGAAATTGGTGCTGAACATGTCATTCAAGTAGTCATGGACAATGCAAAGAATTGTAAAAATGCCAGTAAATTAATAAAGAAGTGCTTTCCAGACATTTTTGCCAATGGTTGTAATACACACAGCTTGAACTTGGTGTTGAAAGATTGGTACACTAGAGAAAAAACCACATGGTTCGCCAAAATAAATTGATACAGCATGTCAGTGATGCTGAAACTTTCCTACTGAAAATCAAAACTGTGCACACTTTTATACCTTGGAATCACTTCTCCACAATAAATGTGTTGTGATTGACACATTCAACTGCACGGCCTTTGATGAATGGAAGCTTGAGCAGAAAGAAAAAGTGAAAGATAAAATTACATGTCTACGTGGCAATGTAAACAAGGTTGCTTGGTGGTGGAGTGTAATGGATGCATACCATGTAATGATGCCCGTTATCTTTGCGATCCGCAATCTTGATCAAAGGGTGCCAAACTTAGGCAAAGTGTGGATGACATGGTGGTCACTCCAGCAGAGTCTTGAAAATCGTGAAGAGCTGAAAGAGTCTGTAGTAGAGAAGGAGTAGCGATTACCATTCTCTGGCAAAAAACGAAAATTTTTGGCTAAGTATTTTCATGCAAGATGGAAGAGTGCTTATAGTCCACTGTATAGCGTGGCTTACATGCTCGATCCAAAGTATTGGAATTTAGGTGTAATGTCCAATACAGAGGCGGTAGGTGATTTCTATCACGTGGTCAACACGTTCTACTCCAACATTCAAGACCGAATTAATTGGATCAAAGAATTGAGTGCATTTAGATTAAAAGAAGGTCCTTTTGCGAATGATTTTGTACAGGTAATGGCAAAAGAGCAACCTGCATGGAAGTGGTGGATGATGAATGGTGGAGAGCATAGCTCTACCTTACGTCCCCTTGCAATGAAAGTACTCGCACAATGTGCGACAAACTCAAGTTCAGAGAGAAACTGGAGTATGTACAAGTATGTTCACAACATTATTCGCAACAGACTATTAGCAGACAAAGCAAAAAAATTCGTGTATATGTATTGCAACAAAAAGATACTGAATCACATTGAAAGTGCTGATAAAATCTTCAATATAATCACTCAATTGAGGACTACTTGTACCCAATGAAGGATTGTAGCCCACCCATGCAACCAATTCAATATATAAAAGCTATTTTAACCCAATCAAGGATTATAGCTCTTATATTGTGGAGTGACAAATGTAAATCAGCTCTAATGCAAGACTTCAAGGATCTTTATATGCCCAGTACACTAGTAGAGGTTATTCGACCCTTGACTATCGACTCGTCATTTACATATGCTCATCTTTTAAAACCAATTACAACCCTAGTTTGGACCAATGGCTTCTTAGAAATGAGCACGATTCTCCAAGTTTTCAGTTGTTTTGGTTTTGTACCTTTATGTCGATAAACGAATTAAAAACTTTTTAGAAGTGGTTACCGAATTAAGAATCATGTTCAACCCAAAAAAAGGACCTGTGATTCTGTAACCTTAGGTCAATTCACAAGGAGATGACTATACGCGACACTCGAATACACGACCCAAGGATTTGCCTAGCTAAAAGACCGGGATTAGCACACTATCTACTATATATAATTACTTCCACCGGGCTACTGCATATACCCGGCGGGCCCGCCGAGAAAATGGAAAAGCCGGGCGGGCCTCGTCGGGAATAATAGAAACCCCGGAGGGCTAACCGACTCTATAGGTTTTTGCAGGTCAAAATCAAAGTCACTTTAACAACAATTAACGTGATCACATGATTTGTTTGTGTAAATACTAGAGTTGTTGACATAATCACCCGATCGTGATTATGTTAATGAAATCCTTGTCTGTCACGTGTTCTCTTTCTCTCTCTTGACGTCTGGGTGCCATGCAAGGATGCAACTCTGAAAGGGTGAGGCAGCGGGGAAAGAATACGCATGGGCAGCAATAGCAGGTGACGGTTGGCCTCTCTCTTTTAGGCGGTGATATAGCTGGTAGTGTGGAAAGTGCATTGCACTTTACACCTAAGCTGTAGTTCAAACCTCACCAATGAAACCTTATCCCTACAACGGCTATATTCCTTATCCATGCCTATAAAAGGAACTCCCCCCATATAAAAGGAAACTCCCCTTGTAGGGTTCTAGGGCAGTTGATGTGTGATTCAAATTCGAATTTTTCTCCTCTACTTGTGTCAGCTCCCTTCCCTTCTCTCATATTACCTTCTCTCATTTCTCTATTCCAATCTTCTGTCTACTCTCTCTTCCTCTCCTCTCTCAATCGATCTTCTCATTGAACGAGTACGAGCGGAAGTGCGAAGTGAGAGAGAGTGCGAGAAGAAGAGCACGATGATATGGTGAACTCTCCTCTACTGTAATGTGTAGAGCATAGTGAGTTCTTATTAGGTTTTTACAAAAGAATATGTGTACATAGCCCACTTACCTGGGCGACCACTTTGGGCTTTATACCCCAACAACCTCCCACTTAAAGTCCAATGTGGTACTTTAAGTGTGAGAGAAGCTACTATACAAGCTAATATACAAGAGGTGTAGAGAAGTGATGTACTACCCTACACCTCACTGCTTGCGAAAATGCGCAAAGCACTCTGAGGGAAGTCCTTTTGTAAGTAGATCAGTAGGATTTTATGTGTGTGAGTGAACTTTGACAAGTTGAAGTTGCTTATCCTCGAGCATTTCCCTGATGAAATGATACTTCACATCCACATGCTTTGTCTTTGAGTGATAAACTGGATTGCGAGCCAATTGTATAGCACTTTGACTATCACAATATAACACAGGCATCTCTTCTTTGATTCCCAAACCTGTTACTAGTCGATTAAGCCAAATTGATTCTTTGCATGCCTCTGATGCTGCAACATATTCAACCTCTGTAGTAGACTGAGTAACACAATCTTGTAATCTAGAACGCCATGATACTGCTCCACCAGCCAATGTAAAGACATACCCTGACGTAGACCTTCGGTTGTCTAAGTCACCTGCATAATTTGAGTCTGTAAAACCCTTTACACTTAGCTCCTGACTCCCATAGCATATGCGCATACTCTTTGTAGCTTTCAGGTATCTCAATATTCCTTTCACTGCCTCCCAATGTTTCTTGCCTGGGTTTGACATGTATCGACTTACTACTCCCACTGCAAATGCAATGTCTGGGCGAGTAGCAATCATTGCATACATCAAACTACCCACTGCAAGACGCATATGGAATCTTATCCATTTTCACACCCATGTCTTCCTAGACACAGACAATCTTGTTTGCTAAGTTTCCACATATGGTGGCAATGGAACACTCGATGCCTTCCCTTCTCTCATCTTGAAACATTGCAATAACCTGTCAATATACTCTGTTCAGTGAGATAACCCAAATCAACTTGTTTGATCTGTTTCTCTCAATGTGCATACCAAGTATATGACTTGCCTCACCCTGTCTTTCATGTCAAACGATTTTTCCATCTTTGACTTCAAAGCTGAAATTTCTTCCAAGTGCTTGCCAGCAATCAACATGTCATCCACATACAAAATAAGGATCAGCCAACTGCCATCCTTAGCCTTCTTTGTATATAGACAGTGATCAAACTCACTACGTTTGTAGCCTTGAGAAAGCATAAACTTGTGGAACTTATGGTACCATGCCCTCGGTGATTGTTTTAAGCCATAAAGACTCTTTAACAACTGGCATACCAAATCTTCCTTGCCTTTCTCAACAAACCCTTCTGGCTGCTGCATGTAATTTCCACATCTAAATCACCATGCAAGAACGCTGTCTTGACATCCATTTGGTGGCAACACCAAATCTAATATGGCAACCAATGCAAGAAAGCATCTCAATGTAGTCATCTTGACCACCGGAGAGAAGACTTCATCAAAGTCAATGCGTTGTTCTTTCTTAAAGCCCTTGGCAACAAGCCTTGCTTTGTACTTTGGCTGACTATCATGAGCGGTGATCTTATACCTGTAAACCCATTTACAAGGTAGAGCCTTTTTGCCCTGTGGTAATTTAACTAGCTTCCATGTCTGGTTTTTATGTAGAGCTGTCATCTCTGACTGCATGGCCAATTGCCAATTCCCGGAGTCCTTCATTTGCACTGCTTCCTTGTAACATGAAGGCTCATTGCAATCAGTCAACATGACATAGTTCATAGATGGAAAAAACCTATCAGGAGGTCGCATGATACGTCCAAATCTACGCACAATAGGTGGCTCAGGCTCAGCCACAACCTGTGGTTCCAATCTATCCTGTCCTTGCTCCTCTTGAGCCCTGACATGTTGTGTTGCACGTGCAGGTCCATCTTCTTGGAAGACAACTCTTCTAATCTCCTCAACCCTCTCTGGTTTAGAATGATATTTGGATTCATTAAAGTGAACATCATTGCTGAGGATAACCTTTCTGGATTCGGGATCCCAAAGTTTGTACCCCATCTCACCAGAATTACCATAGCCTAGAAAGATGCACTTTCTAATCTTTGGCTCAAGTTTGTTCCTAAATTCCTTTGGAACATGAGTATATGCCTCACAGCCAAAGACTCTGAGATGCTTGTACGAGGGCATTTTGCGTGACCATACCATCTCTGCCACTGAATCCTTCTGCAAAACCTTGCTAGGAGATCTATTTATAAGATGAACAGCTGTTGATACAGCTTCAACCCAAAACCCATTTGGTAGTTGTGCATTAGACAACATACTTCTGACCTTCTCTTGTATGGTCCTATTCATCCTCTCAGCAACACCATTTTGAGGAGGATTGTAAGGAGCAGTAAGTTCACGTTTTATACCTTTTGACTCACAAAAGTCCTGAAAGGCCTTTGAAACATACTCTCCACCATTGTCAGTGCGTAAGCATTTAAGCTTCTTGCCACTCTGGTTCTCCACAAGTTTCACAAACGTTTTGAAAACAGTAAACGCTTCATCCTTGTGCTTGAGAAAGTAAACCCATACTTTCCTCGAGTAATCATCTATAAATGTCATAAAGTAAGAAGCTCCCCCTAGAGATAGGTTAGGCATAGATCCACACAAATCACTATGAACAAGTGCCAACTGTGTATCTCTTCTACTGCTTCTATGCTTATGTGGCTGCTGTGTTTGCTTACCATACAAACAATGTTCACAGAATTCAAAATCATTAAATGAAAAGCCAGGCAAATAACCAAAACGAGACAAGATTTCCATTCCCTTCTTGGACATATGTCCTAACCGGCTATGCCACAAAGAAACGTTCGGCTGCTTGGTTACATTGATTACATTTTTAGAGACATTTGATACATAAATCATGTAAAGTCCTCAAGACTTTACTCCATGTGCTACTGTCATAGAACCCTTGGATATCTTCCACATGTTTTGTCCAAAAGTGGTGACTCAGGGGCATCACTTCATGTGTCTCCAAACAAGGAGTGGTTTACCTCTTATGTGACCACTAAAGATCGTGTTCGGCTAGGCAATGGGCAGACATGTGAGATCTTAGGTGTTGGAGATGTTCAATTGAAGTTTCAGAATGGCTCTTCTTTCACGCTGAAGAATGTGAGACGTGTTCTCGCAATTACAAAGAGCTTGATCAGCACAGGTTTACTTGATGATGCTGGCTAGCCAAGGATGGCATAATCCCTTGTCAAAAACAATCAACCCAGCAAGTAGGTATGATCCTACTAGCAACACATCAATACCTTAGAGAATAATGGCGAGGATGGTGGCCATGGAGCATGAGAGAAGACTCCTTATTTAGGTTACAGTCACTCAGTGCATTTCCATCAGATGCAGTAAGAAGAGCTGAGTCCATTGTATTCCTCAAGAAGTAGATGTCTCCTGACACTAGACTTTCATCCTCTGCAACATGTTTGTCACATTTATTTATTGAATCTTCACTGAGGACTTGTTCTTCTCACCATGGTCTTCTGCTTTCTCTTTGCCTGTTTCTGCTTTCCATTCTCCGCAGTCTCTTTTCATGTGACCCTTCTTGCCACAATGGTAGCATTCTATGTCACTCTTGCCTTTAGCACTGCGGGACTTGCTACGAGACTGATCCCTCTTTCCACCTTTGTACTTTTCTTTGGTCCTTCCCCTGACAACTAAGGCTGTTCCTTTGCCTTTGTCCATTGTCTTTCTGTTGGTTTCTTCACTAAGCAGACTGCCTTCTACACCTGCTATGGTCAAACCATCTGGAGGTGCAGAATTACTCAAAGTTGTGCGAAAAGTGTCCCAACTTTTCGGCAATGTGATCAACAGGAACATAGCTCTAACAGGTTCATCAAACTTGACACCTTGAGCTGACAACTGACTGTAGATGGTGTTGAATTCATTCAGATGATTGGACATAGGGGTCCCTTCTTTCATCTTCAAGTCAACAAGCTTCTTAAGCCAGTATACCTGTGAAGCTGCACTCTGCTTCTCATAAAGATCACTCAGCTTTAACCATGCTTGATAAGCCGACATCTCGTCTGCTACATTGAAGTAAACGCTTTCTGCCAAAGTCAGCATAATGGTAGAAAGTGCCAATTCATCCATTTCGCTCCATTCATATTCGTCCATATCTTTTGGTTTTATCCCCTTGAGCTTTATAGGTTTTATCTGCTTCTTTTGTACCAACACGTGCCAAATCTGCTTCTTCCACAATGGGAAATTGGTTCCATCCAGCTTCTTGATATTGTAAAGAGAAGTGTCCTGTGATCCAGCCATAACTACGCTTCACAGTAGTTTACTTTCCTGGGAAAAATTCAGAAGAGTTTCCCCTGTAAACTGACCTCTAAACCAATATCAACCTGTCAAATGAACCAAGAAAGCTTCAAATTCTACATAAATTTCGGCAGAGTCTCCTTTGTAAAATGGCTATGGTGTACTAAAAGCCAGACCAAAAACAGCTCAAAAAACCATTGTCTCTCTAACACTATAAGCTGTGGGTAAACTTGTCCTGCACATGTACTGTCTCTCACTGTCCTGTCACTGTCCTGTAAGCATAGACTGTGACAATGCCTCAACGGCAGTAAAGCAAAGATGCAATCCCAACTGTCTAACTCACAGTCAATACATCCTAGCTACCTATCTAAGGGTGCTCGAGGGATCGCTCCAAGACCTGTATCACCGAAAGGATCTCAAAATTTGAGAATCCCCCAGCTCAATAAAACCTCACTCGACCCTCAAAAAAGGCTGCAGTAAATCTGACAGTACATAGACTTCCCACAAAGTCATACATCCACAAATTTTTCACTGTATGCTGTAACCGCTGCGGCGGTTGTTTGCTACGTGACTCACAGCCAGCAAACCCTCAACAGACATACATCATCTCTGACAATACATCCCATGTGGAAGTACCTGCAATGTCAGAATAAAATCTGGAATATCAAGCAGCAAACACAAGCTACCTGATGAACTATTGGATGTCGCCTACAATCTGTGTGTAGATGCGTCCGTGTCGTATGTGACACGCCTCCAAGAACTGTGAGCCGTCCTTGGTTGTGTAGACAACCAAAAATCAGCACTCTGGAAGTGCAGATATCCTCAGCACTTGCAGTCGTAGGCCGAAATCCCAAATTTGCAGAGTCAGATCTGCACCCGCCGAGACCACGTAGTCGAAAATGGCCTGCACAAAACTTTGTCGAAGCCGAACAGTGGCCGAGATGACCTCAGAATGAAATTCTAAGAACACCAAGCCCTTTGGGCATTCCCACAAGAATTGGGGCCGTGTCTTCGCATGTCGAATCTTACTCCAATCTGAGCAAGTGACTCTGGCTACCTGCAAATGCTGCCCCGAGCCTCGATCTGAGCTCTGATACCAGTTGAAGGAGTACGAGCGAAAGTGCGACGTGAGAGAAAGTGCGAGAAGAAGAGCACGAAGATATGGTGAAATCACTCTATTGTAATGTTTAGAGCATAGTGAGTTATTATTAGGTTTTTACAAAAGAATATGGGTACATACCTTGCGGCCCGCCCACTTACCTGGGCGACCACATTGGGCTTTATACCCCAACACTCATTATCGCTCAAGTTCACATGGTATCAGAGCTCAAGAACTTGAGCTCCTAAGTACTCTAAGAGCCTTCTCTCAAAGCAGCAGCCTAATTTTACAACCATCTCTCACTTCCAAGGATTAGTCGGATAGCCTCGTCACCTATGGTTGCAACCACCAAGTCAAGGTATTTCACCATTGATAAGCTCAATGGGAAAACTTACAATGTGTGGAAGCTGATAATGGAGCTATATTTGAAGCAACTTGGCCTCTGGAAGATTATTTCTGGAGATGAAATAAGACCAAGTGAAGAGGAGTACGCCTCCGACATAGAACTACACTAGGCATGGGATTCAAGGGACATTACGGCTCAAGTGGAGATTATTTATACTCCATTGTGAGGATAGGCAAGTCCAAATAGTGCGGACTCTATCCAACTCTAAGGCTATTTGGGAGTTCTTCAACAACAATTATGAGCACACTAATCTTGTTTATCAAGTCTCCCTGATCAAGGGGCTTGTAAACAATACTATGCAAGAAGGACAATCTGCAGTCAAGTTCCTTGACATCTGGCAGCCACTATTAGATGAAGTTCTCATCTCTGAAATGGGATTTCAAAGAAATTTCAATGTATGCTTCTATTGTTGGCAGCTTTACCCACAAGCTGGAGAGCCTTTGCTACTACTCAAGATCTGTCCCAAATGCAATAATTGCAAGGTCTTGTATCCAAAATCCATCAAGAGGAAGCCTTAAGAGACCAGTCTAATGGCTCTATTCCAGTGTCTCTAGCCACTCATATCAATTCCAAAAAAGGTGGTCCTAACCACCACTACAAAAATTCAAAGCAGCTGCATAAAGGTGGTTCTAAACGCCCTAGAAATGCGCCTTTGTCAATTTCAATGCCACAACTACAAGAAATTCGGGCGCATTGCCAAGGACTACAGGTCCAAAACCAAGCATCATGGTAGTCATGGAGGATTCAACGGACATAAAGCTAATGGAGGCTATCATCAGAAAGATCATGCTCATTTCACTAATATTTCAAGCTAGGATGGTGATACACACCCTACTTCTATACAACTTTTTGCTGCAAGCTTCAACTCCTCTAAGCCACATCACAACTCTTCTATCTGGTATCTAGACACTGCAGCTACACATCACATGACATATCATTTTGATTACCATGCACACTACACTCCTCTTCAACACCCACTTGAAGTCCTCATGGGGGATAGAAAAATTCAACATGCTCAAGGATATGGCACTGTTGCCATTACCCTACCAAAATGCACTATAGCTCACATAGACAAGGTATACTATGTACCTGGTTTAAAGCAGAATCTTATCTCCATAGGAGAGATCACCTCCAAGGGCATTACAATTTATTTCACGCATGATATGTGCATCCTGCACACAATTGATACAAATCACAAGCCTTTTTCTATATCTTGCCCCTAGGAAGGACACTTGTATCCTCTTGGCTCCAGCAAGGTCCAACCCAAAGCACTTTCATCATTCATCAATTCTCCTAGGCAAGAGGAGACACTTAATTGGCACTATAGGCTAGCTCATGTCTCGCAACAAGTGCTCAAGGATATGCAGCAGAAGGAGCTAGTGGTGGGTCTACCAACCACAATTACCCCAATCACATTTTGTGAAGCATGGATACTGGGCAAAGATAATAATTTTACAGTGCCAACTGTAACTAAACGCACACACCCCCAATCACATGCGCTTATCTCGGCGCCCTATCCACCAGTGCCACTCATGGGCACTCCCATGCTCCTTAAACAATAGTGAAACATGATACACAATGCCCACACACACACACACACACACATGCTCATACCTCTGTATCATTACAATCGACATCGCATGAGCATCAATTGAAGCACTCTTTAGCTCTTCCAGCAGCTACACACCATCTCAACCCCCTACCTCGCTCAAAGATGCCCCAAAACAGACATCATTTCAGCCCCTCAGCTTCTCCTTCATCGCCTCACACACCTATTGTAGTCTCATCCTCATACTCAACCCCGCCTACTTCTACTACTTGTAGAAACACCATCACTCCCATGAGCATTTCCTCTTCATCCTCAGCCCTCAAGGCCTCTAATGAACACTCTAATCGACCATCCAAATCAGCCCCATTGGATGATGAAGACATCTTGTCTCCCCTTCACCCTGGACACCGCTCTCGCAAAGCCATCTACGAAGCAACTTCCTTCTCCACATTCTTGATTCAAGAAGAAGCAGACCTCTCTATCAAAATCCTCGATGAGCTCGAGGAGAACACGCTCTCTGTCGAAGATGCCATTGCCTGTCCCGAAGGTGAACAATGGATTGAAGCCATGAAGGAAGAGCTTCAAGCACATGAAGAAGCTCAATCTTGGACTATCAAGCCAAGGAGCGACGACGCCAATGTCATTGGTTGCCGATGGATTCTCAAGAAGAAGCATCGCTCCAACCATTCTGTGGAATGCTACAAAGCAAGGCTTGTTGTGAAGGGCTATACACAACAACATGGTACATATTTCTCTGATACTTATAGTCCCGTCATGGGTATCACATCATTTCACATACTTGTTGCATTAGCCGCATTCTTTGACATTCCTCTTCATCACATTGACATTCGTGCTACCTTTCTACATGGATGGCTAGATGAAGTCATTTATATGGCTCAACCTCCCTACTTCTATGTGATGATCCCACTATCTATGTATGCAAGCTAAATAAGCCTATATATGGTCTGAAGCAGTCAGCACGACAATGGTTCAAGGGCTTGCATGCTTTCCTTATTAAATGGGGATAGGTACAATGCACTTTCGACCCCAATTTATTCTATCATACTCTCTTCATGGATGTGTCATTGGTGTCTATGTCGATGACATCCCTATCATTGCTAGTGATGAGACATATGTCTCACATGTTGTGCAAATGTTCAAGGAATAATTCACAGTCCATGACAACGGCCCTATGACCTACTTCTTGGGCATAGAGGTCAACAAGGATTCAAATGGAAAATTCATCAAACTCTCACACCGGAAATACATTGAAGACATATTTGGTGAGGTGTTCTCTCTTCTAATGCACAACTCTCCACCCCCCACCTTGTCAAGCATAAACTATTCACATCTCTGCCACCATCTGATGATGATACTGATTTTATGTCAAGCTTTCCCTATGCTCGCTTGATTGCCCAACAAAGGTACCTCATTTCATGCACAAGGCTTGACATTAACTTTACCGGTCATGTATTATCTTGCCATATGAAGGCACCTCACAAATGCCATGGTCTCACTGCCAAGAGATCACTACGTACTTACATCACACTCGCCATCATTCTCTCACCTATTATAGTCAGCACCATTCATCAGCACTGCAACTCAAAGGTTTTGTTGATGCGGACTGGGCCGGGCAAGACCCGAATATGCATAGCATTTCTAGGCATGTATTTCTTCTTGTAGGTGGTGCTATTTCTTGTCAAAGCAAGCGCAAGACTTCTCTTGCTCTATCATCTACCAAAGCAGAGTATATAGAAGCATCCCTCGCTGCTCGTGAAGCATTGTGGCTTCACCAACTCCTAGAAGAACTGCCAATTCCATGTGCCACTCCTCCCATTAGGGCCAAAAACGACTCAAAAAGGGTTGTTTGTTAATCTAAGGATTAAGGAATATTCCAATAGTTATTTGACACGTATACAAAATTATGGCACTCTTGTCTCCTCTATTGTGGGTTTTGGTGGTCCTATTTTGATAGAGAACCGCTAAATGTCTTGATCATAAGGCTGAAACTGCGATATTTGGATGCTTTTGGCGAGAGAGCTCATTAAATTTGCGGCTCAAAGTAATGAAGTCTCATCTTTTATTCTATTTTATATTTCACAAAAGCGTTGTCAAAAGATACGAAATCTATGTTAGAAGGCTCTCAAAACAAGGGCATTAATGAGAAATCACCTACTTTTTTCAAACGTATACCTTTTTCGCTCTCTCTCTATTTTGTGAGAGGTTTAAGTCTTTCCGTCTATATTTTCTTTCTTCTTCTCTAATCTCTGAGTTTCCATGGCGTCTTTTGCACATCGCCCTTAACATTAGAGAGGATGGTGTTTGGAATCCCATATCTTTTCATGTCAATGACTGGGTAACAATGCTTCCATGCAAAGGTGTACACAGAGTGAAGAGAACTAAACGTGATAAAGTAAAAAACCATTGGAAAGGTCGTGTTCTTGCTGTCAAAGTGACCGAAAATGGCTGGCTAGCTAAGGTTCAACATGTGTACATGGCCAAGGATATGGTGTTAGATTGGGAAGAACATCCCACACTGCATTCTTACTGTAAGTATAAATAAATAAAAATTGATACAGTGAATTTTTCATTATCCCATTGTTTTTCTCATTTTTTGATTCCATTCCAGATATATTTCCTTCAACAGGTAGCTGTGAAATGGCAGCCTGTGGAGAGTCTAAGTGGGACGTTCAAAGCAATGCATAAAAGACATATTTAGGAATTTTGGGAATTATTCAAGTCCCATTTTTAAAAATGAGACTTGAAATTGTAGTATTTTGTGTTAAGTTTGACCTCATGGTTGTTTGTGGGGACCCTTTGTGCCATATAAATTGAACTGGGGGCTCAAAATTAAGTTCAACCCTCACTTGTTGCTACTATGCGGGATATTAAGAAGAGTATTTTATTTGAGTTTGAGCCTCACATGGCTTGCTTAACTAGCAAGTGGACACACTCAAACTTAGTTCAAGGCACTAGCACATGGATGTGAGACTCAAACTTAAATTGACTCCTCACTTATTGTTGCTCTATAGGATATTAAGAGGAGGTTTGAAGCTAATTAAAACATCACACACCTCACTTAAACTAGCAAGTGGGCATGCGGTTCATACCTAGTTCAAGATAACTCTATGTGACTAGAGAATGGTTTCAGGAATTGAGCCTTAACACATAGCCATATCCTCAACACATAGATATGTTGTTGTGCTTGTGTATATACAATGAGAAATTATTTGGAAGCATGACTTTAATATTGTTGATAAGGAAGAGTAAGTTTTAATGAATAACTTCATCATCCATTGCACTAATCACATAAATATATTGTCTGCAAATTCAAGACATTTAAAGGAAGGCAATGGAATCAAAAGAATCATCAAAGAGTACAATGTTAAGAAACTAATAAATAACATGAGCAAAAAAATTGGACTTGTTCACAAGCAATTTTCATGTTGAGGGGCTCTCAAATGAGTATGGTGTTTAGAAACACCAAGATAACACATGAAGAACAAAAAGATATTCTTAGTTATGTAGGCAATTCATATTTAAAGTAAGATAGATGTGATCTTTGAAGCAATATCAAGCGGATAACCTAATACATATGTCTCCTTAAACATTGTGTTTCCTCTTGTAGATACTTTAATGTTTCTCTATTGCAAGCTAATTCATTTACTAGAGTGATACAAGTATATCCTTGCTTGTCCTTGCATATATCAATCTAGGTATCCATGCAACTACCTTGCATATATCAATCTAGTTAGTCATGCAAATATTGTTCCCCTCAAAAAATTCAGTCTCTTCACTTGATAGGTTCCACAATTTTGCAAAAATAAAGTATATTTGTGCATGTTCCACTTACATGAGGGGGGAGGGCATCTCTTTAATCACAAAGGCCAGGACTCTCTCTCATGGACAACATGAGCATGCTTACTATCCCAGGTGAATATTATGTAGATATAGGATACTTCTATGATATAATTTTCATGTATTTAGTACCCTTTGATTTTGTTGTATATCTTAAATATTAAAATAACAATATAAACACATCACTATCTAGCAAATCAAAGAGGATAGAGATGTAGTTCCGAGTCCAAATAAACCACTACTCGTCACATGCTAGATTGTGGAGGGCATCTCTTTGAGAGAAAATCAAGGAATTTTCTCTAATGAAGAGCACAAGCATGCCTGCTTTTGCAACTACATAATACATATATGAAGGATATGTCCATGAGACAATTTCATGGGGAGGGTACCTTTTTCTTATCTTGAATAGGTTAAGATTAGCTAAACAAACAAAAAAGCATCATTATCAATTATCATCAAAGAGGAGATGAATGTGGTTCATCACTCAAATGCACAACCTTATATCACATGCTTGATTGGAGGAGGACCTCTCTTGAGCACCGATGCTAGAAATGTCTCTTAATGATGAGCATAAACATGCTTGCTTTTGGGAGAGATTAGTATGTATTATGGGATCTAATTCCATGAGACAGTGAGATAGTTCCATGGAGCCTCGAGCGGTGCACTATGCCATACCCCCCTATATTGTGTGCATTGATAGGGTAATTAAAAACTCCTATTTTAACATGTTTGAGTGAACTTTAAAATTACTATGTATTTAAGGCAATTTTTTAAAAATTGAATGTAAAAACCCCTTACTTGAATGTATCTTTGTTAAATTGCTTAAAATTTTTGCATTTAAAAACCCTCCCGTTGAACTCGTGAGGTGCATTAACATGACTACATAGTACATCCCCTGAGCATGGAGTGGCCTCTATTTGTTTGTATTGATCACTTGAATAGAACATAAGAGCAAAATTTTTTGAGAAATTGATGAACTCCAAATGTGCTTTTTTAGAACACGATATATAGTCAAAAAACCACAAAAAAAAGAATATATCATGAAGAAAACTCTTAAAAGTATGAAAAATTTACAACAAGATAAACAAATATCATTAATACTTCTTTTATGTTTGATTCATTTTTGAGTGCTAGACATAGTTGTGCAAATTTCATTCATACTTGAGGACATGAATACTTGGGCATATAACCTAGTAATAAGATGACACAACATAGCTGTGAAAATTTCATTCGTACTTGAGGACATGAATACTTGGGAATATACCTTAGTGATCAGATGACATAGCATAGTTATGTAAATCTCATTTGTATTTGAGGACATGAATACTTGGGCATGTACCTTTAGTGATAATATGGCATAACATGAATTTGAATAGGTCCAAATCTTGAGTCAAGCTATCACAAATGTTTAGAGAATAACTAGGCCCAAGGTTGAAGTTTGAGCTCTATCGCTGATGTAGATAACTTTTAGCTATTTTACAAGCATTTTTGAATCATGAGGATTAGACTAAACTCTGGGTCTCATCTTATAGAGACACTTGGGGATAGTTTCTGGTCAAAAAGAGTGTTTGTGGCACTCTTTGGAAGATGACTTTCAGTTGGAAAGACTTGTCCAAGAGTCTCTAGCTTGTGAGACTCTCACGCTTAGTGTTGTAGATAGTCTTGTAGATAGTTTCTAGATAGAAAGTGTCCTCCTAGAGTTCTCATGAGGATTAATAATTGATTCTAAAGGTCATGAGGGTCAAGAGCCTCATGCGCTAGAGACGTTTAAAGATGGCTTCAACTTGAAAGAGTTTTAAATAAGTCTCTGGTCCATGAGACTCAAGCCTAAGTTCCAACCTCATGAGATAGGACTCTTCTAGATATAAAGTGTCCTCCTAGAGTTCTCATGAGGATTAATAATTGATTTTAAAGGTCATGAGGGTCAAGAGCCTCATGCTCTAGAGACCTTTAAAGATGGATTTCAACTTGAAAAAGTTTTAAATGAGTCTCTGGCCCATGAGACTCAAGCCTAAGTTCCAACCTCATGAGATAGGACTCTTGTAGATGGATTCTAGGTTGGAAGATCAGTCCTACTAGAATGTTCATGATGCTTATAAAATGAGTCTTTAATCATGAGACCGAAACATAAGTTTGGAACGCATGAAGACTCAATTCAAACCTTGTGAGATACAAACCCTTTAGGATAGTTTCTAGATCGAAAGTGTTCTTGAAAATTGAGTGTCCGTGTCATGAGGCTCGAACTTAAGTTCGAGCCTGATGAGTTCTACTAGAGTGTTCACGAGGCTTGAAAATTGAGCGTCTATGTCATGAGACTCGAACTTAAGTTCGAGCCTCAAATCTTGAGATTGGATTTTAAGCTAAAACAAGTTAAATTCAAGTAATCATGAGGCTTGAAAACTTAGGATCCAGGTCATGATGCTCAAACTTAAGTTTGAGCCCTGAAACTAGAGATTAAATGCTGAACTAAAACAAGTTATATTCGAGTGCTCATGAGACTTGAAAACTAAGCATCCATGTCATTAGGCTCAAACTTAAGTTGGAGCCTCATGATGCTTGAAAATTGAGTGTCTATGTCATGAGGCTCGAACTTAAGTTGGAGCCTTGAATCCAAAAACTGAATGCTCAACTAAAACAAGTTATATTGTGCTCATGAAGCCTATTGAAAACTATCCAGGTCAATATGAGGGTCGAACTTAAGTTCGAGCCCAAGAGCAATAGACTAAATGCTCGACTACTTAGAAAGAGCTTTGCAAGTCTTTGTTTCAAGAAGCATGAGAGAGAGAGAGAGAGAGAGAGAGAGAGAGGAGCTAGCATACCTGCCCAAAAACACAAGGGCAACAAAATAGAGTGTGGAATCTTTGGCAATGAGAGAGCGAGTGTCACTATCTTTGTAGGATGTGGTGAGCATGGATGACAGTTGCACACGCGCATGCATGCAGCTCTTGCTCAATATTTATCCTTGTCACTTGCTTCGTATGGAGGTCCTCTTTTCCATATGATGTGCCCACATTCAGGTGCAGACCATACAAATTCCATGGATGGACGCTTCTTAATTGCCTCCACAACAGGTATCAGGCGAGCAAGCTCTTCCTCGCTTGTAAGCTTGGTGGAAAATGACAGTGTAGACTGCACATCCAAGTCAAATATCCGCACACCTACACGTCACTTGAGTTTTCTTATACCACCTCAGCACACATTAAAAAAAGGTATTTACAAGCTAGTTAATGTGTAGCTTAGGACTTTACACGTTCAACGACTCAATTGCTACAGAAGAGGAAGCAAGGATTGGCCATCTTCTACATCATGCTGCAGAAGTAGGCACATGCTTTCTGAGAGGCAATCGGGGCTTTTTGAGACCTGTAGAAGCTTTGAGGCGACCACCTGCAGGGGCCTTTGGGGGCCAGCGAGAGGACGAGGGAAGCAGGCATAGATGTAAAGAATGAGGATGCAAGAGAGCTAGACAAGACAAGCACAAAGCACACAGAGATGGAAAGCTTCTTCTTCTTCTTTACAGAAAAGAGAGTACAAAATGACTAAGTGCTAAAGTTGAAAAGTAGCACATATGTACATGCGGTCACTAAGTGTGAACTCGCTAGAAGCGTACTAGGCTGGCACTATAAGTGTAGTCCAGCTGTAGAATCACTGGCAGAGATCCTCCGTGTCGGTCACCTAACGCGCCAGTGAGTAAATGCCGTAAGCGGCCAAGACCCCTAGTGGATGCCAACTCAAGGTGTAGAGCTCGACATCTCAACACTCCCCCTCGAGCTCTGCATGTCGCAGAGTCCAAGCATAGTTCGGAAACGTCGAAGCTTCTCAGCTCCGAGGGCCTTGGTAAAGATATCCGCTATCTGCTCCTCTATGCTGACGTAGACCAAGTCGATGTCGCCCGCCAACACTCGCTCTCGAACGTAGTGGTAATGGACCTCTATGTGTTTGGTCCTGGCATGGAACACTGGGTTCCTAGCCAACTGCATGCTGCTGAGGTTGTCACAATGGATGAAAATATGCTGGTCCACCTGCACTCCCAAGTCCTCAAGTAATGTGCGTAGCCAAGCTACCTCGCACACCGAAACTGCTGCACCTCTGTACTCGGCCTCTGTGCTCGATAAAGCAACCGTAGGCTGCTTTTTGCTGCTCCAAGTAACAGCAGCACTCCCAAAAGAGAACATGAAGCCACTCGTAGATCTCCTATCAACAATGCTACCTGCCCAATCTGCATCTGTATACCCATACAATGCTAATGGTGCATCTGCTGCATAGAACAATGCGTAGTCAAGAGTACCTTGCACATACCTAAGTGTGCGTCGTACTCCATCCAAATGTGGCTTCCTCGGAAGTTGCATGAACTGACTCTCCAAGCCTACTGTGTAGCTCAAGTCTGGCCTCGTGATAGTCAAGTAGATTAGACTACCCACAGTCTTCCTGTACATGTTGACATCCTCAACAACATCACCCTTCTCTGCACTCAGCTTTGCATTCACATCCAAGGGAATAGAAATTGGCTTACAATCAGCCATACCATACTTTGACAACATGTCCAAAGCATACTGTCTCTGTGATAGCCATACACCCTCTGGAGTCCTGATCACTTCAATGCCAAGAAAGTAGCGCAACTCGCCTAAATCTTTCATTTCAAACTCCTGTTTGAGAAGACCCTTCACATGGTCAATCTCCATAGCATTGTCACCAACAATAATAAGGTCATCTACATATATGGTAATGACCACAATCCCCACATCACTCTCACGTACATAGAGTGAATGATCAGCATGAGCTCTCTTAAAACCAATACTGACAAGATACTTGGCAATCCTGTCATACCATGCTCTAGAGCCCTGCTTCAAACCATACAAAGCTTTGAGAAGTCTGCATACATAATCTGGGTAACCTGGATCGACATAACCAGGTGGCTGATCCATATACACTTCCTCTTGCAACTCACCATTCAAGAAGGCATTCTTTACATCCATTTGATGCATAATCCATCCTCTAGATGCAGCCACTGCTATGACAGCTCTCACTGTCGTCATCTTTGCCACTGGAGCAAAGGTCTCCTCATATATAGTCTATGCCATACGTCTATGCATAACCCTTTGCGACCAGCCTTGCCTTGTGACGCTCAATGTTACCATCAGCCTTATGCTTGGTTTTATACACCCATTTACAGCCAATAGCTTTCTTGCCACTTGGCAATGGCACCAACTCCCATGTGTCATTTGCTTCCAATGCAGCCATCTCTTCATTCATTGCATCATCCCAATGCACATTTCCAACTGCATCCTCAAAACATGTGGGCTCCACATCCTGTATCACCTTAGCCATGTAGGCTTGGTGGTGCGCTAGATACCCATCATAAGTCAATTTCTGAACTGGATTTCTGACTCTATTAGATCTGCGCGGTCCTGGGTCACTCCTTTGCCCTCTAGCATCTTCTTGTACTTTCCTTACACCAGGTGTCCTGACAGCCGGAATTCCAAATTCCTCATCAAGACTTTGTTCAGAACCATCTGAATCCATGTCTACATGTGAAAAACCTGATGATGCATCAACCATAAAGGGAGGTTCATCAACCTTTTCCTTTCCTTTTCGTGATACATTCCCTGTACCTGTTGGTGAAGTAACCTGCGTACGTAGTCTACCATTCCATGGTTTCTCAACAGAGCCACGAGAAGAGGACTCTTGTGGTCCACTCAAAACCTGTGACTGTGGCCTCACATTTTGTACAACCACATCATCTTTTACATCAGCCCCAATAGTGCCATGTGCATTACTGTACCAGCTGCTCATCTCATCAAAGACTACATCTCTGCTCACTCGTAATTCTCGTGTAGTAGGATTGTAGCACCTGTACCCCTTTTGTTCAAGGGAATATCCCACAAGAATACATTTCTCTGCTTTAGGATCTAATTTCCTACGCAACTCATCTGGTACATGCACGTAAGCTATGCAGCCAAACACTTTCAAGTGTGCCAAATCAGGCTTTGTACCTGTAAACTTTTCCTCAGGTGTTACATCATGCACCGCAGCTGTAGGTGTCCTGTTCATAATGTACACAGCTGTATTTACAGCTTCAGCCCAGAAATGATGAGGCATGTTCTTCTCATTCATCAATGCACGTGCAACCTCTGCAATGTGCCTGTTTTTCCTTTCTGCGACCCCATTCTGCTGTGGAGTATATCTGCATGTAAACTGCCTATGTATACCATGCATTCGCAGAAAATCTGAAAAATCATTGGAGAAGTACTCTCCCCCTCCATCTGACCTCAATGTCTTGATTTGCATATCTGTCTCCTTCTCAATCATGACTTTGAAGTCTTGAAAGTGACCAAACACTTCACTTTTGTTACGCATGAAGTAGACCCATACTTTCCTTGTATGGTCATCAATGAAAGAGACATAATACCTGCAACCATGTATACTTGCAGTATCGGTTGGACCCAAACATCTGTGTGCACCACCTCAAGTGGATTTTTACATACATTGCGCTCATGTGGAAATGAGCCCTTTGACTGTTTTCCAAACTGGCATGCTGCACACACTTTATGCATACCATCCACCTTGAATTTGGGCAAACCTTTTACAATCTGTTTTGATTGCATGCTGCGCAATCTCTGCTCATTGACATGGCCAATGCGTTTGTGCCAAATGTCAACATCAGCCACAACACCTGTGCCCTGTGCAAATAATGCAGCTTTTACCTCAGGCATGTCTACATTCAGCGTAAACATTCTGCCCACACATTTGCCCTCTGTGATCAGCTTACAGCCATTCTGGAAATCTTCTACATAACAGCCATTTGGATTGAAGCGAACCTGCAAACCCTGCTCAACCATTTGTCCAACAGAAACAAGATTCTTTGTAATGTTTGGGACATGAAGTACATCTGCTAAGTACTTTGATTTCCCACTCTTCGTATTTAGAGGTATGTCCCCTACATGAGCAATGGGGTGAGCTGTGTCATCTCCTGTCTGCACATAGCCTGACACATCTGGTTTGCGCATATCTCTAAACCACTCTCCCACGAGACGTCATGTGATTAGAGGCACCTGAATCCACATACCAAACATCATCTTGGGTGGAATTCTCTGCAGTCATTGTATTCATTACATGTTGCATAACAAACATGCGCTCGTTTTTGCTGTCATCTGCATCTCTGCTAGTAGATGCATAGTTGCCCTGTTCTCTCTTTCTACTTGCTTTTCCCTTTGGACAGTCACGTGACATGTGACCTCTTTCACCACAAGTCCAACATTCTCTACTATCTGGAGTATGTTGCTGCCTGCTTGATCCTGCACCACGACCTCTTTGACTCCCCCTGCCTTGAGACTGGTTTCCCCTGCCACCTGTAATGTTTTGATTTGATTGACCTTCCAGAAATTGGCCCCTGCAACCCCTTGGGCCTCGACCACGACCTCTACCTCTACCTCTGTTGGAGTTAGAATAGAAGGCCTGTTCAGAATTATTTCTGCCATGAGAAGAAGATGTGTCAAGGTTCTTCTCCTCAAGAATAAGCATAGAAATCAAATCTTGGAACACGGGGATGTCGTCTCTTGTATTCATGGAAGACCTAAAATGTACATACTCATCTCCTAGACCATCCAAGCATGCACGGACAATGTCATCGTCTTCCACTGAGACTTTAATAGATCCAAGAGCCTCAATGATACTCTTGATCTTCAAGGCATAATCATTGATTGAGAGGTTGTTCCTCTTAACCTGATTTAGCTCCGACTTTAGTTGAAGCTTCCTGGCCTTGGTGTTCACCTCGAACACTCTGCCTAAGTTTCTCCATGCAATGGCGGGGGTTTCAGCATCCTGTAGATAGCCCATCATGCCATCTGTGATGCTCATAGACAGCCAATACATCACTTTGCTCTGGCCTTGTTGCCAGTCCCTCAAAGCTTTCCTTTGTTCTGCTGTAGCATTTGCCTCGGGAATCTCTGGTTCCTTTTCATTGTCTCCTTCTACATAGTCCCAATAACCTTTTCCTTTTAGGAAATTTGTTATTCTGAACTTCCATGCAGGGTAGTTATTTTTCTCAAGCTTCTCAGTAACAATCTGACTGAAACCGTCAGACATCTTGAAGCACTAAGACAAAATAGCTGCAATCTGCAAAAACCTGCAAATCTGCTGAACCTGCTATTGTGGTTCCTGTAACGCTTTCTACACTCAACGAGTGTCCACAATCAAGCGTTTCACAACCACTGTACTTGTACAGTAAATCTCTGTATACTGCACTTTGGAGACCTGTTCAGAAACTTGTGCGAAAAACTTGTGCGAAAAACTGGTCGTGGATTGCGAACGAAGGGATTGTGATGCTCTTGCTCTCTTAGCCTCTCTTGCCTGCACCAGGCTCTGATACCATGTAAAGAATGAGGATGCAAGAGAGCTAGACAAGACAAGCACAAAGCACACAGAGATGGAAAGCTTCTTCTTCTTCTTTACAGAAAAGAGAGTACAAAATGACTAAGTGCTAAAGCTGAAAAGTAGCACATATGTACATGCGGTCACTAAGTGTGAACTCGCTAGAAGCGTACTAGGCTGGCACTATAAGTGTAGTCCAGCTGTAGAATCACTGGCAGAGATCCTCCGTGTCGGTCACCTAACGCGCCAGTGAGTAAATGCCGTAAGCGGCCAAGACCCCTAGTGGATGCCAACTCAAGGTGTAGAGCTCGACATCTCAACAATAGAGGCAATTGAAAACAGCATGGGGCTTCTCGTTTATACACACAAGCGCGCTCTGCAGCATTTTTGGGATATAGGCGAGGATTTAGGGCTCTCCAGTGCAGACATTTCTCAGTGTGATTTTGCGCTGCAGGTTTGGCAAAAAATTAGCTCATGACAAAGGCGGACAAATCATGGCTCCTCCAGGGCGACTGAGGCGACGTTTAGCTCATGCATCAATTCATGGTGGGATCAAGACATCACAGTTTAGGGCAGGGTGTTGTTTCGGTGCATCAGGCTGAAGGGTAGCGCCGATATTGCTTCACCTGCCATTTTCCTCTCTCTCCAATAGCTGGGCCCTCAACTGTTATGGAGGCCCTCTGCTTTCCACCTGCCACCTTATCATCGGTGCGTCATGCAACAGTTCATGACGAGAGGCATGGCTGACATGGATTGACAGTAAGAGGCGTGGCGGCTGAGGCGATAGACATGTAGCAATGCGTGGCAGGCTCAAGCTGGCATAACAGTTCATGGTGCTTCAAGATATTTTCTTAGCCTAGTTCATGGGGAGATCACAATAAAGCAACAAGCAACATGGCGGGCTTAGGGGATAGCAGCAAGGCGCCATCGTCACTTCCAAATTTCAAAACTAACGTTGGGTTTCAAATTTGACGGAGAAACCTAACATAGTCGTTAACTTAGACGGACTTAGTCAATGACTATAATTTCCTCCAAAGCTTGCTCAAACTAAAGCTCAAGCCTCAACAACACTCCCCAAAGATCCATCAAAGCTGATTATAGAGGGCCCTGTAGTTACGACATGATGTGTACATACGACATGGTGTACATGTAAGCTGGCTTTGCAACTCTGTGAAATAAGTTGTCTCCTTAGGTGCCCCCAAGCTAGGGGCTGGTTGAACCACCCTCCACAATAGATAATCGTCTCCAAACCTGTCACAACCAGTCAAAAGGAGTCTTCAACCACCTCGAGGGTGTTTGGATTGCTTTGTGTTGGATTGTAGCATTTAGGTCATATGCAACAATGATATTATGGGCATGCATATCTCGCCTAAGCAGCCTTTCCAAAGTTGAAAGGCCCTACACATAGTCAGCAGGCTATTGGGGGGGGGGGGGGGGGGGGGGGGGGGGGGCGCTCTAACAATTGTAAAAGAAGTATCAAATCCTAAGGTAAGGGGGCCAATATTGTAACGGCCCCCATTACTAATGTTATTGAATGTGTATCATATTGCACCAAATCTCCAGGCCTACGAGCAACAAACTAGTGGAGTGGTCTACGCATCGCACTTTGGTAAGGATGGGTTGGTTTTGTAAATTCCATATCTTTGGTTCTCTTGTGCAACAACATGATTTTTCTCTCAAGTTTTCTATGAGAGACTCCATTCATGACAATCATCTCAAAAGAGTATAGCGTCTCATGAAGGAGACAAACTATACGAAATAGGAATACAACTTCAGTAAGTGCTTCATCTCCATTCTACTCCAATAGTATTTTCCTCGGCACCTTAATTATGTATCACAAGTGTGTTTATACAATTTCTCATCATACATTCTAAACAATGACCTAAAAAAACGCATGAGCTTTTGTGAAATGTGCACCGTATACCTAGCTAGGTGTTGTTGGGGCAAAGGATCACAATGTTGATGGGGGACACATGTGGTCCCTTTCCCTCAAATGTTGCGCAATGCCTCCCAAGTAGAAGCTCATTAATCCGAGTTTCTTACACCAAGAATGTCTAAAATCTATCACAAATTTCATCTTGTTTTGATTTCACTGTCCTCTTATAGTTTTCTATTTCGAAAATTTTAGCTAAAACTCAAGTACCAAAGTGGAATCTTTGAATTGTGGGTGGCACTTGACGCCTCAATCTCTAGTTTGAGCCTTGTTGTAAAGTAGTGCTATAGATTTTGCGAGGGGTACTATTGGGGAAATTTACCTCGAAACTGATGGGGGGTCAGTAGCCCCTTGGCATAATGGAAACTCTACCTAGGAACTTGACAACAATGGTTTACAACACCACAACCTAGCATAGTCCAGCCACCACCCAAGAACTTGGTTCACAAACATTTGTCCCAAAATTACGCGTTTTTCCCAAAATTCCTAAATATGTGTTATAAAGGGATTGCGGATGCTATGTATGCTGACAAGCCACCTTCCTTTTACAAAACAATGGATTTGTTTGTCTATTTTGCAGAATACAAAGTTCCATCACGAGAAGGTGCATATGGAGAACTACATCAGTTACCTGTTCCCACCATAAGTTCACTTGACTGGGAAGCTCCTGATGCATGGACTATATCAAGCTTCAAATCCAAGATCAAAGAAGACATCCTTAAAGCTATTTCTCCGGGAAGGATATCAAGAAGGATTAAAGTTCAATGGTTCTTGCCTATACATGTCTTTGTGGCATGTTTCAAAACAATGGACTTGCAGAGGAAAAAGACGGTGTGGCTTAATAGGAGACTTTCTATGACTGAACTGGATAATGTACTTGGAGACGGATGGAGCACCAAAGAAAATTTCCATATTGGTGATAATATTAGTTGTAGAGTAAGCCCAAATTCTATGTCTATCTCATATCAACTATGTCGTCAATCATTAGTTCTGGGCTACGACTATAGGAGATGGAGAAGCAAATTAGGTAGCTGGGTTCCTCTCGAGTCTTAGGAAAATTGTCTAGAGATTGAACTAAAGGTCATAGTCCATCCACACACCGAGTATAGAAGCCTAATCGTAACAACAAACTGGAGACTAAATGATGTTAGAGAATCTCTTGAGTTTCTTGATGAAACATCTCCCGAGTATATATTCAAAGTGGATGAAGTTGTGGTAAGCACAAGGATGGAGATTTCAACCTCTTGCATCACATGCCTTCCCCCAAAACGAGTTGTATTTGAGCCACTTGCAAGGACTTGAAAAAACAAGTTCAATATTGTAATCATTTTGTAAATATATTTATCTTCTCTCTGCCTTATTGTGAACATTAATTATGTTGTTTTAAACTTCCATGACATCATGATACACATTTAAGAATCGATAGTTGGTATTAAGTATTTGAAGTAAAAAATTATGAATCACCAAAGGGTATATATATGTTCATATGGACAAAATGAACAAAAGTGTACATAGATTTTGTGGAGTAATCAATCATGAAACTCCACTTTTCTTTTTGCCTAAGAGGATTCTGCATCCTCAGAGACCCTTTTTCTGTGTGTTCAGAAGGGGGTGAAAGTTCAGGAGTGGGTGTTGGTGGTGACTTGGGCTCCTCAAGGCTTGGAACGGGTGACTTGGCAGGAGTTGGTGCTTTGGGCTCCTTAGGGCTTGGCACGGGTGACTTGGAAGGGGTTGGT
The DNA here is from genome assembly GCF_014529385.1 of Adiantum capillus-veneris. Lineage (NCBI taxonomy): Eukaryota > Viridiplantae > Streptophyta > Polypodiopsida > Polypodiales > Pteridaceae > Adiantum > Adiantum capillus-veneris. The sequence goes on from NC_140959.1 coordinate 104,030,469, forward strand.
GCTTTGGGCTCCTGAGGAGTGGCTGGCTTGGGTGACTTGGCAACATTCTTTCGCAACATGAATGGTAGCTTTAAAGGTGAGCTAGGTGCCTCCCCCTTACCGTTCTTAAGTGTACAACATTTTTGAACCTTGAATTTCAATGGTGAGTGGAATGGATGGCCCTTTGTATCTGCTCTTTTTTTTGCAGGGCTCTTCTTCTTGGTGGGACTCTTCCCCTTGGCAGTCTTCTTGGTGGGACTCTTCCCCTTAGCATGGATCTTCTTCTTGGTGGGACTCTTCCCCTTGACAGGACTCTTCTTTGCATGGCTCTTCTTTGTAGGACTCTTCTTGTGATCCTTTTTCTTTGCATGGATCTTCTTTGCAGGACTTTTCTTCTTCTAATCCATTTCTTTGCATCCAAACCTTTGGCGGCTCTACCTTTCTTTGGTCACAAAGGAGATTCTGGATCATTTGGATTTATTGATCTTTCCAAAACCATAGAAACAGACTTCTCTCTCACCCACGTGACCCAAGACTCTGGATAGTCATGCAAGTGAAAAAAATAGAAAAATGAACTAAAGGTCATGTAGATACATACATAGTTAAGACATCAAAATAAATACATGAGCCACACACTTACAGTGAGTGTAGTCATCCAGCACCTTGACTCAAGATATCTCCATGCATTGGCAAGCACCCTCCATCCACAAGATGTTGAGTCTGTCTGTAAAGGCACTTTTTGATTGTAGTACTTGAAAGCTTCTATATTGTAATCCTTATTTGTGGTACTCAGGTGAACAACAATAAGTTTGGCATCACTACAAGAAGACATTGAATCAAAAAGCTACTAATAAAAAACAATGGGCCATCAAGCATAGATCATACTTCATACTTACAGTTTACTTCTCCCATGGATACTTGACAATGAATTCATAAATATAATATCTTTGTCCAAAAGTTGAAGATAGTAAGACTCCAATGTCCTCTACAAAAAATAACAATTAGCTAGGAATACCACAAAATGTTTAAAATAACATGTAAGGAGTTAAGATTTACCCTTCAACATAGGGGTATACTATGTAATTGCAAGTTAGCATGTTAAAATCTTCAAAAAAAACTTGAAAGGGTTCCTTGCTTGTTAAAAAGGCATTGTGTCACTAGAGGGTCAAGTATGGAAATTTGCATAGCTAGAGCCTCTGGAAGATCCCTCATAAGACACCTGAAAAAGAAAACACACCCCCCAATGAGGCCCTTGTACCTGCCTTTCACATGCACTAATAATTAGGAAAGGAGTAACACATACCTGAGATAGATAAAGAGCACAGTGTCACCAAGATCAATGTTGGGATTTACAAGAATACTTGTGTCTTGAGGGAATATGTCCAAGTACACCTCATTATCTCCAAACAAGGAGACATCCACCACCATTTGGCCTGTAACTTTTTCATAAAGAAGAGAGTTGGATGCTCTCAAAATTTTTGCTTGCTCTTTAAGGATAGCATCCTCTGATATCATGTCTTGCTCCTTCTCAACCTCCTTTCCTGCTTTGATATCTTGGGCCTTTCTTGTCTCATACTCACGTGTAATATCCTCAATGACAACCCCTGAATCTTTCTACTGCCTGGAAGGAGGGATATTTAAAATTTGGAAGGCTTTAAGATCCTCACTAGGAATAAGCTCAAGAGCCTTATCAAACTTGTACCTCGGACTTGACACAAGCACAAAATCTTTGCTCATAAGTGTGACCCTATGAGCAAATGTAGCTGCAATGTAGCTATCATTCATGAAGTCTATGAGAAAATCCTCAGCAGCTTCCTAAAGGCACATGACAGCTTGAGATTGCCACCTTACTGAGACAAAAGTTTTGATATTCATCATGCTTACAAGTCTATCTGATATCTCTTTGACAACTCTCATGAAAGATAGCTTTGGAATTAGTAGACAAGTAGACTTTTGTGCTTTTCTTATTTCTCTTAAAGATTTGACCTGATAATTCAACCTTTTTCTAGCAGTGGGCCTCTAACGAGGTAGTGGAGGTGGTGCTTTCTCTGGATCTTTCTCTAATCATCTTTTTTTGGATCATTTGGGGCTTGGTAGACTTTCCTTGCAGTCTGCTTCATCCTCGCCATTTGGGTTACAAAACACCGCACGACGCGATAGCTGGGTCACCAAAAATCTACAAGCTGTCCCTATGGTGCCATATGTGAAGCAAATGATTTTGGGTAAGAATCATGGAGAGACACCTACACGACGCGATAGCCGGGTCACCCACACTCTAGAATATGTCCGTATCGTGTCGTATGTGAAGCTTTGGACCTTTCCAATAGATCAAGGAAGAAGACCTGCACGATGCGATAGCCGACTCACCCACACTCTAGAACATGTATGTATCGCGTCGTATGTGAATCCTTTGACCTTTCCAATAAATCAAGGAATACCTGCACAATGCGATAGCCGGTTCACCCACATCCTAGAACAGGGCAGGATCACGTCGTATGTGAAGCTGTTAAGCCTCGACAATGAATCAATGGACACTTGCACGATGCGATAGCCTGGTCACCCACATGCTAGAACATATTCCTGTCGTATGTAAAGCTGCTGATCTTGGCAATGGAAAGGGAAGGACAATCGCACGATGCAATATCTTGGCCACCCACTGTCTAGCACTTGCTCATATCGTGTCGTACGGCATAGAAATAAGAAACAATCCAAAAGTGCAACGGATTGGGCGAGGATGGGTAGCACGGGTCAGTGGAAGAAAGATATAAGAAAGTGCGGATGGCGAGGGTGGGTCGATCAAAGGAAGTGCGGGTCGTTTAGGAGGAACGACAGGACACGAATGTGAGGTATGGGGGAAAGTAAAATATGAGCACGTGAGAGAGCTTTATATACATCCAACCGTCTGTACGAAGACCGTTGTAAGCAGGCCACGTGGCACGTCTGCATGGCTAACACGTGTCCATAACGGTAATATTTTGCACCTTATATAAAGCTTGATCTTGATTTTTATTGGTGTTACACGTTTACTTGTCCCACACGATGCGAGAAATTGCGTTTATTTTACTTCCCTCCACTAGTGCTACGCATCGCTTTGGTGTCTCAAGGTCCCTTCGTCCCGCAGGACACGACAGTACCCATTTGCAAACCCCGGGTGGCGCCTCTATCGCATGGTTTGGGCTTCTACTTGGCTCCATTCGGGAGCTCTGGCACGATGCGATCCGAGAAGGTTTCACATCCTGGAACCCTCCCCTATCGCTTCGTTTGGGCATGCTAGTGAGGTTCTTAGACACCTTCACCCAGTGCTCAGAGCGCTTTGCTCATCGTGTAACCCTCTCCCCTTATTGCTCTATAAATCATTTTGGCGTGTACTTGTCGATCTTCACCCTGTGTCTAGGTAGCTTCATCGGTTCGATTTTTCCTCTACCATGAATGAAGGTTGGGAGGAGATTTTGGAGGAGAGTCCAAGTGAGAAGCTATTGGTTTCTGTGATGGATGGTGGTGACATGGAAGTGTACACCAAAGCATATGAAATATTCAACCGTGTGTTTGATCTTGCAGCTTTGTTAGACCATTTGAAGGACTTCTTGTCAGAAGAATTCAAAGAGTTTGAAGAGGCAGTTGAAGGCAAATGTTTGTTTTTAGATGGCAAGACTTATTGCCATCTAGCCGAATTTACTACCAACTCAATTCAGAAAGGCAAAGTAACAAGGAGGTTTAGAAGATTTTCTAAGAAGACTTCCTTTGTTTGTCCACCTACCATTTCTTGTCAATTACATTTAAAGCCTTGCAACCTTGTTCCAAAAGAAGTAGCCTTTATTTTCTTTTTGTTCCTTAAAGTTGACATGCAAGGCAAAGCTGATGAAGTGAAAGATACAGATGAAGAGGCAACAAATAAAAATGTTTCCACAGTTTTGCAGCTTGAGAAAAGTGAAATTCTAGAAGAGGAGGAAGTTGATGTTGCAGTTGAGGAGCAAGAGAGTGCACATTTTGATGTGGCTCAATTTAGAGCTATTACTGTCATTGATGAGCCAACAGATGAGGTAGAGGTGTCTGAAGCTTCCCTTACTATTTCAAACCTTCCCTACTTCTATATCAATGGAAAGTAGTATATCCCTCTCTCCATCATATCCAGTGTCTGCTTAATATGAGGGAGGACTACTGTATTGCAACCATTTCTGAAGCTTCTGAGGTGGCCAAAGATTTTATTGACACAGAAGAAGAGTCAAAAGAGGAGTTTTTGGCACTTGATCTTCAGACATCCAATAAAGATTTTATGCCTGCTCCTGATGCACTTGCTCTATGCATGAGAAGAGTGGAAGAGGAGAAACCTTCCCTCAAAGATGAGGATTTGAGAAGAGACTTGTTGAGCTTGGCATCCAATCTTTTGGCAGAGACTTTAAGGTGAAAAAAATTGGAAAGGAAGTTGACATAAGAGAGATGACCAGATCATGCAATCTCCTTCAAGAAAAATTCATTGCCGAAGATGAGTTGCAAAAGGTGATCTCCCTTCTGAAATCTTTCTTTTTTTTCAAGTTTGTTTTATTTACTCATTCTGTCTTGTTTTGTAGATTGAACTCCTTGACAAAGAAAATTTTCTTGGGAGATCTAAAGGCTTGAGAGGGAAAGCAATAGAGGGATCTTCAAGAAGGGATTCCTCCTCTCTCATGCACTACATGCCTACATTGGATAGTGCCACCTTCTGTGCTTTTCACATGCAGTATTCTGAAGATCCTGAGTTGCCAATGTTTGCCCTAAAGATATTGTGACGGTTTTTAGGGTACACTTCCCTTAAAGTCAATGCAAACAAGATCATGCTACTTGAGAGAGCAGCAGCACTTAGAATATTTGGATATGCTGCAGGATTCAATGCCTCAAGAGCATGATACTTTCTTTGCTACTCTAGCTATGCAGCAGCAGCTCAGGAGACAAATGTCAACCTTCTTGGGGGCTATAAAAGAAGAAAGTTTTTGAGATATAGGGGCAAAATGCCTAGAGATATTAAAAAAATCAAAAACTGATTTAAATTTGACAATTTTTTGCACCAAAATATAATTTCTTCCTATAGAACCAATTGAATAATTCCTTTAGTGCATTGCTCCTTCTTTGTCCCCCTCCCTTTCTCGTACATTTGAAAAAAGAAGTCCTCGCTTGATAGTGAGATTTTTCCATTCCTTGAGTATTCCATGTTGCAAGGGGTCCTTGTTTTGCAAAATATGGTCCATGCAGGTATAGAATATGCTTTTTAAAAAAAAGAAAAAAGTTGAACTCAATAGGATGCAAAGTAAAATACTATCTAGACTTTAGAAAGTAATTGAATACTCACCAAGTAATATGATGTATTTTGCTCCCCAAGCATTTGTAATAGCAATTATTGAAAGCTTTGTTGTCTTTTTAAAGTCATCTGCATAAGTAGCAGAGCTAACTTGTTGTCTCAAAATATTCAAAAATTTGTCGAGATTCTTCCACACTTCCATGTGTTTGTTGGGTACATCTGGTCTACTTTTGACATTGGTTGTTATAACACAAAGATCCTTCCAGTAGTTCCACATACCATCAACTTGTTTGTTGTCATGGTTACTCAAAAATCTTCTGGCTTTTGCTCCACCCATTGAAACATCTTGAAAAACATCACCGGTTCCTTTTGAAAGAGTGGGATCTTTTTTTAGATGCACTTGACCACCATGAAAACCCATTTGAGAGAGCAAAGCCTCGCATTTTTCTATGCACTCATCTGCAAGTTTAGTTGGCTTAATAGAATATGCATAGTCAAGATGGAGTTGAAGCAATTTGTCCAAGATTCTAATCTTTGCATGCATTGTGCATATATGTACATTTTTTAAATCTATTGTTAGAATTGGATCCCAAATCATAGAAGACAATGGGTAGTCAATGACGTTCACACTATTTCTCGATGGTGGTTTTCCAACCTCATGTTTTGCAAGCCATCCTTTTGTTCCAGTGCTTTCCATGCAATATAGACATGGATACTTGGTATTGGCACCTCCGCATACACCAAACATGCACTTTAATGCTTTTAGGTCGGCACTCAAGTGCCATTCTACCAAAAAGTCACCCATGCCATCTACAGAGAGGTTTTCACCTGCATTTTGGTCCTGTATTACAGAAGGGATATCGGTCTGCAAAAACAGCCATTTCAATGTATCGTGATTTTCTACTGGTATTTGAGCTACTTCGATCCACCAAAGCTCCATTTCTGATCAAGTTTTGTGGTATGGGGAATCAAGCTTACCCTGGATATGGTCCAATGCTCTATTCACAAGGGATATGGATACTCTTTCCATTTTTTGACATTTTTAAATTTGAGCTTCATCCAATTTCAGAGCAGATATAAGTTTTCCTTCACAATCTACTTCTTGCATATCACAGTATCTCACCATAGGAGATTGAAAATTTTTTATACTCATCCAAATGTTATTAAAAACATTATACTCAAAAGAAGATTTTTTTTCCTGTTTTTCATATGGCATCGTTCCTTCTATATGATAGTACTCTCCAAAATGTTCACGTATTCTTCGTTTATTCTTAATAGAGTCCTAACTTTCCCAACATTGTGAGGTCTAGGCAACCCAAAAGCTTTAATCTTGTAATACTTTAAAACCTGAAACCAGGTTTTAGAGATGGCCCTGTAACCCCTTCTACTCACCCCCATTGTGTCACAAACTTCTTGCATTTGAGAAGGTTGGACCAGTAAACCCATATCTTTTAGTAAATTTTGAAATACCAATTTCTTCTGAGTTTGATTTTCAGGAAGTTTCAAAAGTTTAAGAATATCACTTTTGTTCATTACCTCATTCAAAAATCTCACCCTTTCTTGAATATTGGACATATCAAATCCTAAAAGACTAGTCACATGTTTTCTAGTAATCTTTAATCTTTTTTTTTCTTTGTCCAAAACCTTTTGTTAAGTTCACTACATCTCTCATTCGTTATACTCGTGCTCTTAATCCTATTGGAGTTTCTTTTAAAGTCCAAAGCTGGTGATTTTCTTGTTTTAGAGATGCTATTTGGTTTTCAAGTTCTAAAATTCTTGTTGCATTTGAAGACAAAAAAGTTTTGAGATATTGAATGTAATGTGTATGATCAATGTGTAAATGAGATAACCTAGAACTATATCCTAGTAAGCCATCAACCCCATCACCAACAAATCTCATCAAATCATGAGGTGGGTGAAAAGATGGATACGGTGAAAAGATGGATACAGGTTCCAGTGCTTTCACCCACCTTCCAGTGGGTTAACATGCTTTCACCCACCTTCCAATGCTAGGATCCGGTGGATATAAGCTCCCATATGTCCATATATCAATGTGTTTCTTTCCCTCGTTGCAAAGTTGTTGTGCTTCATTTGCAGTTGTAACTGGTCTTTGATAGACACTCCGCGTAGTAGAATATTCCTGGCTTAGCTTAATGTTCAAGTGAAACTTGCGGTTATCACTGATGGAAGATGTATTAGTCATTGTAAGTAATGAAGGAGCAGAAAGGATAATGGAAATAACGTAGCAGTAGAACAAGGTGCATCAGAGAAGAAGAGATAAAGCTCGCGAAAGGTGATAGAAAAAAGAGAGATTCAAAAGTGGAAACAACTATTTGCCGCCAAGTGAAGTAAATGAAAACAAATTTTGAGGTGAGCCACAAAGGAATGTGAAGAAAACGACATCTTTTTGAATATTTAGAGATATGTACCTAGATACGCTTTAGATTGCGTACATATGCTTTAAATGACCAAAACGGACAAATTTGGAGCCGTTTTGACCATAAACGGCTCTGCTAATTAGTAATTTAACCAATTCCTTACCCAACCCTTTTTGAATCGTTTTTGGCCCTAATGAATCATTCTACATTGTGAAAATCAATCAACAATTGCAATGGCGAAGAGTCCTCAGCTTACCGAGTGTACAAAACACACCAAGCTTGCATATCACTTCATCAAGGAGCTAGTAGAAGACAAATTCATCCACCTCAAATACATCTCTACCACAGAGAATGTCGTCGATTTCCTTACCAAGGCAGTTCCTCCTAACAAACATATTCTTTGCTCAACAAAATCCGGTTTGGAAGCTCCCTAGATTCATCTTCAATTCATTGTATTTCAACATGGTTTTATTTTTATATTCGCATTTGAGGGGAGATCTCCTCACAAATGCTCTATGCTTTCTATTATGGTTTCGATTTGAGGGGGATGTGGAAAGTGCATTGCACTTTACACCTAAGATGGAGTTCAAACCTCACCAATGAATCCTTATCCCTACAATGGCTATATTCCTTATCCATGCCTATAAAAGGAACTCCCCTTTGTATTGTTCCAGTGCAGTTGGGTGTGATTCAAATTTGAATTTCCCCCCTTCTACTTGGTCCTAGCTCCCCCTTCCCTTCTCTCATACACTTATCTCCCTTCTCTATCTCCATCTCTCTGTCTACTCTCTCTTCCTGTCCTCTCTCATTCTATCTTCTCATCATCAATCAAGTTCACAGGAAGCTCTCTGGCCTCTATTTCATGTAAGTTGTAGGAGGACCAGAGAGTAGGCAGAATCGTGGCCTCTGTGTGTGTGTGTGTGTGTGTGTGTGTGTGTGTGTGTGTGTGTGTGTGTGTGTGTGTGTGCGCGCGCGTGTGCTAAGCAGAGGGAGCTTTGTTGCAGTGCTACAGGCATCTGCAATGTCCTTCTCATGCAGTGTGGGAGGCGACGATAGTTCTTCTGTTTTGCTGCATTCCGCAAAGCAGGCATTGGAAGAGAGGAGGGGAAGGGGGGGGGGGGGGGGGGGGGGGGGGGTGGGGTTGTTTGAATGTGTGGCTGAGGTCTCCTCTCTCTCTCTCTCTCTCTCTCTTCTCTCTCTCTCTCTCTCTCTCTCTCTCCTCTCTCTCTCTTCTCTCTCTCTCTCTCTCTCTCTCTCTCTCTCTCTCTCTCTCTGTGTCACGCCAAGTAGAGGGAGCTCAAGCGAGCCCAACACTGTCCGCTATGGCTGCTACCCAGGAGGCCTCTCGTTGTAGCAACGAGTTGCAAGGGCTGAGAGAGGGAGGTAGGTGCAAGGTGTTTTTTTTTGGGTTGGCTGGGGGCGGGGGGCGGGGGGGGGGTTGGTTGTAGCTAGAGCTGGAGCTGCGCTAGCAAAGGCAATCGAAAGAAGACCATGGCACCAGTCGGGCACTGTGCAAGACAATGATGGCGCTGAAGGTGTAGGGGCCGCGGGGGGGATCTTCGGGAGGTATCCCAAAATAATTGTCTTTAGTCTTTGACAAGCATTCTCATGCTTCTCCTTTGCCCCGGAATCAACTTCTTATTGACTTTTTGACTTTGCCTAAGCTTCTGCTAAGCCAAATGCAAAACTATATTGAGGCATTGTAATAGATGCAATGTAAAGATGTATAGATATCAAACAATGTAATATAGACAAAGGATGTGTGTGAGTGAGTGAGTGTGTGAGAGAGAGAGAGAGAGAGAGAGAGAGAGAGAGAGAGAGAGAGAGAGAGAGAGAGAGAGAGAGAGAGAGAGAGAGAGAGCTTCTATGAGGTGGAGGTCTATTTACTTAAACAAGCCACTCCAGAGAAAATTCCTCAAGAAAAACGGTCAGGGACAGTAAATTACGGCATGGGTATTTATGAAGGCTTGGCGGTGTGATCGACGACAACCTTGAGGCCAATGAAGGGATATGAAAAATGCACTCTCATTGCTCATGCAAGAGAGCCATCTAGATGATTCTAAACTTTGAGAAGGCATGTATATGACAAGGAGGGACTTTGCAAAGGATTGGATTTACTTTGTAATGGATTGTAGTAGTCAAGGCTCTTATCGCTTTGCTCTAGTGATGTTACTATTAGAGGCCACATTGGATGACAATTTCATCTATCTAGCCCGATATGGGTTTGTCTATCTCAAATTGCTAGGGATGCCAGTAATTTTTATAATTTTTCTTTTGTTTAATTGCTGAGGCTATGTCATAGTTGAGTGGTCTTTATATACTGATTTCTCTCTATGTTGTTGATGGGTCCTAATTTGTTGGATCAAAAGTAGTATGCAAATGATACCCAACCTAAGTATGATCCACATATCTTCAACAAAATACATGCAGGATCAGTTCACTTCCTTTGTCCAAAGGTCGAACTTGTATATATCTCGGTTTTCATGTTGGCATTGATGTATCACAAGAGTAGGATTTCATCCATTCTTCGAGTCTATTAGAGGATGCTTTGCCAATGTTTTTCTTTGCATTGGTCTTTCAGTTCAAGCAGACAGACTTCAAACAACCTCGAATGGGGGGGGGGGGGGGGGGGGGTCATATTATTAGGTGAGCCCCCCGGCTAGACAACAAATCATATAGAGACAATGATCAATGAAATGGAAATGATATTGGAACTGGATTGTGTATTCAAATTAATGAAACTGGAATGTAATACGACAACACGAGCCAAAGGATTTCTTTGAGCTTAATAGAGTACAAGAGAACTATGAGTCCTAGCAATGACACTAGACTCAATAGCTCAATGTAGTAGCACAATAGTATGAGCCAAAGGATTACTCTGAGCTTAATAGAGTACAAGTGCACGATGAGTTCTAGGAATGGCACTAGACTCAATAGTACAATGCACTAGCAGAATACACTAGCCAATGAAATGAAGTAACGGGCCCTATTTATAACTTTTGGGATGGGCCTCTAATTGACTGTCCACTGTGCAATTATTGCAATAACTGGGCTTGGTAATTACCACTTCAACCACTAGTTTGAATCCCCACCCGGGGCCTATTCCCAATGTCTACATTTTCTTCCCCCCTTTCTTTGAATTTTGGAATCTTCCCAAATTTTTTTGATGTGCTACTAAAATTTGATAATATGAAAGTACTCTGTACAACTTGATTTTGGCTCCACTGTAGACATTTGGTAGCAGTAACCCTGATAAGTCTTTCAATATAATTGTGTCGTTCAAGAAAATCAAATCCACCTCATAAGGTCCTGATCATGCTACTTTCACATTATGTTTCTTCAGGTCCAACTTGGACTAATATAGCAACAATAAGTCCCCCTTTTGGAATTCTATGACTTTGATCTTACTATCAAGCCAATGCTTTCTTCTCTATTGAACCACCTCTTGTTCAAACACATCTCGCCGCTTGATATCATCCAATCACAGTAACTCATCCAGTCGCTGCTTTAGATTTGCGTTGAATTCCATACCATGCTTAATTGCTAGTTTGAGACTGCAAATGGAAAACTCTATAGGTATCATTTCTTATGTACCAGAGACCATATTGAAAGGTGTCATTCCAATGGTGACCTTATGAACAACCTGATATGCCCATAGCGCAGTTTGTAACTTCTCATCCTACCTATGAGGGTCTTTTTGCAAAATCTTTGTTAGTATGGTTTTTATAGTTTAGTTGTTGCTTTCAGCTTGTCCATTGCAAGGAGGATAATTGTTACCATATACATGTGGTAGTGATGTGTGTAAACACACTTAAGACCACCGGGGCATTTTTTTCCTCATTAGGAGGTTCTTCCACGGTGCATTGTATATACACCCATCATTATAGGGCTATCTATATTTGCATTGCACACTAAGTAAAACACTCTCTATTGTGTGTCTTGAGCTTCCTTCATCTTCTCCAAGCTGTGTGTGTTTTTCTTGCAATGCTAATTCCAACAATTGGTATTAGAGCAGGTTGCGTTCTCTTAAGCTTAGACACTGGTAGCTTCAACATACATCTACTCAAATTTTTGATTCGGGCTCATTTCGGCCTCCGTTTCCACTACACGCAGTATTGTACAGGCTATTTGGTCATTTTGTAAGAATTTTTGTCAGTTTCGTTTTATATTGTAAATGGCCTATGAACTTTGGAAATAGCAGAAATAAGAGAATTAGAGTGAGCATTTTTGTGAGATTAATTTGAGAACATAGGGGGTGAACTTAATTGATAGTGGAAACATAAACATAGTACTTAATTAACTTGGCATGAACTATAATTTTGCAAGAGAGAGAGAGAGAGAGAGAGAGAGAGAGAGAGAGAGTATTAGAGAGCACAACAATAGTTGAGCACCGGATTTACTTGGAGCCGGTCCCCCTCCAAAAGGCGTTTGTATTATAGATTCTCCCATCAAGAGAGACTTGGTACAATGCAATCTTTGTGTTCCTTGTGACTTAGGTGATGCAATGAAGATGGAAAGCTTCGTGCATCACAAGCATAACATAAACTTTGCAAAAAGCATTAACTATCCCAAGCCTCAGTCCCAAGGCCTCAAACACCTTCGAAGGTGGAGAGAGCCAATAGGAAATGACGGTAGGAAAGGGAAGAAGAATCATCCATAGGAGAAAGAAATAGTTCCTCGCTTATCATCACTTCTTGCTTAGCATAGCAAAGGCACAAAAGATTTGGATGATCACCAACTGGATAAAAACTAAAGTTTGTACTAACTTTCTGAAACTTGAGTGTAAATGGAAAAAAATTGTCTAAACTCAATGAAATTTGATTTAAAGGCTTGTATTGATGTGATAAACATGTGTACATACTCACTTGACAAAAAGATGAAAAAATTTGGCAATTGTAAATAATCGCGATTATTTACATCTGCCCCATTTTTCAACTTTTTTGACTAAGTTAGCATACCACTGTTTTTACCATGTTGTCATAAGACCACAAACCAAATTTGGTGAGTATGGATCTTTGGATTGAGATTGTGACCAAAATTGCAAAGTTAGTCTACGGACAGAAAACTCATGACCATTTGACCAAAATTAGTCCAAACTTGATGAAAATTGGGTAGATACTTTAAGTTGAAGTGCTTAACAGATCTGTGTCAAGATTAAAATAGCCAAAGTAAATAATTTTGATTATTTACATCTACTTCAAAATTTGGTAATCTTGCATATTTTAGCATACCACAAGGTTAAGCATATCAAGTAGACCACACAAATCAATTTTGGTGAAATTTAGATCACAAAAGTGAGACTTAAGCCAGATTCTTGAAATCAAAGTCTTTGGACACAAAACATTTGATAAACTTGAACAGATTTTGTCCAAACTTGTTGAAACTTGTCCAAGGACCTAAACAGGTTGTACACGTCCAAAAGTGCAAAAGCTGACAAAAGTAAATAATCAAATTATTTACTATTGCTACACAGAGCCACCCATTTTGAATTTTCAGCTTGCACATTTCTAGACTAGCATAATACAAGGTCAACAAATTTTTTTGGGTTCAATCGGATCCAAATTGGTACATGTTCGCTCAGTTTTTGAGTTGCAGATTAGTCTTTGATTTTACCAAAGTCGAGTTTGAAAATTGCAACGGTTGACTCAATTAGGTCGATATGCAGTGATACACATAGAACAATCACAACATCTGCAAAAACTATACTGTCTTTATAGAAGAATAGCTAACTTGATCAAATTTGTAGGAATCACGTTGCAGACGAGGAATCGGTAGCTTGACAGAAAGTTCAATCCAGTCAAAGAAATTGACAACAAGTCAATCCAAAGACAAGTACTCTATTCAAGGCTTCACAAGTCTATATGAACCTTAGATCTGGTCATGTACTAGAAAATCCAGGGCATACTTGGAGAAACCTCCAGTAGAGTATCCACTGAAGAAAGCGTGAATCAAGGCAATTCCTTGTACACTATCCTTGAAGAAGTCTCAGACACATTTTTTGATTCAATGTCTGAAATGTCTTCCTATTTATCTCACTCAAAACCTGGAATGACAATGCGCTATAAGCATATAGTCTCTTTTTATGAGACTAATCGCTATGGAGCTCAGGTTTACCTGGATCATAACGAAGAGTATGCTATTCGCATTGATGACCATGGTATTGAGTTCGAAGAAAAGGTTAGGGCAAACAAACAAGGAAAAATGTACATGGATCAAAAAGGAACTCAGTATTTACAAGTTAAAGACCCTGACGTGATAGACAAATGGGGTTTAGAACTAAACACCATAATTCCATATATGAATGCAAAAGAAGGACCACCAACTTTAGAATTCGAGGGATACGATTAAGTTGATTTGAAGCCCTTGAAACGCCTTAGTACTGATAATCCTAGGATCGAAGTCTATTGTTGGGAGGATAGAAATGTCAAAGATCTCATGTGGACCTCGCATGCGAATTCAGGACAATTGACGACCATGAAGATCATCTATTATCTTCAAGATCAAGGATAAGGGATCAACAGACCTACCAACCTACCTTGTTAGGGATTTTTATAATAACAAATTTTTTATGATGACTCTTGAGGAGGTGGAACAAACCAAATACCAAGGGTATTCCATAAGGGATTGGATATTGGGATAAGGACTAGAAACAATTCCAAGAGATGAACATCGTGAGAGATCATCTGAGAGTAATGTTAAGAAACCAGAAACCACCTCATCACACAAAAAACCGGGTGATACTAAATCTAGTCCAAGGCTACATGAGTAACTATTTCCAATAGACTGGTTTGAAGGACTTGGAACATGACCAACTGTCAGAAGACCACGAGTTGAACCAAATAGACGCGTCAGACCAGCAAAAATGGGTCAAAAAATACAGTGGATCAGGGGATCCATATGACCACTTACCAATCTTTAAGCAAGTTCTAAGAGAAGAACGCATATTCAATTCGAGAGGTTTGGAACGACATTAGAAGGAAAATCATTGACATGGTTCCAAAATATTCCACCAAGGTCAATCATGGACTTAAACACATTAGCTCAAGGATTCGTAGATGCTTGTTCCGAAACGGGGATCAAACACAATACGCCGAGCTCAAATCTACAGCTTTAAACAGAAACATGGTGAGTCTGTTAGGGATTGTGCAACTCGAATGAAACAATACATTGCTAGATGCCCATGGCTAGAGATACTTGTAGAAGAACGACTAGTATCATTATTTCTAGAGGGACGGCTAAACAAAGGACTTCATGCTATACTCTATAGCAAGAAGCATACAACCCTAAAAGAGTGTGTGTCAGATGCTATTGACTTAGGGGACAATTGTGATATTTTCAACGAAGAAGATGTCCCTAAGAATAACCAAAGTGAGAAAACAACATCCACTAAACCATCACAAGTGAGAACATCTGCTACAACACCACTTTCAGCCATAGAAGACATGCTCAAAAGGATGAATGACATGATGAATAACATGCAAAAAGCACCTATGAGGGGACCAAGACAAGGGATACCTCAACAGGGAAAACCAATTAGACCACAAAAATGGTGTGTAATTGAGGGTAAATGGACCAACCATGAGACCAATGAGTGCTATTTTTGACCAAAGTATGATCGGAATGTTCAATACATACCCATGTACAGATACCAACCTAGCATGGCACCATCTCAAAGACCACCGATAGGGATGGAAAGACCTCAACCCGCGTTGGGTCAACAACCTCCGTATCAAGGACATAATGCAGTGCTCGTAAAGTACATGCATTTAGAAGGTATCATAGATGAACAAGCACTAGTGCATGTTATACCCTATGCTGAGCCTAGTCCATCTATAGTAATGGTAGAAGGAGATTGGTATAATTCACATCCACCACCAATGGAAGAACCCGTGACTTATGCTCCACCAGAGCTTGCACCAATGTATTATATGGCTAATCAAGGTGCTAGACCTCCTATGGGGGTAAGACCCATGATTAAGCCAAGAATGGGAAATTGTCATAACTATGGTGCAAATGATCATTGGAAAAATGAATGCCCAGATCCTGACAAAAACCTCAAGCCGATTGAAGCTTATTGAATACAATGCTACAAAAAGGGAGGACACTTCCCAGAATATTTTCCTAAAAACTCTTTATACAAAGGGAAAACAGTAGTAAACGTAGTTCAAATGATACCTAGTAGCTCATCTGAGAGTGATCCGATTGTTCCAATCAAGGTAATCACTAGAGCCCAAGCTAGGAAAAAGAAACATAACTACTTTGATCATTCGGAGAATACAAAATTTGCCTCTCAAAAGACTAAAAGAAGCAGAAGCAAAAGCTATGAGTTGAGAAAATAGAAACAACGAGCTGAAATCAAGGAGAAAGCAAAATAGCTATTCCATGAAAAGGTGAAAGAACCTGGAAGTGAACTCAAAGAAAAAACCGTAAAATCTAGAGGATCAATTTTGGTTGATAAAATTTTTGAGCCTATTAATGCATTCTTGGAAGCCTACGAAGTAGGACTTAAAGAATACCAAAACATGAAAAACAAATGGAAAAGCTATCCTCTCCAGACATGGAAGCAGCTAAGCTTGAGGCTTATCAAAATTTTATAGGAATCACACAAGAAATGCTAGAAAAACAAAAACCCAAGCTCGAAAGTATGGAGAAACCTGAGGATCTTGTGGTAAGCGACACTAAAGAAAAATCCAAAGTGATGGTAGAACCCCACCTTGAAACAAAAGAGCCTGAACGTATAGTGTCGGACAGCAAAGATGCCTTAGACAGGATTCCATTCGTAGAGGAAGACTCGCCAAGACACTTATGGAAAAAATTTCGAGAGATCAATGATGGGAGCCTAACTCTAAAGTCAACTCCTATAGAGGAAGTTTGGTTAGACAACCTATCTCCTGATATGGACATGGATGTACAATCCCTGTATGGGGATTGCGGATCTGAAGCTTCAGGAATGTCTAAACCATTGACCTTGAAAACATTACCCTCTTACTTGGGAGATAACAAATATGAATCCATAGTGTGTAAGACCACTCAAGTAAAAAGAGCGGAAAAGACCGTGGAAGTAGACAATATTCATTCAATCATGTCTACACTCATCCAATGCACTCTTACTTTGGAAGAACTGTTAAAAATCAGACCATATTTATGGAATGATTAAAGAACACCCTAAAGAAGGTGGGGATAACGGGGCTAATCTTTGGAAAATTGAGAAACAAAATGGACAACAAAGAGATTTGATAGGTTCGAATGAACAAAGATGGAGAATATTACGAAGGGAAGAAGGAAACACCACCCTTCCGATGAAATATAATGACATTGAAACCATGGCAATACTGGATAGTGGAGGAGGCATAGCCATAGCCACAAAAACAATATGGGAATCCTAGGGACAACCAGTCATTAGACAAACTCGAATGAAATTGCAATTGGCTAATAGATAAATTGAAAGACCCTTAGGATTTCTAGAAATAGTGATAGTTAATTCCTGTGGAGTTGAATATCAACACACTTTTGCCATAGTAGACTTTGAGAAGACCTTTTATGTGACAGAACAGCTTATCCAAGACTGAGAAATAATTATCTGTACTTGAAGCAAGTGGGATCTAGAACAAGGGTTAATCTAAAAGATTGCACTTATAGAGATGTCATGCAAACGCCCATACAAGAGTTTGATTTAGTCTCTTCGGCTAAAACTAAGCTTCCCTCCTGGTTAAACAAAGACACTCCTATTTGGATGTGCGGAGCTTCAAAAAATGGGAGCTTAAAAAGAGAAGAATGTATTTTAGAAAGGGATTGCACAGACGAAGCCTATGTACCTGAACCCTTTCCAGAGCATTTGTTTAAGCCATTTAAGTGGACTCAAATTTTAGCGACAATGGATGTAATTGTGAATACGTCTATGCCTACTCAATTTTAGGATGAGGACGGCTACGACATAATTCTCATCCAGATGATTTCAATTCTCAACATTGAAGATGAATTTGAGGAACCCAAGGACTTGATGAAAGCTCAAAAAGTCTTCTCAGACCTCTACTACGATGATGTCATAGATGAGTGAGAAGAACACTCAGCTACCTCAGAAGATTCGGGGTTGGAAAAAGAACACGTGAGAGCTAAGCTACTCTTGAAAGGAGGGGAGGAAAAGTTTTTTGTCTTTCCTAACCAGAAATCAAGAAGACAAAAATGGTATAGAGGAAAAAGAGACACAAGAAACATGAAAACAAGACCTATGCCATCAGTCTCCAGTAGAACACAGTTCTTGATGCAGATAGACGCACATGATTGTGTCAAGGACAAAATCACTGGCAGATATCCTTCAAAAGAAAACCCATAAATATTGAAAACATTGAGAAAAAAAAGGAAGGATATTCAAAGAAATATCAAGAGTCGAAAAAAGCTCTAAAGGAAATGGAAACCACAAAAGAGGATGGAAAAGATGTAATGAGTGTTCCATTCCATTACAAAAAGTATACTCTCCAAGATCAAAAAATCATCGTTGAACAACCTGTTAGAGAACTAAGAAAATAGGGCTAGTCCTACGAAGGGCCTGAAAATGCGAAAAAAGATAGATTTGGCTGAACCGGGAGAAGACCCTAGGCCTACCTACATTGCAAATGACCTAACAAAAGCAGAAGAAGATCTTTTGTTAAGCTTTCTAAAAGAATTCCGAAATATCTTCGCTTGGTCTTACAAGGATCTCAAGGGTGTTGATACATATATTTCCCAACATACCATACCCATGAGAGATGATGCTAAACCAAGTAGACAAAGGCCATACACATACAATGAAACATTGTCATAATAATCAATATCTAATTCTCCTAAATGATTTTATCATATTAAACTGATCATTTAATGTGGGGAAGGCCAGGGGAGAAAAAGCTAGAATATTGGTTAAGCTAGCAGACTGACAACAGTAGGGATCCCAAGGAGGGAAAATAGGGATCCAAAGGGGGGGCCATCTGCAAAAGAGCCATGTGCAACAATGGGCTAAAAAGACCCTAAGGTTCAGCCCATTAAGACTTCCAAAATGCTAAGGTTCCAAAATTCAAAGGTTGTGTCCAAAGGTCAACCCTAGGGAAAATTGGATGCTTTGTGTGTGCCCTAAAAGTCTTTGCACATCCCTACATGGGAGGGGGCGAGCCCTAAAGGTAGGGGATGAGAGAGAAAGCCACACACACACACACACACACAGGCTCCCTTTACACAAAGGGAATGAGGGACACATGTCAGCTCCCTAGGCCAGATGCCCACAAGGTGTGCCCAATTTCTATTGGATGACCCTTGAAGTGGACCAATGAAAATTAAGCTAGAGTAAATCTAGTTTAATTAATTTAAAAACATTTATTAAAATAAACCAATGAGAATTAAGTCTCCTAGAAGACTATTGGGCAGTCTCCCAAGGGGTCCAATGAGCATTCAGGAGGCTTGCCTGATTCCTA
This sequence comes from Adiantum capillus-veneris, assembly GCF_014529385.1. Classification (NCBI taxonomy): domain Eukaryota; kingdom Viridiplantae; phylum Streptophyta; class Polypodiopsida; order Polypodiales; family Pteridaceae; genus Adiantum; species Adiantum capillus-veneris. The sequence goes on from NC_140959.1 coordinate 104,049,539, forward strand.
TTGGCCAGGAGGCAAAGGGGTCCAATGAGAGTTTAGTTTAATTATTTAATTACCTAAAGCTCTCAGAAAAGGGGAAAGGGGGACACATGTTAGAAGGCTATCACTTATGCTGCTTAATTGTAATTGGCTTGACTTGGGGAGGGCCAATGAGGCTTCAAGAAGAGCATTTAGCAAGAGGGCTCACCCAAGAGAGAGAGGGGGCTGATTTTTGCAAGGCATTATCACAGCCACACTCACACAAGCTCATGTGTGAAGAAAGAGAAGGATATCTCTTCCCAAGCTTTAATGGAGAACTCATCACCTACTCCAAGCTTGTGAGATAGAAGCCTACATCAACACTCTCTTGCCATGTGGATGCAAATCCAACCAAGATCCAAGCTTCAATGCATGCTCATCTCCTCTACCAAGCTAATTACTAAGCTAAGCTATGCTACATATGAGTGCTTATGTGGGGAGATGTACATCTTTCTTGTAAGATACTCCTTCTTCCTCTCAATCTACTCTCATACCCTGCTAGCTCTCACCATCTTCGAAGGTGTGTGAGGTCTAGGGTCTGAGAACGGGGATAATTCAAGTTGTGTTTGTTAAGTGTTTTGCTTAGTGCATGAAGTTTCCATCTTCATTGCACTAGCTAGTCTTGAAGGAACACAAAGAATTGTATTGTACAATGTCTCTCTTGATGGGAGAAACCATAATACAAAGCCTTTTGGAGGGGGGACCGGCTCCATGAAAATCCGGTCCTCAACTGTTGTCAATAGCTTAATTTCTCTCTCTTTTGAAAGTATTGTCGATGCTATCTGACTAGGTGTTATGCTTTTTGTTGCTCTCTCCACCCAAGTACTCTTGTAATTCTCATTAGGAATTTACTCTAATGAAATGCCCACTATGTTCATGCTAATTTCCGCTACACATAAGTTATTAGGCCATTAAATGTTACATTGGTATCAGAGCTCAAGGTTTCTCTTTTCTTGCTCAAGAAGGAAGGTCCTCAAGCTAGCTACAAATGGTTGGTATTATTAATAGCCTGTGAGTAAGTAGAATAGGGATTTTTCAGCCTTGCAGTGCGCCTGCCTTCGTGCAGTTAACAGGGCATCACCGTCGAGAGCTATGGTCTTAATAGTGGAGTCCTATGGGGCTTGCCTACGGCTTAACCACTATTGAGCTATTAGAAGCTTGACAGGAGCCGGTGCTGTTTTGGTGCTTTTTCTAAAGGGGTAAAGAGAAGTAGCAACTAGGGCTTGAAGTGCCAAAGTACACCTAAAAAGTTTACACCTAAAAGTTGTTAGAATGGCTGACAATAGTAAAGAGAGTGAAATTAATGTTGATAACTTTGATTTTGCTCATGACCAAGCTAATAATGATGCTTCAATGCTTGTTAACTATCTTGTTTCTAGGCTTCAACAAGCCATGGGCAATCCATCTCTCCAAAGTGAAGTGCAACGGCAGCTCCGTGCTCACGGGATTCTCCAAGCTCATCACCATGATGAGAGAACACCTAGGAAAGCCGCCTTGTGAGACTACCAAAAGAGGTCTCTCTCCGATTCGGGAAGAAGAAGAGAATCCATATGAAGGGCTCAAGAATTTACTTCTTGATGATGCATCTCCTTCCCAAAGGAGAACTCAAGAGCCTCCACCGAAGGAACGAGAAAGAAGCGAGTCTCCCGCCACCTCGGCGGAGATGGCTCCACGAAGACGGAAGGCTAAACGCTCTCCATCACCACCAAAGCGGAGAAGACCATCACACTCTTCTCCACGCCATAATTCAAAGAGGGATGATAAAAAGCAAGAGAAGAAAAAGGCGAGAAAGAGGACACCCTCTTCTCCATCTTCTTTATCCTCTTCCTCTTATGAAAGCTATGGTGAAGACGACAAAGATCAAGACAAGAAAAAGGCGAGAAAGAGGTCACCCTCGTCTCCACCTTCTTCAAATTTTTCACCTTCTGAAGAAAGTGATGGTGCAACCTTTGAACCATCAAAAAGAAGAGGTCATAGGAAATCCTATGCCGCATGGAAGAGGTCGTCCAAGTTGAAGAAATTCAAAGAGGGAGGGAAGAGCATGATGGTACCTTTGGTGCTACGGACAAAGTCTTGGCCTTTATCCAACAATTCGATGCGGCATTTCGAGATGAGGGCTTCACGGAGTCCTCTAAGCTACGCCATGTAGCTATGCACTTTCAAAAGTCCGCCAGACAATGGTGGTCTAGCCTACGAGCCAACGATGAAGCTCCACGAACATGGAAAGCTTTAAGAGCTTCCATTATGAAGCAGTTTTTGGCCACCGATGCCAAAGACAAAGTACTCACCGAATGGCGAAGCTTAAAGCTCTCTCCCAATGAATCTATCCACAAATATGTAGACAAGTTTTGGGACCTACAACTCAAAGCCACTGTCTTCAAAAAGTTGGATTTTGGAGAGCAAAAGCAACAATTTTGTGCGGGCTTAACCGAAGAAATGGCGGAGTATGTCAACTCCCAAAGACCACGTACCATATTGGCGGTAATACACCACACTATGGTCGCCTCTCGAATCAATTTCCAAACGGGGGCAAAAAGAAATAATAAGCCCGGAAAATAAGGGTTCCCATGAGCCTAAGGGGAAGGACAATGTCCAAAAGTCTCCTAAGGGCAACTCCAACAAAGCTAAAGAGAAGGGAGTTTACAAAGGTAGGAATAAACTCTGTCATGAAGAGCTTGAGAGTTATCATAAGGATAACCGGTGTTTCAAGTGCGGCGAACAAGGGCATGCGTACCGCGCTTGTCCCCAAAAGAACAACCGCCAAGATCCTCCTAGAGCTTCCTTGGTTGAAATCCAACAAGAGAAGACTCACCAAAATCACCACAAAGGATCTCCTCTATGCCATGCTTGGGGAAAGGTAAGAGAACATGATGCTTTTATTCTCTTTGACCCTGGTTCTACTCACAATTTTATATCTATAGAGTTGGCCACCAAGCTGGAAATACAATCCTACGAGATGGGAGATGTCCTACCCGCAGACAGTGCCTTCAAGGGGCAAGAAGCTTCAGTCACTCCCTTAATTGGGAAATTGAGGCTTCATGTCCAAGGCTATGTGGACAAAGAGGACTTCTTTATCTCTCCTCTCAAGCATGAGGATGTAATCCTAGGGGCACCATGGTTTGACCGCCTGGATGCCGATGTTAAATTTCCTGAAAGGAGAATCTCCTTTAAGTTCAGGGAAAAAGACATGTATATAGATGCTAAGGAAATGGGTAACACCATCCCCATTGTACATACACCAACTTTCAACAAGTCAATAAAGAGCTCTATTTCCGTGTACATGATTTTTGTTAAAGACTCTCACAATGAACCTAATGCTTTAGCAAAAGAAAATAAAAGCAACCAAAAGGAATTAGAGTTATCAAATTTTCTCAAGGGGTTTCAAGATGTTTTGTTGACGACATCCCTTGTGAGCTACCTCCTAAACGAGGTAATGATGACCATGCAATTGAACTTCTTCCAGGAAGTTCACCGCCTAATAAACCTCCTTATAGAGTTTCTCAAGCTCAACAAGAGGAGATTATGAGGCAAGTGCATGAGTTAGTTGAGAAGGGTATGGTTAGGCCAAGCTCATCTCCATTTTGCTCACCTGTGCTATTCGTGCAAAAGAAAGACGGCACATATCGTATGTGTGTCGACTATAGAGCACTAAATAGGATCACTATCAAGAATAGGTTTCCCGTTCCACGGGTAGAAGACCTATTTGATAAGCTACAAGGATCGACCTACTTCAGTAGGGTTGACCTAAAAAGTGGCTATCATCAAATAAGGATAGTTGATCAAGACATTGTAAAGACCGCATTTCGTACTACATTTGGTCTTTACGAATACATTGTCATGCCTTTTGTCTTGACCAATGCACCAGCCACATTCAACCGCTTGATGGAGAAGCTGTTCAGGCCTCATCGAACCTTCACTGGAGTGTTCTTTGATGATATTATCATCTACTCTAATTCATTGGAGGAACACAAGCAGCACCTCTAGGTAATATTTCAAGTTTTAAGAGAGAATAAACTTTATGTTAATCGAAAGAAAAGTGAATTTTTCTTGCAAGAGATTCAGTATTTAGGTCACATTATCTCTCAAGATGGCATCCAAATGGATCCATCCAAGTTAGAGGTAATAAAAGGATGGCCTAAACCAAGGAATCTGCATGAACTAAGAAGCTTCATAGTTATGTGTGCATACTATAGACGCTTCATAGAAAAGTTCTCACAAATTGCGGGACCATTACATGACCTAACAAAGAAAAGCGTTAGGTATACATGGTCTGCTAAGGAGAACAATGCTTTCGAAAAGCTTAAAGAAAAGCTTATCTCTCAACCTGTGCTTACACTACCGGATCTCTCAAAACCATTTGAGGTCCAATGCGATGCTTGTGGTGATTGCCTTGGAGTTGTTTTGCTCCAAGAAGGGCACGCCATAGGCTATGAGAGTCGAAGGCTCGACCTTGTTGAGCAAGCTCTAGGCATATAGGAAAAAGAACTCCTTGCAGTTCTACATGCCTTAGACTCATGGAAGCACTATTTATTGGGGACTCCTTTCATTCTGCGAACGGATCACCAAAGTCTTAAGTACTTCATGACATAGACAAAGCTCTCCGAAAAACAAATGAGGTGGGCAAATTTCTTTTCCCAATTTCATTTTCATATTGCTCACATTGCTAGCAAGCATAATCAAGTAGCTGATGCACTCTCAAGATGGCCGAGAGTGAATGTGGTTTCCATAGCAACTCACAATGATCTATCTTCGATGATAGATGAGTATGCTATTGATACTGATTTTAGAGATGTGATTTCAGCCCTTGCATTAGGGAAGAAAGAAGAACCATTTACTTTACAAGATGGTTATCTTCTTATGGCAATAGACTATGCGTTACTAACTCACTACGTGAGAAAGTAATGTATGAATCTCATGCTCCACCTTATGCGGGGCATAGAGGGATTCAGTCTACCTTAAAGGGAATTGAAACATATTTCTATTGGCCTACCATGAAAGTGAGCATACAAGAGTATGTTTCCAAATGTGTGGTATGCCAAAAGACAAAATTTGATAGAGGGAAGCAACTTGGATTGCTTCAACCCTTGCCAATCCCTAATTCGCCATGGGAGAGCATATCCATGGATTTTATCTTTGGATTGCCTAAGTCTATCCATGGGAATACGGGAATATGGACGATAGTAGACAGGTTTAGTAAACAAGCTCATTTTATACCTGTCAAAAAGACTATCAAAGCCCATCAAATGGCAACCCTTTTTATTTCACAAATTTTCAAGTACCATGGCTTGCCCATGTCCATAGTGTCGGATAGAGATCCTAGAATGACCAGTAATTTCTGGAAGGGTCTCTTTGAGAATTTAGGAACAAGGCTAAACTTCTCTTCGGCCTATCATCCACAAACTGATGGCCAAAGTGAAATAGCTAACCTAACCATTCTCGATCTACTAAAAGCCTATGTAACGGAAGTAGATCAAAGATCCCAATGGGAGAAGTACTTACCCTTAGTGGAGTATCCTTACAATAACACTGTACATACTTCCACAGGAAAAGCACCTTTCGAGGTAATTGAGGGAAGATCAAAAAGTCCCTTGCTACTTAAGGTACATGGGAAGATCTTCGCTGCAGATGAGTATAGCTGAGACCTACAAGAATCTTTCCAAAAGATTAAGGATGCTATCTCTATCTCACAGCAAAGGCAAAAGGCTGCTGCTGACAAGCACAAAAGAGTCCAAGCCTTTAAAGAAAACGATTGGGTCTTGTTAAAGTTTCCCCAGGCTCGATTAAGGCACACAACGGGCGAGAATCCTACGGGTCACCAAAAGTACTATGCTAAACTAGCAAAAAGGTACTATGGTCCCTTTCAGATTCTTAGGCCAATCAATGAGATGGCCTATCAACTCAATTTGCCCAATCATTGGCTCATACACAATGCTTTTCATGTGAGCCTATTAAAGCCTTACAAAGGAGAGCCACCTCAAGAACCAACTATTGAAGACCCACCGCAGATCGAGGACCAAGAAGAGGTACTGCAGCCTGAGTCCATTCTCCGACATGAAGACAAGGTACTAAGAGGCGGTAAGACTATCCGACGATATCTTATTAAGTTTAAGAATTATCCTTTTGAAGATGCTAGATGTATGCAAGGCATACAATTAAAGGATAACCTAAACCTTGTCAATGCTTACAATGCTTCCCAAGAGTAAGCAAATGTACAAAATGTTAAAAATGAGCAAAATTTTTGTCTTATAAGACTCTCTTTTTCTTTATTTGTGCACAAAAATGTAGTATGCATGCTTAGATCAAGTTTGCGGAGACGACGTCTCCCAAACACCAAGTAGAGCTTGTCACTCTACTATGGAAGATTTATAGGACTAATGTGCAGACATACTTGCGGCAGCCTCAGGCTCTCAAGCGCCAAATGGACTAATCATCCATTATGGAATGATGTCGTAGGGTAACATAGGGATCCTCTACTCGCTAAGAAAAGGACACATGAACATGCTTTATCTTCTCTACACCATAGTGGAGGACGACTATGATTTCAAGAGAGAGGTAATGTCATAACAATCAATATCTAATTCTTCTAAATGATTTTCTCATATTAAACTGATCATTTAATGTGGGGAAGGCCAGGGGAGAAAAAGCTAGAATATTGGTTAAGCTAGCAGACCGGCCACAGTAGGGATCCAAAGGAGGGGAAATAGGGATCCAAAGGGGGGGCCATCTGCAAAAGAGCCATGTGCAACAATGGGCTAAAAATACCCTAAGGTTCATCCCATTAAGACTTCCAAAATGCTAAGGTTCCAAAATTCAAAGTTTGTGTCCAAAGGTCAACCCTAGGGAAAATTGGATGCTTTGTGTGTGCCCTAAAAGTCTTTGCACATCCCTACATGGGAGGGGGCGAGCCCTAAAGGTAGGGGATGAGAGAGAAAGCCACACACACACACACACACAGGCTCCCTTTACACAAAGGTATTGAGGGACACATGTCAGCTCCCTAGGCTAGATGCCCACAAGGTGTGCCCAATTTCTATTGGATGACCCTTGAAGTGGACCAATGAAAATTAAGCTAGAGTAAATCTAGTTTAATTAATTTAAAAACATTTATTAAAATAAACCAATGAGAATTAAGTCTCCTAGAAGACTATTGGGCAGTCTCCCAATGTGTCCAATGAGCATTCAGGAGCCCCATGGCTTGCCTGATTCCTATTGGCCAGGAGGCAAAGGGGTCCAATGAGAGTTTAGTTTAATTATTTAATTACCAAAATCTCTCACAAAAGGGGAAAGGGGGACACATGTCAGAAGGCTATCACTTATGCTGCTTAATTGTAATTGGCTTGACTTGGGGAGGGCCAATGAGGCTTCAGGAAGAGCATTTAGCAAGACGGCTCGCCCAAGAGAGAGAGGGGGCTGATTTTTGCAAGGCATTATCACACCCACACTCACACAAGCTCATGTGTGAAGGAAGAGAAGACTATCTCTTCCCAAGCTTTAATGGAGAACTCATCACCTACTCCAAGCTTGTGAGATAGAAGCCTACATCAACACTCTCTTGGCATGTGGATGCAAATCCAACCAAGAGCCAAGATTCAATGCATGCTCATCTCCTCTACCAAGCTAATTACTAAGCTAAGCTATGGTACATATGAGTGATTATGTGAGGAGATGTACATCTTTCTCGTAAGATACTCCTTCTTCCTCTCAATCTACTGTCATACCCTGCTAGCTCTCACCATCTTCGAAGGTGTGTGAGGTCTTGGGTCTGAGAATGGGGATAATTCAAGTTGTGTTTGTTAAGTGTTTTGCTTAGTGCATGAAGTTTCCATCTTCATTGCACTAGCTAGTCTTGAAGGAACACAAAGAATTGTATTGTACAATGTCTCTCTTGATGGGAGAAACCATAATACAAAGCCTTTTGGAGGGGGGACCGGCTCCATGAAAATCCGGTCCTCAACTGTTGTGAATAGCTTAATTGCTCTCTCTTTTGAAAGTATTGTCGATGCTATCTAACTAGGTGTTATGCTTTTTGTTGCTCTCTCCACCCAAGCACTCTTGTAATTCTCATTAGGAATCTACTCTAATGAAATGCCCACTATGTTCATGCTAATTTTCGCTACACATAAGTTATTAGGCCATTAAATGTTACAAACATTTTCAAGGAATATCAAAGAAGAGATTGATAAAATAAAGAAATCCGAATTCATTTATGAAATTGACACACAGATTGGGTGTCTCCAATTGTGGTTGTATCCAAGAAGAATGGAAAATTATGAGTGTATGTCAACCTCAAAAAAGTGAATGCAGCTACCATTAGAGACAACTTTCCTCTTCCAACCAGTGAGCTTGTGTTAGAAAGAGATGCAGGTAAATAATCTTACATCTTCTTAGATGGATTTTTGGGATACAATCAACTTTTCGTTGACCCAAAAGATCAACATAACACTGCTTTTGCGACGGAATGGGGTATTTTTGCCTATCGGGTTAAGCCTTTTGGGTTAACTAATGCCCTTGTGACCTTTTAAAGATTGATGAGTCATGCTTTTAAAGAATATCTAAGGAAATTCTTGGAAGTATACATAGATGATCTATGCGTACATTCATCAATCCGGGCTGATCATTTTGAACACCTCAAAAAAGTATTTGAAATATGTAGAATATAGGATTTGTTTAAATCCTGAGAAGTGCACATTCGTGGGTAGACAAGGAAAATTTCTTGGACAACGGCATGAAGATTTTATAGCCATAATTAAAACATGACTTGAAAACACAAAACCATATACATAAACCACTTTCCATATCGTAACCATAACCGCAACCTGTTTGTCATACCATAACTATGTCCTGCTTGTCATTCTATAACTATAACATCCATACCATCATTGCAAAACCATAACCTGAATGCCAAACCATTACCATAACATGATTGTCAAACCATATTTGGAAAACCATAAACATAATCTACTTGCCATACCATAACCATAACCATAATAGCCATACCATCATTGCAAAACCATAACCATAATCTGATTGCCAAACCATAACTATAACGTGATTGCCATACCATCATCGCAAAACCATAACCATAACTTGATTGTCAAACCCTAAATACAACATGATTGCCATACCATTATTGCCATTAGCTGAAATTTGGACTCACAAAGGGGCCCTTTACGCAATTTGACTTTACCTCTCTCTACCAAAACGGGTGCATATATAAATTTTTGCAAACAAACTCCAAAGCTGACAGAGGTTTGACAATTAGAATATCCTCTTCAAGCTCTATCTACTGATATATAGCATGCCATGAGATTCCTCATATTTTAGAAGATTCTTTTTTTATTCACTTAGATTTTGACAGAGTTCACATCATAGATGAATTAAAAAAAGATTCTTCTAAAATATGAGGAATGTCATGGCGTGCTATATATCAGTAGATAGAGCTTGAAGAGGACATTCTAACTGTCAAAACTCCACCAACTTTGGAGTTTGTTTGCAAAAATTTATCCATGTGCCCGTTTTGGTAGAGAGAGGTCAAGTCAAACTCCTTAAAGGGCCCCTTTGTGAGTCTAAATTTCACCTAATGAAAACCATAACCATCATCTCTCTACCATACCATAACCGTAACCTCTATGTCATACCATAATTGCAAAATAATAATCATAACTTGATTGTCATATCATAATCATAATTGTAAACAAAATACAAAACCATCAGCACAACCATGAAACTGTACATGTATACAATGAATAAGTAGATTGCTTCAAGAAGACCACAGCTACAAAAAAAAACATATATGGAGGATGTCACCCTCACGGTAATGTTGCCTAGTCGACGGTCTCTCCATCCTCCCCTGTAGTTGGGTCAAAAGGGCCATAGGTCCATGCTTGTACCCATACTTCTCCTCTCAGCGTGTTGGAGGACGCTTCATGACAACTTTTTACAAAAGTATGGTTTAATCATAAAATAAATCTTCAAATAACATATACATTTTTGACAATTTAAAGCATACGTATAATACTTACAAAATCATGTCCAAGTGTATCATAGCCTCCACTCCCAAGATGTGACGCTCCAGCAGACTCCAAACGTGCTTTGGCTGCATCTCTCTATGGCTGAAATCTCAAGATTGTCTTGTGTCTCTCGTGAAATCCCCGCCCATTCCTATGCGCCCAACCATGCCGGCTTTTGACTGTCGTCCTTATACCTGTCTCTTCCCTCTGACTGACATTGTGAAAATTGCCACGCTCAAAATCTAGTCACTTGAGACTGAATCATACCCCTCTGCTAGCATGTACGCTTTGTGAATGGACTGGACAATGTAATTATTTCTCTCATCATCTTGATTATCCCAAATCTCCATCGCAAAGTGGACAAATTGAATTGTATAGAGCTGTTAAATCCTCTCGCGCATGGCCTTTCCGACCCTATCCACCACAAAAACCCCATCCTTGCTCTTGTACACCTTGCTAGTATCATGCTCATGTGATCCCCAAGGTGTACATGGTGTGCCAATTGGTGAACTATCTACTAAAGAGAGTGGAGTGGTGGTCACTCTCTGGACAATGTGAACTCATCATCGGTAGAACCACTACCACAACAACCACCACCCCTTGATGATGCCTACCTCGTCTCAAAGGTGAACCACCCGTCGATGTAGGGGACCCACTCGATTGAGGTGTGGGTCCGGTCGGTGTAGGGGGCACACTAGTCCTAGGCATAGGGGCGGCCGTTGTAGGTCTAGAGGAATGAGCTTCCCAAACGTTTTGCGTGTAACTAACTTGCTCTGGTGTGAATTGTGACAAAAAGGATCCCATTTTCTTAAATGACATGCCGGCTGGAGTGATAAGAAAACTAAAACAAGGAGAGTATGTATTGTCATCATTAGCTATGGCTACATATACACAAATAAGATAGATACAATATGTTAGTTTACAAAATAAACGCTTAAGCAATGCAAATAACAAAAAAATGAAGCTGCAACATAACTCATTGAACTATCTAGTATTATAAACTAATTAAAAGAGTTTTACAGAAGAGTTCCTAGCAAACATGAATAGTCAATCTCTCATCTTATATGAGAGGTGACACACCAAATATGTCTATCTCAATCTATACTTTTGCATCTCTGTCATCAAACTCCACTTTTTTGTCGCTCTTCGCATCAACTTCAGTATTTGAAAGCTCATTTCTAGGTGCAGGCATCTACTCACTACCACTGACCTCCAGCTCAAAATCCAAACTTACATCATGTGTCGACCCTGGACTTTGTTCGTGAAGCTATTCAACCTCAACTTCCAATTCTTCACACACTTGCTTGCTTCGTGAAGCAACTTGAAAAATATAGAGCAAGTGCGGTTTAAACATGTCTTTTTCATCATTTTCTCTCCATAGTGGATCTATTGTGAACACAACTTGCTCGCAATGCTGTGGAAGTACAAACGTATCCCGTGCATTTGTCCACACCCGCATAGATTTCACTTGAATCAATACACTCTTATCTTTGTGCACAGTTGCATCAGGGCCGGTGGTAATAACTATGAACCACTTGACATCAAAGATAAAAATATCAAACTTTTAAAGATAATCTTCAAGATATCTTGAATGTAACCAAATTATTCAAGGATGTCATGTTTGCATATGTTTTATCCATGTAGCTCATGTCCTTCAGGCAAAAATCTACCATGATCCTCGTCAATTGTCTTGCTCAAATGATCAGAGCGGCGGAAGCCAGAGCGGCGGACGTGTCAAAAATTTGAAAATTAAATTTTTTAAAAACTTGATCTCCCTCTAGATTTACCTACACATATACCGACTCCCACTGTTTGGTGTGACATTGAAATTTAAGAAATCTCTTGTAGTGATGCTCAATTTTTCAAAAATTAACACTAATGTGACTTAATCAACTAATCCACACACTCCAAAACTAAGCACAAAAATTCAAATTTTGCTCAATCGGCAATACTATTAGGCCTATCTGTAATGCTCGCACACACATTTGATGCACATTTTACAAAAAGACATTTGTGTGCCACAATTGACCATCAATCATGGAATTAAGTGGTCTTCAATTGGCCACACACTTAATCATTGCCCAATTTTTTGGCAATTAGGCTTATCCAATGATTGAATTTGCCTAAAATAAACATCAATTACATGATTGTACACTCACTTATTATCAGTTCCATCAAATTCTATGCATGCACAAACTCAAGATTAGGTGCACACACACTTGAATTTTATTGCAATTTTTTTTTCTTTGGTGCTTTACACACACAATGATCTTTATGCACACACATGAATTGTTGATGAGAATTGAGAATTATCTTGACACACACAAGGTTCATTAGTCAAAATTGACCGTTAATTTCATCCCAACTAAATCAAATTAGGTGCAATGTGTAGGTCAATTGATTTACACACCTAATCTTAGCAAGTGATTAACACACATTGAACCACATCAATCAATGAAGAACTCAAATGAGCAAGTGAGTGCACTTCCATTGTCAATGAGCTCCAAGATATTCCTTTGCTCCACGTGAAGACCCATCATTGCACTCACAAATGTGTGCACCACCAAATTGGCTCCAAGAAGTGACCAATGTAGATAACAAAATCAAACTCTTAAATCCTCAAATTAGGCACAAATTAGTACAATTAAGTTGATTAGAGTGATGATTCCACCTCTTATAAGGGGATTAAACATTAGAATTTAGTGGTTAGGTTAGTGAAATTAGTCAAATCTTAGTAGAAATTAGTGAGTATTAACATGAAACTAGCATAGAGTTAGTGAAAATTAGCATAGAACTAAAGTAAAATTAGTAAGGGTTGGTATGAAATTAGTGAAATTGGGGGTTTGGGGTATTCATAACTTAAAAACAAGCTTCCAATTCCTTGTACACACAATCAAATTAAACTAAAATTGAGTTATACACACTCAAAACCAATGCGATTAGTAGTGAAAGACTCTTATCAAAGCATCCTCTACTCCTCTAGCTTAGGCAACCGCTCCCCAACAACAACACCAAATGTTGGATGTAGTCGTAGCATAGTCTAATTCCAACAAAATCAGCAATCTCGAGAGAGCATCACCCGGCTAGGGCATGTAAACATCACACAACTAAGTGTGAGATCATCATCAGACACAATGAATAAGAGGATTGAAGAGTATGCCTCTCCAATGCAAGTAGAATTAGCCATGGAAAGGCTAACTCTAATCATACTCTAATAAATAATCAATCAGATTCTACACACACCAAGTCCATCTAGTCGGACTCGCCAATCTTATCAAGTCATGAGAGAACAATCAACACAAGCATCCATGATGAAAGCACACAATAATTGCATTGAAGTTGGACTCCCCAATCATCACATGCCAACCAAGGTACTCTAATCATATCACACACAAATGGAATTAAGCTCAAGGCTCTAAATCCTCAACACACATAAGCACACAATTAGGCACAAAATTTAATCACATGACCAAGAGTGCACACACACTACACAAATCAAGAGAATTAGAAAAATCATCAACCAATTGAAATGCTAATGGTAGACGAGAGCTAGATCAAAGAAAAATTACTTTATGACATTAAGAAAATGTAGAGAGAAGACATTATTAATGAGAAAAATAGATATTAGATTAATCAAGAAGAGCTACTTGATTAGAAAGGATTAGCACTAGCCTTCTAAACATGGACATTCGGCTCCAGGCTAGGCCATCCATAGAGTCAGCACACAAGAGTGAGATTTGAAGAATGACTACTCAAGAATGAAGACTCTTTGCATAAAAGGGCTTCTTATAAAGGCATGCGCAACAAGCCTTTCTACTATGGGATTAAGTTGAGCCCTCTAGCATATACAATTTGGAACTCCTACATGAGCCCAAGTCCTTATACAATGTTAATAGAAAATATTGTGCACATCCATAGCACAATTGTAGCTTGGCGGATAATTGGGCTAGCACGTCTAATACAGATCCCGAGTGGTATGACATATATGATGTCCTTTAGTCAGAGTTCCAACACTGATAAGTCGGAATTATTATATCAGAGTTGCTAAATTAGATATGTTGAGTCAAATGTTTCTGCCAAGAACTCATTTTGAGTAGTTACAATTGTCTGGTTTTAGTCACTTCATGGGATTTTGATTGGACCTTCTGGGGGCATTACTGTGAGTCATGTTGTTGAGTTCTGAGCAATGTAGCTTCTTCATGAAATCAAATCTCTGTAAGAATTTTTCTTATGATTCTATTACTTTATGATGTGTTCTATTCACTTTGAAGTTTTTTGTGTGTAATCTCTTGATATGAGTGAGGTGTACTCTGTGTATTCCATATTGTATAAGGTTACAAAGTGAGCTATTTATGTGTTGAAGGACCACAACCCATTTGGTTATCCAACACTGTGCCTGTTTGGCTATTGTCCCTGATGTACTTCTATGTCAGTATGATGTGAGGCGTTTTTTGTGTTTCATGGAAAGATGATGCATTTCAAAGAGACCATGATGACAACTTGTTCACAATGCTTTGGAAGTACAAACGTATCTCGTGCATTTGTCCACACCCACCTAGAGTTCACTTGAATCAATCCACTCTTATCTTTGTGCATAGTTGTATCAGCGCTGGTGGTAATAACTTTGAACTACTTGGCATCAAAGATAAAAATATCAAACTTTTAAAGCTAATCTCAAGATGTCTTGGATGTAGCCAAATTATTCAAGCATGTCATGTTTGAATATGTTTGGTCCATGGAGCTCATGTCCTTCAGGCAAAAATCTACCATGCTCCTCGTCAATGGCCTTGATCAAATGATCAAAGCGGCATAATTCCAAGTAGAGGACCACATTTTGGACAGGCATGACTGATCGCGTAACTCAAGCCTGAAAAATCATAAAACTAAATTATAAAAGCGTTGGCATAGCTAGGGATAGCATGTGCGTGAGGGTTTTAAAGATACTTATCTAAACACTCACCAAAGCCTTTCCAATCGTGCATGGGCTACATGAGAATGCCTTGCACATGTAGTTTATGTCGTCCGATTGTTTGGGACATAACAATCAAATCGATCCATGTCCACAAGCTTTGGAGCTCTTTTATAAGTGGTGCCGGATAGACGTCCATGTTATTTGCTTTGTTCTTTCCTGGGACAATCAGTGAAAACAACAGATGGACCTTCTTGATAGCTAGCCATGGTGGAAGATTATAATTAGCCAAGAAAATAGGCCATGTGCTCCATGAAAAACTCTATAATCCAAATGGGTTTACTTTGTTCATTGCCAGACCAAAGCGGATACATCAAGGCTCATCCTTAAATGTACGCCAACTTTTCTCTATGTGCTTCCATGAACGAGATTCAACACGTACCCACATCACATCATCTATCAATATAGTATTTGAGTGCCATGTCATCAAAGCGGCTATATACTTGCACTTGAACACGCTCTTTATTCTTGGAATGATAGGAAAGTGTCAAAGGACCTTTGAATGGATAACGTTTCCTTGTGTGTCCTCTCTTTACTTGTTTGATCCACAATTGGGACAATGTTCCAAATTTGCATACTCATTGCGATAGAGTGTACAATCATTAGGGCGTGATCCAAGCCCAAGTTGCTAAGAAGCTTTTAAGCACGGCTGGACGGATAGGGGGACATATGATTGCCTTTCGACAAGATTTGCTCGCTAAGCAACCTAGCATTACATCAACAAGTGAACATAATGATCATATTATTGAGCTGTAATTTTCACGTTGGCATACTTAGGATACAATATATTTACCTGAAAAGCTCTATGATGGACGCATCAAACCACTCGTAGATAGACTTCAAATTAAGCATTGCCAAAGCAGTACAGAGAACTGAGATTTTTGCACCATTGTAAAGCAACATACGTGCAACCGTTTGCATCATCTCACCCTCTTTATCATTGCTATCATGTCGTTGATATGGGTGGGATGGCTGAGGTTGATTCATAGTGTTGCATTGAATGTTGTCACCTTCTATGTATTCAATGATGGTATCCATGTCA
The DNA here is from genome assembly GCF_014529385.1 of Adiantum capillus-veneris. Lineage (NCBI taxonomy): Eukaryota > Viridiplantae > Streptophyta > Polypodiopsida > Polypodiales > Pteridaceae > Adiantum > Adiantum capillus-veneris. The sequence goes on from NC_140959.1 coordinate 104,065,575, forward strand.
AAAAACGCGTCTAGCATCTGCTCCATGTCTACTTCTTGAAATGTGGAATGAGGTATTGGTTGGGTAGATTGAGTTGATGGCAGTTTGTTTGAGAATTTTCTTCTCTAGGATAAAGTTGGAGCAATATCTACTTGCAGAGGTTAATCTACTACCTCTGGACCATGATGTTGATAACATAGGTCTTGTAGTTTCTCTATGGGAAAGAGACCGTTATTGCATATGTGATGGAGGTAGGATTTTTTTTTTGATAGATCTGATGCTTGAAATGCGCACAAGGACACGCCATCCTATCATCCATACTTTATCTACCAATGATGCAACAAATAAATAAATCACTCTTGTTATAAGTACACACCACCAACTACATGACAATACATGACAACCTTACATTCTCTAGCCATGCCCGATCCCCGTACACCTCATTCTAGAGGTGCACAACGATCAGGACCACTGGTAATAATCTCATCTTTATTGGTCAATGACTATATAATAGGGTTTTTGAAGTTTTTGTGCGCTATTGAAGTTCGATTGCGTTCTTTTACTTTGTTTATCGAACTCCATTCACATTTTTTAAGTACACAAGTCATTTCTGAAGACTTTTGCATTTGTGAAGTCCGTTTGTGGTTTTTCTACTATTTGCCGCTAGCTAGAACAGCCTCACATTCTCTAGCCATGCCCGATCCCCGTACACTTCAGTCTAGAGGTGCACAAAGATCACGTGCACAAGGTAATAATCTTGTCCTTGTCGGTCAGTAACTATATACTAGGGTTTTCAAAGTTTGTGTGCGATATTGAAGTCTGATTGTGTTATTTTACTTTTTTTGTCAAAGTTTGGTTGCATTTTAAAAGTACACAAGTCATTTCTGAAGACTTTCCCATGTTCGAAGTTCGTTTGCGTTTTTTCTATTGGTTGCCGCTAGCTCTAACAACCTCAGATTCTCTATCCATGCTTGATCCTCACATTCTTGGGTCTAGAGGTGAACACAGATCAAGACCACATCGTCAAAATCTTTTCTTTAATGGTGGTCAATGACTATATATTAGGGCTTTGGAAGTCTGTGTGCGCTATTGAAGCTCAATTACACTTTTTTACTTTGTTTGTCGAAGTTTGTTTGCAGTTTTGAAGTACACAAGTCATTTTTGAAGACTTTTTCATTTTTGAAGTCCATTTGCGGTTTTTTTACTAATTGCTGGTAGCTCTAACAACCTCACATTCTCTAGCCATGCCCGATCCCTACACACCTTGTTCTAGAGATGAACAAAGATCAGGACCACCGGGTAATAATCTTTGCTTTAATGGTCAATGCCTATATATTAGGGTTTGATATACATCCGTTTCCGTTTTTGAATTGCACAAGTCACTTCTTAAGACTGTTGCATTTCTCTAGTCCATTTGCGGGTTTTCTACCATTTGTTGCTAGCTCTAACAACCTCACAATCTCTAGCCATGTTTGATCTATGCACACCTCGGTCTAGAGGTGCATGGAGATGAAGACTATCGGGTAATAATCTCATCTTTATTGGTGAATGCCTATATATTAGGGTTTGACATAGGTCTGTTCTTGAAATCTTTTTACATTTTTGTAGTCTGTGTTTACTATTGAAGTTCAATTTTCTTAGTTTACTTTGTTTGTCAAAGTTCTTTTGAGGCTAACACTGAGGGGCTAGCCCTAAGAGGCTAGCCTTCAATGGCCCAAATATGAATTTGTCCTTCTTGAGCGGCAAGCGACTCAATACCTAAGTGGTTACCTATAATGGACAAGCCCTAATAAACCGTTTGAATACCGATTATACCTACACAACTAGCCCTAAGTTGCTAAGTGACTAAATAACGAAACTAGTCGAGCCACCTATAAAACTAAGCGGGCTCGGCTAAACGATTCAATATGCAAGCAACTACACACTCTAATTAAGCAGCTAGCCTTCTATCATTCAAATGAAAATCAGCCCAAAGCGATGAAACCACTTAGTACTTAAACGATTAGTGTTAAAGGACAAAAATTAATTAAGCAAATAGCTTACGATAAGTCACAATTACAAAAATAACAATATATTTTTTAAATTTCTAAATTTATTTATACAAAAACAACAAAACTAATTATAAAATAACATACATCAAAATAAATATTTCTTTTAATAATAAAATGTAGCTATTTTTATTAGCTAATGATTTTTAATTGAAAAATATGTGTGCGCGTTGTGATTAGTGTGCATTTTTATTTACTTGCGTGCATGTTTATGTGAATCTGTGTGTGTATGTGTGTATGCAACAAAAAATAATATTAGAGCACTCACATGCGGCCTATTTGAGCAAGAAACATTTAGAAAAATGTCCTCCCACCTGCAAAAATATACGCACACACACACACACACAGAGACTATGTTATACACACATACACAAAAGTGCACAAATCTACAAGGAAACTTGAAAAATAATCTCACTTTATTGATGGGGAGTAGCCTACGAGTGCAAATCTCACCTCCGGCAAGTCGTGAGGTAGCAGATTTGCAGCAAGTCAGGGGGAGGAGGGCAAGAGAGGAAGAGAAGAAAGGAGCAAAATACGCAGAAAAAACCCGAGGTTCTACTTTTGCAGAGTCCACCGGTATAGGCTCCAGTATGTGCACTAGTATTAACATCGATGTACGTGCGAAATAAGAGCGCCGGTATATGCATCAGAAACTTGAAAATTAAATTTTTGAAAAACCTGATCTCCCTCTAGATTTATCTACACATATACCGACGCCCACTATTGACGCCGGTAATCTGACATCAAATTTAAGCAATCTCTTGTAGTGATGCTTAATTTTTTAAAAAGTAACACTAATGTGACCTAATCAAGTAATGCACACACTCCAAAACTAAGCACAAAAATTCAAATTTTGCTCAATCGGCAATGCAATTAGGCCTATCCGTAATGCTGGCACACACATTTGATGCACATTATACAAAAGAACATTTAGGTACCACAATTGACCACATCAATCATTGAATTAAGTGGTCTTCAATTGGACACACACTCAATCATTGCCCAATTTCTTGGCAATTAGGCTTATCCAATGATTGAATTTGCCTAACATAAACATCAATTACATGATTGTACACTCACATATCATCAATTCCATCAATTTCTATGCATGCACACACTCAATATTAGGTGCACACACACTTGAATTTTACGGCAATTTTTTTTTTCTTTGGTGCTTTACACACACAATGATCTTTATGCACACACATGAATTCTTGATGAGAATTGAGTATTTTCTTGACACACACAAGGTTCATTAGTCAAATTTGACCCTCAATTTCATCCCAACTAAATCAAATTAGGTGCAAAGTGTAGGTCAATTGATTTACACACCTAGTTTTAGCAAGCGATTAGCACACATTGAGCCACATTAATCAATGAAGAATTAAAATGAGCAAGAGAGTGCACTTACATTGTAGTTGAACTCCAAGATATTTCTTTGCTCCACGTTAAGACGCATCATTGCACACACACGTGTGTGCACCACCAAATCGACTCCAAAAATTGACCAATGTAGATTAAAAACTCAAGAACTTAAATCCTCAAATTAGGCACATATTAGTACAATCAACTTGATTAGAGTGATGATTCCACCTCTTATAAGGGGATTAAACATCAAATTTTAGTGGTTAGGTTAGTGAAATTATTCAAATTTTAGTAGAAATTAGTGAGTATTAACATGAGACTAGCATGGAGTTAGTCAAAGTTAGCATAGAAATGAAGTAAAATTAGTAAGGGTTGGTATGAAATTAGTGAAATTGCGGGTTTGGGGTATTCATAACTCAAAAACTAGCTTTGAATTCCTTGTACACACGATCAAATTAAACTAAAATTGAGTTACACACACTCAAAACCAATGACATTACTAGTTAAATTACTATTATCAAAGCATCCTCTACTCCTCTAGCTTAGGCAACCGCTCCCCAACAACAACACCAAATGTTGGAGGTAGTCGTAGCAGAGGCTAACTCCAACAAAATCATCAATATGGAGAGAGCATCACCCGGCTAGGGCATGTAAACATCACACAACCAAGTGTGAGAGCATCATCGGACACAATGAATAAGAGGATTGAAGAGAATGCCTCTCCAATGCAAGTAGAGATTAGCCATGGGAAGACTAACTCTAATCATATTGTAGTAAATAATCAATCAACTCCTACAGACACCAAGTCCACCAAGTCTGACTTTCCAGTCTTATCAAGTCATGAGAGCACAATCAAAGCAAGCATCCATGATGAAAGCACACACTAATTGTGTTGAAGTTGGACTCCCCAATCATCACATGCCAACCAAGCTACTCTAATCATATCACACAAAAATGGAATTAAGCTCAAGGCTCTAAAACCTCCACACACATAAGCACACAACTAGGCATGAAATCTAATCACATGACCAAGAGTTCAAACACACTACACAAATCCAGAGAATTAGAGAAATCATCAACTAGTTGAAATGTTCATGGTAGAAGAGAGTTAGATCAAAGAAAAATTACTTTATGAAATTAAGAAAATGTAGAGAGAAGACAAGATTAATGAGAAAAAAGGAGATTAGATTAATCACGAAGAGATACTTAATTAGAAAGTATTAGCACTAACCTTCTAAGCATGGACATAAGGCTCCAGGATAGGCCATCCATAGAGTCAGCACACAAGAGTGAGATTTGAAGAATGACTACTCAAGAATGAAGACTCTTTGCATAAAAGGGATTCTTATAAAGGCATGCACAACAAGCCTTTCTACTATGGGATTAAGTTGAACCCTCTAGCATATACAATTAGGAACTCCTACATGAGCCCAAGTCCTTATACAATGTTAATAGAAAATATTGTGCACATCCATAGCACAACTGTAGCTTGGCAGATAATTGGGGTAACACTTCTAATACAGATCCCGAGTGGTACGAAATCTATGATGTCCTTTAGTACGGAGTATTTCCATAGGATTGGTCCCAAGAGAACAAGAAGGCACTGATTCTGACAAGTTTGAAGTTCACCATCATTGGAGGCACCTTCTGCAGACTAGGCATTGATGGGGTTCTTCAAAGGTGTGCCTATTCAAGGAAGGATGAGATCATCACAGAGACTCACATTGGGAGGTCTTGTGGACATTTATCGATTGATATCACTTATAAGAAGATCCTACAAGCAAGATTTTTGCAAAACATGTGATATTTGTCAAGAGATGGGAAGGCGGACAGCAACAGATATGACTCGTTTGACACCAATTTAGCCATTAGGAGTATTCATGAAGTGGGTGTTGGACTTCATGGTTCCATTTCAAAAGGTCACCTCTAAAAATAATAAATATATTGTAATGGCCACTTGTTATGTCAGCAAGTGTTAATCGGATATTGTCTTATAAATCAGAATTATTATACTGGAGTTGCTAAATCAAATATGTTGAGTCAGATGTTTCTGGCAAGAAATCATTTCGAGTAGTTACAATTGTCTTGTTTTAGTCATTTCCTGGGATTTTGATAAGACCTTATGGGGGTATTAGTGTGAGTCATGTTGTTGAGTTCTGAGCAATGTAACTTTTTAATGAAATCAAATCTTTATAAGATTTTCTCTTATGATTGTGCTACATTATGATGTGTTCTATTAACTTTGATGTTTTTTGTGTGTAATCTCTCACTACGAGTGAGGTGTTGTTTGTGTATTTCATGTTGTATAAGGTTACAAAGTGAGCTATTTATGTGTGGAAGGACCACAACCCATTTGGCTATCCAACACTATGCCTGTTTGGCTGTTGTCTCTTATGTACTTCTATGTCAACATGATGTGAGTCGGTTTCTGTGTTTCATGAAAATATGATGCATGTCAGAGAGACCACGATGAGGATCCCGAGTTTATTATACTATGGATCAAGCCAAGCAAAAAACATTGATCCCTCCAATATGATCAAGCCTTAGATGGATCAGGTAAAGCATATGTCCCTAGATTGAAACTAGGAAATGAGGTAGGGGAGATTTTAGGAGCACCAAAAGGAAGGCAGGTGAGGAAATTGGTGGGAGATTTACTCTTGATAGCAAGTTCTACAAGAAGTAGAAGAAGACTCCTCTTTGACCCACTACATGTATGTACTAAGCAAAGACCTAGGAGAGTACATCAACCTATCCCAATGGCTCAACCGCATCCTAACCCTTTAAAGGTCAAAGCAACCAAATTCAGGGGCAAGTCAAGTGACAATGATGGTTTTCATGTGGCTCAATCTGAGACCAAGTGTCAAGCTTGTAGATATCAGGGTGTGTATGGTGATGACATAAAGATGCAGCAATTTGTAGCAACATTAGAAGGAAAATCCATGAGCTCGGGGGGTCATTGTGTACAAATTATGTATATCACATGCATTTAAGGACTACTTTTTAAACTTGTTACACCTATGAATTTCAAACAAATAAAATGTATCCTTTTCCTATTTTATTTTTTTTTCCAAATTTTATTTTATGGTACCCATTTGTATGTAAAAATGTGAATAAAATAAAAATTAATAACCCCTTCTATTGCACTCACGTGATAGTAGTCACATAATATTATTTGACCCACTGAGGCTGTGAGTTGATTTAGCCAATATGGTATTGCATATTTTGCAACATATGCTACACTAAAAGTAGCATTTTTATAGAAATTTAGAAAGGAGAAGACTCCAACATTTGTTTTGAAGAGAATTAGGGACGACAGGTAGGGAGATATGTTGGCAAAGGATTATGCTGAAAAAAATATAAGGAAATGAAAGACCCACATATGAAATTTAGCAGGATATTTTTTGAAAGGTTTCAGAAAAGGATTAAAGAATGTTGTGGCCAACATTGATATTGTAGGTGGTTTCAACAATTTGGTTACATTTGCATGGAGAGTTGAGAAAAGACTTGGCATGGTGTGGAAAGTAAGGATGTTGATGTAATGGTTTTCACTAGGCCTAAAGCTAAAGGACCAATTGATTGGAAAGAGAAGAAAGGAATCAGAGATCAAGTTCAAAAGGAGCAAAAGAATGAGATTTTGTATTATATAACTTGAGACATTCAGGGTGACCAATTGAAAATTAAGTATGAAATACCTCCAATAAGAAGGGATGTTAAAAATTGGTTTGAGGTATTGATTACAGCTATCATTAGATCACTTGTTATGCATGGTTTCAACTTTCAAAGACAGGTTGTTAAATAGATTGTTACCAAAAGAATATTGAATTCACGCAAACCAAATAGTTGAACCAACAATGAACAACATTGATCCAATAGATGTGGATTTTGTAGTCCCTGCTATAGAGGTGGTTTTTTCAAGGTATTCTCAACATTGCTCCAGCAGATGTGGATTTTGTAGTCCCTATTATAAAGGTGGTTTTTCAAGGTAGTCCGTTGAGGAAGTATTGTTGGATGCAGGATCTGAAGTCAACATTTTAGTTGAGTCAGTATATCACAAAATGAAATTGGGCAAGCTAGAACCAACGCCATTGTAGGTCAAGATGGCACATCAAAGAAGAGTTCAACCCTTCGGATTTTGAGGCAGCAGTCCTTTCAAATTGCACGTATAGACTTTCTGGTGAGCTTTGTTGTTCAAACTAATTTGGCAACATAGGAAGTTGAGGATGATGAGGAAGAAGCATTTTTGAAGGCTATTTAACTATTGTACCTATATTTGAAATTGATATATAACTTTTTTTACAAAAGGAAGATGAATTTGAAGATCTGGATTCAAACCTAGTTCCTAGGTAGGTAATACAGGGATCAAAGTTAGTACAAATGGTGGATCAAAATGTGGCTTCTAGCTCAAAGGAAGCTTTACATCACGAGCAAAAGGAGGTGAGAGATTATATACACAAAATATTTGGAGAATCACAAAGAGTAAAGCAAGATGAGTTGAAGGATCTCATTAACAAAGATAGTCAAGGTTAGAATTCCAAAGGATGGACAATTTTTGCAAGATCTGTTTCATTTATTGATGGAATATAAAGATGTTTTGCATGAGACTATCCCGAGTAAAGGAACAGATCCTGATTTTCATCAGAACCATATCAACCTCAAAGAGGATGCAGTTCCAATTTTTCAAACAAAGATACAAAATGAATCCAAATTTTTCACAACAGGTCAAGCAAGAAATTGACAAGTTGTTGGCTGTGGGGTTTATTAAACCAATTCATGAGGTTACATGGTTGGGCACCCATCATTGTGGTACCCAAGAAGAATCGCAAGATGAGAGTATGTGCTGATTACAAAAAGTTGAATGCAGCCACTATCATTGATCCATTTCCAATGCCATTTTGTGATGCAATATTGCATGCCATTTCAGGGAAAGAGATGTGCAACTTTTTGGATGGTGTTTCAGGTTACAATCAGATGAATTTTGTTGAGGAGAATCAACACAAAATAGCTTTTTGGATGGTTTTTTAGGTTACAACTAGATGAAGGTTGTTGAGGAGGATAAACGCAAAATAGCTTATATCACAAGGTGGGAAGCTTTTGCTTCTACAATCCTGATTTTAAACTTAAAACATTCAAAATTTATTTAAATGATTTTATGAGAGTTTTTGTGGATGATTTTTCAATTTTTGGCAGGAAGGATTTGCAACTGCATCATCTTAAGTTGTACTTTGAGAGGTGTAGGATGTCAAAATGTGCCTTAACCCTTACAAATTTGATTGCTGTCAAGAGTGGAGTTCTCTTGGGCCATGTTTTTTTCCAAGAGTGAATGTCTATTGATGAGAACAAAATTGAAGTTATTAAAGCAACTAAAGATCCAGTGAATTTGAAGGGAGTGAGCAGGTTTGTTGGACAGGTTAAATGGCATGCTAGGTAACCACAATGAGAAGAACATCATCCTCACGCTTTACATATAATCTATTTTTTGTTGGACTGTTACGAAAGCCTCTTTTGACCAAATGAGTGATAACCTTCTCTTACCAAGCACGAGGAGATTGCTTCAATCCATACAAAGCTTTGTTACATTTGTACACCTTATCCTCTTCTCCTTTCTTGACAAAACCGTGAGGTTGCGTTACATAAACTTCTTCAAACATGTCACCATTCAAGAAATGAATAACAATGATTGAGATCCCAACCAAAATGAGATGCCAATGCACATAGAAAATGTACATTAGTCATACAAAAAGTGGGAGAAAATGTCTCTTCATAATCTATGTCTTTTTGTTGTGCACAACCCTTTGCAACAAGTCGAGCCTTATAGCAATCAATCTCACCATCTGGCTTGCATTCAACTTGTAAACCCACTTCACATCAATGGCCTTTCTGCCAGAAGGCAAATCACATAAAGTCCATGTGTCGTTTTCTATAAGTGCATCATATTCTGATTGCATGGCCTCATCACTATATCACATGGGCATGCTCAAATGGGATAAATGGTGCAGGAGGAAAATGTGAGGTGCGTCAATTGTGGACTGCCAGATTCAACAATTGCACTGAATTTACTAGTCTGTCCTGATCTACAAATTTGCCCCAAATTTGCTAATCGGCCCCCATTTACAATATGACATACTCGAATCCCCTATATTTCAACAAACGCATGCGAGCGTAGTGGTTAGTGCACATGGCTCACAGTGGGGAGGTCACGGGTTCAAGACATAAGGTGCAGACTGCCTCAAATTTACAAGCCTACCCAAATTTACCAAATGTCCCAATTTTCAAATGTGCATCTGACGGTCCAAATCACCTCAATCGTAGATCCCATTTGAATCTATTGGTGCGAGATAGTGTGGAGGATTGCATGGTAGCCATCCAATTTTTTGAATTTTGTGCTTCATCAAAAGAGAGAGGTTCCTCAACATCATGTAAGCTAGTCACAACCAAAACATAACAATTTGATGCATAAGATGCATGGCGAGAACCTAAAAGAGTACGACTAGACAACGGTGCATCCAATTTATTGTCATGCAATGCATGCACTAGCCATAGGCATACCTCTAGCCTGCTCATTCTTAGCCCTTTCCTCATCAAGTACATCATGTATATCTGCATCAGTAATAGGATGATCTGTAACATTTTTGGAAACCCCCATAGGCTGTTCATTTGCCCCATTGGAATTTACATACAAACTTCCACCATTGAAAAGAGGCAGCAAAGTGTCATAAATGTCCTCTGAGCTAACATTGCTCTCTCTAGTACATGACAACAAGGGTTGAATAGAATCTTCCACAAACACAAAATCTTGTAAGACGAAGATACACTTTGTTTGCAGATGATACAACCTGAACCTTTTCTTTCAGCATTATAAACAACAAAAATACATTTGATAGACTTATCATCCAGTTTTTTGCATTGTGTTTGTGGCACCAAAGCATATGCCACACAACCAAAAACATGCATGTTCTCAATAGAAGGCTTTCTATCATGCCATGCTTCATATGGAGTAATAGACTGCAAAGCTTTTGTAGGACACATGTTTAGTACATAAGTGGCACACATGATGGACTCAAGCCTAAACGAATGCGGCAAAGATTGACTGTTGACCATACATCCTACCATTTTCGTAAGTGACCTATTTTTTTCTCTCAGCAACGCCATTTTGTTGAGGCATATAAGGCACTATACATTGGTCTTTTATCCCACGACTAGCTAGAAATGCATTAAATTCACGAGACAGCCCCCCCTCGATTGGAAGCACATAAAAACTTTGTACTTTTCTTTAAGAGAATACACCCATGCATGCCTCGACTAATCATCAATGAAAGTCACGAAGTAAAGGTAATTGCCCAAGGTACGAGTTTGCATGGGCCCACAAACATCACTATGCACAAGATGCAACCTACATGTGGCCATAATTGAACCATCCTTTAGAAAATTTGAACGCTGCATCTTACCCAAAATAAAACCTTCACAAACATGTTTGACATGTGCTTCAAGAGGCAACAAAGAACCAACCATATCAGATTCCTGCAAATGCAGCAAACTGACAAAATTTAGATGACCAAAATGTAAAGTTTAGCATATGAAATATCCTTTGAATCCATAACTACATTTGAAAAAATTTTGTCCACACTTGTCATACAAAGTGAGCTTATACAGCCCACGACATAAAATTTCAGATGCAACAATTTCATCACCAAAATTGAGATCATGTACTGTACATCTGTCATCTAGAAATTTGACTACAAGAGCAAGTCTAGCAAGTGAAGGTACAGACAAAAGATTCTTCTTGATTTCAGGTACATAAAGTGCATCAACAAGTGTGAAAGAACTGTCATTTGCAGCAGTAAGAACAATCTTTTCAACTCTCTGAACCGGATAAGAGGCATTGTTGGCACAAGTAACTCAATTCCCATGAGGGACAGACTCAAGACAGGTAAACAAATCACGATGTGAGGTAATGTGCTTTGTAGCACCACTGTCAAAATACCACACTTGTGCATCTGCAGCAACTGACATGGATGCATCATGGTGGATAACAGTATTATAGGTACACTCTGCACTAAAATTCCATTATGCATCAACATCAACATCATAGTCTCCTTTCATAGAAGACTCAACAATAGCTGCATCTGCAGTGGAACCAACATTTGCAGTGGAACCACCCTCTTTCCTCTTTGCCTCTTTGGCCTGCGACTTAGGACACTACATGATCACTTTGCAACTTAGGAAACTGATTGATCAAGTGATCATTAGCTTTACAATAATGGGAACGCATCTTCTTTTTTCCCTTATCACCAAAATTTTCAAACAAATTGTTGCCAGCAGAAGCATTAGGAACATGTGATTTTCCACTCGCAAAAGAACCGTAAGAAGTATTTTGCATTGCTGTTACCAACCTTTCTTTGAGTAGCAATAAAAGCTTGTTCAAGTGTATGTTTTCTAGTGCTATTTTTTTGGAAAGTGACTCTTGCCTTAACAATGTGCACAATGCTTTCAACTTGACACTTGACAACTTCATGATTTCCTTGGGTCATGAGTCTCCAAATACTAGCAGAAGTTTGGTAAGAGTCTGACAAGGCATTAAGAATAGGTTGCATAAGGAAACTATATGAAATGACTTCACCTGTGAAAATAAGTTGTTCATTGATATCCTTGACACTAGCAAGGAAAGTGTCCATATCAACTATATAGTATGATACCTATGTATAGCGCTTCCTCTTCGGGTGCGTACTCCTGGTCCGAGTAGTCCAACGACCTAGGACACTTGAGCCACAGTCCCTTTGGCCGCAAGTTGTCTATCCACGCGTCAGGATAAAGCCCGTCTCCTCTCTCTTCGACATGCACCATGCATCACTGGGGTGCTCGGGAATGCGGAAGACAAGAGCATCTCTCCAAAATCTACAAGACATACCACAATGTTTTGAGCCACCGAGAACAAGATTATTGTATCCTATTACATTCTTAATTTTCCAATTAAAGATGTCAAACATGTACAACAAGCATCCTACCATGCAAGCAAAGTGGGGTTGCTCTTTGGGATCCTGTGTGGACTTGATCGGAGCACTCCACTTCTTGAAGGCTTTGTCAAAGTGCTTCCGTGTGTATGTCAGTAATGTGTGGGCAAGTGTGCAACCATGCCTCTCTTTAGACTTCTTGTGTTGGATAGCAACATGATGATTCTCACCCTCCATTTTCATCTCAAGCACTCTCCTGCAACAAATAATAGGTCACGAGTTAGATTATCAACAAATTGCTAGCTTGTGCACATAATCACTAAATCTAACCTTTCTAATTGCCACCAATACATGTGATATCGAAGCCAATGGATCCAGGCCTTCTTCGTCAACCCTATGCCACTCTCCTTCAAGGATGCATCACCACCTTGGACCAAATCAATCAAGCAGTACTTCCTAGCAAAGGAAAAGTGAGACTTATTTTTCATTGCTACATAATAAAAAGAGAAAGATATTGCATGATTTAAATGACATTTACTTACTCTTTTGGGCTAGTGCGTGCACGTGCAACCTTTGTCACTTTCGAGGGTGTCATTTTGGTGGTCTTCTCGCCCCAACCTGTAAATTATATACATTTTTGGAAAAAATCATTGCCATTCTCTGGATTTGCAATGGTTGCTATCTCAAGCCCTTTACACGTGAAATATTCCTCTGTTTGAGATAGTGCTAGATTGATTATTTCCTCGTATGCGTCAGGCGCCAACTAGTAGTCAGAAATCCCTTTTGATGGAAGCCCTTCCATTTTACTACTATACATAGCATCAAACTCTTCCTATCATTTGCCAAGGACACAATCAAAATACACATAATAAGATTTCGCAATCAAAACATATTCTCATTTAGTATTGGTTTCAAGCATACCTTCCAAATGAGCTGCGCAAGGACAACCATTGGCAATTTTATCCACTTTGATTTGTTTGGATCCCTAAAATTCAAAACCCTTTCTACTACCAAACACGCTCTGTCCTGAAACTTTTGCAAAAGTGAAGTAGGGTCCGCCAACCCCTAGCTTTTTTATCATGAAAATATCATGAGCAGTTGTGTGAGGCACTGAAACCCTTGTGGCCGTGTTTAACACTTGATTGTAATTTACATTGTCAAAAACATAAGATGCATTTACATTCGCAAAAAAAAAGTTGGACCTACCTATTGAGCAGTCCCAAAACCAATGGAAACTAAGCTGTCTGATGGGGTTGAAAATCAACAAGAACGCACTCAACCTTCGGTTCCTTCTCAATTGGGATGTCGTTCTTGTTCATCCACCTCATCCATGCCTCCAATCTATGATTACCATCCCAAACCACAAAGTACCTCTCGACCATGTGACTAAGCTCGGGGATTTGACGAAGCTCATCATCCAAATTATATGACATTGCAAGATCTCTCGAAGTGTGATCACGACAAGAAAATTTCTTATGATCCTCCCAAGAAATCCGTTCACTAACAATACATCTTGCCATGGTTGGTTGGTAGCTTTTGTTTGCAATGGAGGGTTGCAAATCCACCACATGGTCATCATGCATGCGGATGGCGGGTTTGAAAGAAGTCGACATAGAGGCAAGCGTGGAAGTTTGCCATCGTATGGAGCTCTATGAGAATCCACCCAGCCCAAAGAAATGTGCTTGTCGACCACATTTCCAAACACTTCATCTCTTACATCTTCAGTTGTGGTATCAAATTTCACACGATAACTCAATCCTCCAGTTGATTGTGTTGTTCCATCCACACTAGTTATGATCGACACAATCCGATCTAGAGAACTCAAGGCTTGAGATTGTTTGGTCTCTTGAGTGCATCGCGGAGGGACTTCTTGCGACGTAGTAACATAAACCTCATCCATGGTACCATTGTTTTTGGATTGATTTCTTGTTCTCATACTCGGGCTAAAGAATTAAAGAAGATAGATATAAGTATGGCTTATGAGAAATTATAGCTAAGAGTCTGAGAAAGAAAGGTGAGCAAAAGAGAACTTGACAGAGGGAGAGAAATCTATGTAATACAAGAAAATAGAGATGAGGAAAGATAGAGAAATGAAAAGAGTTTGTCAATGCTCTTTATAAAGCTTTTAAATTTATTAATTAAAATTATTTTTCTAACTTAATTTAATTGAAATGTGTGTGTATGTGGAAAGATAGAGAAATGAAAAGAGTTTGTCAATGCTCTTTATAAAGCTTTTAAATTTATTGATTAAAATTATTTTTCTAACTTAATTGAAATGTGTGTGTATGTGATAGGTGGGTGAGGGTGTGTGTGTGTGAGTGCACGTGTGTGTGTGTGTGTGTGCAGTGTGTGTGTGTGTGTCTGTGTGTGTACGTGTGTGTGTGTGTGTGCATGTGTGCGTATGTGTGTGCCACACACAACATGCACATACGCACTGGCACACACACGCCACTGCGCGCACACATGCGCGTGTGTGTGTGTGTGGCAGTGCATGTGTGTGTATACACACACGTGCACGCCAACGCGTGTGTGTGTGTACACACACATGCGACAGTCCATGTGGCCATGGAGTGGCTGCGCAAGTGCCGTGTGGCCACATGGATTAGCCACTTGTACCGTCGACAGCCCGACGATACATGTGTCATGCCACGTGTCCAAGCGGACTACCACGTAGATAGTGTGCAGGCCACATGGCGTGCCACGTGTACCACCGTTGGACGACAATACACGTGGCACGCCACGTGGTGCCTTATTGGCCAGGGGTGGACACATACCTTGGCGTGGGGGACATGTGGCCGACCATAGCCAATGTGTTGGAAAGGAACGCATGGCCGCCCGCACACACAGGACCCCTGCCCCCCCTTACAGGCCGTCGACACAAAGCCCCCTCCTTACCGGGCCCCTCACACAGGCCCCCGCCCCTGGTAGCGCGCGCTCGCACACGCGCCCCCGCCTCTGGTAGCGCTAGCCCCGCACCCCCCCCCCCCCCCCCCCCCCCCCCCCCCCCCCCCCCCCCCCCTCCTGACTGCCCGCATGGGGGGGCGGGTTGCACTGTCGGCCGCACGCCCCTGTTCCCCGGTAGCCCCGCCCACATGCCCAAGAACATGCCCCCGCCTCCATGGAAGCCCTCCCACACACGTCGCCCCCCCCCCTTGACGGACATCACTTCTTGCCCCCTCCCCCCCTTTGGTTAGCACACCTGACCACTCACACGTCCCCCCTACACACAAACATTCATAAGAAAATTTTTAAAGAATTATTCGGACAAAATTTTTCCTTTTATCCATTCGAACTAATATTCACGTGCTCACACAGCTTTGTGGGTTTTCTTTGACTCTCTCTAAAACAATTTGTTTGCAGCATGTAGGACCTTTTGACTATTGCAGCTTGTGAAATGAAATAGGAAGAGATGGAAACGCAATTGTTTGTTTTGGGAGTGCCTCAATGATGTAATGATATCATGTGGGTGTGACAGAGCTAATTTCTTTGGCTTCATGGCGGATGAAGCTCAAGAAAATTTGAATGAAATTCGAATTGTTTTCAATGGTGGTGACAAGACCAATACAATGAGCGGTCGAGAGCGTTCTTGTCTTTTCCATTGGAAGCAAAGCTTGAATCAACACACAATGAAGTATGTGGTGCAAGTTTCTCAACACACACACAAAGAAATGTGTGAGAAGTGGAGGCAAGCACCAACAAAAGAGGTTGCAGTAGCAGAGGCTCGTCTAATACGCCAATGGTGGCGTAACGGTCATTGCATAGACCGTAACATTCCATACATGGATTCATGGCTTAGTTGGTGGAAAATTTGTATTGCTCATTGGGGTGGCATTATGACGTGCGTAGAAAGTAGCTTTGATGGACCAAACACTCACGCACAAACCTTGCAGAGAGCAAGCATAGCATTTGGCTAGCAAGGGAGGGTTTTTGTAAATGTATTCATTATATGATGCATGTACAACCGACCTTGAAAATTCCATCTTACAGAGCACAAAGGCCATTTCATACAGCCATGGAAAACACATTGGGAAGGGTCCATCAATACAAAAGCTTGCGGAACGCCATGAAAAATGTCCCAACCAAGTGATAAGAGCAGTGAATGAGGCTACTAAGGGCCTCATTGACAAGAGATAAGGAGACATGAAGGAAAAAACGCAAGACAAATGAGGTTATCAATGTGGAAGATGATTCATTGCATAGTCCTGAGTACAACTCGGTCACCAAAAATTGCAAGAAGTGTGGAAGACCTTGTAAGATCAACTTTGCAGAAGAAGGGATATCACAAACCCCAAAATGAAGTATAGGTTCTGGTGGGCATTATGTAGTTGAGCGCAAGGTCAATGAGGCAATGTGGGCCATACGCCGAACTCCACAAGGTAGTAGAGTCACATGTAGTGGCATTCCAAGTGGAGGACAAAGGTGTGGATAGAGTATTGCAAGTTCTAGCCTTGGTATACTGGCCCCATCTTTTGAAGGATATCAAAATTATCCGAATGGTGTGATGCGTCAATGGTTTTGGTTTTGTCTGGATCATGTCTTACATTGCCATATAGTAGACCAGAACATTGAGCCGCAGCCTCAACATCCACTACACACTTAGCCCGTGCATGTGGGCGCAAACCTATCGGAGGATGAGGTGCAAATATTACATGAAGGGGGGTATCGAGTGGAGCTCAGTAAAGAAGGAATATCTAACGTAGCACCGGTTGTTCCTGCACAAAATATGACCAACTCTCCTTTCAAGTCAAAAGATACATCCACTCCTGAAGGCAGTGCACAAGCCACGATGCGAGATGGTGTGCATGTACGGTATCGGACTTCCATTTTTGAGGAAGCTGCTCGCAAGATCAGTTTAGTACTAGTGCTGAGAGCGAAGGTCGTAAAAGAGATATGTGCAACAAATGGTGTTAATGAGGTCTTCAAAGTAGAGACCAAAAGTGAAGATGGTCATGTTGGGCTGTACAAAGTTTCTATTTGCAACCAGCCATCGTGCACATGTCAAGACTTCATGGAACGGCTTTCAAAGCAAAAAGCATATCTTGCATGTAAACATTTATGCTATGCTAAGCAAGAAGAGTGATGATAAGTGGATAACTATTTCTTTCTTCTATGGATAATTCTTCTTCCTCTTTCCTATCCTCATTCCCCGCTACCTCTCTCCACCTTCAAAGGTGTTTGAGACCTTGGGATTGAGGCTTGGGATATTTAATGCTTTTTGCAAAGTTTATGTTATGCTTGTGATGCATGAAACTTTCCATCTTCATTGCATCACCTAGGTCACAAGGAACACAAAGATTGTATTCTACCAAGTCTTTCTTGATGGGAGAATCTATAATGCAAACGCCTTTTAGAGGCGGGATTGGCTCCAAGTAGATCTGGTCCTCAACTATTGTCATGTTATCTAATACTCTCTCTATCTCTTGCAAAAGTATTGTTCATGCCAAACTATGTTTATGTTGCTACCATCAATTAAGTTCACCCCCTATGTTCTCAAAGTAATCTCACAAAAATGCTCTCTAATTCTCTTAATTTTTCTATTCTCAAAGCTCATCGGCCATTTACATTACATTGGGATTGGAGCATTTGGTTTCTCTTTTATTGCTTCAGAAGAGAGGTCCTTAAGTAGCCTATTAATGGTTGTTATTGTTAATTATATTAGGGTAAGTGGGATTGGGATCTATTATCGATTTTGTTGAGCCCACTATATGGGGTATGGTGCACACCTCAAGAGCTTTGGTATGAATAATGGGGTCTTTTTAGAATTGCCTACGGCTTTACCATTATTGAACCATAAGAAGTTTGAAAGGAGCTATCCCTCGGCAATTCTTCTATGTTAGACCCACCCCACTACTCTCTATAATTAACTAATTTGAGTCGTGGGTGTAGATACTTAAGTGCTTATTTTCAAAGGCTAAGAGGAGTAGAAACTAAGGTTTTGAATTGCCAAAGAATACACTAAATACTCTTGGCCATTTTTGTATTTGCACAGTATCTTAGAACATCATTTCAATAAGCCACTATGGCTCTGTAAATAATTGTAGTGGGAACTCCCCTTATGGGTCATGCAAGAACTAATGAGCTTCACTCATTTGCAAAGGTAAAGTGGTTGTAAAAGACGGGCCTCAAGTTTTGGAACCATAGACTCAAAATATAATATATTAAATACCAACTCCACAAGAGAGGTGCCGTGGAGTTTGGGGCTAGATTTAGGCCTTTCTCTTGCAGATTCTCTTCTCTACACTCTCTTAAGCTATGGTTTTTTGCTGTGTACTCTCTAATCTAGTCTACATCTCTTACACATCTCTTACACTCTCTTACAAGCTTGTCTATGTCAATTCTACTGTGTGTGTGTGTGTGTCATAGTCTAGGTGAGTGTGTGTGCTTGGAAATTGGAAGAAGAGGTGGACAGTTTGATGGTGATGTCTTGAAAGCTTATGTTGAATATTCTAAGCGGTCGATCTCCCCCTCTTCTCCCAACAGTGGTATCAGAGCAACCAGGTTCAATTGAATCGGCATCAGATTTCAATTTCAAGGAGGGAACTTCTCGATTCAACACACCTGATTTTACAAATAATCGAATTTGCAAGTCAAATCTACTTGGTCGTAATTGGGAAGCTTAATCAACGAATTATTCAACAAATTGTCGATCATCGGCAACAGAATCGGTATGTGCATCTCTTAATTTCAAGCACCAGTTAAATTTTATCGGGAATTGGAAAATTATCGGCCAAGAAGATAAGAAGTAGCGGATTCGTAAGAGGCCAAGAAGGTCAATTTTGGCATCAGAAAAGAAAGGAAAGATTTCAATTGGAATTAGCAACAGCTCTTAATTGGATTAATCGACGAGATTGGATTCAAAGGCTTTGAAGTTCTGAGGATAATTTTCGAGGCTTGTGAAGTTCGCCTCTCCAACAACCTCATAATGGATCGGAGCATGACCAATACAAAGAAATAGAGCTCATTGACCTTGTCGGCAATCTACCGCGGGAACCTCTACTTACACACACACTAAGCTTCATAATCGACTTGCTTCAAATTCAATATGAATTGCATCAAAGGGAGCGCCATACATTGCTGATCATTTTTGTCTACTGCTTCATGACCATTTTCAAACTCTCCAGCTTGCCATCACCTCAATTCCAATGGCACTGTGAGCTCTCCAAGACTGCACACTGCCAGTTTGTTTTTGTCATGCATAAAAGTTAGCATAAAGTAAAGTTAGCTTCAACTTCTTGTTGAGCCTTTGAATTTGGTCGTCTACATTCTTGAAGCTTAGAATACCCTTTTCCTTTTGAAGCTTAAAAGCCTACTTTTGTTAAGAGCCTACTCGCCCACTCCTTTTCTTCGTAACCTTGGCCCTCGACAAACTCTGGTCACCCTCCTTAAATCGCCGACTGCAAGTCTAAGTCTCCACGAAACTTAAAAAGTCGTCGATCCCTATTTGAAACCGATTAACAAGCTTGAGCCGCACCTGCCAAGGATCATGTCATCGTCGTATTAATCAAAATAAAAATCAACGAATTGTCAATTACCAATATAATTTGCGTAATTCTCTTCCGATCGCCACTGCTATCTGCTTTGGGGATACTGGAGACCGGACGCTACAAAATTCAACTGGCTCGGTGACACACCGTCGGACTGTCTATTCTTCGACAATTTCCTAGCACATCGCAATTCCGGACTGGATGCCACCGCTCTTTCTCAACTAAGTACATTACATTTCTGTTATTTATTTTATTTTATTCCGCATATTGCATATGCAAATATCACCAAATAGCCTTTTTAAGCATTACCATTTAATTATTTATTAAATTATATTTATTTAAAAAAAAGAAAAAAAAGAAAAAAGAAAAGCACGCAATCATGGCACATCTTCCTCATGCACCCACGATTGCAGAGCAACTTCAAAATTTGCAACAGTCACTCACATATGAACACATGCGAAGGCAAGAACTTGAAGATAAATTATTGCATTCTGCACACATCGAATCTGCACCGGCACCCAAGAAAAACAAAATTAGCAGAAAAGCCTTCACTTTCAAGATTTTGATGGCACTAAAGATGCTAGCACGGTTCTAGCATGGGTTAGTCAGCTAGATGACTATTTTCATGATGAAGACTTTCCCGAGCGTGAAATGGTAAAGTGTGCATCCAATCATCTCACCAGCAGCGCTGCATTGTGGTGGAACGCCACCACACAACATGGAAGAAGACCACGCACATGGAATGAATTTAAAAAAGTGTTTTTACCCCAATTTTTGCCCACACAGTACAAAGCTAAGGCACGACGTCAATGGGATTTAATTCGACAGGGTAGAAATGAAGATGTACAGGGTTACACTGACCGTTTTTGGAATTGTCTAATTCAATTGCAAGCTATTGAACATGTTAGTCACGGGAAATTGAAGCGAAAGTACATATCAGGCTTGGCACTACAAATTAGTGCTGAGGTAGATATGTTCGAACCAGATTCTCTGTCAAAGGCCATTAATTTGTCTCTCAACGCAGCAAAGAAGAAAGGTGGACATTCCTCTCACACTGATCAATCTGCTAACAGTAACCGCAACAAGAGACCTCCTTTTTCTCCTAACTTTGACAGAAGTAAACACCAAAGCCGTACCTTTTTCAAAAGACGAAGATTTGACAATCCTCCTACCACTGCTCAACCTCATACGAGCAACAACCACAACCACACTCAGCAACAACGAGGCAACCAACATCCTTTCAACTAGCGTTCTCCTCCAAATTCTAATGGTAACAAAAAGGTGAAGTGTTTTAAATGCTTTCAATATGGTCACTATGCAGATAAGTGCCCAAATGGTCATGCTAAGGGCAATGGTCAATCCAATGGCCATTCCAATGGATTCAACATAAATTCAAATAAAAAACCCTTCAACAACAACCGCCCCAACGCAGCTACTCTTAACCTCATCGAAGATGCTATACCTGACCACAACGAAGTGGAAGTTAACTACGGTGATGGATATGATCCTGATTATGATAACGATGACAACCCATCCTCAGGTACTCCTATATCTCCTCACACTTTGTTTAAAGTGAAAGGCACTATTAAGGGTGAAAATGTCACCATTCTGCTAGATGATGGTAGTAGCAATGATTTCATTTCCACACGATTGGCACAACAAGTATGACTCTCTGAAATTTAATCCCCTCATAAGGTCAAAACTGTTTTTAATAATCAATGTTTTAATTGTAAAACTCAAGTCACTGTTGAAGTTTGCATTGGTGAGTTCATTCAAGCACGTACATTTTTGGTAGCACCATTGCATGGTCTTGATATGATTTTGGGAATGCCATTTCGTCATGAATTTGATCCGTTGATTTATTATAAAACACGTACAATGTCTCTCACTCATAATAATAAAACTTTCTCCATCCAAGCAACACTGGCACAACAAAAATTTCCACTCCTCTCTCACACTCAAGCCAAACGAGCAATTCGAAAACAGGGGAAAACATATCTAGTATTGGTAAATCAAATTTCTGCTGAAACTGAAACTTCACGTCATTCCACACATAATGAATTTCTCTCACAATTTAAAGATTGTTTCATGCATGATCTGCCACCTGGAATTCAACCATCACGCCTAGAAGACCACAAAATTGACATCATACCTGGTAGTGAACCTCCTTGTAGAGCACCTTATCGCGTAAATCCTACCGCACACAGGGAAATACAAACTCAAATCACTGATTTACTTGACCGAGGCCTAATCCGACCTAGTAGTTCACCATACAGAGCTTTAGTACTTCTTGTCAAGAAGAAAAATGGAACCTTTCGTATGTGTATCGACTACAGGGCTTTAAACAAGATCACCGTTAAGAATAGGTTTCCAATTCCTAGAGTGGATGACCTATTAGACAAACTGAAAGGGACACACATCTTTAGCAAAATTGACCTTAAATCAGGATATCACCAAGTCAAAATGTTTGAACATGATGTCTACAAAATTGCTTTCAGAACACAAACTGGGCACTATGAATTTCTTGTCATGCCATTTGGTTTGACAAATGCACCAGCTACATTCACACGCATGATGAATAGAATTTTCATTGACTATCAAGATTTTGTGATTGTATTTTTTGATGACATTTTGGTATTCAGTAAATCTGAAGAAGAGCATAAGCAACATTTAACACGTGTATTTGATCTGCTTGCACAAAATCACTTGTATTTAAATCCTGAAAAGAGTTCATTTTTCCAATCTGAAATTGAATATTTGGGACACATTGTATCGGGTAAGGGAATACATGTCGATCCAAAGAAAATTGAAGCCATTCAATCATGGCCTAGACCCAAAAACTTGCATGAGCTACGATCTTTTATTGGTCTTTGTAGATATTACAGGAAATTTGTTTGTAATTTTGTTTACAAAGCACATTATTTGACTCTCTTATTGAAGAAAAACACGCCTTATGAATGGAGTGATTTGCAAGAAAGCTCATTTAATGCACTTAAACATGCTTTGACTAATGCACCTATACTGCAGCAATTGCCTGATTTTGAAAGACCATTCTTTGTGGTAGTCACTAATGCTAGTGGAAAAGGTATCGGTGCAGTCCTTATGCAAGATAACCATCCAATTGCTTTCGAAAGTCGTAAATTCAAACCGTCTGAAACAAAGTTCAGTACTTATGATAAAGAATTGACTGCTGTGGTACATGCATTGAAAATCTAGAAACATTATGTAATGGGTACTGACTTGATCATTAAAACTGATCAACAATGTATCAAATATTTACTTTCTCAGCCCTTAATAGACAATAGACATATTAAGTGGGCCGCTTTCATTCAAAGTTTCGAGCCCAACATTTAATACCAACCTGGTAAAGAAAACGTTGGGGCTGATGCTTTGAGTAGAAGACCCTCACTTAATCATCTATCAACCATTACGGGAAATTCATTTGACACTATGCCTAACACTTATGCACATGATGATGACTTCAAAACGACATGGTTGCACATGCTTGATAATTCTATACACACATTTCTCGAATACACTATTCAAGAAAACTTCCTTTATTTCAAACAAAAATTGTGTGTGACTAAATCTTTCCGTACATTAATTATTGAAGAATTACACAAACCTCCTTACGCTGGGCATAGAGGATTTGCTGCAAATTTTCAAAATTTATGTCTTGATTTCTATTGGCCTAATATGAGAATGGATGTTAAACAGTATGTGTCAACTTGTTTGATTTGTCAAAAAATCAAAGCAACTACAGGTAAGAAACTGGGACTTTTACACCCTCTCCCCATTCCTGCAAGACCTTGGGAACATATTTCAATGGATTTTGTTATTGGTTTCCCACTCACAACGCACAAACATGACATGATATGGACTATTATTGATCGTTTCTCTAAACAAGCGTACTTTGTTCCATGTAAGAAAACACTCACAGCACATCAAGCTGCACTTTTGTTTCTTAAGACTGTTTTTCCACATCATGGTTTGCCTAAAGTCATTATTTCTGATCGAGACTCAAAATTTTGTAGTGCTTTTTGGACTATTGTATTTGAAAATCTTGGCACTACACTTGACTTCACTTCTGCATTTCATCCTGAATCTAATGGTCAAACCGAAGTCACCAACCGAACTATTATTGACTTGTTAAAGGCTTATGTTTCTTCTCAACCTAAGAAATGGGATGATTACCTACATATTTTGCAATTTGCATACACCAACACCACTCACACCGCCACGTGGAATTCTCCATTTGAAATTATATATGGTCACTCACTTCCTACTCCTGCTTCACATCTTTCTAATGTTGTGCCTGCCGTTGATGATTTCACTACTGACTTTCAAGATATTTATGCAAGTGTGCATTCTTCCATTAAACACTCACAAGAACTTTACACCAAGCATGCTAACAAGCACCGCAAGGCACACCAATTCAAAGAAGGTGATCATGTTTTACTTCGCATCGAAAAACGAAGGATCAAAAGTGTTGATACTAATGTCTTTGTTAAGCTTGCTCCTTGTTTTTATGGACCTTTCAAAATTTCAGCTGTCATTAATGATGTTTCTTTTCGTCTAGACCTACCTACACATTGGCACATTCACAATGCCTTTCACATTAGTCTTTTACGTCCATTTCGAGGACCCCTACCTACACACCACATTTATGAAGACCCACCTTCACTTCTAGACCAAGAAGAGCAACTCATCCCTGATAAAGTAGTTGACCATGACACCACCACTACACACACTCGAATGGTTTATAACTGTTACCTTTTGACTTTCAAGGGCCACCCTAGAGAGGATGCCAAATGGATGCCTGAAAAGTTTTTTCGCAACTTGCCCGACCTTCTCCACACTTTCCATCACTCACGGTCCAGTTGATTTCTCTATTGAGCAACTGAGGACAGTTGCTATCCCTGGTGGGAGGGATGTTACAAGACTGGGCACCCTCCTGTTGTAGTGGTTAGCTGCAATTGGAATAGCTGGGCGTAATGGTTAATTATGTGCTGTCTATTTATTTTACTAATTGAGTTGATGATGATTTTGTAGAGTGGAATGCGGGGAGTTGATGAAGAGGCGACGGCAATTACTCTTGGCCATTTTTGTATTTGCACAGTATCTTAGAACATCATTTCAATAAGACACTATGGCTCTGTAAATAATTGTAGTGGGAACTCCCCTTATGGGTCATGCAAGAACTAATGAGCTTCACTCATTTGCAAAAGTAAAGTTGTTGTAAAAGAGGGGCCTCAATTTTTGGCACCTTAAACTCAAAATAATATATTAAATACCAACTCCACAAGAGAGGTGCCGTGGAGTTTGGGGCTAGATTTAGGCCTTTTTCTTGCAGATTCTCTTCTCTACACTCTCTTAAGCTATGGTTATTTGCTGTGTACTCTCTAATCTAGTCTACATCTCTTACACTCTCTTACAAGCTTGTCTATGTCAATTCTATGTTTACTGTGTGTGTGTGTGTGTGTGTGATAGTCTAGGTGAGTGTGTGTGCTTGGAAATTGGAAGAAGAGGTGGACAGTTTGATGGTGATGGCTTGAAAGCTTATGTTGAATATTCTAAGCGGTCGATCTCCCCCTCTTCTCCCAACAGAGGCTGAGTTTATCTGTGAAATAGAACACATTGAGTGGGTATCACCAATTGTCATGGTGCCTAAAAAGAATAGAAAACTTAGAGTGTGTGAAATCTTGAAAAGGTAAACTCCGCCACTATACAAGATAACTATCCTCTTTCCATCGTAGATCATGTGCTAGAACAAGGAACGGACAAGGAATCTTTTATATTTTTGGATGGCTTCTCTGGATACAACCAATCGACTATAGATCCCAAGGACCACCATAAAACATCCTTCACCATGGAATAGGTAAATTTTGCTTATTGAGTAATGCCTTTTGGTTTGACCAATGCACTAGAAACATTCCAAAGGCTAATAATCCATGCCTTTACGAAGTGTCTTGGAAGTATACATGGAGTATCTTTGTGTGCACTTCACAAAACAAAAAAGTTACTTCGAACATTTACGATGTGTCTTTAAGAAATTCCGTCTATATAGGATTTGCTTAAATCCTGAAAAAAATGTGCTTTTATGGTTAGACAAGGCAAAATTCTTGGACATATTGTGTTAAAAAATGGTATAGCCACAGACATGGAGAAGGTGCGAGTGATTGTTGCTAAAATGTCTAAGCCAACATTGGTCCAAGAAGTGCAAGCATTTATGAAATATTTTGGTTGCTATTGTAGATTTATCTATATGTATGTAGTAACTGCTAAGCCCATATATAGCCTTATCACTCACTTTGTGGATTGATGAATGTGACTCCTTCCAAAAGCTTAAGCAAGCCTTGAGCTCAACACCAATACTAAAGATCTAGATTGGAACAAAGTGTTCCACGTACATGTCGATGCTTCAAGTTATGCCATGGGATGCCTCTTAGCCCAACAAGGATAGGGAACCATGGATTTGCCTATCTCGTATGCTAGACAACAACTAAACCTGGTGGAAAAGAACTATACGACCACGGAAAGAGAAGTTCTTGGTATGGTGTATTCAGTCAAAAAATTGACACTACTTGTTAGCTAACAAGTTTGTCTTTTTTGTAGGCCATCAAACCTTACCGTGAATAAACCATGTAATACAAGTAGGATCATAAGATGGTTTATCATCCTACTTGAATTTGAATTTACAATTGTGGTAAAAAAAGACACTACTCACCAGCGGGCAGATCATCTTTCAAGACACACCCCACTGGGGAAGCACCTAAACGGGTAGACAATGAATTACCCAATGCATATATATTCTTTGTGCAAATGGTTCCAAGATGGTCTGAAGATCTTGTGTCCTTAATGACTATAGGACAAGTGGATTCTCAAATACTTATTCCTATTACATCATGATTGATTGTGAAATATGCCTTATATCAATTGTTGTCTAGAAGATTGTACTACAAAAACAAGGATGGAATCTTGCTCTTGCGTATTAATCCTGAGGAATGAGAAGCCTATTTGAGTGAAGATCGTACCACAATCATACGTCTATATTTTTCACGTGATCAAAGATGCAAATATTAACGTGGTTGGGTGTATACTGGTCTACCATGAGGAGAGATATTCATCATTATGTCAATGATTGCTCTCAGTGTAAAGAAAAACCCGCCATACTCCATGCCATGTTATTCCACATTTCAGTAACACCACAGTGGGGTAGATACTAGTAGCGTATATCTGATTCCCAGAAGACATAAGAAATAGACAAAAAAGAGCAATATAAATTGAGGCAACCAACTATACAATGACTCGTAACCAGCTCTATCGATGAGGGAAAGGCCAACAACTCAGACTTTGCACTAATGAAGAGGAGTATTTTCCTATTTTGGAACAAGCACATGCAGGTCTATTAGGGGGTCACTTATCTCATGAAACCACAGCCAAAGCTGTATTGATGGCAGAAATTTAGTGACCTACTCATTTTGTCAATGCAAAAGAATTTTCTCAACAATGGAATGCATGTCAATGAGCAAAAATTCCAATGAGAATGGATTATATGCCATTGCCACCTATGATGCGAGCACACACATTGGCTAAATGGGGTATAGACTTTGTGGGTCCATTACAACCACCAGCTTACAAAACTTATGTACAATATATTATTGTGGCGACAGATTACTTAACCAAATGGGCTAAGGCACAAGACACCAAGAAGAAGGATGCTAGATTTACTACTATATTCCTGTACAAATATATATTTACTAGATATGGAGTTCCTATTGAGATTGCGAGTAATTGTGGATTGTATTTCCTCAATGAGGTGATAGAATATCTACTACATGAGTTCATGGTAATCCACAAAAAATCTACACCCTATCATCCTCAAGCAAAATTATGAGCTTTGTGCTAACCAAAATTGCTAGTTCAAGCGGAACAGACTTGGAAACTCATCTTCATTTTTCATTGTGGGCTTATAGAGTTTCCTTCAAAACAGCTTTGAACACGACTCCTTTTAATTTGTTCTATGG
Organism: Adiantum capillus-veneris; assembly: GCF_014529385.1. Taxonomy (NCBI): domain Eukaryota; kingdom Viridiplantae; phylum Streptophyta; class Polypodiopsida; order Polypodiales; family Pteridaceae; genus Adiantum; species Adiantum capillus-veneris. The sequence goes on from NC_140959.1 coordinate 104,093,426, forward strand.
ACTAGATGCAATATTGTCAATGGAATTATTATTACCCACTCTAAGAGTTGCAATTGAGTTGGAATGGAAAGGGCACAAGTTGTGAGAACGACTCAAGGACTTAGAACGCCTAGATGAACAATATTTAGAGGCCATTTTCTACATATACGCATAAAAACAAAAGCAGACCTTTGACTCACATTTACTGACTCAAGTTTTTAAACCAAGGGCTTTAGTCCTAATATACTTGTTGAAACAACATATACCCAAGTTCAAGAAAAAAGGACATGGTCCCTTTGTCATTGAAGATGTGTCAACAAGTGGGGCCATCAACTTAGCCACCTGAGATGAAGAAATCATGGAAAGTTGGACTAGTGGATGTTGACTTCATAAAGACAACCTTCCCTTGACTAATGAACTTCTACAGAGAATGCATGCATTCAAGAAAAGGAGGTGTGGATTTGGGTTTGAAAATATAAAGAAAACCTGTATCACTCAATACTATCCAGATTCAACCCTTCGCAGAGGATGAAGCTGAGACTGATGACAAGAAAATGGATGGTCTTAATATGAGAATCAATGTGAATCTATATGAGGATTACAAAGTCAAGGCTTTAGCAGATACAAGAGCTCAAGTCAATGCGGTTAGCTAATCTACTTATTGCAAAGAAGTACCTCAACCACTTGAGTATTGTTGAGCCATTGTCCAGGTTGCAACAAGAGAGTCGCTACAACTCTAGGTAAAATCAACTTGAATATTATGGCTCATGGACTGTCTTTCCCGCATACTTTCATATGTATAGCGGATGAACCTATGAATGAGGACCTAATATTAGGTGCTCCTTCGATGAGAACCTATCCGGGATGCCAAAGTTGTGGAACTTACACTCAAAGGAGGACAACTCAAAATACCTTTTTCATACAACAAGGAGCAATGGAAGGAATCTCTTGGCAATTTCCAATGAAAAAAGCATAATTCATCAACCATAATTACAACTACTGCTCCACTAAGGACTACTTCTACTCAACTTATGCAGGGAACAAGGAAATTTTGGATACCCAAAAGTCAGCTCATTAATCAACCATAGAAAATCTAGGTGCCCAAAATGTTGCTATACACTGCCAACAACCCTAAGGTAAAGCCATATCATCCACCATCTCAAAACCACCACTATTCAAGATGAAATGGATATGGAAACCAAAGAATAAATATATAGCTAAGAGTAGAAGACCAAATGTCCAAAGCAGTCAAGTCAAACTATGGGTGCCAAAGACCCCACCGCAACCTTAGCCATCCTCAATCAGGTACAAGTAGATACATAAACTCAAACCACCCACCGCGATTGGAAACAATGTTTTCAATTATCACATAGTGGGCATTGCATATCACACCATAAAAGAATGAGCTCAATTGCTACAGGATTTACTCTTCAAGAGAGTTCAATCATAACATACCTCGCCATCAAAACCCTTGAGTGAAATATTGATATTAATAGAATTATAGGGCCAATTCGGGCCATGCATATATAGAACTTTATAACCTACACAATGCACAACTAGGGTACTCAGTTGTCTCGAATGATTGAAGAAACGAGAGGGGGAGACAATCTGAATATGGACAAAAGCATATGAATCTGGAAGAGAGAAGGGTAATGCTTATAAATAATTGTGTGTTAATTTTGTCAGGCTTTTTTTGGATGAAGATAAAGTCCTTAATCCATGCTAAAAAGCTTGCTTACTAGCCTCGAGTACATAGATGTACATAATGCTTTGAGTTTTCAAAGTGCTCTTGTAAAATTTATGTCCAAAGGCTTGGTTCTGCTTAGTCATTTGCAATAGTTTTGGGTTGGTCAAACTTCTAAAAGGTAGTTTTCAATGAGTATTTTCAGTCATGCTTGATAGTCGGTGAATCGAACTCATACATCATGAGTTACATGCATTTGAAATGGGAGGCACCTTACTTAGAAAGTGGGTGCGGATGCATGCGAGGAAAGGCAAGTGAGACATTTTGATGGATTTTATTAGAAAAGGTGAGGTCGAGGATTTCTGGATATAACCAAAGTGATAAGCTCTGAGCCGGGCTTTGCAGCGTCGCATTCGGTGCTCATAGTCACCCGCCATGCCTCCGCCAAGATTTCTCGATGCAGGGAGCAAAACAGGAAATTCATTGGTGTAAGTGGGGAGGTGGGAGGAACGGCTTAACCACTATTGAGCTATTAGAATCTTGACAGGAGCCGGTGCTGTTTTTTTTGAACAACCCTCTCTTCTACTCCTTGCAATTAATGGTATTCGAGCCACGGATACAGTAGCTTGAGTGCTTTTTCTAAAGGGGTAAAGAGGAGTAGCAACTAGGGCTTGAAGTGCCAAAGTACACCTAAAAAGTTTACACCTAAAAGTTGTTAGAATGGATAACAATAGTAAAGAGAGTGAAATTAATGTTGATAACTTTGATTTTGCTAATGAGCAAGCTACTAATGATGCTCCGATGCTTGTTAACTATCTTGTTTCTAGGCTTCAACAAGCCATGGGCAATCCATCTCTCCAACGTGAAGTGCAACGGCAACTCCGTGCTCATGGGATTCTCCGAGCTCACCACCATGACGAGAGAACACCTAGGAAGCTTCCTTGTGAGACTTTCAAAAGAGGTCTCTCTCCGATTCGGGAAGAAGAAGAGAATCCATATGAAGGGCTCAAGAATTTACTTCTTGATGATGCATCTCCTTCCCAAAGGAGAACTCAAGAGCCTCCACCGAAGGAACGAGAAAGAAGTGAGTCTCCCACCACCTCGGTGGAGATGGCTCCACAAAGACAGCGGGCTAAACGCTCTCCATCACCACCAAAGCGGAGAAGACCATCGCACCCTTCTCCACACCATAATTCAAAGAGGGATGATAAAAAGCAAGAGAAGAAAAAGGCAAGAAAGAGGACACCCCTCTTCTCCATCTTCTTCATCCTCTTCCTATTATGAAAGTGATGGTGAAGACAACGAAGATCAAGACAAGAAAAAGGCTAGAAAGAGGTCACCCTCTTCTCCACCTTCTTCAAATTCTTCACCTTCTAAAGAAAGTGATGGTGCAACCTTTGAACCATAAAAAATAAGAGGCCATAGATAATCCTATGCCGCATGGAAGAGGTCGTCCAAGCTCAAGAAGTTCAAAGAGGGAGGGAAGATCATCTCTTTCCTTACCTATGATGGCACCTTTGGTGCTACGGACAAAGTCTTGGCCTTTATCCAACAATTTGATGCGGCGTTCGGAGATGAGGGCTTCACGGAGTCCTCTAAGCTACGCCATGTAGCTATGCACTTTCAAAAGTCTGCTAGGAAATGGTGGTCTAGCCTACGAGCCAACGGTGAAGCTCCGCGAACATGGAAAGCTTTAAGAGCTTCCATTATGAAGCAGTTTTTGGCCACCGATGCCAAAGACAAAGTACTCACCGAATGGCGAAGCTTAAAGCTCTCTCCCTATGAATCCATCCACAAATATGTAGACAAGTTTTGGGACCTACAAATCAAAGCCAATGTCTTCAAAAAGTTGGATTTTGGAGAGCAAAAGCAACAATTTTGTGCGGGCTTAACCGAAGAAATGGTAGAGTATGTCAACTCCCAAATGCCACGTACCATATCGGCGGTAATACACCATACTATGGTGGCCTCTCGAATCAATTTCCAAACGGGGGCTAAAAGAAATAATAAGCCCACAGAAAACAAGGGTTCCAAGGAGCCTAAGGGGAAGGACAATTTCCAACGGGGACTAAAAAAATTAATAAGCCCACAGAAAACAAGGGTTCCAACGAGCCTAAGGGGAAGGACAATGTCCAAAAGTCTCCTAAGGGAAACTCCAACAAATCTAAAGAGAAGGGAGTTTACAAAGGTAAAAACAAACTCTCTCCTGAAGAGCTTGAGCGTTATTGCAAGGATAACCGGTGTTTCAAGTGCGGCGAACAAGGGCATGCGTACCGCACTTGTCCCCAAAAGAACAACCGCCAAGATCCTCCTAGAGCTACCTTGGTTGAAATACAAGAGGAAAAGATTCACCAAATTCACCACAAAGGATCTCCTCTATGCCATGCTTGGGGAAAGGTAAGAGAACATGATGCTTTTATTCTCTTTGACCCTGGTTCTACTCACAATTTTATATCTATAGAGTTGGCCACCAAGCTAGGCATACAAGCCTATGAGATGGGAGATTTTCTACCCGCAGACAGTGCTTTCAAGGGGCAAGAAGCTTCAGTAACTCCCTTAATCGAGAAATTGAGGCTTCATTTCCAAAGCTATGTGGACAAAGAGGACTTCTTTATCTCTCCTCTCAAGCATGAGGATGTAATCCTAGGGGCACCATGGTTTGATGATGCCAATGTTAAATTCCCTAAAAGGAGAATCTCCTTTAAGTTCGGGGAGAAAGACATGTATATAGATGCTAAGGAAATGGGTAACACTATCCCCATTGTACATACACCAGCTTTTAACAAGTCAATAAAGAGCTCTATTTCTGTGTACATGATTTATGTTAAAGATTCTCAAAATGAACCTAATGCTTTAGCAAAAGAAAATAAAAGCAACAAAAAGGAATTAGAGTTATCCAATTTTCTCAAGGGGTTTCAAGATGTCTTTATAGACGACATCCCTTGTGAGCTACCTCCTAAACGAGGTAATGATGACCATGCAATTGAACTTCTTCCAGGAATTCACCCCCTAACAAACCTCCTTATAGAGTTTCTCAAGCTCAACAAGAGGAGATTATGCGGCAAGTGCATGAGTTAGTTGAGAAGGGCATGGTTAGGCCTAGCTCATCTCCATTTTTCTCACCTGTGCTATTAGTGCAAAAGAAAGACGGCACATATCGTATGTGTGTCGACTATAGAGCACTAAATAGGATCACTATCAAGAATAGGTTTCCCTTCCACGGGTAGAAGACCTATTTTATAAGCTACCAGGATCGACCTACTTCAGTAGGATTGACCTAAAAAGTGGCTATCACAAAATAAGGATAGTTGATGAAGATATTGTAAAGACCGCATTTTGCACCACATTTGGTCTTTACGAATACATTGTCATGCCTTTTTTCTTGACCAATGCACCAGCCACATTCAACCGCTTGACGGAGAATCTATTCAGGCATCATCGAACCTTCACTGGAGTGTTCTTTGATGATATTATCATCTACTCTAATTCATTAGACGAACACAAGCAACCCCTCCAGGTAATATTTCAAGTTTTAAGAGAGAATAAACTTTATGTTAATCGAAAGAAAAGTGAATTTTTCTTGCAAGAGATTCAATATTTAGGTCACATTATCTCTCAAGATGGCATCCAAATGGATCCATCAAAGTTAGAGGTAATAAAAGGATGGCCTAAACCAAGGAATCTTTATGAACTAAGAAGATTTATAGGTATGTGTGCATACTATAGGCGCTTCATAAAAAAGTTCTCACAAATTGCGGGACCATTACATGACCTACAAAGAAAAGAGTTAGGTATACATGGTCTGCTAAGGATAAAAACGCTTTCGAAAAGCTTTAAAAAAAGCTTATCTCCTCTCAACGTGTGCTTACACTACCGAATCTCTCAAAACAATTTGAGGTCCAATGTGATGCTTGTGGTGATTTCCTTGGATATGTTTTGCTCCAAGAAGAGCACGCCATAGGCTATGAAAGCCGAAGGCTCGACCCTGTTGAGCAAGATCTAGGCATATATGAAAAGGAACTCCTTGCAGTTAGACATGCCTTAAACTCATGGAAGCACTATTTATTGGGGACTCCTTTTATTCTGCGAACGGATCACCAAAGCCTTAAGTACTTCATGACGCAGACCAAGCTCTCTGACAAACAAATGAGGTGGGAAAATTTCCTTTCGCAATTTCATTTTCATATTGCTCACATTGCTGGCAAGCATAATCAAGTAGATGATGCACTCTCAAGACGACCGAGAGTGAATGCGGTTTCCATAGCAGCTCACCATGATCTATCTTCAATGATAGATGAGTATGCTATTGATCCCGATTTTAGAGATGTGATTTCATCCCCTGCATTAGGGAAGAAAGAAGAACCATTTACTTTAAAAGATGGTTATCTTCTCTACGGCAATAGACTATGTGTTACTAACTCACTACGTGAGAAAGTAATGTATGAATCTCATGCTCCACCTTATGCGGGGCATAGAGGGATTCAATCTACCTTAAAGGAAATTGAAACATATTTCTATTGGCCTACCATGAAAGTGAACATACAAGAGTATGTTTCAAAATGTGTGGTATGCCAAAAGACAAAATTTGATAGAGGGAAGCAACTTGGATTGCTTCAACCCTTGCCAATCCCTAATTCACCATGGAGAGCATATCCATGGATTTTATCTTTGGATTGACTAAGTCTATCCATGAGAATACGGGAATATGGACGATAGTAGACAGGTTCAGTAAACAAGCTCATTTTATACCTGTCAAAAAGACTATCAAAGCCCATCAAATGACAACCCTCTTCATTTCACAAATTTTCAAGTACCATGGCTTGCCAATGTCCATAGTTTCGGATAGAGATCCTAGAATGACCAGTAATTTCTGGAAGGGTCTCTTTGAGAATTTAGGGACAAGGCTAAACTTCTCTTTGGCCTATCATCCACAAACGGATAGCCAAAGTGAAATAGCTAACCTAAAAATTCTCGATCTACTAAAAGCCTATGTAATGGAAGTAGATCAAAGATCCCAATGGGAGAAGTACTTACCCTTAGTGGAGTATGCAAAGGCAAAAGGCTGCTGACAAGCACAGAAGAGCCCAAGCCTTTAAAGAAAATGATTGGGTCTTATTAAAGTTTCCCAAGGCTCGATTAAGGCACATGACGGGCAAGAATCCTACGGGACACCAAAAGTACTATGCTAAACTAGCAAAAAGGTACTACGGTCCCTTCTAGATTCTTAGGCCAATCAACTCAAGTTGCCCAATCATTGGCTCATACACAATGCTTTCCATGTGAGCCTATTAAAGCCTTACAAAGGAGAGCCACCTCAAGAACCAACTCTACTGAAGACCCACTGGAGATCAAGGACCAAGAAGAGGTGCTGCAGCCCGAGTCCATTCTCCGACATGAAGGTACTAAGAGGCGGTAAGATTATCCGACGATATCTTATTAAGTTTAAGAATTATCCTTTCCCATAACTTTAACCTAAACCTTGTCAATGCTTACAATGCTTCCCAGTTTTTGTCTTATAAGATTCTCTTTTTCTTTATTGTGCACAAAAATGAAGTAGTATGCATGCTTAGATCAAGTTTGCGGAGACGACGTCTCCTAAACACCAAGTAGAGCTTGTCACTCTACTATGGAAGATTGATAGGACTAATGTGCAGATATGCTTGCGGCAGCCTCAGGCTCTCAAGCACCAAATGGACTAGTCATCCATTGTGGAATGATGTCGTAGGGTAACATAGGGATCCACAACCCGCTAAGAAAAGGACTCATGAATATGCTTTATCTTCTCTACACCATAGTCGAGGACGACTATGATTTCAAGAGAGAGGTAATGTCATAATAATCAATATCTAATTCTCCTAAATGATCTTCTCATGTTAAACTGATCATTTAATATGGGGAAGTGCCAGGGGAGAAAAAGCTAGAATATTGGTTAAGCTAGCAGACCGGCCACAGTAGGGATCCAAAGGAGGGAAAATAGGGATCCAAAGAGGGGGCCATCTGCAAAAGATCCATGTGCAACAATGGGCTAAAAAGACCGTAAGGTTCAGCCCATTAAGACTTCCAAAATTCAAAGGTTGTGTCCAAAGGTCAACCATGGGGGAATTGGATGCTTTGTGTGTGTGTCCAAAAAAGTCTTTATAAATCCCTAGTTAGGAGGGGGCGAGCCTTGCTTGTAGGGGATGAGAGAGAAAGTCACACACACACACACACACACACACACACACACAAGCTCCCTTTACACAAAGGGAATGAGGGACACATGTCAGCTAGCCCAGATGCCCACAAGGTGTACCCAATTTCTATTGGATGGCCTTGGAGGTGGACCAATGAGAATTAGGATAGATCAAATCTAGTTTAATTAATTTAAAAACACTTAATAAGAGAACCAATGAGAATTAAGTCCTCTAGAAGACTATTGGAAAATCTCCCAAGGGGTCCAATGAGCATTCAGCAGCCCAATGGCTTTCCTAATTCCTATTGGCCAGGAGGCAAAGGGGTCCAATGAGAGTTTAGTTGAATTATTAAATTACCTAAAGCTCTCACAAAAGGGGAAAGGGGGACACATGTCAAAAGGCTATCACTTATGCTGCTTAATTGTCATTGGCTAGCCCTAGGGAGGTCCAATGAGAGGGTAGCATGAGCAAATAGCAAGAGGGGTCGACCAAGAGAGAGAGGGGGCTGATTTTTGGAATGCATTATCACACACACACTCACACAATCTCATGTGTGAAGTAAAGAAGAATCTCTCTCCTTCTCAAGCTTTAATGGAAAGCTTACCACCTACTCCAAGCTTGTGAGAAGGGAGGCCTACATCAACAACTCTTGGCTTTGTGATGCAAATCCAACCAAGAGCCAAGATTCAATGTATGATCATCTCCTCTACCATGCTAATTACTAAGCTAAGCTATGCTAATATGAGTGATTATGTGAGGAGATGTACATATTTCTCGTAAGAATCCTCCTACTTCCTCTCAATCTACTCTCATACCCTGCTAGCTCTCACCATCTTTGAAGGTGTGTGAGGTCTTGGGTATGAGACCGGGGATAATTAATGTTGTGTTTGATAAGTGTTTTTCTTAGTGCATGAAGCTTTCATCTTCATTGCACTAGCTAGTCTTGAAGGAACACAAAGAATTGTATTGTACAATGTCTCTCTTGATGGGAGAAACCATAATACAAAGCCTTTTGGAGGGGGGACCGGCTCCATGTAAATCCGGACCTCAACTGTTGTCAATAGCTTAATTTTTCTCTCTTTTGAAAGTATTGTTCATGCTATCTAACTAGGTGTTATGCTTTTTGTTGCTCTCTCCACCCAAGCACTCTTGTAATTCTCATTAGGAATCTATTCTAATGAAATGCCCACTATTTTCATGCTAATTTCCGCTACACACAATTTTTTAGGCCATTAAATGTTACAATGGATTTCCAACATCCATCATGTCAAATAGAGATCCTAGAATGACCAATAATTTTTGGAAAGGTCTGTTTGAAAATCTAGGTACAAGGTTGAATTTCTCTTTGGCCTATCACCCACAAACGGATGGCCAAAGTGAGATAGCTAACCTTACAATTCTTGATCCACTAAAGACCTATGTCACATAAGTAGATCAACTCTCACAATGGGAGACGTATCTACCACTTGTAGAGTATGCGTACAATAACACTCTCCATACTACTACATGCAAGGAAACTTTTGAAATCATTGAGGGAAGACCAAAAAGTACCTTGCTACTTAAAATACATGGCAATATCTCTGCTGATGAGTATAGCCGAGACCTACAAGACTCTTTCCAAAAGATTAAGGAGGCTATGTCAATCTTCCAACAAAGGCAAAAAGCTGCTACTAAGGGCCTTGACATTCAAAGAAAATGATTGGGTCTTACTTAAGTTTCCCAAGGCTCAATTGAGGAAAACTATGGGCAAAAATCATACGGGCCACTAAAAGTATTATGCTAAATTAGCAAAAGATAATATGGTCCTTTTTAAATTCTAAAACCAATCAATGAGATGGCATATCAACTCAAACTGCCCAATCATTGGCTCATACACAATGTTTTTCATGCGAGCCTACTCAAGCCTTACAAAGGAGAGCCACTAACAAACCCAATTATTGAAGACCCCCCAGAAATCAAAGATCAAGAAGAGGTGTTACAACCTGAAGCTATCCTTCAACATGAGGACAAGGTACTATGCCATGGTAAGATTATCTGATGGTATCTTATTAAGCTCAAAAATTATCCTTTTGAAGATGCTAGATGGATGCAAGGAACACAACTTAAGGATAGTACAAACCTTGTCAATGCTGAGTAAGGAAATGTAAATGTTTTTTTTAAATGCTCAAAGTTTTTGTCTTATAAGACTAGATCTCTCTATTTAATGTGCAAAAATTTGAGTAGTATGCATGCTTAGAATCATGTTTGTGATGATAAAGTCTCCCAAACACCAAGTAGAACTTGTCTCTCTACCGGTAATTTCATAAAATCTAATATCTAACTATTCCCAAATGATTTTCTCATATTGAACTAATAATTTAATGTGGGAAAATAAACAAGAACAAGAGTTAGAATATAGACATGTGCTTTTGGATCTATCTCAGCATGGGACCAAGAGGGAGAGAAGGCTACTTCTCCCTAAGGGTCCAAAAAGGGATGGTCTACCAAAGAGAAATGAGCAAGTAATGGGGCATAGAAGACCTTAGGGTTAGCTTCATTAAGACCTCCAAAGGCTAGTGTTAAAAGTCCTTAGACCTAGGATCTTAGTCAAGTTGGGGCTGACCTTGAGGTGGGAACCCTGCCCAAGCTTGATGTGCTTGTCGTGCTTGCTGACTAAGGTGCTTGTCGTGCTTGATGACTACGGTGTTTGAGGTGCTTATCATGCTTGATGATTAAGGTGCTTGAGGTGCTTGAGGAGCTTCACGACTAAGGTGCTTAAGGGGTGAGGTGTTCCCAAGTCAACCTAGATCCCTACACAAGGGGGGCGAGCCCTACAAGTAGGGTCATAAGAGATAACACACACACACACACTCACTCAATGAAGGCCCAAGACTAAAGAGGCAACAAGGACACATGTCAAGCTACTCCCCATGTTGCCCTCATAAGGTGCCTAAAGCCTATTGGTTGGCCTCTAAAGGGGTCCAATGAGAAACTAGTTTATTTCATTAATTTTTCAAGCATTATTCAAGCCCCATCTCTCAAAGGGGTAAAAAGGACACTTTTCCTAATGTTGCCATTGTTGCTTGATATGCACAAAGCATGTGATTGGCCAGGATTGAGGAGGTCCAATCACCTTGAATCATAAGCTAGAAGAGGGGGTTGACCCAAGAAAGGAGGGGGGTAGCTTGACCATAAACTAACTAACTCTCTCTCTCTCTCTCTCTCTCTCTCTCTCTCTCTCTCTCTCTCTCTCTCTCTCTCTCTCTCTCTCTCTCTCTCTCTCATACACACACACACACGCACTCATTCTCATAGTGTGTTGTGCAAGAAGTCCATCTCCTTCTCCAAGATTGAGAAGCTGAGGGCCTTTACCAAACTCTTGGCTATGGAATGCAAATCCAACCAAGATCCATGTTCCAAAGTACATGATTGCCATCTCCTTCATCTCCATTACTATGTTATTATGCTATGGTAAGTAGCAAGAGTAATAACAAGTGAGGATTCTATTGCTTTCTCATATGCTACTTATTCTTCCTCTTCCCTACCCTCATTCCCTGCTAGCTCTCTCCACCTTCGAAGGTGTTTGAGGTCTTGGGACTGAGGCCGGGGACAAGTAACGCTTTGGAAAGATAGTTAAGGGCATAATCTTGGTGCATGAAGCTTACCATATTCATTGCACCAACGAGGTCACAGGGAACAAAAATCTTGTATTGTACCAAGTCGCTCTTCATGGGAGAACCTATAATGCAAAAGCCTTTTGGAGGGGGAACCGGCTCCAAGTAAATTCGGTCCTCAACTATTATCAATTTCTCTAATCCTTTCTCTCTCTCTTTTACACAAGTATTATTCATGCCAAGCTAATTAGGTGTGATGTTCATTTTGCTACTTCTGATCAAGTACTCTTCTTATGATCTTTAAGAATTCTCTTAAAGGAAATGCTCACTATTGCTATTTCAATTCCACTACAATCTATGTTATAGCCATATTCCATTACAAGGAAAACCGTTGGTATCTGGAATAGAAATTTTTTCACCTTGTCAAAGGCCACTTGTGCATCCTCGGTCCATTGGAAACCATGAACATGTTGACTTAACTTTTGAAGAGGGTATAGGTACTATGAAGCATTCCAAAGAACCGCGATGAATACTTAAGCTTGTGCACAAATGAAGCCAAACTTGTCGCACTCACTAGGGGTTGCATCAAAACCAAAGCTTTCACCTTTTCTAGATATGCTTCTTCCCATTTTGTGAAACTACATACCCAAGAAATGAGCCCGCGATCCAACTTGCACTTCTTGGGATTCAATTGTCCACCCTCTTCATCTAGCCTTTGAAAACATAACCTTAACTTCAACAACTGATCAGGCTCGGAATTGTAACACCCAATATCATGCATAAAAACTTTGATGAACTTACCCAAGTATGGCCCGAGCACCTTATTCATCCAATCTTGAAACGTCACATCAGCATTTACCAGTCCACCAAAAGGAATCTTGGGGTAGGAAAAGCACCCCCATGGTGAAATGAATGTGGTCTTCAATTGTTCCTCCAAAGAAATAACAATCTAGAAATACCCTAAAAAGACATCCATAATGGAATACTGCTCATGCTCTGCTATCTGGTTCAAAATGTCATCCTAGAATGGCAAATCGGATAGTGATCCTACTTTGTAGAAACAATCAATGTCCTATAATCTACACATACTCTCCACTCACCATTCTTTTTTGGCATAATAACAAGAGGTGAAACTCACTCAGAATCCTTTATTAGATACTAGACAATACCTACCTCAAGTAGGTTGTTGATCTCATGCCACAAGGCCTCCTTCTGAGTCTCTCTCGACCTTTGCAACTTTTGTTCTCTTGGCTTGTACACCTCTTTGAATAGAATCCAATGCTCCACCCCTTTAGCTCCCCACAAGTCTTTGTACCTTGTGGCAAACAGATTGGAGTATGATGCACACAACTCCACATAACCCTCCTTTTCTTGCTTGGTTGGATCTTTACCCAGCATGCCTTCTATTTTTGCCACATCCAAACCACAAGTCTTTGTACCTTGTGGAAAACAGATTGGAGTATGATGCACACAACTCCACATAACCCTCCTTTTCTTGCTTGGTTAGATCTTCACCCAACATGCCTTCTATTTTTTCCACATCCAAACCACAAAGCAGAGCAAGCATACCATTTTTGGAATTGAGTAAGTCCACCGTAACTCCAAATAGGTCTGTGTCTAGATTCAGTAGGTCTTTTTCACTCTCCTCCTCTTCTTCAACACTAGTAAAGACTTCATCATAGGTTGATTTTGTCTTGTACTCATAACTAGTGCTCAAATCCCCTCCATAACCTTCTGGCACCACAGATGAAAGTGGATCTCCCTGGTCTTCAAATCAAGCACCACCTTCCCACCATTTTGTCAATTGGGCAATGTGAAAATCCCTTTCTCCCATTTTTGTTTGGATCCAATTGCAAGCAACCATGGCCTCCCAAAGATGACAGGGTAGGCATTCTCACTTGCTTTCATCTCATAGAAATCAATGAGGCATTGAGTTCCCATAACTTTAACCTTCACATCCTTGGTCACTCCCAGACATCTAGCTTTGGCATGATTGTCCATTTCATTTGCACATTGGACGTAACCACAGCCTTGACTCCTATGTCCTTCATAGTAGCCTCTGTTAGCACACAGACCTATGCACCACCATCAATGTATGCCTTCACCTGCTTCTTTCTTTCAATCAAAACATCCACAACTAGAAGCACATCAGTTGGGATCCCCATCCTTAGAGTCAAATTTTTCACTGCATATACATCACCTCTAGTCCGTGGAATCCTCGCGCTAACACTAATAGACTATTTCCTCCTCAACTTGGGGTTCAATGCAATCAATTGACCAAATGTAATATTAGCTTTCTGATTTTAAACATCACTCACCAAATCATACTCCAAATGACCCCACCTTAGCTAAAAATCTAATTGCTTGATCTTGTGATGACACCTCCTCCTACTTGTTTCTGGTTGTTCCCTACCTTTATTCACCTTCTTTTTGCCCTTTCGATCCTTGGATTCTCTTTCATATTTAGTCTCCATTTCACCTTGTGCCCTTTTCTTTGTCAAAACATCTACATCCTGCTTATCCACACCAATGATATTATCTCTAGGCACTTCATCATTGCCTATGGAGCTTGTGGTGTGGAGTTCTTGACTGCCTGCTGCTCTCTTTGGCCATTGAATTGCACATGCCCTCTAGCTTAACTGAATAATGGGTACCTGCCACATCTTTCCCTTGGTGGATGCGGGCAATCTAGAGCATAGTGACCTTCTTCTCCACACTTGTAGCATCTGCCAGGCATAAGTCATACACAACAATATGAATTCTTTTGTGCGTACTAGGTCTTCACACATGCTTTGACATTTGAGCACACACCTGTAATCACCCTTGACACTTCTTTCCACACTTTCTGGCATCGACACTTCTTGGCTGCACTACCTTTTTACCTGTTTTGTCAAGAAATTTTGGAGGTCATTTGGAGGGTCTTGTAAGAATTTCTATTTCTCTCTCTATAAAATTTTCTTTGGATGCACTCGCATTTACTGAGTACATCCAAAAGGACAACTAGAAACTTTGAAAAGTGAACCCACCTTTTCATACTTCTTAACACCGTCACCTTTTTATTTAATGTGTCGTTTTCACGAGGTAAGTATCACTCATTCAATATGGATTTAGTCATCAATGAAATGAAAAAAATATATAAAATTGTCAAGTAGTGGTAGAACTTGACGTTTTTGACATCGCGAATGTGTACAGTGCAGAGATTCCAAATGCATTGGCAGTGTCCAAAGCTTCAAATTCTACCATTTCATGATAGTTTTGTGAAGTTTTTTCATTTCAATGATGATGAAAGCAATATTGAATGAGCGACACCTACCTCATGAAAAAAACATTTTGCATTGAATGAAAAGGTGACCATTTTCAAGTATTTCTAGATTATTGAATGAGTGGGTGACACCTTTTTCATATTTTTGTTAATATCAACCTATTTGTCTACGTAATGTTGGCCCTTCTCTCATTGAAAAAGCTCTTTTTTTGCTCTTCTAAAAGGCCCTCCAAAAGACCTCTGAAATGTCCTAATGGTATTCAAAAGCTATCCTTTGATTACTTTCTTAATACTAAAGGTACTTCCTTAAGCTACCAAATAAAGAGGCCCTCCTAGACCCCATTATCTTCCTAATTCTTGACTATTGGATACATGGACCTACAACCATCAACTTGTCACTTGAAAAAGAATGCCATCCTAAGCATCAATTGCCTCATAGAAAGTTGAGTTATACTACACTCCGTCCAAGAATCCCCACTCATAAACTGTGAATGAGCTCCTAACACATCATACCTCATGCAAAAAATGATTGCCTTGACACGAAGTGACTAATGTAGCACATCTAAAGTGTTTTGTATATGTCATGTTGGTTCCTTGTTAGATGCAATGTGGTTTGAACTCCGACATGGTGGGTTCAAACCCTAATGAAGTGAACTGCCAGCAAACACATTCAAATCAAGGGAAATCTAGTTGCCTCTCTTTGTTGCTCACTTGCTTCTCTTTGGAAGAAGCATGTTCCGGTAGCCGCCACCAGGCTAGAGATTTGGAATAGAGACCATTGTGGCTATCTCTACATGTATCGTGCCAACATCCTCAGTGGAACCATTCTCATTGTTGTCCTTGTCAAGATTTCCTTTGTCGTTTTCCTTTTTCGGGACTCCAACCTTGACCTTTGAGACTAAGATAGTGCTACAAATGGGAGCGTGGCTGCCCTGCGAAATACCCGAAATAACACAATAAACAGCATAAAACAAGCTAATCGGCATACCTGTCACAATCAGGTGGTCGCATGATCGCAAGATACACGAACAGAGAGAGAGAGAGAGAGAGAGAGAGAGAGAGAGAGAGAGAGAGAGAGAGAGAGAGAGAGAGAGAGAGAGAGAGAGAGAGAGAGAGAGAGAGCACGTGCAGGCACACCTCCTAGAGCGGAGTGCTATGCCGGCACGGGGAGAGAGAAGAGGGGAGAGATGAGAAGAGCAACGCAGACACTGGGTGCAATCTCCCCCCGTGCAAGAGTGACCATTTCCCTCTTGCACGTATTTATTTGATAGATTCTTGAATGGTCAAAGTGAGTACAAACTGGCCGGCCGGACATAATTGGCCAAAGCTCACAAAGAGCACTTGAATAATCAAATATACATAAAATGTAACATCCTTCTGCATAATCCATTATCTGCTGATGCTCTTGCCACCTGTCAACTGCAATAGATAATAAAATATCAATTCTATAACATACCTTTCCGTCGGAAAGCAACTGTCCTCAGTTGCGAAGATAAAAATCTGCAAACAATACTTGTCAAAAACAGTGATTAGTATGTTGTATCAAAAACATCACATAATAAATGAAAATTTTATGAAACTAAACAATCATTACCTTATGCCTGCCGTCATCCACATACTACCTATTCTAGTGTCCCATACCACTAGAATAAGCAGTATATGTCATACCCTGATGAATCACGATATCATTGGTCACACTCATCATTAATCTCATAATGTCAAGTCCCATCACATAAATACTGTTGTAATAATCATCAGATATCAAGTCCCAATCCAATCCCATTTCCACAATGTAATTCCAAATCCAAATCACTTTTATTATGTACCCAGGTAACAAAATCATACCAGTTACAGTGGTGGCCAGCCACTACAGCATGATTTTGTGATCGGTGTTGCCTAAATCGGCGAATCTACACCAATAAGACGTGTTGCCTAGATCAGCGAATCTGCATGTGGTATAAGTTTAGAAATCATGAAGTTGCAAAGTATCAATGTGCTGCTTAAATCGACGGATCTGCACCAAGATGACTATCTACACACTGCCTAAACCAGCGAATCTATGATCAATGGACTAGGCGAGGCATAAAAAACATTAAAAAATGTACTACCTGGTTCCTACCACATTGGAGTAAGGTTGAGTAACAAAGTACTGAAAAACTGTTATTCATTAACTGAAGGCACCTAGGTTCATGTGAGTAACTGCATAGCTCAATGTGAAATGATCACAATAGTAATTTCATGTAATACAAGTATTGGCACCATGTCAGAGAATGCAGGTAAGTAAAAGGTCCATTCCTTCTTTCAAAATAAATAAAAATAGATGGGAATCAGGCTGATAAGTAAGCCAGATGTGTTGAATTTATGTGATCGTGTTGTTCTCTGTGGGATGGGATTAGTAGATATGTGGAGGACTATTGGTATCATATATAATATCTGAGAGAGTGCTGTCAGTGTATGATTACTTGTGTTTTCGATAAAATTTTCAAAATCAAAAATGAAAAAATGCGGAGAGAACTTACTTGTTTTCTCTCTGTAAATCATTAGACTCTGGATGATGTACTGCATCTGAAAATATGTATTAGTTTGTGCGTGGGGAGAGAGGTACAAGTAGGCGACCACTGCAACTAGCAAACTTAGACCAAAGTATAGGTAACAGATCCAAAATGTGGTAGTGTATGAGTAATAATTAGTCATGAACTTGACAACTACAAGGGGATTAGTATACAACGGAGACAAATATGAGACAACTGAGTGGAAAAGTAATTTTCTATAGTTTTAATTGAATAAATGTATGAACCACATTTGATTTGAGTTTATAGATGAATGTAAGAGACAAAATTACAGTACACGAATTACTTACAGACATCTACTAAATGAAGCAGTCCTCTTGATATGGCAAAATGTTGTCTCAAAAATGCTTAATAAAAGAATTTATTATTATTATTATTATTTTTTCCATTTTTATTGTTTAAAGGTCGTTGACTAGTGTTTAGTCATAATGTAAATGCTACACTATAAACAGTAGATGGATCCAACAAATACAGAAAACAATGCAAAATTAATTTGACCTTAGCTGCTCTATCAGACATTTTGAGTTAGACGTCAAAGTATGTAAAAGAATATGCAGCAAGAAAATGCATGGCAAGACCAAAAACTTAAGCTCCTCTTTTAAACTTGTACTAGGTACATAGTGTAAGAGTCTGTAGCGTGTACAAATTACATAAACTAGGCTAAATAATTCCTTGGAAGTCAGATAATGCAAACCACACGAGGTAGAACCTTGTTAGTCAAAATTAAGGGAATTTAATGTGTAATTAGTTGAAATATAGGAATAAAGATCGCACAAGTAGGGATGTCGGTTTGCGCATTAACGAGACACTCATACAGTAGGTGTGTTTGTGTGGTCACATGTAATGGTCATGGATAGTGTACCAAAAATGCAACCAAGATAGATGGGTCACATTGTCAGCTTGCTGAAAATAGCATAGTTGGAATAAGTAATCATATTTTACTAGATATATGATAAACAACTACATATTTACTAAGAAACTATATAAACATAATACTTATCTAAGCTCTAACCAATAACATGAAATATATAAAACTATATACAATCATTCTCTTCTCTATATATTTATTTAGATGGTTTTTTAAATAATTATAATAAGAATGATAAATTCAATTGTTTGATTATGATACTAATACAGTCTAGAACTATAAAAAAGTATAACACTATTGATTGCAATTACCAAAACGCAATGGGGGGTGAAGAGAGAGGGAGGAATGAATTGTTAGTCATCGCCAAAATTTCTTATGAGACCCATCGGCTAGAATCCTTGTGGATCCAATTTAATATCCAGATACAAAAATAAAATGAACTAAAATGGAAGATTGTTATGAGAAATGTTGTCCGAGAAAGTATTGCACGGGTCGTCAAAAAGATTCGTCAGTGTGTACTTCTGCCACTGTCGTCGGGGGGGGAGGGGGGGTCAGAATGGTACATTAATCGCCTTCAAAGTCCAAACTTACATATGATACAATCTTGATGGAGCTAATTACAATATCTAGGTATAAAAATAAAACAAAGTGAAGTGTGAAACTAAGGCAACAGCCTAAAATCTACATGTTAAAACCATCATCAGCATTGTCGTGAATGCCCGATGGTGCTCCACAGTGGGCGGTGTCGCAGAAAGCGGTCGTTGCAGAGCTGCATCAATGTTCGCTGCAGTAGGTAGCTACACTGGTCATCGAAGAGCTGCATCAAGTACCTCCTCTATAGTTGGTCAGATTGGGCTAGGGGAGAGGGAGAAAGTGGGGGCGAGAGAGAGAGAGAGTAGACGACTTCGAACTACCATAAGTGGGGGTTTTGTGGCAGGTCATGAGCAACTTTGGGGTGCTAGTGTAAGGGGAAGAGCAGGTTGGTACAAATCGATAGCAATGTGGAAAGCTATATTGTGAATGTGTGCTCTATCTAAAGGTGTTTGCCCGAGATTTTCTCAGAGCCTGGGTCTTCTCATCGCGTGGATGCAGACCTTTTTGTTGTTTTTCCCTTGTGAGGCACGCCTGTGCATTTGGAGTCCCAAAGACAAATTTAGGCTTTAGTTGCTGAGACACTTGGGCCATTTGCGTAATAATGGAGAGCTGCATCTTGTGTTTGCATTGATACAGGGCGCCACTGTATGTCCAATCTATTGCGAACAGCAAAGAGATTTCCTCCAAGGGGGCTCTCATAGGCTTGCCTGGGCTTCTTCACAAGAAGAGGAGACTGCCTCTCACATGGCTCCTGCTAGCTCCCTACCACCACATGCAAGAGGAAGGTAACGGCCATGCGAGGAGGAAGGGGGGGTGTGGCATACACAGAATCGCAGTTGACTCGGAAGAGGGAGAAAGAGTGAGAGTGTTTGTAGCGGCTGATCTTGGAGAGAGAAAAAAAAAAGAGAGATGAGCACTAGACACATACAGACAGCTGCCCATGGTTAGGGAGTTGAGTGGAGTGTGACCACTATATCTCGAGTTTGAGTGGCGTCATGTGTGCAGGAGTTGGCATGCACAGCTAGAGTGGCCCCGAGAGAGCTGGTGAGTGGACTGATGATACGCACTGCATGTTGGTCGAGAAGTGATAAGCCAAACAAAAGGGTGGGGAAGCACCACACAGACCTCCAGTTTGCATGCACCCAGGGCGGCACTGCATACAATATGGTTGCAACTAGTGGTTGAGAGAAGATAGAGCATGTAATGGAATTTTCCTATTCAATTTGAGAGTAGCAGAATTTAATGAGAGTACTTTCAAGAAATGATTTTGTGAGCATAGCGGGTAGACATAATTGAAGATAGCAACATAATTATAGCAATTAGTTAACTTGGCATGGACAATACTTTTGCAAGAGAGAGAATTTAGAGAACATGACAACAATTGAGGACCGGATTTATGTGGAGTTGGTCCCCCCTCCAATAGGCATTTGTATTATGATTTCTCCCATAAAGAGAGACTTGTTACAATACATTCTTTGTGTTCCTTGTGACCTAGGTGAAGCAATGAAGATGGAAAGCTTCATGAATCACCATCATAGCATAACCTAAACTTGAAGAAAGCTTTAACTATACCAAGCCTCAGTCCCAAGACCTCAAACACCTTGGAAGGTGGAGAGAGCTAGCAGGGAATGAGGGTAGGGAAGAGGAAGAAGAAACATTTCATACGAGAAAGAGCTAGTTCCTCACTTATCATAACTCTTGTGCTAGCATACATAATAGCATAGTAATGAAGAAGAAATAGATGGCAAGCTCAAGCATTGAAGCATGGCTCTTGGATGGATGTGCACTCCATACCCAAGAGTGTTGGTGTAGGCTCTCAACCTCTACTTGCTTGGAGCAGGAGAGGGAGCTCTTGCACTTTGCATAGTACACAATGAGAGTGTTTGTGAGTGTGTGTGGGTGAGTATACCCCCTAAGCACCCCCCTAGCTTGCTTCGGTCGACCCCCCCTTGTATCTCATGCTTGAAGCTCATTGGACCCCTCCAGGCCTAGCCAATCACAAGCAGGAGCCATTACAAGCAACATGGGTAGCCTTGGGACAAGTGTCCCCCTTTCCCCTTTGAGAGACAGGACTTGATAAATGCAAAATCAATTAATTAAATATCCTAAATTATCATTGGACCCCTTGAGTGGCCAACCAATAGGCTTCAGGCACACCATGAGGGCAACATGGGGAGGAGCTTGACAAGTGTCCTTGCTGCCTCTTCAAGCTGGGGCTTCCCTTGTGTGTGTGTGTGTGTGTGTGTGTTCTCTCTCATCCCCCCCCCCCCCTTGTAGGCTCGCCCCCCTCCTTGTAGGGATATTTTTGACTTTGGATGAGCAAGCCCCTTAGTCATCAAGCATGACTAAGCACTTGAAGTAGGGGGTGTTCCCACAAGCATCTCAGGCAAGCTTCTCAAGGCACCTCAAGCACCTTAATCATGCACCAAGTCAAGCACCTCAAGCATGGAGCCAGTCAAGCACCTCAAGCATCTTAATCAAGCACCTCAAGCATGACAAGCACCTCAAGCAGGACAAGCACCTCAAGCATGACAAGCACCTCGAGCTTGGGCCGGGTTCCCACCTCAAGCTCAGCCCTAGCTTACCTAAGGTCAAAGGACTTTTACACACATTATTGGAGGTCTTCAATGAAGCTAACCCTAAGGTCTTATGCTCCATTGGTTAGACTTGCTCTTGATAGACCATCTCCCATTTGGGCCCCTTTACTATTGGCCCCGTGTTGAGATAGATCTATAAGCACATATCTATATCTTAACACTTGTTCCCATTTATTCTCCCACACTAAGTGATCAATTTAATATGAGGAAATCATTTGGGTTGGTTAGATATTAGATTTTATGACAGAGCAGCTGCATGGAAGGTTGGTGGGCGGGTTGGCAGAGCGCAGCCATTGTAACCGCAAAGGAGTGGAGCGCAACTAGTTGTTGGATTCCGCCAACTGACGAGAGGGAGAGAGAGAAACTGTTCGCTGTCTGTATGATAATGAGAGGGAGAGAGAAACTGTCGTGCGGTAGTTGTGGGTTGAATGGCTAGGGGTGATCAGTTGGCTGCATGGAGTTGGGTGGTTTGGGCGCCACAAGATGAGAGAAAAGGAGAGATTGGATGGGCTGGCGACTAACTGATGGGTTGGCATGCCATGCAGGCAACTGAGAGAGTATGCGATTATTGAGGTTGAGATTTGAGAGGGAGTTCGAGAGTGCTGGCAGCGGATCCAACAACCGGTGTGTGTGTGTGGTGTATGGAAGGTTCGACAGCAGGTAGGTTAGAGAGAGGAAGGGACTGTTCTTGGTTGGTGATTATCAGAAGGGGAAGAGTGAGACACTGTGTTGCAAGCCTGGGAGCGGACGCCTCTAATGTGTTCGGGCAACTGGTTGCGGGTGACGCCACGTCGGCAGCTGTGAGAAGCAGAGAGAGTGCGAGGGTCGCCAGCAGCTCGGTGATAGCTGTGGTGATCTGAAGGGTGATGGGTCGATGTATGGGTGCCATCAGTCACCAACTACGAGAGAGAGGGAGAGAGACAGCAGTGAACATGCATCTATTGGTGGATGTCAACGCTGTCATCGCCAACATGCTAGGGTGGATAATGTAGCGCCAACATGCAAGTGGTTAGGTTGCTGGACGCATGGTGGCGCGAGTACCGCGACCGACTAGGGTACCGAAGTAGAGTTGGAGGAGCTCCACAAAAAAAAAAATTGTTTCTAATGCAGTGGAGGCTTGCCGATCATGACTCACTATACCTCTACGGAATCATATCAAACGATGTTGTATGGTGTTAGTATACCGTGCAGGTGATAGCGAGTTAACCTCCCATCCAAGCCAGGCGTTGTCGGCTCCATGGGGTGCATCGCAAAATTGCATGCACGAACCGTCTGCGTATGCTCAATCCACTGCAGCATTCCCACGAGCTCTACGAGCTAGAAAACCTTCGACTATGCCCCCTTCCATAATCTTTACACCTATTATTATTATTATTATTTCTATTTTACCTTCCCGATTTATTTATTTTTTGTTCCTTTTTCTTATGCTCCTCTAATCTTCCGTGCTTAATACATCATAATTAAACTGATAGATGGGCTTAGTCTAGTAAAATTGAATTACATAGCTATTCTACGCACCCATGCAAAGAGGAAAGGAAAAATAAATAAATATAACAAACATCATGCTAATAAAATAAACAAAGTAAGCAAACAAGTTGTGGGACTTGTTTGTTTACACATCTCGTCGTTCGCATGTTTCGAGCACTTCGAGGAGCGTTTTCACCTCGCTCTGATACCACTGCTACAAATGGGAGAGTGGCTGTCCTGCGAAATACCCGAAATAACACAATAAACAGCATAAACCAAGCTAATCATCATACCTAGTGTCACAATCACGTGGTCGCATGATCGCAAGATACACGAACAGAGAGAGAGAGAGAGAGAGAGAGAGAGAGAGAGAGAGAGAGAGAGAGAGAGAGAGAGAGAGAGAGAGAGAGAGAGAGAGCACGTGCAGGCACACCTCCTAGAGCGGAGTGCTATGCCGGCACGGGGAGAGAGAAGAGGGGAGAGATGAGAAGAGCAACGCAGACACTGGGTGCAATCTCCCCCCGTGCAATAGTGACCATTTCCCTCTTGCACGTATTTATCTTACAGATTCTTGAATGGTCAAAGTGAGTACAAACTGGCCGGCCGGACATAATTGGCCAAAGCTCACAAAGAGCACTTGAATAATCAAATATACATAAAATGTAACATCCTTCTGCATAATCCATTATCTGCTGATGCTCTTGCCACCTGTCAGCTGCAATAGATAATAAAATATCAATTCTATAACAGATAGCTTCCACTTCAATGAGAAAATAGCGGATATCATCGTCATTGTCATTGATGTCCTTGTCAAGCTTTCCTTTGCCTTTTTTCTCTTTCAAGACTCCAACCTTGACCTTTGAAACTAAGACGACTTCCACCTTCATTAAGAAAGTAGTGGATATCATTGAGATCTAACTTCTCCTTTGTGGTTGCAGAAGTTATTCCCTGACCAACATCTCATACTCCTCTCGCAACTGCGTAAGTGCCAAGGCCACTAATTGAGTAGTACTAGTTAATGTGCTATCCATAATTCGGTTGTACATGTTGGTCATTGGAGTTACGGGAGGTCAAAAACTTTCAAGGCAGAGATCTCGTTTGGACAATTGCTTGGAGGCCTTCTTAGCTTGCATTTTAACATGCTCATTGAGCCTTATCCCCAAAAACTATCCAAAAATGCCATTGCCCATGGTGTTTCATAATGCTTGTGTCAAAGGCTTCTCTAGCACCGAACACCTCTCCAAATGCTAGCACTTGAGGGGCCATCTAGGCTATGCCCTTCAAAATGCATGCAAATTTGCTACCTTATTCGACTCCTCTTGCATCTGAATCGGGTTTTTGCCATGTTACATTTCAAAACGCTCCTAACTAGGGTCAACGAGCTTAGTCCAAAGCTTTGGGTGTTTAGAATTCCATTGCAAGAGGCAGAAAAAATGCTAGCACCTTGAGTATTTTAAAACACTCGTGCCACATAAAAAAACCACAAAGTACCTTAATCTTCAACTCCTCTTTCCGTCGATGCTCTCCACTTGTCATCAAAGAGTGATGCGCTCTGCTACCATGTCAAAGTTGACAATGTGGAAGTGAAAAGTCAGGGAGAGAATGCACATGGGAGAGAGAGAGAGAGAGAGAGAGAGAGAGAGAGAGAGAGAGAGAGAGTTTGTTGAACCAACCAACTTGGCAATAAAAAAGATGATTATACAATGGAAGCAAAGGTGCAAGTATACACGTACTTGAGATCCTTAAGTATGGGGCCCTTCAAGAATTGCCCTACCAAGAATCCTGTCAAATAAGTAAAAAAATACCTAAAAGACGTAATAAATAATGGGAACACAATATTGGGCATTCAATTGAGATGTATTTAACAATTTCATGGACTTTTTCAATGTGAGAAAAATGTCACAACAAGCAGTATTGGCCATGTAAAAATAAATGTCACAACAAGCAGTATTGGCCATGTAAAAATAAAATTTTACATGGTAAAATCGATGCTAAAATCAATATTTTAATAAGATATGTTGACTTTTCCACCTTCTTTTGGGGTAGTGCCCATGCCATATTCATGGCCCTTGAGAGATAAAAAGGATTTTTTTTTTGAAAATTGACTAGAAATAAGAGGCCTTGTCTCATGAGAAAAGCGAATTTGGTTTTTTCTTTTTTGGCAAATTGTGTCATGTAAAAGGGTGTTGTGAATAAATAATTTTAAAGTTTTGAGTTAGGGAGAGCTACCAAGCATCGAACCCTTCTCAAGTTTAGAATTAGTAAGCTAGAGAGAACCAGCTGTGATTTGCCACCTTATGAGGAGGGGAGATGGAGGAGGCGCACACGTGCTGATTAGAACCATCTCTTATCTCTAATTAGAGGGCCGTGTTAGAACACAGAAACTAGTTAAGTTTCTCGCCCTCATGTGGCATCACGGTCTCTTTAATTAATTACTTGGTTGATTAATGAGTAATTAAGCCACAATCAGCTAGTCGATTGTGATTAATCATGTTGTAATCTCATTATTAGTGATTAATGAGCGATTAATCAATAAATGGGCTGTCACCATACATCCAGTCGGCAGTCCGCGCCTTTACACAACGCCCTTGTATTTGCTCATCACAGGGTTAATTAGCAATCAATATAATGGATGGGCTGCTCAAAGCTCGTCTCTATGAGAAGCCCCGATATAATAAGCTGCATGTCGATGATGTGAAGTACCGGGTGGTCAAGTACGAGAGTTGGCCCAGCTCCATATGGGCTGTTCTGTTGTTCTTCTTTCCGCCGCTGCGCTTACTTGCACCCTTGGGTTATGATACTCATCCTGGGATTGAAAAGGCAGCTCAGCGCAATGCCCGCGTATGGCAGGAAAGCACCTCACAGATCATTCTTGTTCTCCTCCTCAGTATGAAATTGCCGCTTGCGTTTTTCGGCTACGTCCTCGAATGGTTTCTCAACTTCTACTATGTCAACAATGGGTTCGTAGGCCTTATATCAAAGCTTATGGCCTTCGATATCGAAGGTAAACAAGAAGAGTGACATTAATTGACATCTATTTGAAGAATCAAATGACCACCCAAAGTAGGTAGTCGTCCCCATCTAGTTGGTTTTGCATGTGCATTAAAGCTATATAATTTGTATGCTTGATTATATCCATTTTAGCTGTTTTGTCCTACAAGTCTGCAAAGTTGCCTCTTCTTGTAGGCATTGTTTTCAATCCACAGGGGAAAGATCGGTCAACGTTCTTTTCAGTCATAGGATGGTTGGATCAACGGACCGACTTGATTTATCCATATTCCTCGAAGCTCAAGATCGATCCGAACACGGGTACATTCCATTTTGATTCCAAGATTTTTGCTGACCTTTGTATAATGGCGTGCAAGCTTGCATATGAGTCGCGCTACGTACAAGAACCTGTAGTGAACAAGCAATGGAAGGTGAGAAATAGCCCATAATGCTACATCCATGAGCTTTTTTGAAATGTTATCTAGATTTCTGCTTTCATTATATGCATGTCGTGAAAGCATTACAAATCTAGACAGCATTGAATGCAATCCTATGAAATATATCAAAGATTTATAGATAATATGTAATCTAGGTAGCAGTCAATGCACTTCTATGTAGTGCATTAAATACAGATATTTTTAATGCTTGTGTGCTATGTATATAGATCACCATTTTAAAAATCGGAAAGAATTGCAAATCTAGGCAACATTGAATGCACTTCATTCATAAATTGCATTAAATATACATAATATCAAAACTAGATAGCATTCAATGCACTTGTATATTATGCATTGAATACAGACAATATGCATATTGCTTTCTCTATATGCTTTTAGATCACCATGTCATAACTTTGTGGTATAGATCACTGTAAGATAACGAGTTTCGTCTTGCATGCAGATGTGCTTTCGAGAATTTTACGACTGTCAGAATGGTATGCTGATCTGTCGCCTACTTATCTTCTCCTTCATGGTCATTAACTGATTGTTGTTGCCAGAATTTGAAGAGTCAGTGCATCTGATTCAATATATATCTATGATAATTTGAGCTTGTAATTAATCCTTCTTTTTGCAGCTCATGAAATGCCTATGGGCATTATACAGAACTTAATACATGAGAGCATAATATTAGCTGAGAAGGTTCTAGGGTGGCTGCCTCTCCTTGGACCACTTCTTAGGACTTTGGAAGAGTTGACGGCACTTTGTCCCAAGACGCAAGCCTTCACCTTCACCGATAAACCTAGAGACGCAGACCTGGTGGTGCTCACATTCCGAGGCACAGAGCCATTTAATGCCGATGACTGGGCGACAGACTTCGACTTCTCGTTTGTAGAGCTAGATGATCGAATCGGTCGGCTTCATGTCGGGTTTTTGGAGGCGCTCGGCCTTGTGGATAGAAATCACCTCAAAGAATCAGCAGAAAAGTTGAAGAAGCACTTGAATGATCCTAAGGAAGAGCTCACAACAGGACTCTCTTTACCTAAACTGAAATCAATGGCGTCGATCGGAAGGAGACTACGGGATTTGAAGGAAGACAACTCATATTTCACCTACCAGGAGATGGAAAAGCTAGAGCTTGCCCAAAGAGTTTCAATATTCGAGAAAATCAACGCTGACCTAATCCAGCTTTTGAAAGAAAACCCTAAGGCTCGGCTTGTTGTCACCGGGCACAGCTTGGGGGGTGCCTTAGCTGCGGTGTTTGCGGGACTTCTCTTATACAAGAATGTAGAGAGAAATGAGAAGAAGCTGCTTCTTGAGAGCCTGTCGGCCATTTACACGTTCGGGCAACCGCGTGTTGGCGACAAGGTTTTCGCTAGTTTCATGGCCAGTAAGCTCGAACAGCACAAGGTGCAGTACTACCGGGTGGTGTACGCATACGACCTTGTTCCGAGGGTGCCATTTGATGACAGGGTTTTCGGCTTCAAGCATTTTGGATTTTGCTGCTACAACAATGTTCTTTACCAGCAAAAGGTAATTAAGCAGAAAATGGCATTATTTGCTAACAAAATGGACAATAGCTTTGCATGATATCCATCTTTAAGTACAGCGATTAAACAATAATTGCTTCATTGTCTTGCTGGTAAACAATGATTACTCTGTATTGTCTTGCTGAATGCCATTAATGAGACTATATTGCATATATCGTCTTGTCGATTAGCATTAATTACACTATTGCCTTGAATGTGCGTCAGCTTTCGAGCTTGCATTTGCGGAAGAACCCCATAAAGGTGGATGTCATCATGCCGCAATATATATAATGACTGTTCTTTTATCAGAAAACAGCTGTTGCATTGAGATTAAGAACAAATAATTGAGGCTGTGCATGAAATGCAATAAATTCGTTGAAGCAGGAAAATTGAGTTCATTCTGCACTAATATAGTGAAAGATGTATTGGACAGGCATTGATCGAGCAGCCCAACCGGAATTTTGTAGATCTCATGTTCTCGGCTGTTATGCGGCTAAGCGCAGGAGTGGAGCTGCTGAATGGGATGGTGCTGAACCGGATGTTATATGGAGATGACTTCCATGACTCGCATTTAATGGCACTCTCGAGGTTTGTGGCGTTGTTGACGCCGGGCCTGGTGGCTCATGCTCCCCCAAACTACATCAATTCCATTCGCTTGGGACCATCGCGTCTCAGGATTGTGCCATTTGAAGATACTCTTTAAGAATGAGATGGACGTCAGGCCGCAGCATTAATAGCTATCAAGAGTTATTTATTTCAGACTCGTTAATCAAATCTGTAACTCATGATTAGAATTGTAAATAACAAAACGTCGACCTAATTAACACATGCAATAATTAGTCGCTACACAGTATATTTAATGATTAGGGTGGTTTCTTGTTGAGAGAGAGAGAGAGAGAGAGAGAGAGAGAGAGGTTTTTTTTTTTTTAATAAAGATAACAGTAAATTTTAATAAAAAAAGAGAAAAAAAAGAGGTTACATCAAGTCTCTCGGGCTGGGTGAGAGACAACCCAAAGGAAACAATCACTTTCCTAAACACTTGGTCATAACTAATCTAGCACCAGAATAGACCTTGAGCATCATTGAATCCCATGTTTGCCACCTACATGTCTTCTGAATAAGATACAAGGGTTGAGAGACAGACTCTTTCATGGGCTTTATACAAAAAAGTGATATAAGCTAGGGGAGAGAGGTTTTTACGTCACGGTGCATGGCCGAGAACAAAATGCCTGAGAGAGAGAGAGAGAGAGAGAGAGAGAGAGAGAGAGAGAGCGCAATTTGGATGCTTTCTGTCATTTGACAGGTCACGAATTCTGATGTCTGATCGATTTTGAAAAATTCACCGAAAGCTAGCATCTTGTTCAGATTCAACCTGCAGGAATCTAATTTACGTGTGAGAGAGAGAGAGAGAGAGAGAGAGAGAGAGAGAGATCAGAATTTGGATGCTTTCCGTCATTTGATACGTCAGGAATTCTAATATGTCTGATTGATTTGAAAAATTCGCCGAAAGCTGGCATCTTGTTCAGATTCGACCTGCAGCAATCTAATTTACGTGGGTATTCTGCAAAGAAGGCTAGAAAGCGAACCATTACCGCTACCCTTGAAGAAATAAATCATCTTCCCAAAGAAGAATCTATCAAAGAACTTGTGGAGCGTGAGGTATTCAAACAAATGAAACACCTTCCCTCTTCCAAAATCACCCTAAACAAAAACCCTCAAATTTACAAAGAAATTTGCGACGCTCATAGCGACGTCGGCTGGGCTAAAAAAATAACCGAGCGCGCCCAAAAACTCAGATCTCAGATCTGAGTTTTTCGGCGCCCTCAAGCAAGGAGCAGGTAACGCTCTCCCTCTCTCTCTCTCTCTCTTTTTCTTCTCCACACACACACACACACACACACACGAGGAGAGGAAGGAGAGCCAGGTATGCTCCTTCCCTCTCCTCATTCTCATGTTCCTTTCCCCTCTTTCTCTCTCCCTCTCTCTCTCTCTCTCTCTCTCTCTTTTTCTTCTCCACACACACACACACACACACGAGGAGAGGAAGGAGAGCCAGGTATGCTCCTTCCCTCTCCTCATTCTCATGTTCCCTTCCCCTCTTTCTCTCTCCCTCTCTCTCTCTCTCACACACACACATACACACACACACACACACAAACAAATAAAGAATGTTTGTGTACAAACAAAAACAAAAACGCACACACACATACATAAACAAAGAATGCACACACACATTGAGAGAGAAAAAGAGAGAGAGAATGCATAAACAAAAAACGCACGCATTGAGAGAGCAAAAGAGAGAGAGAACATGCATAAACAAAAAACGCACACATTGAGAGAGGAAAAGAGAGAGAAAACATGCATATGATCCAAAAAAACGCACACACATTGAGAGAGAAAGAGAGAGAAACTAATTTAACGTCGTAGGAAACTAATTAAAATTAAAAGAACTAAAGATCTAGCCGACGAGGAGTTGAACTCAAGACCTATTATTCAAGAGGGAAATGGCATAATCAATCTATCATACTTGGCATGGGTGATAGAAAGGTTATACCATTTATCTCTTTTTATTGGCACACACATCCACACACGCGCATACACACAAGAAGAAGAGAGTTATAACGTCGTAGGAAACTATCTTAAAGGACGTTAAAGATTAGGTTATATGTAGACTTACATTAAATTAGATTTAGGTTTATTTTTAACTAGATTTACGTTTATTTACGCTAGATTTAGATTTACGTTATATTAGATTAGATTTAGGTCTCCATAGACTGCAATGCCTGCATGAAGCGGGTGAAGAAAGCCCTCAATGGAATATAGGGTATTGCTGCCTTGACTCATGGTGGGCTCCGTCGATCCAAAAGTACTGGTGAAATGTCTTCAGAAGATAGGGAAGAAGGTGGATCTTCAGGGCGGCAAGAGTCACTACATCCCCGACACAATGACCATCTAGACAACCTCTAGTCATTCAACAGCAACTTCAAAGTTAGTAACAAGAGCAAGAACCGTCTAAAGGGCCAATTGCTGTCGTCAGATGTGGATGGAGATGAGGCAGCGTCACCGCCGGAAGTTAACTCTCACATCTTTAGTGATGAGAATGCCAACTCTTGCCGAGTTATGTGAAAAATTATGTGTTAAATCAGTTTTAAGGTTCTTATAATCCCTGTTAGATTAGTTCTTTGTTTTTAATATAAAATAATTTACGTTAGATTTAGATTTATGTTATATAAGATTAGGCTGAGGTTTATTTAGGTTTACCCACACACACACACACACACACACACAAGAAGAAGAGAGTTTTAACGTCGTAGGAAACTATCCCAAAAGACGTTAAAGATTAGGTTACATGTAGACTTACGTTAAATTAGATTTAGGTTTATTTTTAGTTAGATTTACGTTTATTTAGATTTACGCTTATTTACGTTAGATCGAGTCCACGCAAGAATTACTTACGGTTTAGGGTTTAGAGTTAGACGAACAGTGAAAAGATCTACTGTGAAAAGATGTTAAGATGCTGTGAAGTGCTACAGCTAGAGAAGAGGCAAAAGGGTTTTGTCCACTACATGCAGTATCATGTAGACGTGGGTGTGTAGATTTCTTGTACCCACAAATATAGGTATTGACCAATAAAGACGAGATTATAACCCGGTGGTTCTGATCTCCGTGCACCTCTAGACCGAGGTGTGCGGGGATTGGACATGACTAGAGAATGTGAGGTAAGAGAGAGAGAGAGAGAGAGAGAGAGAGAGAGAGAGAGAGAGAGAGAGAGATAAGACGAAGAATGCCAATAGAATATTAAATTTGTTGTCCAGGTTATAAGTTTTTTATCCTCATTATGAGTAGCGACGAGGATGTGGGACCGTCCAACCGAAACACCTATCTCTCAACGAGGGTCTTATGTCCTTGTAATCAATGCAAGCATGCTGTGCGACGGACAAGACGTGTTTCTTTGCAGCACGTTCGTGAATTTGGCGAGTTCGATCCATCTATTATAGATCGAGTTGTTGCCAATTATAACTCGTCGGACTCTGACGCTGGCCAACAAGCAGTAATCTTGCAACCCAATAGACATGTTCGCAGGCGCTTTGGTCAAGTAGCATATGTGAGGCCACAAGATGTAGCCTGTGACAGCTCGGGGGATGATCATGCAGAGCACATTCCCAACGAGGCAATGTTTGAGCCCGAGATTGATGAAATGATCGAGACGATCATG
This sequence comes from Adiantum capillus-veneris, assembly GCF_014529385.1. NCBI lineage: Eukaryota > Viridiplantae > Streptophyta > Polypodiopsida > Polypodiales > Pteridaceae > Adiantum > Adiantum capillus-veneris. Next base: position 104,125,383 of record NC_140959.1, read on the forward strand.
CATTCAGAAAGGCTTATCTATGATGATATGAAAAGTGAAGCCGATACGCCATTGTATAATGGAGCACGTATGTGTAGATTGAAAGCACTCCTAGTTCTTCTCAACATGCAGGCAAAGTTTGGATGGAGTGACACTAGCGTCACAGCGCTTTTCAGGTGATCTATTACAATTAGTTTACTTTAATAAAACTCTAAATGTATAATGATCTGATAGATTTTTACACGACTGTATCATATTTTTATGTTGTGTAGATTGGTGAAAGAGCACATACGACCAGCTGACAATGTGATGCCAGATTCCCGACATGAAGCAAGAAAGATTTTGCGAAACATGGGGATGGATTACAATTCTAGCTATCCACTCTTGTCCTAATGACTACATTCTTTTCAGAGGGGAATACATAGACATGGAGAAGTGTCTGAAATGTGATTCCGAAAGATATCGAGTAGATCTCCACGGGACAAAAATTCCACAAAAGGTTTTGCGACATTTCCCTCTGCTTCCTCGCATCAAGCATTTCTTCGAATGTAAGTCCATGGCCGCCCTAGCATCATGGCATGAGGAGAATAAATCTTCGGATGGTGTGCTACGAATTCCTGAGATTGCGTAGCGTGGAAACATATAGATGGAACATGGTCGGATTTTGCCAGGGAAGCTCGAAATTTGCGCTTAGGCCTGGGTATGGATGTCGTAAATCCATTTGGTCAAAGATCAACATCTTACAGTGTATGGCCCGTTGTCATCGTCAACAGAGTCAACAGAGAGAGAGAGAGAGAGAGAGAGAGAGAGAGAGAGAGAGAGAGAGAGAGAGAGAGAGAGAGAGAGAGAGAGAGAGAGAGAGAGAGAGAGAGAGAGAGATCAGAATTTGGATGCTTTCTATCATTTGATATGTCAGGAATTCTAATATGTCTGAATTATTTGAAAAATTCGCCGAAAGCTAGCATCTTGTTCAGATTCGACCTGCAGCAATCTAATTTACGTGGGTATTCTCTCTCTATCGGCGCCAGGGATTTGATATTTATGTAATTACGTCAAATTTTGTTTGATCACAAGGTCTTATTGACACATTTATATGATCACAGTAAACATAATCACACAGAACCCGGTTAATGATGACCCGCAAACCCACAAAATTCCCGCCAGGCTTTTCAATATCCCCGGTGGGTCCGTCGGGATTCACCATTTTCATTGCGGGCGGGTTGGGGATAAAAAGCCCGGCGAGCTCTCAGTGTTATATATACGCGGGCCCGATCGGGTCCGTTGGGTGTATTTTCGTCTTGCTTTCATCTAGAGAGAGAGAGAGAGAGAGAGAGAGAGAGAGAGAGAGAGAGAGAGAGAGAGAGCTTGCGACCACCTTTGCAGGTACGTCGAGAGGAGAGGAGAGAGGAGAGAGGGGGTCGTGTGGGAGCGTGCTCTGCGTCGCAGTGCACGGCAGCAACACAATACCTGACTACACGATCCGTGTATGTATTGTGTGTGTGTATGCGTTGTGTGGTAGTGTGCCTTTTGTCGTAGTGCACGGCAGTATAAGGTACCTTACCACACAATGAGAGTGTGTGTGTAAGCTATTCTACGGAACAATGCTTATCACAGGGGCATCACCTCAGTGACGCAGGGAAGATGGTGTCCTTGTGGTAAGTATTGGCTTACTATCTGGGTACTACGTCAATAACACGACGAATTTAATATCCTTATGGTAAGTCAACTTTCCTTCCCCTTTTCCAAAAAAACATATGGGCATCGGTCGGTAATGCGGCTATATGATGTTCGTATGCAGGCCATTCACTACAAGAGGCTATTCATATTAGCGACGCTCACACAGCGACGCTCAAAAAAAATGTCGGCGTCGCTATGAGCGTCGCAAATTTACAAAGAAATTTGCGACGCTCATAGCGACGCCGGCTGGGCTAAAAAAATAACCGAGCGCGCCCAAAAACTCAGATTTCAGATCTGAGTTTTTCGACGCCCTCAAGCAAGGAGCAAGTAACGCTCTTCCTCTCTCTCTCTCTCTCTCTCTCTCTCTTCTCCACACACACACACACACACACACACGAGGAGAGGAAGGAGAGCTAGGTATGCTCCTTCCCTCTCCTCATTCTCATGTTCCCTTCCCCTCTTTCTCTCTCCCTCTCTCTCTCTCTCTCTCACACACACACATACACACACACACATAGTGTTTTTGAGAGAGAGAGAGAGAGAGAGAGAGAGAGAGAGAGAGTAAAAACATAAACAAAAACGCACACACACATACATAAACAAAGAATGCACACACACATTGAGAGAGGAAAAGAGAGAGAGAGCATGCATAAACAAAAAACGCACGCATTGAGAGAGGAAGAGAGAGAGAGAACATGCATAAACAAAAAACGCACACATTGAGAGAGGAAAAGAGAGAGAAAACATGCATACGATCCAAAAAAACGCACACACATTGAGAGAGAAAGAGAGAGAAACTAATTTAACGTCGTAGGAAACTAATTAAAATTAAAAGACCTAAAGCTCTAGCCGACGAGGAGTTGAACTCAAGACCTATTATTCAAGAGGGAAATGACATAATCAATCTAGCTATCATACTTGGCATGGGTGACAGAAAGGTTATACCATTTATCTCTTTTTATTGGCACACACATCCACACACACGCACACACACAAGAAGAAGAGAGTTATAACGTCGTAGGAAACTATCCTAAAAGACGTTAAAGATTAGGTTAGATGTAGACTTACGTTAAATTAGATTTAGGTTTATTTAAGTTAAATTAGATTAGATTTAGGTTTATTTTTAGCTAGATTTACGTTTATTTACGCTAGATTTAGATTTACTTTTTATTAGATTAGATTTAGGTCTCCATAGACTGCAATGCCTGCATGAAGCGGGTGAAGAAAGCCCTCAATGGAATATAGGGTATTGCTGCCTTCACTCATGGTGGGCTCCGTCGATCCAAAAGTACTGGTGAAATGTCTTCAGAAGATAGGGAAGAAGGTGGATCTTCAGGGCGGCAAGAGTCACTACATCCCCGACACAATGACCATCTAGACAACCTCTAGTCATTCAACAGCAACTTCAAAGTTAGTAACAAGAGCAAGAACGGTCTAAAGGGCCAATTTCTGTCGTCAGATGTAGATGGAGATAAGGCAGCGTCACCGCCGGAAGTTAACTCTCACATCTTTAGTGATGAGAATGCCAACTCTTGCCGAGTTATGTGAAAAATTATGTGTTAAACTAGTTTTAAGGTTCTTATAATCCCTGTTAGTTTAGTTCTTTGTTTTTAATATAACATAATTTACGTTAGATTTAGATTTATGTTATATTAGATTAGACTTAGGTTTATTTAGGTTTACCCACACACACACACACACACACACACACACAAGAAGAAGAGAGTTTTAACGTCGTAGGAAACTATCCCAAAAGACGTTAAAGATTAGGTTAGATGTAGACTTACGTTAAATTAGATTAAGGTTTATTTTTAGTTAGATTTACGTTTATTTAGATTTACGCTTATTTACGTTAGATCGAGTCCACGCAAGAATTACTTACGGTTTAGGGTTTAGAGTTAGACGAACAGTGAAAAGATCTACTGTGAAAAGATGTTAAGATGCTGTGAAGTGCTACAGCTAGAGAAGAGGCAAAGGGGTTTTGTCCACTACATGCAGTATCATGTAGACGTGGGTGTGTAGATTTCTTGTACCCACAAATATAGGTATTGACCAATAAAGACGAGATTATAACCCAGTGGTTCTAATCTCCGTGCACCTCTAGACCGAGGTGTGCGGGGATTGGACACGACTAGAGAATGTGAGGTAGAGAGAGAGAGAGAGAGAGAGAGAGAGAGAGAGAGAGAGAGAGAGAGAGAGAGAAAGAGAGAGATAAGACGAAGAATGTCAATAGAATATTAAATTTGTTGTCCAGGTTATAAGATTTTTATCCTCATTATGAGTAGTGACGAGGATGTGGTACCGTCCAATCGAAACACCTATCTCTCAACGAGGGTGTTATGTCCTTGTAATCAATGCAAGCATGCTGTGCGACGGACAAGACGTGTTTCTTTGCAGCACGTTCGCGAATTTGGCAAGTTCGATCCATCTATTATAGATCGAGTTGTTGCCAATTATAACTCGTCGGACTCTGACGTTGGCCAACAAGCAGCAATCTTGCAACCCAATAGACGTGTTCGCAGGCGCTTTGGTCAAGCAGCATATGTGAGGCCACAAGATGTAGCCTCTGACAGCTCGGGGATGATCATGCAGAGCACATTCCCAACGAGGCAATGTTTGAGCCCGAGATTGATGAAATGATCGAGACGATCATGGATTCAGAAAGGCTTATCTATGATGATATGAAAAGTGAAGCCGATACGCCATTGTATAATGGAGCACGTATGTCTAGATTGAAAGCACTCCTGGTTCTTCTCAACATGCAGGCAAAGTTTGGATGGAGTGACACTAGCGTCACAGCGCTTTTCAGGTGATCTATTACAATTAGTTTACTTTAATAAAACTCTAAATGTATAATGATCTGATAGATTTTTACACGACTGTATCGTATTTTTATGTTGTGTAGATTGCTTAAAGAGCACATACTACCAGCTGACAATGTGATGCCAGATTCCCGAGATGAAGCAAGAAAGATTTTGCGAAACTTGGGGATGGATTACAATTCTATCCACGCTTGTCCTAATGACTGCATTCTTTTCAGAGGGGAATACATAGACATGGAGAAGTGTCCGAAATGTGATTCCGAAAGATATCGAGTAGATCTCCACGGGACAAAAATTCCACAAAAGGTTTTGCGACATTTCCCTCTGCTTCCTCGCATCAAGCATTTCTTCGAATGTAAGTCCATGGCCGCCCTAGCATCATGGCATGAGGAGAATAAATCTTCGGATGGTGTGCTACGAATTCCTGCAGATTGCGCAGCCTGGAAACATATAGATGGAACATGGTCGGATTTTGCCAGGGAAGCTCGAAATTTGCGCTTAGGCCTGGCTATGGATGGCGTAAATCCATTTGGTCAAAGATCAACATCTTACAGTGTATGGCCCGTTGTCATCGTCAACTACAACATTCCCCGTGGTTGACTACGAAGAAGGGGCACCTATGGCTAAGCTTGATTGTGCCAGGGCGATATAAAGTGGGGAATATGGATGTGTATCTTCGTCCACTATTGGAAGAGCTACAACAATTGTGGATTGGCATAGAGGTGGTGGATATGAGCCGACACACAGGACGACGGAATGCTTTGATCAGAGGCATTCTAATGTGGACCATGCATGACTATCCCGGGCTAACAGAATGCTCAGGTGATCTATTGACACTCCTCACTCAGACACTGTAAATCTTGTTTTTTTCCATATGATCTATTATCATGTGTATACATGCAGGGCTTCAAACAAGCGGATACAGAGCATGTGTCACATGTGGACCTAGACTGAATGCACGTAGGGCACCCTCACTGAAGAAGCAAATCTACGAAGGTCATCAAGCGTATCTTCCAGAGAATCATGTGTTACGCGACGGCTTTTTGGGAAGAGAGCCACCAAGGATGTCTGCACAAGCATGGTTAGAGCAGAAGGAGATGTGCGATGACGGATTGCCTCCAGGGATGAAGAGACTATCTCTATGGTACGAGTTACCATACTGGCCCCGACTCATGATCAATCACTTGCTCGATCCAATGCACATATTCAAGAATGTGGGTAATCTACTATGGGACCATCTGACCGGCAAGAAAGATACTTTGGGAGCCAGAGTTGACCTTAGAAATGTGGATCGTATGGAGCAATATTGGCCGCAAACAGCGTCTGATGGATCGATAAAACTCCCTAAAGCACCATGGATTTTCACAGGAGCCCAAGAACGCAAAGTAAAAGAGACCATTCGATCTTTGCGGACCCCCACTGGCGTAATGCACTCGCTCCGAACGTGTTTTACTAAAGAAGGAAAGCTTACCGGTTTGAAGTCACACGATTGGCATAAAATGTGTCAGGTACGTTCATAGTGGACTTTAATATCATTGCATAAAATGTGGACTTTAATATCATTGTTGCACATACTTTACAGTTTATTTTACCGGTTGCCATTGAGGGATGTTTGTCTCTCGACATCCGTAACACAATCTACAAACTTGCAAAGCTGGTGCAATGGATCTCACAAAAGGAGATCAACGTAGACTCCATACCATTCGCCAAACTAAATGCTGCGGAGCTTGTGTGCATGTTTGAGAAACATTTTCCTACTACCATGCTAACCATTCAGGTGCATCTTCTTGTTCACATAGTTGATGAGGTGGAAATAGCTGGCACAGTTTATTCCAGATGGATGTTCTTCTTAGAACGTTTCATGAAAACGCTTAAGGGATATGTGCGTCAAAAGGCACGTCCGGAGGGTAGCATGGCAGAAGGTTGGTTGGTATCAGAGTCCCTAGTGTACATTGGAGAGTGGCTAGACGGATTTGATAAAGCCCGGGACACGCTATGGCGAACCATAGATGATGAGCGCATATCTGGGATTGTCATGTGCAATCTCGGTGTTGAGAAGAAGATGACGGAAGATCTAGAGGCTAAAATCAACCGATTTTGCATGCTTCACAATCCAGTGATGCAAAAGTGGATTTCACAATATGAGGATGCAAAGCAAGAGCGACAAAGGGCACGAATCGAGTGGAGACGGGGAAGACGACCACCGATGCACTATCCAGCGGTTCTGGAGAGCCTACCAACCTTCATGAGCTTAAGATGGTTGCACAACCAATTGAAAAGCGCACAACAATGCGGTGACGAAGTGACTGAGGAAGAGTGGGAGTACTCTCGGGGTTGCGCGACCAAGGTAAGTTTGCAATGTACGACTAGCAAGTGACTTTATTTATAAACGTTTGAATGGCCACTCATAATCTTTGTTCGTTGTAGTATAAGTCATACACAGCAGCATGGTGTAAAGGTCCACATTTTAGGGTGGAACGAATCGACAAAAAGCGTTTTATTCAAGATTGTGGAATCATGGCAAAATTTGAACAGTCTAGTCGACTACGTTCCTCTGATGCAGATCCTGTGGTGGCAGAACTCACTTACTTCGGCACGCTGCAAGAGATTTTGAGGATCGATTACAGAGGATTTTTTGTCGACTTGTTCGACGTGCAATGGTTCAAGATAATCATGGAGGGTCGCAACGCTACTGTGCGTAGAGGAGAGTCTGGTTTTCTTGAGGTGGATTCTACTAAGAAATGGATTGACCTAAGAGACTTTCGTACTACCCGAGCATTGTGAACAAGTAAGTATGTAAATAGTTAACATCCCCCTTTTACAAGTTATGTGCTTGAAAGCTCTCATGTAAGTTATGTGGCTCTGGCAGGTAATATTTCATCCTACAAAGTCTACATCAAACTGGTGGTACGTCATAGAGGTAGCCCCTCGTAGTGCAAGGACGTATGAAGGCTACCATGTGCCAATCACAACGGCATCAATGGAGGAGATCAGAGAAGATGCTCAATCAGAAGCCGCTGCGGTGGTGCCAGACGAGCATCAAGATGCTACTACTCTATATGGGGTGCATGTAGAGGAGCTACAAAATGAAACAGAGGATATGTGTTTAAACGGAGAGCTCTATATAGATATAGGAAGTTATGCTGAGTTATGCGAGGATGAGAGAGAGATCTCTTAAAGCCACAAATATTGTATTTGAACAATTTTGCTCCGTGTTGTAAAAGCTCTGGCTCTCTAAGTACCTTCCATGGTGTATAACGCTCTTTTCTACTCGCGCTCACATCTTTTGATTGAAAATTCTGAGTTTTCGACTTGCCTCTTCTATCACTCAATTCATTGCGTCATTGTATTTATATGCGTCATTACGTCATTGTATTTAATGGTCTTTGCGTCATTGTCTACTCTATTCATTCAATACTAAGTTTAAATATTCGTGTGTTTAATGCAAGTATGGATGATGAGGAGTTTCTTTCTTCTTTGTCACCGCAGCAGAGACAGTGGTACGTGGAGCGTCATCGCTCTGGCGCATCATCGCGCGTTCCTACTCCATCCACATCTCCCTCTCTTTCGGAGCATTCGACGTGCTCTGAAGCTTCGGCGTCGACGAGACGAGCTTCACACTCGTCTAGACACCGGCGCTCTAGTGGTGGCGGTGGCGGTTGTTGTGGGGATTCCGCCACCGATGCCTCCACACCGCCTCGTGTTCGACGAGGCTCTTTACCCTCCCCTTCTTTGCCCGCCCCCACACTAGCCACAGCATCGCCATCTACGCCAGGTTTTGCACGGATGACTGTTCCTAGAAGCTACACACCTCTACCTACTCCGCCAGGAGCCACCCCACTCGACACTCCTCGCTTCGGGGCCCAGACGCCGGTGGAGACACCTGACGTCCGTACCCCCATCGACACACCGCTAGAGACCCCTGCGGGGACACCCAGGTTCACGCGTCACCAGCCAGAGGGCTTGTCTTACTCCGTCAACTTCAGCGACGGCATCATCATGGATGATGACGGCAAGAAGGTGATCTCGCATATGCGTGGTCTTTGCTCTCAGCTGTTTAGACACTACATACTAAACAAATGGAGTGAAGTACCAAGTGATTTAAAAAACAGAGTCATCAGCATACTTCATGATGAGTTTCCCGTTCCAACACGGGATCAGCGCTTTAATGAAGACCTGATGAAGATTCGAATGCGCGAATACTGCAAACACAAGCGTTCCGAAGTGCAAAAAGCAATCAAGAATGGGTGGAACAGGTCAGATTGGCTAGCCAAAGAAGATTGGAAGAATGCGAAGAAAGCAGCGCGCGAGAATCCCGACAAGTGGAAGCAACAAAAGGATGCAGCCAGAGTGCGAGTAGAGGCAGGGAGCTCGCACCACTTGGGGAGCGGTGGATGGGCATCATTTGAGGCCGATTTTGTAAGTGTTTTCGCATTGCTCTTTATGTTCGATAGTTTAGGGTTTATGAGTTTTTTAATTCTAACATAATAAAATCTTTGTATGTTTTGACAGTGGTCGATGACAGGATGTGATCCCACACCGTACGAGCGCGAGTACGCAGGCAGGAAGGGCTTAAACGCCCTGATGGACATTCTCAGTTCTCGCGGCGGCATGGTTAGTATTAGGGTTTACTCTTTTCTATTTTCTGTATTGTTTTATAAATGTCGTTATATGTTTATACTTACTGAAAGCTGTCTTATTGTCTTTTTTTGCAGAATCCGACAGATACGCCGCTTGGACGCGATGAGACGTCTGACTAGACGACATCAGTTTAGCCGTAGCTAGATAGCATTAGTTTAGGGTTTCTCATAGCTTATGTATCATGAGACGGATTTTATACGTCTTTTTGAACCATGTATATTATTACATTTGTCACCGCAGTTCCTTTTGCCAATCAATTCTTTATGCCTATGATGTTGTACAATTGTCATTATTACATTTTCCAATCAATTCATTTTGCCTATGATGTGTACAATTGTCAATTTTGCAAACAATGCGTCTTGTGGGTGACTATTTTAGGTCTATTATCTACCCTCGCACTTTTTTTAAAAAGTGAATCAAGTACAATATGGTTGATGGGTGGCAGGGCATTCAATGTCCTGCCACCAAAAAAAAATTCTCTCGGGTGTCGCTATTTATGGCTTTGTAGCGTCGCTATGAGCGTTGCTATAGTCTTCTGTGTAAACGTCGCTATGAGCGTCGCTATATAGCGACGCTGTTAGCGACGGTGTTAGCGACGCCGGGGGTTATAAAAACCCAGTGTATTTCCGTCGCTAACAGCGTCACAAGAGCACACAACCTCTTGTAGTGATTGTTTTTCCTTAGATTCAGGCGACACTGGATCGGTAACGCGGCTAATGGAGTGTCGTTTGTTAGAAGCATCTATTTTTGCATAAATGTGACGTTCAGGTCGTTAACCCGGCCGTACAAACGTCATATAATTTGTATGTGCATTTGCAATTAATTTTTTAAGTATTAAGTATATGAAATACTTGGTCGGTAATGCGGCTGTGAAGAGTATTTCATATACAAAATGTATGAATTGTTTGATTTTGTTGTTTTTAATTGTCCATTTGAAATTATATACTAGCTAATCATATTCAAAAGAATACTTTATTCATCAATCATTGCTATTTTATATGTTCCATTTATATAAATTACATGTAAAAAAATATTTGCACACAAATTACATGTTTAATATTCTTTTTTAATCTTTTTAAAGGACTCTCAAGCATTATCGCTATTTTTAATGCTTCATTTAATTCTTTTGTATCTATTTAAAGAGCATCAATTATCGTCGCTTTTTTATTGCTACATTTACATAAATTCTATGTAAAAAAGTGTGTGAACACAATTTGCTAGTCTAATTTGTATACTTCCAATGTTTTAAATGTTTTTGAAGTTTTTAAGTTGACGTGTGCTTTGTTTGAATTAGTATGTGCGCACGAAGAAAAATATAAGTTAAAAATTCAATACATGCTGAAATGTGCCAAACTGTTAACATGTATTGTTTGATCTGAATTAAGTTCTTAATAACCACTTGTTTGAACTGCTTTTTACACGTGTAACAGATTGCAATTTTAAGTGAAGATTATTTCAATTTTTATCAATATTTCCTTGCACATTTGTTAAAGTCTTCAAGTGGTGGTTAAGAGTTTACCTGAGATAGTGTGAGAGTGTTAGTTTCATTCGCAACCATGATTTTGTATTTGATATGCTGTTTTTCTATTGTCCAGTGCAAATATGACGCCAGATCAAAAGAAATGTATTATGCGTACCATTCATAAAGAATGTATTTTGGAAATCTCATCATGTGTAGATGATCGCATACAACAGATTAGTGAAAGCGATATCTACATCAAAGACATCACTAGCGCTATATGGGAGAACACAGAGCACAGGTTGCAACTTGAAGGCCAATACGAGTTGTTGCTTCCAGCTGGGATACGAAAATTTGACCCCCACCACAAGGTCAAGACAATGTTGGGCAATATGAAAGTATGTTGCAGAGACTTTCGAAGTTAGTGGAGGCTTTGGGAAAAAGAGATTATGGATGTGATTGAGAGGATATTTAAATGACAAATTTGAAATGACTAAAGATAATTGACTCAATTAGGTGAACCACTTCAAACTAGATAATACACTTCAATAAAAAAAAGAATACACTCGACAAGACATATGTATATCATAGGAATGTTTAAATCCGATAAAAGTATGTTTTGAGCACCAGTTTATACCCACACCCCGTTTTTGGTCACCATTATATACCCACCGATCCCCCCTCCCCCCTTTTTAAACCAGACTTATGGGTAAAACCGAAAAAGATTTTTGACCCGATGCTCTTCCCTATACCCTATAAGTGACGCACATCTCACTTGCCTCTTGTAACTAAAGTGTTATCAAACCAAATGACTTCTCTACCTACTAGTCTCAAATAATTTCCTAAATCTTATGCGTATCTTGTGTGTTATCGTTCCTGCTCGCGTAAAAATAATTTCTGCCTACCAAAAGTTGATATTATCCTAATTTTACAACTCTCTTGTAAATTATTATTTTAATCCGCCCCACTCAGCAAGCTCACACATGATTGCTCCTCTCTCTCCGTTTCACCCTAACAAAAAGGACCCTTCTTTTCTAATAACTAACTCACTCAAGAAAAGTTCACACCTTTTTTAACCTTTCAAAATTGAAATTTGGTTTCCCACCTATTTTGCTCCCTCCCAAAAACTTGCACTCAACCTCCCCTACTTAAACAACCCTCACACTCCTCTCCCAAAAAATCTTCTTCCCTCTCCAAGCTCCCTTGGAATACCGTTGATGAGCTCTCTAAAGAGCTAAATGCGTTTGGTCCTATAATCCTTCACCACACCCCTCCCCCCCCCCTTTTTTCCTAAACTCCCTTCTCCCTATCCCGTAATCAAATTAGAGTGTTCTACACGCTTGGTCGTCATCTTTGAGAGTACAAGGGTACAAGCAAACCCTTTAAAGCCTTTAAGGACTCAACCCAAACCTTACTCTGACAAATTTATTTCACACACATTTTATTGTACTTGTTTTTGCAGGCAGGGTACCCTTGCAAAGCTAGAACTTAGCAAAACCCTTTAGATTTTTTAGGCTTCTCTGCCCTCCTTCCCAACACTCACCCTCCGTCTGCCAAAACTCCTCAACTCAAACTCTCCCTCGCAACGGCTCCACCTACGGAATGAATGAGATATACACCTCTGACCAACATGCTTAGCTTGAAGTGGATTAAACCCTGGCAACCTTATTCACACTAATTATTAGCGATTTGCATCCAACCCTCCTACAGCCCCCCACTCACAAGCAACACGAACATAGCTCGCACTAAGCTGCTCTCATAGCACCTGCATCGCAGCACCTGCTTTGCCTACACCTACTTCGCCTACACTAATCATAGCCTACACACTACACCTACACTACTCATCACCTGCAACACCTGTAGCACCCCCATACTCGGCATCACCTGCACACATCCGCTACTGCGTGCTTCACCCTCATAATTGGCATCACCTGCACGCATCTACAACAGCCTGCATCGCCCCCTTACTCAGCATCACCTACATGGCACTTATTTCACCTGCACGCATCCATAACAGCCACAGCACCTACGGCGCCCCATTCAGCCCCCATTAAACCTCTTGTCTAGAGCAACGCCCCATTCAGCCCCCATTAAACCTCTTGTCTAGAGCAACGCCCCATTCAGCCCCCATTCAACCACTAACCACTAAACTCAAACCAAGGGAACTCCAAAGCAAACCGAGGCTCACACGCTTACTTGCGCGCGTACACACACACACACATGCTTTTCTAAATCCTTCGCTGCTAACACCAACACACACACACTTTCACAGACCCTCGCAAACTACAACTGCAGTATAGTCACTGTGTTTGCATACACCTACACACAAGGTTACAACTCTAATACACCTTCACACACCCTCGCTTTTACAGCTTCAGCAGCCTCAGACGTATTAAGTGGGTCCTTGCACGGAGCTAAACTCCCTATACCACCCAAGTCACCCGACGTGGCAAGCCTACCATGGAGGACTACACCTACGAAGACTTTGCAACCAATGCTCAATGCCACAACTCGCCATCAAAACTACCACCATGGAATCTTTCTCACCAACGAAAAGTCAACATAGCTCCAGGGCCAATATTAATAATCCGGAACTCACCTTAGAAATCTCTAAAGCCTTCGACCCCCTCACCTTAGACCCTTACAAAATCATCACGGAAGAGCTCGAACACCTTCCCGAGGACTCTTTCGATTTCGCAATCAACCCACAACAAACTAGACCCCAAAATGAAGAAGAAGAAGAAGATGGCGAAGCAAACTCCCCCGTCCAACTTAGTCTTAGCCCGGAAGAAAACTTCGCCCCACCCGCACCCACCAAACCTTACAAAAAATCGGCATCTAGCCTCCAAATTTCCCTCAATACCATCAAACCTAATCCACCAAGCCTGAAGCCCTCATCATCCACCTTAAAACTTAAACCCTCTCCTCCGAACTGCGGTCATGCCTCTCCCCCTTCCTACTTGGATCACACCCAACAACAACACATGATACCCCCCTCTCTATCCCTTAGAAAACCAAAGGAGTTTGAAGACATCCTATCATCCTCCTTTGCCGAATTTCAAAAACTACACAAAAAGAAGTGCAAAACTACAATCTTCATCACTCACTTGGAGGAGTTACATAAGCAACAATTGGCTCCTAATAGCCTCAACATGAAACCACCCCGTCTACAAATTGAAGACACACAAGCTCAAACTCTTCTTAACGCAAAATTTACCGCTCTCACTATCCAATATCAATTGGATTGCACCCAAGCCCTTATTTTAGCCAACAAACTCCTCCTCCAAAATGTCAACACCGAATTAAAAAACTACCACGCTAATGTGGACAACCGTCTCTCTAGCCTCACAACAAAACGCACACACATCTCCCTACCCCTAATCTCTACCCTAGAGTGGCAATGCCACTTGAAAGAATGGAAGAATTCGAGTCTTCAACACTTCCTCTCTCTCATGCAAACACACATACTCAACACCCACCTAACCACCGTCAAAGAAGAAGAAGCAAAGAAGGCTAGAAAGCAAACCATTATCGCTACCCTTGAAGAAATAAACCATCTTCCCAAAGAAGAATCTATCAAAGAACTTGTGGAGCGTGAGGTATTCAAACAAATGAAACACCTTCCCTCTTCCAAAATCACCCTCAACAAAAACCCTCCAATCTCTAATCCTTGTCCCACCTTACCTAAATCATCCTCTCTTCATACATCTTCCAAAGCCCCCTTTTTTCCACCAAGAGCCTCTCTCCCCTCTAAAACAACCAAATTCGGTCCAATCATCAAATCCAATAAATCACATTCTTATCATCTCTTCCTCAATAAAGCACAACCTCATCACCCTTTCCCCCAATCCACAACCAAACCATTTCAAAAAAACTCTCCCACTAGCTCTCCCCCTAGTTCTCCCCTTTCCAAGAAGCGTAAATTCCCTCTCTCACACTACTCCAAAGAGCCTACCATGCCGCCTAAATATCCTCTCAATCACATCCATAATCTCTTTTCCCCAAAGCCTCCACTTCAAATCCCCTCTCTTCTTCATGTAACAATCATGTGCTTCATCCTAATTGCAACTCTTTGGATTTGGGAAAAGGAAAAGGGAGGAGGGACTAGGGCTAACCCACCCAACTTCATGGGTACATTTACTTTTTGATAAGCCCCCCCTCCTCCCTACACTTTGGATGCTCAATAGCTCTCCTTCACCTCAATCGACTATGACTTCTCCCAACCCGTTGGATCACCACAAACACGACCCCAACTCTACATACATTAAAGATAGGAAAAGGAGAAAATTTTGGCTCCCTCTTACCAACCCACATGCATACAAGCTCAAAATTTTTGGTAAGCAACTGGCCTACTCTTTTGATAATGCCGTGTCTTTCAATTTTGTGCACAACCTCACCTGACGCAACCTCACTTTTAATGAAAATAAATGTTTAAACCTAGGTCTCAAATACATCCCACCCCCTCCTAATTCTACACCCAAAACCCTCATAGAAGCACACAAGACCTTAGAAAAGAAACTACAACTTAAAGAGTTTTTCAAAACCAAAGAAACACCCCCCCCCCCCCCCCCCCGGTGTCTCCATATAAAATTCCCAACCCCTATTGGAAACCACCTAAACAAAATCCCACTCTAGAAACTATCTCCAAGTTAAACCTTCTTCACCTTCAACAACAATTGGAATCCTACAACACTCCTGAGTCCTTGCTCAAAACCCCCCAAATTTGTACATCTAGCCCTAAAATCTCTCTCAATAGACAACTCCATTGTCATCAAACCCGCCAAAAAAAACCTTGGACTCACTATTCTCTCCAAAGAATCATATGAAAATGAGGCACTTAGACAACTCAATGACCCCATCACCTATCAACCAATCACCCCACCTTCTCATAATTACTTAGTCTCTCTCCTCTCTACCATCATACATAAATACACCCTCCTGCCCATGGAAAAACGTGCCTTCATCCTTGCACCCCTCTCTAAACCTTTCAAACCTTGCCAAATCTACTTTCTTCCTAAATTTCATAAACCTTCCCTGGTTGCAAGACCCATTTGTTCCTACAAAGGCTATCTCTTTGAAAATGCATCCAAATGGCTCCACATGGAGCTATACCCGATTCTCTTAGATAAAAAACAACACCTAAAAGATTCCCTCTCCCTAATCAAAGACCTACACAATACTGGTTCTCCACCAATCTCTCTCCTCTTTACCTTTGATGTAAACTCCCTATACCCTAGCATCCCCATAGACCAAGGACTCCATGTCCTAAAAACAACCATTTGAAAGCACTTTGACCCTCCAAAAATCAACTTCATCATGTCTCTCTCTACCCTCATCCTCACACAACACTACGTCGGGTTCAAAAACAAAGTTTTCAAGCAAATCAAGGGCACAACTATAAAATCAAATTTTGCCGTAGTCTACGCTTGTCTCTTCCTTTGCCACATAGAGTCCCAGTCCTCACTCCTTCATAACCCAAACCTAGCATATTTTAAAAGGTTCATTGATGATGCCTTTGGAGTATGGACATGCCCTTTAGAATCGTTAACAAATACCCTCAACACATATGCAGGAACATTGCATGAGCACATCAAAATTATCCCCTGTATCTCTACCAATCAAGCCACAATCCTAGACATACACATCTTTAAGGGGCCCAATTTTCTAGCTCATGGCATCCTATATTCTAAACGCTACGAAAAACCCCTAAATTCTTTCCACTACATACCATGGATATCTTTGCATCCAAGCCACCAAAAAATAGCCTTCATCAAATCAGAACTCAGAAGATACATTGTGAGGGAAAGCTCCTTTGAACACTACCTAGCCACAAGGAACCTCTCTTTTATCAGACTTAGGAAAAGAGGCTATCCTAGGGAAATGCTCCTTAGGATTTCTAACTCAATCTCCTATTTGGAAAGAAATAACCTCTTGAATAAACCCTCTCCAATCAGAAAACCTCCCCCAATCATTTTCAAATTACCTTTTACCCTAGAAACTAGAAAACTAAAACCCTCCTTATTAATTGGAAAACCTATACATCAAGCTTTCCAAAACTCTCCTAACCTCTCCCACTTGGAAAAGCCCGTCACATGTTGGACCACTGGACCTAGCTTACACACACTCCTTAAAAAACAATCCTAATGCATAACAAGGTCAACATGCCTAAACTTACCCTCGTTTGATTTGCTTTACAATTTGTATGGGATAATGGTACCACTAATTCGGTTCATTCTTCATTGCATGACTCCCTAGGAGATCAAACCTTCCCCCTCCTCTCCCCCCCCCCCCTTCTCTTCCTTCCCCCTTTTGGTCACCAGTTTATACGCACACCCCGTTTTTGGATACCATTATATACCCCACCCAGCGTTCTTCTTCCCCCTTTTTCCTGGGCACGAGTTTATACCCA
The DNA here is from genome assembly GCF_014529385.1 of Adiantum capillus-veneris. Lineage (NCBI taxonomy): Eukaryota > Viridiplantae > Streptophyta > Polypodiopsida > Polypodiales > Pteridaceae > Adiantum > Adiantum capillus-veneris. Next base: position 104,142,370 of record NC_140959.1, read on the forward strand.
CACCCCGTTCTTGGTCACCATTATAAACCCACCCATCCCCCCCCCCCCCCCCTCCCTTTTTAACCAGACTTATGGGTAAAACCAAAAAAGCTTCTTGGCCCGATGCTCTTCCCTATACCCTATAAGTGGCACACATCCCACTTGCCTCTTGTAACTAAAGTGTTATCAAACCAAAGGACTTCTCTACCTACCGGTCTCAAATAATTTCCTAAATCTTATGCGTATCTTGTGTGTTATCGTTCCCGCTCGCATAAAAATAATTTCTGCCTACCAAAAGTTGGTATTACCCTAATTTTGCAACTCTCTCATAAATAAATAAAAAAATAACTCGCCTTGCTCAGCAAGCTCACACATGATTGCTCCTCTTTATCCGTTTCACCCTAACAAAAAAGACCCTTCTTTTCTAATAACTAACTCACTCAAGAAAAGTTCCCAAAAACTTGCACTCAACCTTCCCTACTTAAACAACCCTCACACTCCTCTCCCAAAAACTCTTCTTCCCTCTCCAAGCTCCCTTGGAATACCATTGATCAGCTCTCTAAAGAGCGAAACGCGTTTGGTCGTATAATCCTTTACCACACGACACCCCCCCCCCCCCTTTTTTCCTAAACTCCCTTCTCCCTGTCCCATAATCAAATTAGAGTGTTCTGCACGCTTGGTCATTATTAACATTGTAAGTTTTGCATAAATGTGACGTTCAGGTTGTTAACCCAGCCGTACGAACGTCATATAATTTGTATGTGCATGTGCAATTAATTTTTTAAGTATTAAGTATATGAAATACTTGGTCGGTAATGCGGCTGTGAAGAGTATTTCATATACAAAATGTATGAATTGTTTGATTTTGTTGTTTTTAACTGTCCATTTGAAATTATATACTAGTTAATCATATTCAAAAGAATACTTTATTCACCAATCATCGCTATTTTAAATGTCTCATCTATATAAATTACATGTAAAAAAATATTTGCACACAAATTACATGTTTAATATTCTTTTTTAATCTTTTTAAAGGACTCTCAAGAATTATCACTATTTTTAATGCTTCATTTACATAAATTCTCTGTAAAAAATTTAAATGCATAAAATTTTTATGTTAAATATTCTTTTGTATGTTTTTAAAGAGCATCAATTATCATCGCTTTTTGATTGCTAAATTTACATAAATTCTATGTAAAAAAGTGTGTGAAAACAATTTGCTAGTCCAATTTGTATACTTCCAATGTTTTAAATATTTTTGAAGTTTTTAAGTTGGTGTGTGCTTTGTTTGAAATAGTATGTGCGCACGGAGAAAAATATAAGTTAAAAAGTCAATACATGCTGAAATGTGCCAGACTATTAACATGTATTGTTTGATCTAAATTAAGTTCTTATAAACCACTTGTTGGAACTGCTTTTTACACGTGTAACAGATTGCAATTTTAAGTGAAGATTATTTTCAATTTTTATCAATATTTCCTTGCACATTTGATAAAGTCTTCAAGTGGTGGTTAAGAGTTTACCTGAGATAGTGTGAGAGTGTTAGTGTTATTCGCAACCATGAATTTGTATTTGATATGGTGTTTTTCTATTGTCCAATGCAAATATGACGCCAGATCAAAAGAAATTTATTATGCATGCCATTCGTAAAGAATGTATTTTGGCAATCTCATCATGTGTAGCTGATCGCATACATCAGATAATTAGTGAAAGCGATATCTACATCAAAGACATCACTAGCGCTATATGGGAGAACACAGAGCATAGGTTGCGACTTGAAGGTCAACACGAGTTGTTGCTTCCAGCTCGGATACGAAAATTTGACCCCCACCACAAGGTCAGGACAGTGTTGGGCAATATGAAAGTATGTTGTAGAGACTTAAAGGAAGATATCCCACCTGCCTATGACATGTCAAAATTAGAGCTCTAGGATAAATTGTGGGGAGAACAGAAGGTAAAGATGAAGCGTGTGAAAGCGGAGGACCAAGCACCCTTACCCAAGAGATTGAAGATGGCCCAAGATGCGCAAGCATCTTTGGGAGGTCGATTCGATGCCAGCGGCACCGACACAATCATGCGCACTCCTTTGAATGCAAAGTGTGCTCATTTTGTCGGCATCCCTCACGAAGCCTTGGTAGCAGGTATGAGGATTGGAGCAGGCTCCTTCGGTGTGTGCACATTGTACACCATCAAAGGCATTTCATTTTTTCCAGACCACATTACATATGTGGAAAAATGTTACAAGGGAGGGAGTGAGACGAAATTTGACAGCTTTCAAACAGAGAGAGGAATGCAAACGCTTCACCCCTCCATTGTAAGGTGCATTGGGTTTTCTACAGAAGCTCCTTGGATCAAGATATTCCCATACTACAAAGGAGGTACCGTGGGCGACATGATGTGTCGCTTACCATTCGCTCACGGATTGTTCAAACAACATATACACATGTACAACACGGCTGGAGGTCATTGCCTGTAGCAAATCTTCCTGTAAGCGAGATAGGCACGGTGCGGATCAAAGCAGTGATCGAGCAGATGCCAGTAATTTGTCATGGCTTAATCGATGGGGTTGTGGCTTCCCACTTGGCCAGTACAGTTCAGAGTTACCTGCACCCATTCAACGTAATGTTGGACTTTACTCGTGCCAAAAAACCCTGTGTCAACATCATTGATTGGTGTATGATTCTCAGTACATCAGCTAAGCACGTAGCAAATAATTACCTACATTCCCTGCTCTCTCTGCAGTTTTGAATGCAGAGAGAGCAGGGAATGCCGACATGGCTAAGCGACCGTGGATTGCTCACGAACTATATGATCCACAGTGCACAGATGCATACACAAAAGCGAGCGACATTTATGCATTGGTGTACCTATTCAACATGCTAGCAGATTTTTGGAGTGTAGTGAGAAAAGTTTATTTTCCAGAAGAAATTTTTCACCACCCGGACGAAGATGTTATCAGGGCTATTCGAATTAAAGTAGATTGTTGGATGAAGTTAAAAGAGCGGGACCAAAGAAGGAATGCTTCTGACATGTTGATATTTTTCAAAGAACATTTAAAGAAAGACCCTAACCCTATCCAACGTCCACTTGTTGAACTTGCACCATCATTTTATCCGATTTAAACATTTCTATGATATACATATGTCTTGTCCAGTGTATTCTTTTTTTTATTGAAGTGTATTATCTGGTTTGAAGTGGTTCACTTAATTGAATCAATTATCTTTAGTCATTTCAAATTTGTAATTTAACTGTCAGTATTTCAAATTTTCCTTGTGGTTCAATTAGTCGCATTTGTTGTGGTTTGATTTAATGGATTCCGCGCAGTGTTCCAATGAGTGAGAATATATATTTGCCAATGATATTGAATATTTTTCTATCTGTTGACTGCAGCTCTAAGAGAAAATGGCCGATGAAGAACAAGATATTGGCCCTGATGATCAACAACAAGCGGCTGTTAATGCATTTCAGTGCATGAAGTCTCTGGCACGCGGTATGTTGGCACAACAAGCAACGCATATTGCTCGCCGACTCTCCAAGTGGGCAAATCCAAACCATACGCAATGGTAAGAGATCAATAAATAAGTGAAAAAGGACATGATCAAGACAATATGGCCATGTGAGGATGCAGAGATTAAGAAAGGAAGGTGAAGGGTTTGGAAGTGCAACCATGATGAGATCAAAGATAACGCTAAGAGTATTTATTTGGAGGTTTATGGCCATCCCCTGCACAGTGCAGATTGTGCGCTATATTTTGCAAAAATGTTATAAGTTCACTTTGTGCAACAGCGAAGTAGACTTCTCGTCAAAGGAGACAGTTGTTGTCACTCATGATTTAAGGGAGAGTTGTGTCACTTTCACCCGAGATGAGCTGGCATTGATAGTGGAAGGTACTGCCGAACTACAGTTAAAAAGAGAGAAGGATATTTACACGACACATTTGGCAGAGAAAGATGCAAAAACAACACGGCTTTCTATAGCTACTCAAACACCGCAACCCTCACAAGTCCGGATGGAGAAAAGCATTCATCGCTTAAGTCAGGACGTTCAAAATCTGACATAGCGAGTGAATCCAACACCAGTACAAGGGACACACATCAGTCACCTTGTCTTGCATCCGGAGTTGGTCCCCTCGTCTACTTCAGATGCATCCTCATCTTCCCAATGCCCAGTTTTCTACAAGAATTTTGATGGATGGAGTGGATATTATACATTGACATGTAGTCATTATTATCATTTAGTTTGTCTTATTCATTTGATGCAAAACAGTAGTCGATGTGCAATCTGTTCACAAGATATTCCACAAGGAGTATATATTATGTTTGGCATGGCAAATGAATATGAATTCAAGCGAACATGCCCGGATACCCCTAGCACAATTAGAAATCTGTTTGATGAGCAAGATGTTGCTTCAGGGCAACACAATTGAGATCGACAAACTATGTACTATCGCGAGTATGAAGCATTGTAATTACTCAAAATACATTTGAATACAAAGTCTTTTACAATGGTTTTTGACATTTACTCATTCTACTCTCAAGCTACATTGAATCAGTTGAGTTGTTATCTGGTTCTAAGTCTAAGTGTTGTGGTTCTCCTTGTAATTTAACCTCCACATCTATTATCAAGTTCTCTTCTATTTCATCTACAGTGCATTGAGATACACCAACATTGAAGTCTTCTTCATCTTCGTTTTGACAATCATACAACCAACCTTTCAAAGTAGACATATAAATAATCATTATGATAATAATTGCATAGAGAGATTCATAGCATTGTTATAGTTATTATGCCATGCATAGACTACATTGCAATGTGTATGGTTGCTCACAATATAGGTGATCGATATGTGGATTGACTAGCGTGCATTGAAAATCTCATATTGTGCATCATAGTTACTTTTATATTGAATGGTTTTTAAATTATAATATATATTGAAAATAAGAAAAATGTTTCAAAAATTTAACATCTTGTTCTTTTGTCTTCAGTTCTAATTTAAAAGCAATGGAGCAAAATGTGGGCACAAGTGGTACGAAGAAGCCAAAGAATAAAAAATCTCCTGGCAAAGAGTGGGATTATTCTCACAACATATGCGGCCAATATATGGAGTGGCAATGTAAATTTTGTCACACAACAAAATCAGGCGGTACACCACGTATTAGGGATCATTTTTTTGTGTAGCGCTAAAAACGGTTGTAAGAAATGTGAACATTCTGAGGCACCTACAGTTTCAAAGATTTTGAGAGAAGAGCTCGAGATATATAGCTCTGTGCCTTTGAGTTAAAAGCTCCCATAGCGAATTATTAACTCTGTAGATCCTGTAGTGACGCCAACTAACCTTGGAGACCAACCTGCGCAAGGAGAGGAAATTCCAAACAGTGTTCCTTTTAAACGTCACAATGAAGGTGTCAAATGCGTCAAAAATCATTACATCAAAGCTTTCGAGTGCAGTCTCTAGAAGAAGCACAAACTGTACTCGCCAAAACAATATTCTTTACTGGAAGTGCTTTGGTCATGGTAGACAGCAATCATTGGAAGGCTGCTTGGAAGAAAATCGGTGAGTTTGGTCTAGGATTTTCAGCTCCCTCTTATCACACGATAAGAAATGTTTTCTTGGACAAATGTTACATCGAAGTCAGAGAGGGTGTTGGCAAAATAATACTTGGGAATATTTCGCTTTCAGGATGTACGATTGTGAGTGATGGCTGGTCAAATGTTCAGAGAAGACCGTTGATCAATGTAATGCTCGTTTGTCCAAGGGGAGAAACGTTTATAAAGACGATTGATAATTCTAGTGCAATTAAAATTGGCAAATATATTTCTGAGGTCTTGATTAATGTAATTAAAGAAATTGGTGTTGAACATGTCATTCAAGTAGTCATGGACAACGCAAAGAATTGTAAAAATGCCAGTAAATTAATAAAGAAGTGCTTTCCACACATTTTTTCCAATGGTTGTAATACACACAGCTTGAACTTGGTGCTGAAAGATTGGTACACTACTAGAGAAAAAACCAAAATCGGTTATGTGCACACTTTTATACCTTGGAATCACTTCTCCACAATAAATGTGTTGTGATTGACACATTCAACTGCGCGGCCTTTGATGAATGGAAGCTTGAGCAGAAAGAAAAAGTGAAAGATAAAATTACATGTCTACATGGCAATGTAAACAAGGTTTCTTGGTGGTGGAGTGTAATGGATTCATACCATGTAATGATGCCCGTTATCTTCGCGATCCGCAATCTTGATCAAAGGGTGCCAAACTTAGGCAAAGTGTGGATGACATGGTGGTCACTCCAGCAGAGTCTTGAAAATCCTGAAGAGCTGAAAGAGTCTGTAGTAGAGAAGGAGTAGCGATTACCATTCTCTGGCAAACAACGAAAATTTTTGGCTAAGTATTTTCATGCAAGATGGAAGAGCGCTTATAGTCCACTCTATAGCGTGGCTTACATGATCGATCCAGAGTATTGGAATTTAGATCTAATGTCCAATACAGAGGCGGTAGGCGATTTCTATGATGTGGTCAACACGTTCTACTCCAACATTCAAGACCAAATTAATTGCATCAAAGAATTGAGTGCATTTAGATTAAAAGAAGGTCCTTTTGCGAATGATTTTGTACAGGTAATGGCAAAAGAGCAACCTGCATGGAAGTGGTGGATGATGAATGGTGGAGAGCATTGCTCTACCTTACGTCCCCTTGCAATGAAAGTACTCGCACAATGTGCGACAAACTCAAGTTCAGAGAGAAACTGGAGTATGTACAAGTATGTTCACAAAATTATTCGCAACAGACTATTAGCAGACAAAGCAAAAAAATTCGTGTATATGTATTGCAACAAAAAGATACTGAATCACATTGAAAGTGCTGATAAAATCTTCAATATAATCACTCAATTGAGGACTACTTGTACCCAATGAAGGATTGTAGCCCACCCATGCAACCAATTCAATATATAAAAGCTATTTTAACCCAATCAAGGATTATAGCTCTTATATTGTGGAGTGACAAATGTAAATCAGCTCTAATGCAAGACTTCAAGGATCTTTATATGCCCAGTACACTAGTAGAGGTTATCCGACCCTTGACTATCGATTCGTCATTTACATATGCTCATCTTTTAAAACCAATTACAACCCTCATTTGGACCAATGGCTTCTTCGAAATGAGCATGATTCTCCAAGTTTTCAGTTGTTTTGGTTTTGTACCTTTATGTCGATAAACGAATTAAAAACTTTTTAGAAGTGGTTACCGAATTAAGAATCATGTTCAGCCCAAAAAAAGGACCCGTGTTTCTGTAACCTTAGGTCAATTCACAAGGAGATGACTATACCCGACACTCGGATACACGCCCCAAGGATTTGCCTAGCTAAAAGACCGGGATTAGCACACTATCTAATATATATAATTACTTCCACCGGGCTACTGCATATACCCGGCGGGCCCACCGAGAAAATGGAAAAGCCCGGCGGGCCTCATCGGGAATAATAGAAACCCCGGAGGGCTAACCGGCTCTATAGGTTTTTACAGGTCAAAATCAAAGTCACGTTAACAACAATTAACGTGATCACATGATTTGTTTGTGTAAATACTAGAGTTGTTGACGTAATCACCCGATCGTGATTACGTTAATGAAATCCCTGTCTGTCACGTGTTCTCTGTCTCTCTCTTGACGTCTGGGTGCCATGCAAGGATGAAACTCTGAAAGGGTGAGGCAGTGGGGAAAGAATACACATGGGCAGCAATAGCAGGTGACGTTTGGCCTCTCTCTTTTAGGCGGCGATATAGTTGGTAGTGTGGAAAGTGCATTGCACTTTACACCTAAGCTGTAGTTCAAACCTCACCAATGAAACCTTATCTCTACAACGGCTATATTCCTTATCCATGCCTATAAAACTCCCCTTTGTATTGTTCTAGTGCCGTTGAGTGTGATTCAAATTTGAATTTTTCTCCTCTACTTGGTGTCATCTCCCCCTTCCCTTCTCTCATATTACACTTCTCTCCTTTCTCTATCTCCCATATCTCTGTCTACTCTCTCTTCCTCTCCTCTCTCAATCTATCTTCTCATTGAACGAGTACGAGTGGAAGTGCGATGCGAGAGAGAGTGCGAGAAGAAGAGCATGACAATATGGTGAACTCGCTCTACTGTAATGTGTAGAGCATAGTGAGTTCTTATTAGGTTTTTACAAAAGAATATGTGTACATACCTGGCGTCCCGCCCACTTACCTGGGCGACCACTTTGGGCTTTATACCCCAACAACCTCCCACTTAAAGTCCAATGTGGTACTTTAAGTGTGAGAGAAGCTACTATACAAGCTACTATACAAGAGGTGTAGAGAAGTGATGTACTACCCTACACCTAACTGCTTGCGAAAATGCGCAAAGCTCTCTGAGGGAAGTCCTTTTGTAAGTAGATCAACAAGATTTTCTGTGGTGTGAACTTTGACAAGTTGAAGTTGCTTATCCTCAAGCATTTCCCTGATGAAATGATACTTCACATCCACATGCTTTGTCTTTAAGTGATAAACTGGATTGCGAGCCAATTGTATAGCACTTTGACTATCACAATATAACACAGGCATCTCTTCTTTGATTCCCAAATCTGTTACTAGTTGATTAAGCCAAATTTATTCTTTGCATGCCTCTGATGCTGCAACATATTCAGCCTCTGTAGTAGACTGAGTAACACAATCTTGTAATCTAGAACGCCATGATACTACTCCACCAGCCAATGTAAAGACATACCCTGACGTAGAACTTCGGTTGTCTAAGTCACCTGCATAATCTGAGTCTGTAAAACCCTTTACACTTAGCTCCTGACTCCCATAGCATATGCGCATACTCTTTGTAGCTTTCAGGTATCTCAATATTCCTTTCACTGCCTCCCAATGTTTCTTGCCTGGGTTTGACATGTATCGACTTACTACTCCCACTACAAATGCAATGTCTGGGCGAGTAGCAATCATTGCATACATCAAACTACCCACTGCAGACGCATATGGAATCTTATCCATTTCAGCCTGTTCTTCCTTAGACATAGGACAATCTTGTTTGCTAAGTTTCACATATGGTGGCAATGGAACACTCGATGCCTTTCCCTTCTCCATATTGAAACGTTGCAAAACCTTGTCAATATACTCTGTTCAGTGAGATAACCAAATCAACTTCTTTGATCTGTTTCTCTCAATGCGCATACCAAGTATATGACTTGCCTCACCCATGTCTTTCATGTCAAACGATTTTGCCATCTTTGACTTCAAAGCTGAAATTTCTTTCAAGTGCTTGCCAGCAATCAACAAGTCATCCACATACAAAATAAGGATCAGTCAACTGCCATCCTTAGCCTTCTTTGTATATAGACAGTGATCAAACTCACTACGTTTGTAGCCTTGAGAAAGCATAAACTTGTGGAACTTATGGTACCATGCCCTCGGTGATTGTTTTAAGCCATAAAGACTCTTTAACAACTGGCATACCAAATCTTCCTTGCCTTTCTCAACAAACCCTTCTGGCTGCTGCATGTAAATTTCCATATCTAAATCACCATGCAAGAATGCTGTCTTGACATCCATTTGGTGCAACACCAAATCTAATATGGCAACCAATGCAAGAAAGCATCTCAATGTATTCATCTTGACCACCGGAGAGAAGACTTCATCAAAGTCAATGCCTTGTTCTTGCTTAAAGCCCTTGGCAACAAGCCTTGCTTTGTACTTTGGCTGACTATCATGAGCGGTGATATTATACCTGTAAACCCATTTACAAGGTAGAGCCTTTTCGCCCTGTGGTAATTTAACTAGCTTCCATGTCTGGTTTTTATGCAGAGATGTCATCTCTGACTGCATGGCCAATTGCCAATTCCCGGAGTCCTTCATTTGCACTGCTTCCTTGTAACATGAAGGCTCATTGCAATCAGCCAACATGACATAGTTCATAGATGGAAGAAACCTATGAGGAGGTCGCATGATACGTCCAGATCTACGCACAATAGGTGGCTCAGGCTCAGCCACACCTGTGGTTCCAATCTATCCTGTCCTTGCTCCTCTTGAGCCCTGACATTTTGTGTTGCACGTGCAGGTCCATCTTCTTGGAAGACAACTCTTCTAATCTCCTCAACCCTCTATGGTTTAGAAAAGTGGCGACGTAGCCAGCATCATCAAGTACACCTGTGCTGATCAAGCTCTTTGTAATTGCGGGAACATGTCTCACATTCTTCAACGTGAAAGAAGAGCCATTCTCAAACTTCAATTGAACATCTCCAACACCTAAGATCTCACATGTCTGCCCATTGCCTAGCGGAACATGATCTTTAGTGGTCACATAAGAGGTAAACCACTCCTTGTTTGGAGACACATGAAGTGATGCCCCTGAGTCTATAATCCAGTCACTCAGTGCATTTCCATCTGATGCTGCTAGAAGAGCTGAGTCCATTGTATTCCTCAAGAAGTAGATGTCTCCTGACACTAGACTGTCATCCTCTGCAACAATGTTTGTCACATTTATTTATTGAATCTTCACTGAGGACTTGTTCTTCTCACCATGGTATTCTGCTTTCTCTTTGCCTGTTCCTGCTTTCCATTCTCCGCAGTCTCTTTTCATGTGACCCTTCTTGCCACAATGGTAGCATTCTATGTCACTCTTTCCTTTAGCACTGCGGGACTTGCTACGAGACTGATCCCTCTTTCCACCTTTGTACTTTTCTTTGGTCCTTCCCCTGACAACTAAGGCTATTCCTTTGCCTTTGTCCATTGTCTTTCTGTTGGTTTCTTCACTAAGCAGACTACCTTCTACACCTGCTATGGTCAAACCATCTGGAGGTGCAGAATTACTCAAAGCTGTGCGAAAAATGTCCCAACTTTCCCACAATGTGATCAACGGGAACATAGCTCTAACAGGTTCATCAAACTTGACACCTTGAGCTGACAACTGACTGTAGGTGGTGTTGAATTCATTCAGATGATTGGACATAGGGGTCCCTTCTTTCATCTTCAAGTCAACAAGCTTCTTAAGCCAGTATACCTGTGAAGCTGCACTCTGCTTCTCATAAAGATCACTCAGCTTTAACCATGCTTGATAAGCCGACATCTCGTCTGCTACATTGAAGTAAATGCTTTCTGCCAAAGTCAGCATAATGGTAGAAAGTGCCAATTCATCCATTTTGCTCCATTCATCTTCGTCCATATCTTCTGGTTTTATCCCCTTGAGCTTTATAGATTTTATCTGCTTCTTTTGTACCAACACGTGCCAAATCTGCTTCTTCCACAATGGGAAATTGGTTCTATCCAGCTTCTTGATATTGTAAAGAGCAGTGTCCTGTGATCCAGCTATAAGTACGCTTCACAGTAATTTACTTTCCTGGGAAAAATTAAGCAGAGTTTCCCTTGTAAACTGACCTTTGAACCAATATCAACCTGTCAAATGAACCAAGAAAGCTTCAGATTTTGCATAAATTTCGGCATAGTCTCCTTTGTAAAATGGCTATGGTGTACTAAAAAACAAACCAAATCTAACACTATAAGCTATGGGTAAACTTGTCCTGCACATGTACTGTCTCTCACTGTCCTGTCACTGTCCTGTAAGCATAGACTGAGACAATGCCTCAACGGCAGTAAAGCAAAGATGCAATCCCAACTGTCTAACTCACAATCAATACATCCTAGCTGCCTATCTAAGGGTGCTCGAGGGATCGATCCAAGACCTGTATCATCGAAAGGATCTCAAAATTCGAGAATCCCCCAGCTCAATAAAACCTCACTCGACCCTCAACAAAGGCTGTAGTAAATCTGACAGTACATAGACTTCCCACAAAGTCATACATCCACAAATTTCTCACTGTATGCTGTAACCGCTGCGGCGGTTGTTTGCTGCGTGACTCATAGCCAGCAAACCCTCAACAGACATACATCATCTCTGACAATACATCCCATCTGGAAGTACCTGCAATGTCAAGATGAAATCTGGAATATCAAGCAGCAAACACAAGCTACCTGATGAACTAGTGGATGTCGCCTATAGTCTGTGTGTAGATGCGTCCGTGTCGTATGTGACACGCCTCCAAGAACTGTGAGCCGTCCTTCGTTGTGTAGACAGCCACAAATCAGCACTCTGGAAGTGCAGATATCCTCAGCACTTGCATTCGTAGGCCAAAACCCCAAATTTGCAGAGTCGGATCTGCACCCACCGAGACCACGTAGTCGAAAATGGCCTGCACAGAACTTTGTCGAAGCCAAATGATGGCCAAGATGACCTCGGAATGAAATTGGGAGAGCACCAAGCCCTTTGGGTATCCCCACAGGAATTGGGGCCGTGTCTTCGCCTGTCGAATATCACACCAATCTGAGCAGGTGACTCTAGCTACCTGCAAATGCTGTCCCGAGCCTCAATCTGAGCTCTGATACCAGTTGAAGGAGTACGAGCGGAAGTGTGACGCGAGAGAAAGTGCGAGAAGAAGAGCACGACGATATGGTGAACTCACTCTACTGTAATGTTTAGAGCATAGTGAGTTCTTATTAGGTTTTTACAAAAGAATATGTGTACATACCTGGCGGCCCGCCCACTTACCTGGGCGACCACATTGGGCTTTATACCCCAACACTCATTATTGCTCAAGTTCACATGGTATTAGAGCTCAAGAACTTGAGCTCCTAAGTACTCTAAGAGCCTTCTCTCAAAGCAACAGCCTAATTTTACAACCATCTCTCACTTCCAAGGATTAGTCGGATAGCCTCGTCACCTATGGTTGCAACCACCAAGTCAAGGTATTTCACCATTGATAAGCTCAATGGGAAAACTTACAATGTGTGGAACCTGATAATGGAGCTATATTTGAAGAAACTTGGCCTCTGGAAGATTATTTCTGGAGATGAAATAAGACCAAGTGAAGATGAGTACGCCTCCGACATAGAGCTACACTCGGCATGGGATTCAAGGGACATTACGGCTCAAGTGGAGATTATTTATACTCCATTGTGAGGATAGGCAAGTCCAAATAGTGTGGACTCTATCCAACTCTAAGGCTATTTGGGAGTTATTCAACAACAATTATGAGAACACTAATCTTGTTTATCAAGTCTCCCTGATCAAGGGGCTTGTAAACAATACTATGCAAGAAGGCCAATCTGCAGTCAAGTTCCTTGACATCTGGCAGCCACTATTAGATGAAGTTCTCATCTCTGGAATGGGATTTCAAAGAAATTTCAATGTATGCTTCTATTGTTGGCAGCTTTACCCACAAGCTGGAGAGCCTTTGCTACTACTCAAGATCTGTCCCAAATGCTATTGCAAGGTCTTGTATCCAAAATCCATCAAGAGGAAGCTTGAAGAGACCAGTCTAATGGCTCTATTCCAGTGGCTCTAGCCACTCATATCAATTCCAAAAAAGGTGGTCCTAACCACCACTACAAAAATTCAAAGCAGCTGCATAAAGGTGGTTCTAAATTCCCTAGAAATGCGCCTTATTGTCAATTTCAATGCCACAGCTGCAAGAAATTCGGGCGCATTGCCAAGGACTGCAGGTCCAAAACCAAGCATCATGGTAGTCATGGAGGATTCAACGGACATAAAGCAAATGGAGGCTATCATCAGAAATATCATGCTCATTTCACTAATATTTCAAGCTATGATGGTGATACACACCCTACTTCTATACAACTTTTTGCTGCAAGCTTCAGCTCCTCTAAGACACATCACAACTCTTCTATCTGGTATCTAGACACTGCAGCTACACATCACATGACATATCATTTTGATTACCTTGCACACTACACTCCTCTTCAACACCCACTTGAAGTCCTCATGGGGGATAGCAAAATTCAACATGCTCAAGGATATGGCACTGTTGCCATTACCCTACCAAATGGCACTATAGCTCACATAGACAAGGTATACTATGTACCTGGTTTAAAGCAGAATCTTATCTCCATAGGAGAGATCACCTCCAAGGGCATTACAATTTCTTTCACGCATGATATGTGCATCCTGCACACAATTGATACAAATCACAAGCCTTTTTCTATATCTTGCCCCTAGGAAGGACACTTGTATCCTCTCGGCTCCAGCAAGGTCCAACCCAAAGCACTTTCATCATTCATCAATTCTTCTAGGCAAGAGGAGACACTTAATTGGCACTATAGGCTAGCTCATGTCTCACAACAAGTGCTCAAGGATATGCAGCAGAAGGAGCTAGTGGTGGGTCTACAAACCACAATTACCCCAATCACATTTTGTGAAGCATGGATACTGGGCAAAGATAATAATTTTACAGTGCCAACTATAACTAAACGCACACACCCCCAATCACATGCGTTCATCTCGGCGCCCTATCCACCAGTGCCACTCATGGGCACTCCCATGCTCCTTAAACAATAGTGAAACATGATACACAATGCCCACACACACACACACACACACATGCTCAGCCCTCTGTATCATGCCAATCGAAATCTCATAAGCACCAATTGAAGCACTCTTTAGCTCTTCCAACAGCTACACACCATCTCAACCCCCTACCTCGCTCAAAGACGGCCCCAAAACAGCCCTCATTTTAGCTTCTCCTTCATCGCCTCTAAGCATGGCACACACCTATTGTAGTCTCATCCTCATACTCAACCCCGCCTACTTCTACTACTTGTAGAAACACCATCACTCCCATGAGCATTTCCTCTTCATCCTCAGCCCTCAAGGCCTCTAATCAACACTCTAATCGACCATCCGAATCAGCCCCATTGGATGATGAAGACATCTTGTCTCCCCTTCACCCTGGACACCGCTCTTCCGAAGCCATCTACGAAGCAACTTCCTTCTCCAAATTCTTGATTCGAGAAGACGCAGACCTCTCTATCAAAATCCTCGATCAGCTCGAGGAGAACATGCTCTCTTTCGAAGATGCCATTGCCTGTCCCGAAGGTGAACAATGGATTGAAGCCATGAAGGAAGAGCTTCAAGCACATGAAGAAGCTCAAACTTGGACTATCAAGCCAAGGAGCGACGACGCCAATGTCATTGGTTGCCGATGGATTCTCAAGAAGAAGCATCGCTCCAACCGTTCTGTCCAATGCTACAAAGCAAGGCTTGTTGTGAAGGGCTATACGCAACAACATGGTACATATTTCTCTGATACTTATAGTCCCGTCATGGGTATCACATCATTTCACATACTTGTTGCATTAGACGCATTCTTTGACATTCCTCTTCATCACATTGACATTCGTGCTACCTTTCTACATGGATGGCTAGATGAAGTCATTTATATGGCTCAACCTCCCTACTTCTATGTGATGATCCCACTATCTATGTATGCAAGCTAAATAAGCCTATATATGGTCTCAAGCAGTCTGCACGAAAATGGTTCAAGCACTTGCATGCTTTCCTTATTAAATGGGGATAGGTACAATGCACTTTCGACCCCAATTTATTCTATCATACTCTCTTCATGGATGTGTCATTGGTGTCTATGTTGATGACATCCCTATCATTGCTAGTGATGAGACATATGTCTCACATGTTGTGCAAATGTTCAAGGAATAATTCACAGTCCATGACAACGGCCCTATGACCTACTTCTTGGGCGTAGAGGTCAACAGGGATTCAAATGGAAAATTCATCAAACTCTCACACCGTAAATACATTGAAGACATATTTGGTGAGGTGTTCTCTCTTCTAATGCACAACTCTCCACCCCCCACCTTGTCAAGCATAAACTATTCACATCTCTGCCACCATCTGATGATGATACTGATTTTATGTCAATCTTTCCCTATGCTCACTTGATTGGCCAACAAAGGTACCTCATTTCATGCACAAGGCTTGACATTAACTTTACCGGTCATGTATTATCTTGCCATATGAAGGCACCTCACAAATGCCATGGTCTCACTGCCAAGAGATCACTACGTACTTACATCACACTCGCCATCATTCTCTCACCTATTATAGTCAGCACCATTCATCAGCACTGCCACTCAAAGGTTTTGTTGATGCGGACTGGGCCGGGCAAGACCCGAATATGCATAGCATTTCTAGGCATGTATTTCTTCTTGTAGGTGGTTCTATTTCTTGGCAAAGCAAGCGCAAGACTTCTCTTGCTCTATCATCTACTGAAGCAGAGTATACAGAAGCATCCCTCGCTGCTCGTGAAGCATTGTGGCTTCACCAACTCCTAGAAGAACTGCCAATTCCATGTGCCACTCCTCCCATTAGGGCCAAAAACGACTCAAAAAGGGTTGTTTGTTAATCTAAGGATTAAGGAATAGTCCAATAGTTATTTGACAAGTATACAAAATTATGGCACTCTTGTCTCCTCTATTGTGGGTTTTGGTGGTCCTATTTTGACGGAGAACCGCTAAATGTCTTGATCATAAGTCTGAAACTACGATATTTGGATGCTTTTGGCGAAAGAGCTCATTAAATTTGCGGCTCAAAGTAATGAAGTCTCATCTTTTATTCTATTTTATATTTCACAAAAGCGTTGTCAAAAGATACGAAATCTATGTCAGAAGGCTCTCAAAACAAGGGCATTAATGACAAATCACCTACTTTTTTCAAACGTATACCTTTTTCGCTCTCTCTCTATTTTGTGAGAGGTTTAAGTCTTTCCGTCTATATTTTCTTTCTTCTTCTCTAATCTCTGAGTTTCCATGGCGTCTTTTGCACATCGCCCTTAGCATTAGAGAGGATGGTCTTTGCAATCCCATATCTTTTCGTGTCAATGACTGGGTAACAATGCTTCCATGCAAAGGTGTACACAGAGTGAAGAGAACTAAACGTGATAAAGTAAAAAACTATTGGAAAGGTCGTGTTCTTGCTGTCAAAGTGACCGACAATGGTTGGCTAGCTAAGGTTCAACATGTGTACATGGCCAAGGATATGGTGTTAGACTGGGAAGAACATCCCACACTATATTCTTACTGTAAGTTTAAAAAAAATAAAAATTGATATAGTGAATTTTTCATTATCCCATTGTTTTTCTCATTTTTTGATTCCATTCCAGATATATTTCCTTCAAGGTAGCTGTGGAATGGAAGCCTGTGGAGAGTCTAAGTGGGACGTTCAAAGCAATGCATAAAAGACAAATTTAGGAATTTTGGGAATTATTGAAGTCCCATTTTTAAAAATGAGACTTGAAATTGTAGTATTTTGTGTTAAGTTTGACCTCATGGTTGTTTGTGGGGACCCTTTGTGCCATATAAATTGAACTGGGGGCTCAAAATTAAGTTCAACCCTCACTTGTTTCTACTATGCGGGATATTAAGAAGAGTATTTTATTTGAGTTTGAGCCTCACATGGCTTGCTTAACTAGTAGGTGGACACACTCAAACTTAGTTCAAGGCACTAGCACATGGATGTGAGACTCAAACCTAAATTGACTCCTCACTTATTGTTGCTCTATAGGATATTAAGAGGAGGTTTGAAGCTAATTAAAACATCACACACCTCACTGAAACTAGCAAGTGGGCATGAGGTTCATACCTAGTTCAAGATAACTCTATGTGACTAGAGAATGGTTTCAGGAATTGATCCTTAACACATAGCCATATCCTCAACACATAGATATGTTGTTGTGCTTGTGTATATACAATGAAAAATTATTTGGAAGCATGACTTTAATATTGTTGATAAGGAAGAGTAAGTTTTAATGAGTAACACTTTCATCCAACATTGCACTAATCACATAAATATATTGTCTGCAAATTCAAGACATTTTAAAGTAAGGCCAATGGAATCAAAAGCATCATCAAAGAGTACAATGTTAAGAAACTAGGATAACAAATGAGCAACAAAATTGGACTTGTTCACAAGAAATTTTCATGTTGAGGGGCTCTCAAATGATTATGGTGTTTAGAAACACCAAGATAACACATGAAGAACAAAAAGATATTCTTAGTTATGTAGGCAATTCATATTTAAAGTAAGATAGATGTGATGAAGCAATATCAAGCGGATAACCATGTCTCCTTAAACATTGTGTTTCTGCTTGTAGATACTTTAATGTTTCTCTATTGCAAGCTAATTCATTTACTAGAGTGATACAAGTATATCCTTGCTTGTCCTTGCATATATCAATCTAGTTAGCCATGCAAATATTGTTCCCCTCAAAAAATTCAGTCTCTTCACTTGATAGGTTCCACAATTTTGCAAAAATAAAGTATATTTGTGCATGTTCCACTTACATGAGGGGGGAGGGCATCTCTTTAATCACAAAGGCAAGGACTCTCTCTCATGGACAACATGAGCATGCTTACTATCCCAGGTGAATAATATGTAGATATAGGCTACTTCTATGATATAATTTTCATGTATTTAGTACCCTTTGATTTTGTTGTATATCTTAAATATTAAAATAACAATATAAACACATCACTATCTAGCAAATCAAAGAGGATAGAGATGTAGTTCCGAGTCCAAATAAACCACTACTCATCACATGCTAGATTGTGGAGGGCATCTCTTTGAGAGCAAAGCAAGGAATTTTCTCTAATGAAGAGCAGAAGCATGCCTGCTTTTGCAACTAGATAATACATATATGAAGGATATGTCCATGAGACAATTTCATGGGGAGGGTACCTTTTTCTTATCTTGAATAGGTTAAGATTAGCTAAACAAACAAAAAAGCATCATTATCAATTATCATCAAAGAGGAGATGAATGTGGTTCATCACTCAAATGCACAACCTTATATCACATGCTTGATTGGAGGAGGACCTCTCTTGAGCACCGATGCTAGAAATGTCTCTTAATGATGAGCATAAACATGCTTGCTTTTGGGAGAGATTAGTATGTATTATGGGATCTAATTCCATGAGACAGTGAGATAGTTCCATGGAGCCTCGAGCGGTGCACTATGCCATACCCCCCTATATTGTGTGCATTCGTAGGGTAATTAAAAAACTCCTATTTTAACATGTTTGAGTGAACTTTAAAATTACTATGTATTTTAGGCAATTTTTTAAAAATTGAATATAAAAACCCCTTACTTGAATGTATCTTTGTTAAATTGCTTAAAATTTTTGCATTTAAAAACCCTCCCATTGAACTCATGAGGTACATAACATGACTACATAGTACATCCCCTGAGCATGGAGTGGCCTCTATTTGTTTGTATTGATCACTTGAATAGAACATAAGAGAATTTTTTAAGAAATTGATGAAACTCCAAATGTGCTTTTTAGAAACACGATATATAGTCAAAAACCACAAAAAAAAGAATATATCATGATGAAAACTCTTAAAAGTATGAAAAAATTTACAACAAGATAAACAAATATCATTAATACTTCTTTTATGTTTGATTCATTTTTGAGTGCTAGACATAGTTGTGCAAATTTCATTCATACTTGCGGACATGAATACTTGGGCATATAACCTAGTAATAAGATGACACAACATAGCTTTGAAAATTTCATTCGTACTTGAGGACATGAATACTTGGGAATATACCTTAGTGATCAGATGACATAGCATAGTTATGTAAATCTCATTCGTATTTGAGGACATGAATACTTGGGCATGTACCTTTAGTGATAAGATGGCATAACATGAATCTGAATAGGTCCAAATCTTGAGTCAAGCTATCACAAATGTTTAGAGAATAACTAGGCCCAAGGTTGAAGTTTGAGCTCTATCGCTGATGTAGATAACTTTTAGCTATTTTACAATAATTTTTGAATCATGAGGATTAGACTAAACTCTGGGTCTCATCTTATAGAGACACTTGGGGATGGTTTCTGGTCAAAAAGAGTGTTTGTGGCACTCTTTGGAAGATGACTTTCAATTGGAAATACTTGTCCAAGAGTCTCTAGCTTGTGAGACTCTCACGCTTAGTGTTGTAGATAGTCTTGCAGATAGTTTCTAGATAGAAAGTGTCCTCCTAGAGTTCTCATGAGGATTAATAATTGATTCTAAAGGTCATGAGGGTCAAGAGCCTCATGTGCTAGAGACGTTTAAAGATGGCTTCAACTTGAAAGAGTTTTAAATAAGTCTCTGGTCCATGAGACTCAAGCCTAAGTTCCAACCTCATGAGATAGGACTCTTCTAGATATAAAGTGTCCTCCTAGAGTTCTCATGAGGATTAATAATTGATTTTTAAGGTCATGAGGGTCAAGAGCCTCATGCGCTAGAGACCTTTAAAGATGGATTTCAACTTGAAAAAGTTTTAAATAGCCCATGAGACTCAAGCCTAATTTCCAACCTCATGAGATAGGACTCTTGTAGATGGATTCTAGGTTGGAAGATCAGTCCTACTAGAATGTTCATGATGCTTATAAAATGAGTCTTTAATCATGAGACCGAAACATAAGTTTGGAACGCATGAAGACTCAATTCAAACCTTGTGAGATACAAACCCTTTAGGATAGTTTCTAGATCAAAAGTGTTCTTGAAAATTTGAGTTCTACTAGAGTGTTCACGAGGCGTGAAAATTAAGCGTCTATGTCATGAGACTCAAACTTAAGTTCGAGCCTCAAATCTTGAGAATTGATTTTAAGCTAAAACAAGTTAAATTCAAGTAATCATGAGGCTTGAAAACTTAGGATCCAGGTCATGATGCTCAAACTTAAGTTTGAGCCCTGAAACTACAGATAAAATGCTGAACTAAAACAAGTTATATTCGAGTGCTCATGAGACTTGAAAACTAAGCATCCATGTCATTAGGCTCAAACTTAAGTTGGAGCCTCATGATGCTTGAAAATTAAGTGTCTATGTCATGAGGCTCAAACTTAAGTTGGAGCCTTGAATCCAAAAACTGAATGCTCAACTAAAACAAGTTATATTGTGCTCATGACGTCTATTGAAAACTATCCAAGTCAATATGATCGAGGGTCGAACTTAAGTTCGAGCCCAAGAGAAATAGACTAAATGCTCGACTACTTAGAAAGAGCTTTGCAAGTCTTTGTTTCAAGAAGCATGAGAGAGAGAGAGAGAGAGAGAGAGAGAGGAGCTAGCATACCTGCCCAAAAACACAAGGGCAGCAAAATAGAGTGTGGAATCTTTGGCAAAGAGAGAGCGAGTGTCACTGTCTTTGTAGGATGTGGTGAGCATGGATGACAGTTGCACGCGCGCATGCATGCAGCTCTTGCTCAATATTTATCCTTGTCACTTGCTTCGTATGGAGGTCCTCTTTTCCATATGATGTGCCCACATTCAGGTGCAGACCATACAAATTCCTTGGATGGAAGCTTCTTAATTGCCTCCACAACAGGTATCAGGCGAGCAAGCTCTTCCTCGCTTGTAAGCTTGGTGGAAAATGACAGTGTAGACTGCACATCCAAATCAAATATCCGCACACCTGCACATCACTTGAGTTTTCTTATACCGCCTCAGCACACATTAAAAAAAGGTATTTACTAGTTAATGTGTATCTTAGGACTTTACACATTCAACGACTCAATTGCTACAGAAGAGGAAGCAAGGATTGGCTATCTTCTACATCATGCTGCAAAAGTAGGCACATGCTTTCTGAGAGGAAATCGAGGCTTTTTGAGACCTGTAGAAGCTTTGAGGAGACCACCTGTAGGGGCCTTTGGGGACCAGTGAGAGGACGAGGGAAGCAGGCTTAGCGGCAATTGAAAACAGCATGGGGCTTCTCGTTTATACACACAAGCGCTCTCTACAGCATTTTTGGGATATAGGCGAGGATTTAGGGCTCTCCAGAGCAGACATTTCTCAGTGTGATTTTGCGCTTCAGGTTTGACTGAAAATTAGCTCATGACAAAGGCGGACAAATCATGGCTCCTCCAAGCAGACTGAGGCGACGTTTAGCTCATGCAGCAATTCATGGTGGGATCAAGACATCACAGTTTAGGGCAGGGTGTTGTTTCGGTGCATCAGGCTGAAGGGTAGCGCCGATATTGCTTTACCTGCCATTTTCCTCTCTCTCCAATAGCTGGGCCCTCAACTGTTATGGAGGCCCTCTTCTTCCGACGTGCCACCTTATCATCGGTGCGTCATGCGGCAGTTCATCACGAGAGGCATGGCTGACATGGATCGACAGCAAGAGGCGTGGCGGCTGAGAAACCTAACATAGTCGTTAACTTAGACGGACTTAGTCAATGACTATAATTTCCTCCAAAGCTTGCTCAAACTAAAGCTCGAGCCTCAACAACACTCCCCAAAGATCCATCAAACATAGTCGTTAACTTAGACGGACTTAGTCAATGACTATAATTTCCTCCAAAGCTTGCTCAAACTAAAGCTCGAGCCTCAACAACACTCCCCAAAGATCCATCAAAGTTGATTATAGAGGGCCCTGTAGTTACGACATGATGTGTACTTACGACATGATGTACATGTAAGCTGGCTTTGAAACTCTGTGAAATAAGTTGTCTCCTTAGGCGCCCCCAAGCTAGGGGCTCATTGAACCACCCTCCACAATAGATAATCGTCTCCAAACCTGTCACAACCAGTCAAAAGGAGTCTTCAACCACCTCAAGGGTGTTTTAGTTTCTTTGTGTTGGATTGTAGCATTTAGGTCATACGCAACAATGATATTATGGGCATGCATATCTCGCCTAAGAGGCCTTTCCAAAGTTGGAAGGCCCTACACATAGTCAGCAGGCTAGGGGGGGGGGGGGCGCTCTAACAATTGTAAAAGAAGTATCAAATCCTAAGGTAAGGGGGCCAATATTGTAACGGCCCCCATTACTAATGTTATTGAAGGTGTCTCATATTGCACCAAATCTCCAGGCCTACGAGCAACAAACTAGTAGAGTGGTCTACGCATCGCACTTTGGTAAGGATGGGTTAGTTTTGTAAATTCCATATCTTTGGTTCTCTTGTGTAACTACATCAATTTTCTCTCAAGTTTGCTATGAGAGACTCCATTCATGACAATCATCTCAAAAGAGTATAGCGTCTCATGAAGGAGACAAACTATACGAAATAGGAATACAACTTCAGTAAGTGCTTCATCTCCATTCTACTCCAATAGTATTTGCCTCGGCACCTTAATTATGTATCACAAGTGTGTTTATACAATTTGTCATCATACATTCTAAACCATGACCTAAAAAAACGCATGAGCTTTTGTGAAATGTGCACCGTATACCTAGCTAGGTGTTGTTGGGGCAAAGGATCACAATGTTAATGGGGGGCACATGTGGTCCCTTTCCCTCAAATGTTGCACAATGCCTCCCAATTAGAAGCTCATTAATCCGAGTTTCTTACACCAAGAATGTCTAAAATCTCTCGCAAATTTCATCTTGTTTTGATTTCACTGTCCTCTTATAGTTTTCTATTTCGAAAATTTTAGCTAAAACTCAAGTACCAAAGTGGAATCTTTGTATTGTGGGTGGCACTTGACGCCTCAATCTCTAGTTTGAGCCTTGTTGTAAGAGTGTACAAGAGTAGTGCTATAGATTTTGCGAGGGGTACTATTGGTGAAATTTACCTCGAAACTGATGGGGGGTCAGTAGCCCCTTGGCATAATGGAAACTCTACGTAGGAACTTGACAACAATGGTTTACAACACCACGACCTAGCATAGTCCAACCACCACCCAAGAACTTGGTTCACAAACATTTGTCCCAAAATTACACATTTTTCCCAAAATTCCTAAATATGTGTTATAAAGGGATTGCGGATGCTATGTATGCTAACAAGCCACCTTCCTTTTACAAAACAATGGATTTGTTTGTCTATTTTGCAGAATACAAAGTTCCATCACGAGAAGGTGCATATGGAGAACTACATCAGTTACCCGTTCCCACCATAAGTTCACTTGACTGGGAAGCTCCTGATGCATGGACTATATCAAGCTTCAAATCCAAGATCAAAGAAGACATTCTTAAAGCTATGTCTCCGGGCAGGATATCAAGAAGGATTAAAGTTCAATGGTTCTTCCCTATACATGTCTTTGTGGCATATTTCAAAACAATGGACTTGCAAAGGAAAAAGACGATGTGGCTTAATAGGAGACTTTCTATGACTGAACTCGATAATGTACTTGGAGACGGATGGAGCACCAAAGAAACTTTCCATATTGGTGATAATATTAGTTGTAGAGTAAGCCCAAATTCTATGTCTATCTCATATTAACTATGTCGTCAATCATTAGTTATGGGCTATGACTATAGGAGATGGAGAAGCAAATTAGGTAGCTGGGTTCCTCTCGAGTCTCAGGAAAATTGTCTAGAGTTTGAACTAAAGGTCATAGTCCATCCACACACCAAGTATAGAAGCCTAATCGTAACAACAAACTGGAGACTAAATGATGTTAGAGAATCTCTTGAGTTTCTTGATGAAACATATCCCGAGTATATATTCAAAGTGGATGAAGTTGTGGTAAGCACAAGGATGGAGATTTCAACCTCTTGCATCACATGCCTTCCCACTAAACGAGTTGTATTTGAGCCACTTGCAAGGACTTGAAAAAACAAGTTCAATATTGTAATCATTTTGTAAATATATTTATCTTCTCTCTGCCTTATTGTGAACATTAATTATGTTGTTTTAAACTTCCATGACATCATGATACACATTTAAGAATCAATAGTTGGTATTAAGTATTTGAAGTACAAAATTATGGATCACCAAAGGGTATATATATGTTCATATGGACAAAATGAACAAAAGTGTACATAGATTTTGTGGAGTAATCAATCATGAAACTCCACTTTTCTTTTTTCCTAAGAGGATTCTGCATCCTCAGAGACCCTTTTTTGTGTGTTCAGAAGGGGGTGAAAGTTAAGGAGTGGGTGTTGGTGGTGACTTGGGCTCCTCAGGGCTTGGCACGGGTGACTTGGCAGGAGTTGGTGCTTTGGGCTCCTTAGGGCTTGGCACGGGTGACTTGGCAGGGGTTGGTGCTTTGGGCTCCTGAGGAGTGGCTGGCTTGGGTGACTTGGCAACCTTCTTTGGCAACATGAATGGTAGCTTTAAAGGTGAGCTAGGTGCCTCCCCCTTACTGTTCTTAAGTGTACGACATTTTTGAACCTTGAATTTCAATGGTGAGTGGAATGGATGGCCCTTTGTATCTGCCCTTTTTTTTGCAGGGCTCTTCTTCTTGGTGGGACTCTTCCCATTGGCAGTCTTCTTGGTGGGACTCTTCCCCTTGGCATGGATCTTCTTCTCGGTGAGACTCTTCCCCTTGACAGGACTCTTCTTGGCATGGCTCTTCTTTGTAGGAGTCTTCTTGTGATCCTTTTTCTTTGCATGGATCTTCTTTGCAGGACTTTTCTTCTTCTAATCCATTTCTTTGCATCCAAACCTTTGGTGGCTCTACCTTTCTTTGGTCGCAAAGGAGATTCTGGATCATTTGGATTTATTGATCTTTCCAAAACCATAGAAACACACTTCTCTCTCACCCACATGACCCAAGACTCTGGATAGTCATGCAAGTGAAAAAAATAGAAAAAGGAACTAAAGGTCATGTAGGTAGATACATAGTTAAGACATCAAAATAAATACATGAGCCACACACTTACAGTTAGTGTAGTCATCCGACACCTTGACTCAAGATATCTCCATGCATTGGCAAGCACCCTCCATCCACAAGATGTTGAGCCTGTCTATAAAGGCACTTTTTGATTGTAGTACTTGAAAGCTTCTATATTGTAATCCTTATTTGTGGTACTCAGGTGACCAACAATAAGTTTGGCATCACTGCAAGAAGACATTGAATCAAAAAGCTACTAATAGAAAACAATGGGCCATCATGAATAGATCATACTTCATACTTACAGTTTACTTCTCCCATGGATACTTGACAATGAATTCATTGAAATATAATATCTTTCTCAAAAAGTTGAAGATAGTAAGACTCCAATGTCCTCTACAAAAAATAACAATTAGCTAGGAATACCACAAAATGTTAAAAATAACATGTAAGGAGTTAAGATTTACCCTTCAACATAGGGGTATATTATGTAATTGCAGGTCAGCATGTTAAAATCTTCAAAAAAAACTTGAAAGGGTTCCTTGTTTGTTAAAAAGGCATTGTGTCACTAGAGGGTCAAGTATGGAAATTTGCATAGCTAGAGCCTCTTGAAGATCCCTCAGAAGACACCTGAAAAAGAAAACAGACCCCCCAATGAGGCCCTTGTGCCTGCCTTGCACATGCACTAATAATTAGCAAAGGAGCAACACATACCTGAGATAGATAAAGAGCACAGTGTCACCAAGCTCAATGTTGGGATTTACAAGCATACTTGTGTCTTGAGGGAATATGTCCAAGTACGCCTCATTATCTCCAAACAAGGAGACATCCACCACCATTTGGCCTGTAACTTTTTCATAAAGAAGAGAGTTGGATGCTCTCAAAATTTTTGCTTTCTCTTTAAGGATAGCATCCTCTGATATCATGTCTTGCTCCCTCTCAACCTCCTTTCCTGCTTTGATATCTTGGGCCTTTCTTGTCTCATACTCATGTGTAATATCCTCAATGACAACCCCTGAATCTTTCTACTGCCTGGAAGGAGGGATATTTAAAATTTGGAAGGCTCTAAGATCCTCACTAGGAATAAGCTCAAGAGCCTTATCAAACTTGTACCTCGGCCTTGACACAAGCACAAAATCTTTGCTCATAAGTGTGACCCTGTGAGCAAATGCAGCTGCAATGTAGCTATCATTCATAAAGTCTATGAGAAAATCCTTAGCAGCTTCCTAAAGGCACATGACAGCTTGAGATTTCCACCTTACTGAGACAAAATTTTTGATATTCATCATGATTACAAATCTATCTGATATCTCTTTGACAACTCTCATGAAAGATAGCTTTGGAATTAGTAGACAAGTAGACTTTTGTGCTTTTCTTATTTCTCTTAAAGATTTGACCTGATAATTCAACCTTTTTCTAGCAGTGGGCCTCTTACGAGGTAGTGGAGGTGGTGGTTTCTCTGGATCTTTCTCTAATCATCTTTTTTTGGATCATTTGGGGCTTGGTAGACTTTCCTTGCAGTCTGCTTCATCCTCGCCATTTGGGTTACAAAACACCGCACGATGCGATAGCTGGGTCACCAACAATCTACAAGTTGTCCCTATGGTGCCGTATGTGAAGCAAATGATTTTGGGTAAGAATCATGGAGAGACACCTACACGACGCGATAGCCGGGTCACCCACCCTCTAGAATATGTCCGTATCGTGTCGTATGTGAAGCTTTGGACCTTTCCAATAGATCAAGGAAGAAGACCTGCACAACGCGATAGCCGACTCACCCACACTCTAGAACATGTATGTATCGCGACGTATGTGAAGCCTTTGACCTTTCCAATAAATCAAGGAATACCTGCACAATGCGATAGCCAGTTCACCCACATCCTAGAACAGGGCAGGATCGCGTCGTATGTGAAGCTGTTAAGCCTCAACAATGAATCAATGGACACCTGCACGATGCGATAGCCTGGTCACCCACATGCTAGAACATATTCGCGTCGTATGTAAAGCTGCTGATCTTGGCAATGGAAAGGGAAGGACAACTGCACGACGCGATAGCTTGGCCACCCACTGTCTAGCACTTGCTCGTATCACATCGTACGGCATAGAAATAAGAAACAATCCAGAAGTGCAACGGATTGGGCGAGGATGGGTAGCACGGGTTAGTCGAAGAAAGATATAAGAAAGTGCAGATGGCGAGGGTGGGTCGATCGAAGGAAGTGCGGGTTGTTTAGGAGGAACGACAGGACGTGAATGTGAGGTATGGGGGAAAGTAAAATATGAGCACGTGAGAGAGCTTTATATACATCCGACCGTCCGTACGAAGACCGGTGTAAGCAGGCCACGTGGCACGTCTGCATGGCTAACACGTGTCCATAACGGTAATATTTTGCACCTTATATAAAGCTTGATCTTGATTTTTATTGGTGTTACACGTTTACTTGTCCCACACGATGCGAGAAATTGCGCTTATTTTACTTCCCTCCACTAGTGCTACGCATTTCTTTGGTGTCTCAAGGTCCCTTCGTCCCGCAGGACACGACGGTACCCGTTTGCAAACCTCGGGTGGCGCCTCTATCGCATGGTTTGGGCTTCTACTTGGCTCCATTAGGGAGCTCCGGCACGATGCGATCCGAGCAGGTTGCACATCTTGGAACCCTCCCCTATCGCTTCGTTTGGGCATGCTAGTGAGGTTCTTAGAAACCTTCACCCAGTGCTCAAAGGGCTTTGCTCATCGTGTAACCCTCTCCCCTTATCGCTCTATATATCATTTTGGCGTGTACTTGTCGATCTTCACCCTGTGTCTAGGTAGCTTCACCGGTTCGATTTTTCCTCTACCATGAATGAAGTTCGGGAGGAGATTTTGGAGGAGAGTCCAAGTGAGAAGCTATTGGTTTCTGTGATGGATGGTGGTGACATGGAAGTGTACACCAAAGCATATGAAATATTCAACCCTGTGTTTGATCTTGCAGCTTTGTTAGACCATTTGAAGGACTTCTTATCAGAAGAATTCAAAGAGTTTGAAGAGGCAGTTGAAGGCAAGTGTTTGGTTTTTGATGGCAAGACTTATTGCCATCTAACCGAATTTACTACCAACTCAATTCAGAAAGGCAAAGTAACAAGGAGGTTTAGAAGATTTTCTAAGAAGACTTCCTTTGTTTGTCCACCTACCATTTCTTGTCAATTACATTTAAAGCCTTGCAACCGTGTTCCAAAAGAAGTAGCCTTTGTTTTCTTTTTGTTCCTTAAAGTTGACATGCAAGGCAAAGCTGATGAAGTGAAAGATACACATGAAGAGGCAACAAATAAAAATGTTTCCACAGTTTTGCAGCTTGAGAAAAGTGAAATTCTAGAAGAGGAGGAAGTTGATGTTGCAGCTGAGGAGCAAGAGAGTGCACATTTTGATGTGGCTCAATTTAGAGCTGTTACTGTCATTGATGAGCCAACAGTTGAGGTAGAGGTATCTGAAGCTTCCCTTACTATTTCAAACCTTCCCTACTTCTATATCAATGGAAAGTAGTATATCCCTCTCCATCATATCCAGTGTCTGCTTAATATGAGGGAGGACTACTGTATTGCAACCATTTTTGAAGCTTCTGAGGTGGCCAAAGATTTTATTGACACAAAAGAAGAGTCAAAAGAGGAGTTTTTGGCACTTGATCTTCAGACATCCAATAAATATTTTATTCCTGCTCCTGATGCACTTGCTCTATGCATGAGAAGAGTGGAAGAGGAGAAACCTTCCCTCAAAGATGAGGATTTGAGAAGAGACTTGTTGAGCTTGGCATCCAATCTTTTGATAGAGACTTTAAGCTCAAAAAAATTGGAAAGGAAGTTGACATAAGAGAGATGACCGGATCATGCAATCTCCTTCAAGAAAAATTAATTGCCGAAGATGAGTTGAAAAAGGTGATCTCCCTTCTGAAATATTTCTTTTTTTTCAAGTTTGTTTTAATTACTCATTCTGTCTTGTTTTGCAGATTGAACTCCTTGACAAAGACAATTTTCTTGGGAGATCTAAAGGCTCGAGAGGGAAAGCAATAGAGGGATCTTCAAGAAGGGATGCCTCCTCTCTCATGCACTACATGCCTACATTGGATAGTTCCACCTTCTGTGCTTTTCACATGCAGAATTATGAAGATCTTGAGTTGGCAATTTTTTCCCTAAAGATATTGTGACGGTTTTTAGGGTACACTCCCCTTAAAATCAATGCAAACAAGATCATGCTACTTGAGAGAGCAGCAACACTTAGAATATTTGGATATGCTGCAGGATTCAATGCCTCAAGAGCATGATACTTTCTTTGCTACTCTAGCTATGCAGCAGCAGCTGAGGAGACAAATGTCAACCTTCTTGGGGGCTATAAAAGAAGAAAGTTTTTGAGATATAGGGGCGACATGCCTAGAGATATTAAAAAAATCAAAAACTGATGTAAATTTGACAATTTTTTGCACCAAAATATCTTTTTTGAATTTGGATCTCTTTAGAAAGATTCGGTACAAAGTTTCAAAGTGAAGCATTAATCTCCATCTGTGGTTGAGCAGCATGGTTGTTTGATCTCATGCGTTGTAATTTCTTCCTATAGAACCAATTGAATAATTCCTTTAGTGCATTGCTCCTTCTTTGTCCCCCTCCCTTTCTCGTACATTTGAAAAAAGAAGTCCTCGCTTGATAGTGAGATTTTTCCATTCCTTGAGTATTCCATGTTGCAAGGGGTCCTTGTTTTGCAAAATATGGTCCATGCAGGTACAAAATATGCTATTAAAAAAAAAAGTTCGTTGAACTCAATGGGATGCAAAGTAAAATACTATCTAGACTTTAGAAAGTAATTGAATACTCACCAAGTAATATGATGTCTTTTGCTCCCCAAGCATCTGTAATAGCAGTTAATGAAAGCTTTGTTGTCTTTTTAAAGTCATCTGCATAAGTAGCAAAGCTAACTTGTTGTCTCAAAATATTCAAAAATTTATCGAGCTTCTTCCACACTTCCATGTGTTTGTTGGGTACATCTGGTCTACTTTTGACATTGGTTGTTATAACACAAAGATCCTTCCAGCAATTCCACATACCATCAACTTGTTTGTTGTCATGGTTACTCAAAAATCTTCTGGCTTTTACTCCACCCATTGAAACATCTTGAAAAAATTCACCGGTTCCTTTTGAAAGAGTGGGATCTTTTTTTAGATGCACTTGACCACCATGAAAACCCATTTGAGAGAGCAAAGCCTCGCATTTTTCTATGCACTCGTCTGCAAGTTTAGTTGGCTTAATAGAATATGCATAGTCAAGATGGAGTCGAAGCAATTTGTCCAAGATTCTAATATCTGCATGCATTGTGCATATATGTACATTTTTTTAAATCTATTGTTAGAATTGGATCCCAAATCATAGAAGACGATGGGTAGTCGATGACGTTTACACTATTTCTCGATGGTGGTTTTTCAACCTCATGTTTTGAAAGCCATCCTTTTGTTCCAGTGCTTGACATGCAATATAGACATGGATACTTGGTATTGGCACCTCCACATACACCAAACATGCACTTTGATGCTTTTAGGTCAGCACTCAAGTGCCATTCTACAAAAAAGTCACCCATGCCATCTACAGAGAGTTTTTCACCTGCATTTTGGTCCTGTATTACAGAAGGGATATCGGTCTGCAAAAACAGCCATTTCAATGTATCGTGATTTTCTACGGTATTTGAGCTGCTTCGATCCACCAAAGCTCCATTTCTGATCGAGTTTTGTGGTATGGGGAATCAAGCTTACCTTGGATATGGTCCAATGCTCTATTCATAAGGGATATGGATACTCTTTTCATTTTTTGACATTTTTGAATTTGAGCTTCATCCAATTTCAGAGCAGATATAAGTTTTCCTTCACAATCTACTTCTTGCATATCATAGTATCTCACCATAGCAGATTGAACATTTTTTATACTCATCCAAATGTTATTAAAAACATTATACTCAAAAGAAGATTTTTTTTCCTGTTTTTCATATGGCATCATTCCTTCTATATGATAGTACTCTCTAAAATGTTCGGGTATTTCTTCTTTTAATAGAGTCCTAACTTTCCCAACATTGTGAGGTCTAGGCAACCCAAAAGCTTTAATCTTGTAATACTTTAAAACCTGAAACCAGGTTTTAGAGATGGCCCTGTAACCCCTTCTACTCACCCCCACTGTGTCACAAACTTCTTGCATTTGAGAAGGTTGGACCAGTAAACCCATATCTTTCAGTAAATTTTGAAATACCAATTTCTTCTGAGTTTGATTTTCAGGAAGTTTCAAAAGTTTAAGAATATCACTTTTGTTCATTACCTCATTCGAAAATCTCACCCTTTCTTGAATATTGGACATATCAAATCCTAAAAGACTAGTCACATGTTCTCTAGTAATCTTTAATCTTATTTTTCTTTGTCCAGAACCTTTTGTTAAGTTTACTACATCTCTCATTCGTTATACTCGTGCTCTTAATCCTATTGGAGTTTCTTTTAAAGTCCAAAGCTGGTGATTTTCTTGTTTTAGAGATGCTATTTGGTTTTCAAGTTCTAAAATTCTTGTTGCATTTGAAGACAAAAAAGTTTTGAGATATTGAATGTAATGTGTATGATCAATGTGTAAATGAGATAACCTAGAACTATATCCTAGTAAGCCATCAACCCCATCACCAAAAAATCTCATCAAATCATGAGGTGGGTGAAAAGATGGATACAGGTTCCAGTGCTTTCACCCACCTTCTAGTGGGTTAACATGCTTTCACCCACCTTCCAGTGGTAGGATCCGGTGGATACAAGCTCCCATCTGTCCATATATCAATGTGTTTCTTTCCCTCGTTGCAAAGTTTTTGTGCGTCATTTGCAGTTGTAACTGGTCTTTGATAGACACTCCGCGTAGTAGAATATTCCTGGCTTAGCTTAATGTTCAAGTGAAACTTGCGGTTATCACTGATGGAAGATGTATTAGTCATTGTAAGTAATGAAGGAGCAGAAAGTATAATGGAAATAACGTAGCAGTAGAACAAGGTGCATGAGAGAAGAAGAGATAAAGCTCGCGAAAGGTGATAGAAAAAAGAGAGATTCAAAAGTGGAAACAACTATTTTCCGCCAAGTGAAGTAAATGAAAACAAATTTCGAGGTGAGCCACAAAGGAATGTGAAGAAAACGATATCTTTTTGAATATTTAGAGATATGTACCTAGATACGCTTTAGATTGCGTACATATGCTTTAAATGACCAAAACGGACAAATTTGGAGCCGTTTTGACCATAAACGGCTCTGCTAATTAGTAATTTAACCAATTCCTTACACAACCCTTTTTGAATCGTTTTTGGCCCTAATGAATCATTCTACATTGTGACAATCATTCAACAATTGCAATGGCGAAGAGTCCTCAGCTTACGGAGTGTACAAAACACACCAAGCTCGCATATCACTTCATCAAGGAGCTAGTAGAAGACAAATTCATCCACCTCAAATACATCTCTACCACAGAGAATGTCGTCGATTTCCTTACCAAGGCAGTTCCTCCTAACAAACATATTCTTTGCTCAACAAAAGACGGTTTGGAATCTCCCTAGATTCATCTTCAACAACATTCATTGTATTTCAACATGGTTTTATTTTTATATTCGCATTTGAGGGGAGATCTCCTCACAAATGCTCTATGCTTTCTATTATGGTTTTGATTTGAGGGGGATGTGGAAAATGCATTGCACTTTACACCTAAGATGGAGTTCAAACCTCACCAATGAATCCTTATCCCTACACCTGCTATATTCCTTATCCATGCCTATAAAAGGAACTCCCCTTTGTATTGTTCCAGTGCAGTTGGGTGTGATTCAAATTTGAATTTTCCCCCTTCTACTTGGTGTCAGCTCCCCCTTCCCTTCTCTCATACACTTATCTCCCTTCTCTATCTCCATCTCTCTGTCTACTCTCTCTTCCTGTCCTCTCTCATTCTATCTTCTCATCATCAATCAAGTTCACAGGAAGCTCTCTGGCCTCTTTTTCATGTAAGTTGTAAGAGGACCAGAGAGTAGGCAGGATTGTGGCCTCTGTGTGTGTGTGTGTGTGTGTGCGCGTGCAGAGGGAGCTTTGTTGCAGTGCTACAGGCATCTGCAATGCCCTTCTCATGCAGTGTGGGAGGCGACGACAGTTCTTCTGTTTTGCTGCACTCCACAAAGCAGGCATTAGAAGAGAGGGGGGGGGGGGGGGTTGGTTTTAGCTAGAGGTGGAGATGCGCTAGCAAAGGAAATCGAAAGAAGACCATGGCACCAGTCAGTCAGTCCCGCGGGGGGGATCTTCATGAGGGATCCCAAAATAATTGTCTTTAGTCTTTGACAAGCATTCTCATGCTTCTCCTTTGCCCCGGAATCAACTTCTTATTGACTTTATGACTTTGCCTAAGCTTCTGCTAAGCCAAATGCAAAACTATATTGAGGCATTGTAAGGGATGCAATGTAAAGATGTATAGATATCAAACAATGTAATATAGACAAAGGATGTGTGTGGGTGTGTGTGAGTGAGAGAGAGAGAGAGAGAGAGAGAGAGCTTCTATGAGGTGGAGGTCTACTTACTTAAACAAGCCACTCCAGAGCAAATTCCTCAAGCAAAACCCGTGACACTAAATTACGGCATGGGTATTTATGAAGGCTTGGCGGTGTGATCGACGACAACCTTGAGGCCAATGAAGGGATATGAAAAATGCACTCTCATTGCTCATGCAAGAGAGCCATCTAGATGCTTCTAAACTTTGAGAAGGCATGTATATGACAGGGAGGGACTTTGCAAAGGATTGGATTTACTTTGTAATGGATTGTAGTAGTCAAGGCTCTTATCGCTTTTCTTCTAGTGATGTTAATGTTAGAGGCCACATTGGATGACAATTTCATCTATCTAGCCCGATATGGGTTTGTCTATCTCAAATTGCTAGGGATGCCAGTAATTTTTATAATTTTTCTTTTGTTTAATTGCTGAGGCTATGTCATAGTTGAGTGGTCTTTATATACTGATTTCTCTCTATGTTGTTGATGGGTCCTAATTTGTTGGATCAAAAGTAGTATGCAAATGATACCCAACCTAAGTATGATCCACATATCTTCAACAAAATACATGCAGGATCAGTTCACTTCCTTTGTCCAAAGGTCGAACTTGTATATATCTCGGTTTTCATGTTGGCATTGATGTATCACAAGAGTAGGAATTTCATCCATTCTTCGAGTCTATTAGAGGATTCTTTGCCAATGGTTTTCTTTGCATTGGTCTTTCAGTTCAAGCAGACAGACTTCAAACAACCTCGAATGGGGGGGGGGGGGGGGGGGGGGGGAGCATATTATTAGGTGAGCCCCCCGGCTAGACAACAAATCATATAGAGACAATGATCAATGAAATGGAAATGATATTGGAACTGGATTGTGGATTCAAATTAATGAAACTGGAATGTAATACGACAACATGAGCCAGAGGATTTCTTTGAGCTTAATAGAGTACAAGAGAACTATGAGTCCTAGCAATGACACTAGACTCAATAGCTCAATGTAGTAGCACAATAGTATGAGCCAAAGCATTACTCTGAGCTTAATAGAGTACAAGTGCACGATGAGTTCTAGGAATGGCACTAGACTCAATAGTACAATGCACTAGCAGAATACACTAGCCAATGAAATGAAGTAACGGGCCCTATTTATAACTTTTGGGATGGGCCTCTAATTGACTGTCCACTGTGCAATTATTGCAATAACTGGGCTTGGTAATTACCAGTTCAACCACTAGTTTGAATCCCCACCCGGGGCCTATTCCCAATGTCTACATTTTCTTCCCCCCTTTCTTTGAATTTTGGAATCTTCCCAATTTTTTTTTATGTGCTACTAAAATTTGATAATATGAAAGTACTCTGTACAACTTGATTTTGGCTCCACTGTAGACATTGGGCAGCAGTAACCCTGATAAGTCTTTCAATATAATTGTGTCGTTCAAGAAAATCAAATCCACCTCATAAGCTACTTTCACATTATGTTTCTTCAGGTCCAACTTGGACTAATATAGCAACAATAAGTCCCCCTTTTGGAATTCTATGACTTTGATCTTACTGTCAAGCCAATGCTTTCTTCTCTGTTGAACCACCTCTTGTTCAAATACATCTCGCCACTTGATATCATCCAATCACAGTAACTCATCCAGTCGTTGCTTTAGATTTGCGTTGAATTCCATACCATGCTTAATTGCTAGTTTGAGACTGCAAATGGAAAACTCCATAGCTATCATTTCCTATGTACTAGAGACCATATTGAAAGGTGTCATTCCAATGCTGACCTTATGAACAACCTGATATGCCCATAGCGCAGTTTGTAACTTCTCATCCTACCTATGAGGGTCTTTTTGCAAAATCTTTGTTAGTATGGTTTTTATAGTTTAGTTGTTGCTTTCATCTTGTCCATTGCAAGGAGGATAATTGTTACCATATACATGTGGTAGTGATGTGTGTAAACACACTTAAGACCACCGGGGTATTTTTTCCCTCATTAGGAGGTTCTTCCCCCGTGCATTGTATATACACCCATCATTATAGGGATATCTATATTTGCATTGCACACTAAGTAAAACACTCTCTATTGTGTGTCTTGAGCTTCGTTCATCTTCTCCAAGCTGTGTGTGTTTTCTTGCAATGCTAATTCCAACAATTGGTATCAGAGCAGGTTGTGTTCTCTTGAGCTTAGACGCTGGTAGCTTCAACATACATCTACTCAAATTTTTGATTCGGGCTCATTTCGGCCTCCATTTCCACTACACGGGCAGTATTGTACAGGCTATTTTGTCATTTTGTGAGAATTTTTGTCAGTTTCGTTTTATACTGTAAATGGCCTATGAAATTTGGGAATAGCAGAATTAAGAGAATTAGAGTGAGCATTTTTGTGAGATTAATTTGAGAACATAGGGGGTGAACTTAATTGATACTGGAAACATAAACATGGTACTTAATTAAATTGGCATGAACTATAATTTTGCGAGAGAGAGAGAGAGAGAGAGAGAGAGAGAGAGAGAGAGAGAGAGAGAGAGAGAGAGAGAGAGAGAGAGAGAGAGAGAGTGAGAGTATTAGAGAGCACAACAATAGTTAAGGACCGGATTTACTTGGAGCCGTTCCGCCTCCAAAAGGCATTTGTATTATAGATTCTCCCATCAAGAGAGACTTGGTACAATGCAATCTTTGTGTTCCTTGTGACCTAGGTGATGCAATGAAGATGGAAAGCTTTGTTCATCACAAGCATAACATAAACTTTGCAAAAAGCATTAACTATCCCAAGCCTCAGTCCCAAGGCCTCAAACACCTTCGAAGGTGGAGAGAGCCAATAGGGAATGAGGGTAGGAAAGAGGAAGAAGAATCATCCATAGGAGAAAGAAATAGCTCCTCGCTTATCATCACTCTTGTTGCTTAGCATAGCAAAGGCACAAAAGATTTGGATCACCAAACTGGGTAAAAACTAAAGTTTGTACTGACTTTCTGAAACTTGAGTGTAAACTGGAAAAAAATTGTCCAAAATCAATGAAATATGATTTAAAGGCTTGTATTGATGTGATAAACATGTGTACATGCTCACTTGACCAAAAAGATGAAAAAATTTGGCAATTGTAAATAATCGCGATTATTTACATCTGCCCCATTTTTTTTTTGACCAAGTTAGCATACCACTGTTTTTACCATGTTGTCATAAGACCACAAACCAAATTTGGTGAGTATGGATCTTTGGATTTAGATTGTGACCAAAATTGCAAAGTTAGTCTACGGACAAAAAAATGATGACCATTTGACCAAAATTAGTCCGAACTTGATGAAACTTGGCTAGATACTTTAAGTTGAAGTGCTTAACAGATCTGTGTTAAGATTAAAATAGTCAAAGTAAATAATTGTGATTATTTACATCTGCTTCAAAATTTGGTAATCTTGCATATTTTAGCATACCACAAGGTTAAGCATATCAAGTAGACCACACAAATCAATTTTGGTGAAATTTAGATCACAAAAGTGAGACTTAAGCCAGATTCTTGAAATCAGAGTCTTTGGACACAAAACAATTGATAAACTTGAACAGATTTTGTCCAAACTTGTTGAAACTTGTCCAAGGACCTAAACAGGTTGTACACGTCCAAAAGTGCAAAAAGATGACAAAAGTAAATAATCACAATTATTTACTATTGCTACACAGAGCCACCCATTTTGACTTTTCACCTTGCACATTGCTAGACTAGCATAATACAAGGCCAATTTTGTTTTTTGGGTTCAATCGGATCCGAATTGATACATGTTCGCTCAGTTTTTGAGTTGCAGATTAGTCCTTTGAATTTTACCAAAGTCGAGTTTGAAAATTGCAACGGTTGACTCAATTAGCTCGATATGCAGTGATACACATAGAACAATCACAACATCTAGCAAAAACTATACTGTCTTTATAGAAGAATAGCTAACTTGATCAAATTTGTAGAGGAATCACGTTGCAGACGACGAATCGGTAGCTTGACAGAAAGTTCAATCCAGTCAAAAGAAATTGACAACAAGTCAATCCAAAGACAAGTACTCTATTCAAGGCTTCACAATTCTATGAACCTTATATCTGGTCATGTACTAGAAAATCCAGGGCATACTTGGAGAAACCTCCAGTAGAGTATCCACTGAAGAAAGCGTGAATCAAGGCAATTCCTTGTACACTATCCCTGAAGAAGTCTCAGACACATTTTTTGATTCAACGTCTGAAATGTATTCCTATTCAACTCACTCAAAAACTGGAATGACAATGCGCTATAAGCATATAGTCTCTTTTTATGAGACTAATCGCTATGGATCTCAGGTTTACCTAGATCCTAACGAAGAGTATGCTATTCACATTGATGACCATGGTATTGAGTCCGAAGAAAAGGTTAGGGCAAACAAACAAGGAAAAATGTACATGGATCGAAAAGGAGCTCAGTATTTACAAGTTAAAGACCCTGACATGATAGACAAATGGGATTTAGAACTAAACACCATAATTCCAGATATGACTGCAAAAGAAGGACCACCAACTTTAGAATTCGAGGGATACGATTAAGTCGATTTGAAGCCCTTGAAACGCCTTAGTATTGATAATCCTAGGATCGGAGTCTATTGTTGGGAGGATAGAAATGTCAAAGATCTCATGTGGATCTCGCATGCCAATTTAGGATAATTGACGGCCATGAAGATCATCTATTATCTTCAAGATCAAGGATAAGGGATCAATAGACCTACCAACCTACCTGTTTAGGGATTGTTATAATAACAAATTTGTTATGATGACTCCTGAGGAGGTGGAACAAACCAAATACCAAGGGTATTCCATAAGGGATTGGATATTGGGATAAGGACCAGAAACAATTCCAAGAGATGAACATTGTGAGAGATCATCTGAGAGTAATGTTAAGAAACCAGAAACCACCTCATCACGCAAAAAATCGGGTGACACTAAAGCTAGTCCAAGGCTACATGAGTAACTATTTCCAATAGACTGGTTTGAAGGACGTGGAACATGACCAACTGTTAGAAGACCGGGAGTTGAACCAAATAGACGCATCAGACCAGCAAAAATGGATCAAAAAATACTGTGGATCAGGGGATCCATATGACCACTTAGCAAGCTTTAAGCAAGTTCTAAGAGAAGAACGCATATTCAATTTTCATATTCAATTCGAGAGGTTTGGAATGACATTAGAAGGAAAATCATTGACATGGTTTCAAAATATTCCACCAAGGTCAATCATGGACTTAAACACATTAGCTCAAGGATTTGTAGCTGCTTTTTCCGAAACGGGGATCAAACACAATACGTCGAGCTCAAATCTACAGCTTTAAACAGAAACATGGTGAGTCTGTTAGGTATTGTGCAACTCGAGTGAAACAATACATTGCCAGATGCCCATGGCTAGAGATACCTGAAGAAGAACGACTAGTATCATTGTTTCTAGAGGGACGGCTAAATAAAGAACTTCATGCTATACTCTATAGCAAGAAGCATACAACCCTAAAAGAGTGTGTGTCAGATGCTATTGACTTAGGGGACAATTGTGATATTTTCAACGAAGAAGATGTCCCTAAGAATAACCAAAGTGAGAAAACAACATCCACTAAACCATCACAAGTGAGAACAGCTGCTGCAACACCACTTTCAACCATAGAAGACATGCTCAAAAGGATGAATGAAATGATGAATAACATGCAAAAAGAACCTATGAGGGGACCAAGACAAGGGATACCTCAACAGGGAAAACCAATTAGACCAGAAAAATGGTGTGCAATTGAGGGTAAATGGACCAACCATGAGACTAATGAGTGCTATTTTTGACCAAAGTATGATCGGAATGTTCAATACATACCCATGTATAGATACCAGCCTAGCATGGCACCAGCTCAAAGACCACCGATAGGGATGGAAAGACCTCAACCCGCGTTGGGTCAACAACCTCCATATCGAGGACATAATTCAGTGCTCGTAAAGTACATGCATTCAGAAGGTATCATAGATGAACAAGCACTAGGGCATGTTATACCCTATGCTGAGCCTAGTCCATCTACAGTAATGGTAGAAGGAGATTGGTATAATTCACATCCACCACCAATGGAAGAGCCCGTGACTTATGCTCCACCAGAGCTTGCACCAATGTATTATATGGCTAATCAAGGTGCTAGACCTCCTATGGGGGTAAGACCCATGATTAAGCCAAGAATGGGAAATTGTCATAACTATGGTGCAAATGATCATTGGAAAAATGAATGCCCAGATCTTGACAAAAACCTCAAGCCGATTGAAGCTTATTGCATACAATGCTACAAAAAGGGAGGACACTTCCCAGAAGATTCTCCTAAAAACGCTTTATACAAAGGGAAAACAGTAGTAAATGTAGTTCAAATGATACCTAGTAGCTCATCTGAGAGTGATCCGATTGTTCCAATCAAGGTAATCACTAGAGCCCACACTAGGAAAAAGAAACATAACTACTCTGATGATTCGGAGAATACAAAATTTGCCTCTCAAAAGACTAAAAGAACCAGAAGCAAAAGCTATGAGTTGAGAAAATAGAAACAACGAGCTGAAATCAAGGAGAAAGCAAAACAACTATTCCATGAAAAGGTGAAAGAATCTGGAAGTGAACTCAAAGAAAAAACCTTAAAATCTAGAGGATCAATTTTGGCTGATAAAATTTTGAGCCTATTAATGCAGCCTTGGAAGCCTACGAAGCAGGACTTAAAGAATACCAAAACATGAAAAACAAATGGAAAAGCTATCCTCTCCAGACATGGAAGCAGCTAAGCTTGAGGCTTATCAAAATTTTATAGGAATCACGCAAGCAATGCTAGAAGAAAAAAAAAACCCAAGCTCGAAAGTATGGAGAAACCTGAGGATCTTGTGGTAAGAGACACTAAAGAAAAATCCAAAGTGATGGTAGAACCCCACCTTGAAACAAAAGAGCCTGAATGTATAGTGTCGGACAACAAAGATGCCTTAGACAGGATTCCATTCGTAGAGGAAGACTGGCCAGGACACTTATGGGAAAAATTTGAGAGATCAATGATGGGAGCCTAACTCTAAAGTCAACTCCTATAGAGGAAGTTTGGTTAGACAACCTATCTCCTGATATGGACATGGATGTACAATCCCTGTATGGGGATTGCTGATCTGAAGCTTCAGGAATGTCTAAACCATTGACCTTGAAAACATTACCCTCTTACTTGGGAGATAACAAATATGAATCCATAGTGTGTAAGACCACTCAAGTAAAAAGAGCGGAAAAGACCGTGGAAGTAGACAATATTCATTCAATCATGTCTACAATCATCTAATGCACTCTTACTTTGGAAGAACTGTTAAAAATCAGACCATATTTATGGAATGATTAAAGAACACCCTAAAGAAGGTGGGGATAACGGGGCTAATCTTTAAAAAATTGAGAAACAAAATGGACAACAAAGAGATTTGATATGTTCAAATGAACAAAGTTGGAGAATATTACGAAGGGAAGAAGGAAACACCACCCTTCCGATGAAATATAATGACATTGAAACCATGGCAATACTGGATAGTGGAGGAGGCATAGCCATAGCCACAAAAACAATATGGGAATCCTGGGGACAACCAGTCATTAGACAAACTCGAATGA
The DNA here is from genome assembly GCF_014529385.1 of Adiantum capillus-veneris. Classification (NCBI taxonomy): domain Eukaryota; kingdom Viridiplantae; phylum Streptophyta; class Polypodiopsida; order Polypodiales; family Pteridaceae; genus Adiantum; species Adiantum capillus-veneris. The sequence continues at coordinate 104,183,873 of NC_140959.1, forward strand.
AATTGCAATTGGCTAATAGACAAATTGAAAGACCCTTAGGATTTCTAGAAATAGTGATAGTTAATTCCTGTGGAATTGAATATCAACACACTTTTGCCATAGTAGACTTTGGGAAGACCTTTTATGTGACAGAACAGCTTATCCAAGACTGAGAAATAATTATCTGTACTTGAAGCAAGTGGGATCTAGAACAAGGGTTAATCTAAAATATTGCACTTATAGAGATCTCATGCAAACGCCCATACAAGAGTTTGATTTAGTCTCTTCGGCTGAAACTAAGCTTCCCTCCTGGTTAAACAAAGACACTCCTATTTGGATGTGCGGAGCTTCAAAAAATGGGAGCTTAAAAAGAGAAGAATGTATTTTAGAAAGGGATTGCACAGACGAATCCTATGTACCTGAACCCTTTCCAGAGCATTTGTTTAAGCCATTTAAGTGGACTCAAATTTTAGCGACAATGGATGTGATTGTGAATACGTCTATGCCTACTCAATTTTACAATGAGGACGGCTACGACGTAATTCTCATCTAGATGATTTCAATTCTCAACATTGAAGATGAATTTGAGGAACCCAAGGACTTGATGAAAGCTCAAAAAGTCTTCTCAGACCTCTACTACGATGATGTAATAGATGAGTGAGAAGAACACTCAGCTACCTCAGAAGATTCGGGGTCGGAAAAAGAACACGTGAGAGCTAAGCTACTCTTGAAAGGAGGGGAGGAAAAGTTTTTTGTCTTTCCTAACCAGAAATCAAGAAGACAAAAATGGTATAGAGGAAAAAGAGACACAAGAAACATGAAAACAAGACCTATGCCATCAGTCTCCAGTAGAACACAGTTCTTGATGCAGATAGACGCACATGATTGTGTCAAGGACAAAATCACTGGCAGATATCCTTCAAAAGAAAACCCATAAATATTGAAAACATTGAGAAAAAAAAGGAAGGATATTCAAGCAAATCCAAACAAACAGGACAAGGAGCCAAACATGACACGAGTTGAGCGGAAAAAGAAATATCAAGAGTTGAAAAAAGTTCTAAAGGAAATGAAAACCACAAAAGAGGATGGTAAAGATGTAATGAGTGTTCCATTCCATTACAAAAAGTATACTCTCCAAGATCAAAAAATCATCGTTGAACAACCTGTTAGAGAACTAAGAAAATAGGGCTAGTCCTATGAAGGGCCTGAAAATGCGAAAAAAGATAGATTTGGCTGAACCAGGAGACGACCCTAGGCCTACCTACATTTCAAATGACCTAACAAAAGAAGAAGAAGATCTTTTGTTAAGCTTTCTAAAAGAATACCAAAATATCTTCGCTTGGTCTTACAAGGATCTCAAGGGTGTTGATACATGAATTTCCCAACATACCATACCCATGAGAGATAATGCGAAACCAAGTAGACAAAGGCCATACACATACAATGAAACATTTTCGAGGAAGATCAAAAAAGAGATTGATAAAATAAAGAAAGCCGAATTCATTTATGAAATTGACACACAGATTGGGTGTCTCCAATTGTGGTTGTATCCAGGAAGAATGGAAAATTATGAGTGTGTGTCAACCTCAAAAAAGTGAATGCAGCTACCATTAGAGACAACTTTCCTCTTCCAACCAGTGAGCATGTGTTAGAAAGAGATGCAGGTAAATAATCTTACATCTTCTTAGATGGATTTTTGGGATACAATCAACTTTTGGTTGACCCAAAAGATCAACATAACACTACTTTTGCGACGGAATGGGGTATTTTTGCCTATCAGGTTAAGCCTTTTGGGTTAACTAATGCCCTTGTGACCTTTCAAAGATTGATGAGTCATGCTTTTAAAGAATATCTAAGGAAATTCTTGGAAGTATACATGGATGATCTATGCGTACATTCATCAATCCGGGCTAATCATTCTGAACACCTCAAAAAAGTATTCGAAATATGTAGAATATAGGATTTGTTTAAATCCTGAGAAGTGCACATTCGTGGGTAGACAAGGAAAATTTCTTGGACATATAGTGTCTAAAAATGGCATAGCTACTGATATAGATAAAATTCATGTTATTGATGATTTACCTAGACCAACAATAGTCAAGGGGGTTCAAGCCTTCAAGGGACATTGTGGTATAACAGACGGTTCATTTACATGTACGCTATGATTGCAAAACCCATGTATAGCTTGATTACACACTTTGAATGGATTGATGAGTGTGAAGAATCCTTCATGAAGCTTAAGCAAAGCTCTCACTTCAGCTCCAATATTGAAAGCACCATATTGGAATAAGATATTCCACATACACGTAGATGCTTCCAATTTTGCCATTGGGTGTATCCTAGCTCAAGCAAGAGACAAAAAATTTGATTTTCCTATTTCTTATGCTAGCTGACAGTTGAACATGGCAGAAAAGAATTACACCACCACTGAAAGGAAAGTATTAGGAATGCTCTATTCCATAAAAAAGTATAAACATTACATATCAGCAAATAAATTTGTGTTCTTCATGGACCAGCAAGCCTTATTGTACCTGGTCCCGGGGCAGTCACTTATCAAAAGACCCCTATATCACGTGTGTTCAAGAGGTAATTATTAATACCCCAATATACATACTATACTTACATTGTGAGCCTATTTAAAAAACCCCCACCCCCCTCTGTATGTATACAGTTTTATACATTTTGGCCTTTTAATAATCCTCTCCAGTTAACTCACGTGATATCATACACATTTTAAAAAGTGACCGCCCCGGGTACCTGTCAACAAGCCATGCAACACAAGAAGAATAGTGAGATGGTTTATCATTCTTCTAGAATTTGATTTCACTGTGGTTGTAAAAAAGGTCACTAATCATCAAAGAGCAGATCATTTGTCAAGGATTGTTTCAGGGGAATCACCTAAAGGGGTAGATGATGATCTACCAGATCCCTATTTGTTCTCTGTGGAAATGATATCTCGATGGTCGGAAAATATAGTGTCATTGATGACCAATAGCTCAAGTGGATTCACAAATACCACTTCCTATTACAATCGGATGAATTGAGCAATTGGCTATGTATCAATTACTAGCTTGGAGGCTATACAAAAGAAACCAAGATAGAATATTGCTCTTATGCAGTAATCCTAAAGAGAAAAACCAATACCTAAGTCAAGCACATGCTACCATAGTGGGACTTCACTTTGCGGAAGATCAAACTATGCAAAGGATCTTGAGACTTGGAGTATTTTGGCCAACTATGAGGAGTGATGTTCGCTCTTATGTAAAGGACTGTCCTCAATGTCAAAGAAAAACACCCATACCTCATGTAGCATTGTTTTTAATGTCGCATGCTCCTAAGTGGAGTAACTATCTAGTCACTTACTTATCGAGTCGAACATTTCCTGAGGGTATGAGTAAACGCCATCAAAGAGAAATTAAAACAAAAGCAAGAGACTATGCTCTTATTGGAAACCAATTGTATCGGAGAGGTAAGGATCAACATTTGCGGTAAGAACAAGCATATTCCAGATTAGTTGGAGATCACTTTTCTAGTGAGATCACCACAAGAGCAATCTTGATGGAAGGCATATGGTGGCCAACACTTTTTGCAGATACCAAAGAATATGTTCAAAGATGTGATGCTTATTAACGAGCAAAAATGCCAACACATGTAGATAGCATGCCCTTAAGACCAATGATGGGGGCTAGAGCTTTTGCAAAATGGGGTATAGATTTTGTTGGACCAATATAGCCACCTGCTTATAGAACCCATGCTCAATATATTATTGTAGCTACGGATTATTTGACTAAGTGAGCCGAGGCTAAAGCAACTCAAAAGAATGATGCCAGAATCACTGCCACATTCTTATATGAAATGTGCTCACAAGATATGGGCTGCTAATAGAAATTGTCAGCGATAAGGGAACTCATTTCCTCAATGAGGTAATCGAGTATCTCGTTAATGAATTTATGGCCATCATAACAAATCAGCTCCCTATCACCCACAAGCAAACGGATAAGCTGAGCATACAAATAAGATTTTTAGCTCGATGTTAACTAAAGTGGTTAGTTCAAGAAGAATCGATTGGGAAATGAATCTCCATGTTTCTCTATGGGCTTATCAAGTTTCCTTCAAAACAGCTTAAAATGCTACACCCTTTAACCTTGTTTATGGTCTTGATGCCATACTTCCAATAGAACTTCTATTGCCCACACTAAGGGTAGCAAAGGATTTTGAGTGGATTGGACATAAATTGTCAAAAAGGCTTGAAGATTTAGAGAAGCTAGATGAGAAAATGCTAACGGCTGTAGCTCACATCTACGCACAAAAACAGAAACAAAAACAGTTTTTTGATTCCCATCTAATTACAAAAATCTTCAAAAAAGGGGACTTTGTTCTAGTCTATTCCCTTAAGCAACACATTCCCAAGTTTAAGAAAAAGGGAAATCCAAGTGGAGCAGTTAAGCTATCCACCCTAGATGGTGAACCATGGCTAATTGGATTAGCGAGTGTCGTTTAAAGAAGTACAATTTTCCATTAACCAATGAATGCTAGAAAGAATGCATGAAGCCAAGCAAAGGAAGATAAAACGACAGTAGGTTATTGATGAATCCCAAGAAGAAGCTCGGATTCCGGTGCTCAAAAGGAAAGCTGATCTCAAGAATCAACAAATACCTATTCACATCAACACACTGGAAATACATGACCGACAATGGGAATTGCCGAAAGATGCAGTGTCAACAGATGATGAATGGCTAGATGGAATGGACCTTTGCATCAACAATCATAGCACAAATGATTTGGTCGATACAGGAGCTAGAGTAAATGCAGTCAGTTATTCCATGTACAATAAAGAAACAACTCAGTCATTGACAACACGAATAGCAACTATCAAAGGGTGCAATAAGAACCCAACACCAACATTGGGAGTAGTAAACTTGAACGTGATAGTAGATGGATGTTCATGTCCTCATCAATTTGTATGCTTACCAGATGAACACATGAATGAGACAATGATTGGAATTCCATGGATGTAGACATACAAGGCAGTACCAGATTGGGATACGAATCAGCTCAAGCTATCACCTAAAGGCAGATAACTCATTGTTCCAATTGCACCAAGCAAGGAGGAATGGAAAAAGAATTATCAGCAAAGCAAACCACAAAGTAATCAATCTTCTCCATTCTCTCGACAACTGAATGCTACAAGTGGCATGCAAGGAGTCTGGCAAATGTGGGTACCGAAAGCACAGCTTAAGGACAAACTAGTTCAAATTTGGGTTCCCAAAACATCAGCGAGCGACACAGAGACGCAATTCTTTGAGAAGGCAACCTAACATGAAATGGATTGGAAAGAAAAAGCAGCACTTACCCTTCCCGCAAACTGCTAAACCAATCAAGCAATGTAGAGTTAAGTCTCAGAAACCTCATCCACACCATTCTGACCAAGACAAACCAAGGTATCAATGGCAAGTAAAAGCTCGACAACAATCATTATTGGTAACAATAGCTCAGGAAATCAGCATGCTAAATGTAATGTACCCAACATTTATCCATATAAGTCATTTCAGTTATTTTGCAAAGTAATTGAGATTTTCAATTTTGTGAGTCATCGTGAGTTTATCAGAGCAATCGGATTGAAAATCGGGTTCAGAATCCATTTATTTATGATCTTTCTTTATGTGGAACAATAAGTTTATGTGGGAACCTAATCTATGTGTGAAGAAAAAGCTTAGAGATAGTACTTTTAGGAAAGAAAGAGAGGTAAGTCAAAATTAAGATACTTCTTTCTTTCTCTCTTTCAAAATAGAATGGGAACTTGTAAGTATAGAGCTTTTTAAAATCGCGCATAGGATTCGCGTACCACAAAAAAAGAAAATTACAAAAAAATTAAAAAATTAAAAATTAAGAGCCGCGACGACGCGCGAGCTTTTTTTTCCTCTCCTATTCTTGAAAACTCTCAGTATTCTTAGCACCCCCCTAGGGCCTATATAAAGGACCCTTCTCCTCTCACTTTGAACACACACATCTACAGAAGCGGAAGCTCTCTTGCAACGACGCGCCGAAGGAAGCCTCTCTCCCTTAACCTCTCACCTTCAAGCCATATCCATCTCCAATCTTCAACGTGCCTTCACCCGATTTGTGGACACACACTGTCTCTCTCTCTCTAACTACGTGCTTTTCTTTTCTCCATTCCGAAGCTATGGCTCTGAAGCGTGTAACACGAAGTTCTAAGGACGCCCATGCCGTTGCACCACCAAGGAAGGTGGGAAGGAAGGTGTCTACTCCGAACAGATCTCATGCGGAAGCATCAACCGAAGAAGAAGTCGAAGCCGTCCAAACTCCAGCACAGGAGTTAGCTATACGCGCTCCAAATCCGGTAAGACAAAATTATAATTCTGCATTGCTATTCATGTTTGACTTGGGAAGCTAAGCATAGGGAACCCCTTAAACCGTCCGAAAAACGTGATTCTATCACATGAAACACGCATATGTTTTCATAGACTAGCGAAAGGAATGTTTGATAAATTGTTACTGTTTGTTGGATTGTTATTGTTTAATCAATTGTTATTGTTTGATAAGCGGTTTCTGATTGATATAAAGAATTGGTTGATCATGTTTGATGAATCATTTAATGAGAGGAATTGTTGAAAGAATATATTTTGTTCTCGCGAGTAGCGAGATGATTCCACGGATAGAGGAGATTAAGCTGACGTTATCGGCTCTCTTTTGTTCCTCGCGGTTAGCGAGATGCCTCGTGGGTAGCGGGATGCCTGGCGGTTAGTAAGATGCCTCGCGGTTAGCGAGATGGGAAGGTTACGCATTTCGCGGCTAGCGAATAAATCCTTTGCAAAGGCTCTGTTGGTTAGACAGAGAAAGTCCGCGGGTAGTGGTAAACTCATGAGAAATTGGAAAAGTTATTTTTGTTGAATAATAGGGATGTTACATTAGACCTTGTTTGAATTGTTTTGGTATTGTTAGAAGGGCTGTAGGAAAGAACCTGTGTTTGGAACTAATTAAGGAACACTGTTTGTATATGTTAAATAGTGTGGTAAAAAGGGTGATTGCGGTGTGGAAAGTGGGGACCGGCTCAGATTGCCTGTCAAGGATGGGTGGACTCGATTAGTCGAGTACTTTTCACTTTGTCTCAGTTAGTTAGAGATTTATCCCATATCATATTTTGGATTTAAGGATGGCGGCCGTGCCTCTTAAACGCGGGGAAAAAGGCGTTGTTTTTGGATCCTTAATATGTGAAAGGGATTTATTCTCTTATAATGTAAGATCTAGACTCCATAGAACCTTTAACCTCATCGACCTAGCTTGTGGCGTAGGGTCTTGCAACTACGAACACAATAGATGGAAGTCTTCTTCTCTTTCGTTGCTCGTATCCTTGCTTCACCTTATTCATGGAGTAGGGTGTCGTCAACAGATTTAGAGGATAAAGAAGGCTATTTTCCATATCGCCCCGATCTTTTAGGACGGGGACCTTACAGTTGGTATCAGAGCTTAGGTTAACAAGATTTAGTTGACTACTTCAAGCTTCTTCATGTGTATGGTTTTCTATCCTATTATGAGACTCGCAGGGATATTACAATATGCCGATTGTGATGTGTATCATAGTTATGGTTGCAACCTCTATTATGTTTGCTCTTGGAGAGATCTTTTGTAGACTCCTATATGACATTTTGATGACTTTATGATTGAAAGATTGAGTTAATTCTACAGAGATATTGTTTGACTGGTTAAGTCATGTAAGTGAGTTTTTGTGTAGATTGAATGAGCCATGACTGGTTAAGTCATGTGATTGGATGACCCATGACTGGTTAAGTCATGTGATTGAGATAATCATGACTGGTTAAGTCATATGATTGAGTTTTGACGAATTGGATAACTCATGACTAGTTAAGTCATATGAATAAGTTTTGATGGACTCGATTGAAGCTATGGATGATTACTTCTCTGCTGCAAGGACTACACCTGCAAATCAAGCGATGTTAGGGATGTTTTACCTCTCAGGGGAAGCGAAATTATGGTGGAAACAACATTGTCGTGACATGGGAGTGTTGGAGAACTCTCAGAGTTGGTGGGAGATCAAACAAGCGGTGAAGGAAAGATACTTACCTCCTGCCCATGAAGCGATAAAGATGAATTAGTTCTTTAGCTTGAAACAATACAGTTTATCTTTGGAAGAGTACTACTCAAAGTTTGTAAGGCTTAAACGTTATGCACCATCAATGACCATAGAGCAGCAGGTAGCTCGCTTTTGTCAAGGATTAAGAGAACCAATTAGCTCGCGATTGGAAGCCTTGAAACCTACCACTGTACAAGATGCTTTACTACGAACCAAACCTTTAATGAAGGAACAAGGGATTGCAAAAAGAATTGAACGGAATCAAAGTTTCAACGATAGACAACCACAAAGGGTTTATGCTGCTAATGCGACAGATTCTCTACGCTTAAATGTTCGATGCTTTGAATGTGGAGAGTTGGGACATTATCAAAACTCTTGTCCACGGCTGAATAACGGAGCAGCCGTAGTAAGTGAAGCAGACTAAGAATATTACCCTTTTAGAGATAATAATGGTCATTACTAATTGGAGTAGGAGTATTCTCAATTTTTCTCGAGATGAGGACATCTCGAATCCCTAAGTTGGGGAGATTGTAATGTACCCAACATTTATCCATATAAGTCATTTTAGTTATTTTGCAAAGTAATTGAGATTCTCAATTTTGTGAGTCATCATGAGTTTATCAGAGCAATTGGATTGAAAATCGGGTTCAGAATCCATTTATTTATGATCTTTCTTTATGTGGAACAATAAGTTTATGTGGGAACCTAATCTATGTGTGAAGAAAAAGCTTAGAGATAGTATTTTTAGGAAAGAAAGAGAGGTAAGTCCAAATTAAGATACTTCTTTCTTTCTCTCTTTCAAAATAGAATGGGAACTTGTAAGTATAGAGCTTTTTAAAATCGCGCATAGAATTCGCGTACCACAAAAAAAATTAAAAAAATTAAAAAAATTAAAAAATAAAATAAAATTTAGAGCCGCGATGACGCGCAAGCTTTTTTATCCTCTTCTATTCTTGAAACCTCTCAGTATTCTTAGCACCCCCCTAGGGCCTATATAAAGGATCCTTCTTCTCTCACTTTGAACACACACATCTACAGAAGCAGAAGCTCTCTTGCAACGACACGCCGGAGGAAGCCTCTCTCCCTGAACCTCTCACCTTCAAGCCATCTCCATCTCCAATCTTCGACGTGCCTTCACCCGATTTGTGGACACACTCTCTCTCTCTCTCTCTCTCTCTCTCTCTCTCTCTCTCCAACTACGCGCTTTTCTTTTCTCCATTCCGAAGCTATGGCTCCGAAGCGTGTAACACGAAGTTCTAAGGACGTCCATGCCGTTGCACCACCAAGGAAGGTGGGAAGGAAGGTGTCTACTCCGAACAGATCTCATGCGGAAGCATCAACCGAAGAAGAAGTCGAAGCCGTCCAAACTCCAGCACAATAGTTAGCTATATGCGCTCCAAATCCAGTAAGACAAAATTATAATTATGCATTGCTATTCATGTTTGACTTGGGAAGCTAAGCATAGGGAACCCCTTAAACCGTCCGAAAAACGTGATTCTATCACATGAAACACGCATATGTTTTCATAGACTAGTGAAAGGACTGTTTGATAAATTGTTACTGTTTGTTGGATTGTTATTGTTTAATCAATTGTTATTGTTTGATAAGCGGTTTTTGATTGATATAAAGAATTGGTTGATCATGTTTGATGAATCATTTAATGAGAAGAACTGTTGAAAGAACATATTTTTTTCTCGCGAGTAGCGAGATGATTCCACGGATAGCGGAGATTAAGTTGAAGTTATCGGCTCTCTTTTGTTCCTCGCGGTTAGCGAGATGCCTCGTGGGTAGCGGGATGCCCGACGGTTAGCGAGATGCCTGGCGGTTAGCAAGATTCCTCGTGGTTAGCGAGATGGGAAGGTTGTGCAATTCGCGGTTAGCGAATAAATCCTTTGCAAAGGCTCTGTTGGTTAGACAGAGAAAGTCGGCGGGTAGCGGCAAACTCAAGAGAAATTGGAAAAGTTCTTTTTGTTGAATAATAGGGATGTTACATTAGACCTTATTTGAATTGTTTTGGTATTGTTTGAAGGGTTGTATGAAAGAACCTGTGTTTGGAACTAATTAAGGAACATTGTTTGTATATGTTAAATAGTGTGGTAAAAAGGGTGAGTGCGGTGTGGAAAGTGGGGATGGGCTCAGGTTGCCGGTCAAGGATGCGTGGACTCGATTAGTCGAGTACTTTTCACTTTGTCTCAGTTAGTTAGAGATTTATCCCATATCATATTTTGGATTTAAGGATGGCGGCCGTGCCTCTTAAACGCGAGGAAAAAGGCGTTGTTTTTGGATCCTTAATATGTGAAAGGGATTTCTTCTATTATAATGTAAGATCTAGAATCCATAGAACCTTTAACCTCATCGACCTGGCTTGTGGTGTAGGGTTTTGCAAGTACAAACACAATAGGTGGAAGTCTTCTTCTCTTTCGTTGCTTGTATTTTTGCTTCGCCTTATCGGAGTAGGGTGTCGTCAACGAATTTCGAGGATAAAGAAGGCTATCTTCCATGTCGCCCCAATCTTTTAGGACGGGGACCTTACACTAAAGCATTGTGATGGTACAATCAAGCAAAGAGCAAACAAGATACAAGATTTGCTCTTTGGAAGAGAGCAACAGCAAGCCTCTACATCAGAAACCCTTGAGTTAATCACTCAAGACCCATCTCTTGCACAACATAATGGTTTGAACTGCATTGATCTTCAAAGCATGGTAGAGCCAACCAAGACTATGCATAGACACGATTGTTCAACCCATACACAATTGTCCTGGAGTACGCCATCTAGGAGGGGTGGAAGAGTACTAAGTAATTGAGGGCAATGTTTGAAGAGGAAAAAAAAACGTGTGTTTTTTTTTGCAAAATTACCATAATTCCCTTATATCATCAACAGGGAAAATTTACTGGATAATATCTTCCCGATGAGTGTAAATAGTGTATATGCTATCAAAAAATAGTCCTTTTTGGTTATTTCTCATCATTTTTCTTGATATTGAGACTTAAAAATGGAGAAATCCAACAAAAAACAATAAAGCTGCATTTTTCAATAAATATTCTTAATTATTGGATTTTTACTTTGCTTTTTTAGCGCTTTTTGTTATTTTCTTTGATTTTTCAATAAACAGGTCAAAAATTAATAATAAATAGCAAAGGAGCTCAGATGGAAAAATCGAAGACATGGTGCTGATTAAAAAGAAAAGGCAAACAAGCACAAAAAATTTCAATGAAATCGAAAGACGAAAGCGGGAAGCCTAAATTAGGCGGCCATACCTACTTTTGCAGAATTCTTTCAGAATACGCTACAGGAATCCAATTGGGAAAATTTTTGAGTTTAACATAGATTTCACGGCCTAGTAGGACTAACAAGGGAATCTAGGGAAAAATGGTTTGGGAAGTCCGAGTATAGATACCCAAGGTAGGCTAAAATCACCTCATTTCCACTTGTTGCCTTTGGAGAGAGAGCTTTTCGACCTCTTTCGTGCGTAATTTTCGGAGTCTACAATTGCCCGTTTTCAGCACCGTCTCACACAACACATGAGGGATAAGTTGTTTACTCATCAATGATCCATTTTGTACAGCCAATAGCTAGTCTAAATTCTAGAAAAAACCCTAGAATCGGAGCAGTGCACGAAGACCTACGACCAAAAACCGACCATAGCAACCAAATCGGATGAGATTTGAATTGTAGCATGCCTCAACATATTAGAACACTTCTATAGCAATAGTTGACCATTCAACAAAGGTCGAGGAGGCCCCAAGTAGAAAAGCTAGGTTTTTGGTAGGTGCCAGAATTGGGTTCTGACTCAACAGACAACTTGCATACGAGGTCTATATACAATGTAAATGATTGGTTTCAAGAAATCAATCAAGAAAAGCCCTCAAAAATCAAAAACAGGCTCGAAGGCTACAAAGTGTTAAATACGACATACGGGGTCAAACTGACTCCAAATGGGCCAAAATTGGATGAGTTGCTTTACGACTATGTTACGGACAAGTCCATAGCCTTAAAAGTGACTAACCAACTCAACTGGCAATATAGTCACAAAAATCAGATATTTCAGAGTTGACAAAGCACAAAGTGATGCCGGCAAGATCAAACTTTACCAAATTCAATTCAGGACATGATAATCGTAATAGAATCATTTTCAATTGGGTACCAATTGAATCATCCCATCCAATCAATTATGCACAGTCCACTCTTTTAGGTCTTTTAATCATCATAATTGGAAACCAAGATCAATCATTCATCCCCTATTTGGATATGGAATGCCATTGAGTAGGCACACACACCCAAATTTGATGAAAACTATATGCAAAAATACATGAATTCCACATTGCAATGCTCAAATTACACACTTGATCATACGTAGACAAATGTATGCATGCAATGCAACACGCCATGCAAAAATCGACGTAGATATTGATGACTCAAAGATTGTTTTAGAGGTTAAAATCCCTGGAATAAGCATCAAAATCCCCATCGGAATAATATCGTTGGTATATGTACCGATATAACTACCATCAAAGAAAAGAAATGGAACCTACACCAGTATATGCGCCTAAGTATGCGTCGGAAAATATTTTTCCATATCGACGGGTATTCAAGGTGTATAAAAATTCTTATATTGATACGTGTACCGACGACAAAACCTGCAAAATGCTTTTGGGCAGAGAGGGGTGGGAACTGACGCTGCATGTACTGCAGCAATAGAAACCAGCCCTCTCTACCAAAGGAAGAGTGTATAAGAAACTGCACTCCACCTACAGTTTGACGCTAAAGAGAGAGTGTATACAAATTAGCAAAATTTTAAGAAGAACAAAACCACAAAATCAAAAGCTTAAACATGACAAGTTCCCAAAAGCATATCCATAACATTGACTCCCAAACCATAGGTACAACGGCATGAAGATTTTATAGCCATAATTAAAACATGACTTGAAAACACAAAACCATATACATAAACCACTTTCCATATCGTAACCATAACCGCAACCTGTTTGTCATACCAGAACTATATCCTTCTTGTCATTCTTTAACTATAACACCCATACCATCATTGCAAAACCATAACCTGAATGTCAAACATTTACCATAACATGATTGTCAAACCATATTTGGAAAACCATAAACATAATCTGCTTGCCATACCATAACCATAACCATAACGTACTTGTCATACCATAACCATAATAGCCATACCATCATTACAAAACCATAACCATAATCTGATTGCCAAACCATAACTATAACGTTGAGGCGGTCTGGGGCGGGCAACAAGAAGAGTGGCCTCCAAGCACTCTTCTAGGCTCCCATGCTGCTCAATTGGGTTGGGGTTGGAAAAAACAACAAACACACACACAAACCCGCAACCTAACCCTACACAAATTTGGGGCACCACCTAGTTTTGGATGCGAACTAGGACGCGTAGAGAGAGAGAGAGAGAGAGAGAGAGAGAGAGAGAGAGAGAGAGAGAGAGAGAGAGAGAGAGAGAGAGAGAGAGAGAGAGAGATAGTACTCGGGCTGCTTTGAAATGTATCGGCAATGATCAAGCAAACACAACTATACATTTAAGAAAGAGAGAGAAAGGGGGAGGGGGTGCTTGTTGCATTAATACCTCCATACAAATCTGTCATGACAAATCAAAGTGAGATTAGTATTTGTTCAACATAGCTTGCGTAAATTTCCCCACAACACATCACAAGAAAAGCCACCCCAATCACTGTCTTAAGGCCAGGGGAGTCCTCTCCACCCTGTCGCCCTCTTACAGTATGTGGGATTTATGGCTAGATTGATGACAACACCAGAGACAAGCTATCAAGAACTTAACAAAAAACACCAAGACACTTACGCATCATTCTTGTCCATTACTTCACGTTGGAAGGGAGACAAAGTATCCAAGCTTAGTCCAAATCCACCCTCCTTGATTCAGCAAATGTTGGGCTTACACTAGTAGGAGAAATGATAGATTTCGTACTCTCAATTGAATGATCACTCTCTCTCTTACAATGGCATAGAGTTCCCTTGCTAATCCCCTATTACAACACATGCACATGCATAAGACAATGAGCTTCCACTCAAGAGCTCCTTCTAGAGAGGTTGAGCTTGGCTTCTCAAGCTATAGCATAGTGCTCTTGCTTATGGCTCCCCCTTTTGTGCTAGCTACACCCTCCTTTTATAGCAATTTTGAAGGCTAGGGTTACTCCTCTAACCATGGTTGGGTTAGATTTTCAACAATTTATCTAATTTCTTTTGCTTGGAATTATCAAGAAGTTGGTGGGGAAAGAGAGAGGAGAGAAATGGAGGTGATGGGACTTTTCATAGTGGGTTAGTGTTAGTATAGTTAGTATTAATTTACAAATGGAATTGGATATTTACAATGGGAGTATCCATGTAGGATACAAATAAGGAAGAAAAAATCTTAAGAGGTAAGAAAAGGTGGATTTCTTACAAGGTTGATGCTCCAAGTGTCTTGAGTAGGGCCAATTTTGACGCTTGTTGACGGTCCACTAGCTTTGACGGTACAATTTTTCTCCACTCTTGACCTTCCTTGAGAGACAAGGTAATTGAAGCTGAGTAATCAACCACCATGATGCTGTCTTTTAAGAGAAGAGGTTGAATTTTGTGGTTTTTTTTATAGATATGGGTAATTTAGAGGAGGAAAAATGAGACTAGGTGGTCAATTTTGGAATGAAATTGTGTGTGGGAGGTATGAGTTCACCATGGTTTCTCTTATTCTTCAAGGTTGAGGAGAAGGCGAGTAGGGTGCAGAGAGGAGTGGTGAGAGAGGTGGGGATGATGAGTGGAGAAGTGTGTGTGAAAGAGGAAAATGATAAAGTGGAAGAGAGAGTGTGGCTACATAGCATGGGAAAACTGGGGTCCACTAATAAAATCATAGCTCACAGCTCGTAGCTCAAAAAACTATGAAAAAATTTGAGGCAAAAGTTCAGCCCACGAGCTACAACTTTTGTTTGTATCACCTTTTCAAATTCGGAGAGCAAGTGAACTTTAAAAATTCAGCAAAACCGATCATTTTTTTCCACTGCACAAGGTCTTTGTGGGGTCCTTCTTTGGATGATTCTTTTGAATACCTCCAAGAGTGAGCCCTCCATAGTGCATGTATGCATGCCACCTACCCTTGACCTTATTTGGTAGATCTATAATTGAAGATATTGTTGAGATCATGATATAAGTGAATAGTACAACTAAGAAAATCAAATATTGAGGGGTCTAAAAAATATGTACATGTCAAATATAAATAATATAAGTGGAAAAAATATAAAGGGGTCAAAAGAAATCTCTCTCATTATGAGGCTACCATAAAAAGATAAATATTTTTGGTGTTCTAATTTTTTAGAAAAAAAAAAAAACAAAATAGATGTAGGAAGGGAAAAATCACAATAGTGAAAAAATATACACATAAATAAAACTAGTTTTTTTGGATTTTTGTTGGGGTGGAGTTACACCAAATATAAGAGAAGCTTACATGAAAAAATTTCTATATGGAATAAAGAGTATGAAAAATGGTAAGAAAAATTGTGGTAATGGTGAGACAATGTACAGAGCATAAATAACACACACCTAGGTAAAAATATTTAAATAAATACCAAAATAATTATGAAAAAATCTTTTATTTAGGCCCTATATACAAAGAAATATTTACATACGCATGGGCCATAATATACTTATATTTTTTATTTTTTTGGCTCAACTAGCCCAATGCCTAGCTAATTGAGGGTTTTTTATTTTAGTAAGGAGATATGGGAAAAGTCCCCTAACTCACACGTACCTATATACAGTGAAAGGGTGAGGGTAACCACAGTGTTTGAGTGATTTGATAGGGGGGGATAACTCACTATGGCAATCACAGAGAGCCAAAAAACGGCTATCATTAGCCCTCCCCCAGGATGATGGTATATTAATGTACCATCATAAAGAATCTTTTCGAAAGAGAGTGCTTCAGAGTCCTTGACAAGATCTTCATTGTTTGGCCCCTTGGAATTTTGGTTTGTGTTACACTCATGCTTCATGTAGCAATACTTACATGAGACAGCAGCCTTTGGACAGATCTTTGGTAGATCTTTTGGTAGAAGGCGACTCAAATAGGGCTTCAAGCGATACCCGTTTACCTTCCTGGAGTGCTCTTTACCGTTCAAGTCCATAAGCTGATAGTAACTAGAATTGAAAGCCTTCTTGACTATGTATGGCCCTTGCCATCTAGTTTCAAATTTGGCATCAAAACGATTATCGAGTCGATTGTCATACCTTAGCACAATATCTCCTTCATTGATGCCTTTGTCCTTCAGTTTCTTGTCAAGCTTCTCCTTTGTCTGTGTGGCTTTCCTCTTATAGCACTCGTATGCTGCTTCTCTTTTCCACTCAAGCTCGGCTAAGGTAAGAAGTCGATCCATCCATGCTTCTTGATCATCTTGTGCTGATTTGCCATGAAGTCGCATTGTTGGAATGTTTAGCTCAATTGGATGTAAAGCCTCTTGACCATAGACCAAGTGAAATGGTGTGAACTCCGTGGCTTCCCTATATGTGGTTCGATATGCCCACAAGGCACCATCCGAGAAGTCATCCCATAATTTTGTGTTGTTTTGCACCATCTTTCTAATGATTCCTGCAATGACACCATTAGCCTTCTCCACCAAACCATTTGACTGTGGGTAGTATGGTGTGCTATGACGATGTAGAATGTGAAGCTCTTCATAAACTTCTGTGAGCAAGCCCTTCCTAAACCCTGGACCATTATCAGAAACAATCTCCAAAGGTGTGCCAAATCTGCAACAAATGTGATTGTACACAAACTTGCTAACTGTCCTCTCATTCACTCTTGCCACACTTTGAGCTTCCACCCACCTAGTCATATAGTCTACAGCCACTAGAATGTAGAGTTTACCATTTTTTGTCCTAGGCAGAGGACCCATAGCATCAATGCCCCACTTTTCAAAGGGTCCATTTGCAAGCACTATTTTCCTCGGGCCATGCACCAATCTTCTATTTCCATTTATCTGACAATTGTGACAGCTTTTACACCAATGTTGAACATCGCTTGGCCAAACATACCCCGCAAGCAAAATCTTCTTCACATTTGATTCTTGGGCAAAATGACCACCACATGCCTCTTCATGCAAACCTTTTAGAATGGCTGGAATTTCCTTGATAGTTGGTACTCTTTTGCACACTTGATCCTTCCCTCTTTGATAGAGGGAGCCTTCTAGGAAGAGATATGCGCTTGCCTTCTTCATGAGTCTCCTCTTCTGAGCTTTTGTGAAGTCTGGTGGAAACTCACCCTCCAAAATGTAGCCAATGATGAGAGCCAATGACTCCAATCCCTGGTACCTCGGTTGCTTCACAGCAACCGCCACCATGATGACCTGCACTTCTTTCTTTACACATGCAACGGCTTGTTGTGCAAGTAAATCAGCATCTTCATTTTGTTTCCTAGGAATATGATATAATTGCACCTCCTCAAATTGATTAAATAGCCTACGGATGGTATGAACTTTGGCCCTTAGTCTTTCATTTTTGCATGCCCAGATGCCTAAAATCTGCTTCACAATGAGAAGTGCATCCCCTTTTACCATGAGACGTTGTATACCATGGCCAATACATATTTTTAAACCATGAAGTAGTGTGTCATATTCTGCTTCATTGTTGCTAGTTCAACCTGGTAGATTGACCTTCTCTTTCATGACCACCTCTCCACTTGGGTTGAGCAATACTAGCCCTCCCCCTGCTTTCCCTGTGGCTCGACGAAAAGCTCCATCAAAGAACAAGGTAAAAGCATTAGGAATCCTTTTTGGTGGTGGCAATGGTAGGGTCTTTACTTGAGGCACCTTAATTTCCTTCTCATGTACCCTATAAGTGAGAATCCCTGCCAATTGTGCACGCACACTATCTTCTACCTTGAAAGAGTATTGGAACTCTTGCAACTCCATAATCCACTTTGAGATCCTAGTACTAAGATTCATTTGAGATGACACCGAAAGGAACAAATTTTCTGCAGTGAGAATTACAAAAGGTTTTGGTAGCAGGTAGGATCTAAACTTTCTCACCGCAAACATGAGAGAAAGCATCATGAGTTCTGCTTCTGTGTAGTCTCTCTCCAAAGCATTCATGACCCTACTAGCAAAGTAGATGGGTCGCATCCTTGTACTGTGGGGATCTTGTTGTAGCAACACAGCACCAATTGTTTCCCTTCCAACACTAGAGCTAACAAAGAATGTGTACTCCCAACAAGGAGGCATGAGTGTTGGTAGCTCTGACAAAATGACTTTAATGTTACAAAAATACTCTTCAAGCTCATCAGACCATGCAAATTCTACTTGTTGTGTCAACTTTTGCAAAGGATGAAGCAACTCCGAGGCTAAGTGAATGAAGCGTGACATATACTTCACCTTCTGAATGAAAGAGATGACCTCCTTAAGACTCTTCGGTGATGGGAGCTCAATAAGAGCCTTTGCCTTTGAAGGATCCACCTCAATGCCTTTATAGGAAACCTTGTGACCGAGCAAGATCACTTCATCCTCACCTATGTGGCACTTGTTGGGGTTGAGTTGACCTCCCATGTCGTAGAGCTTCTTTAAACCTTCTTATACCCTTTGTAGATGCAATGATTTTGAGCTATAAATACAGAAATCATCAATGAACACCCTAATTGACTTTCCAAAGAATGCTTGAAACACCATGTTCATGAAACGTTGGAATGTTGCAGGAGCATTTGTCAGACCAAATGGCATGACTCTAAAAGCATAACAACCCCAAGGAGTGATAAAGGTTGTTTTCAATTGATCCTCCAATGCAATCCCTATTTGAAAGTAACCTGAGTAGCCATCACACACAATGTACTTCTCATGACCAGCTACCTCATTTAGTATCTCATCCTGAAATGGGAGGGGAAAGTGATCTCTTTTTGTTGCCTCATTGAGGGGACGGTAATCCACACACACCCTCCACTTGCCATTTTTCTTAGGAGTGACAACAACAGGAGAGACCCACTCTGAATTCTCCACTGGATAAATGAAACCTGCTGCTAGAAGCTTCCTTACCTCCTTGAGTAGAGCCTGTTCCTTTATAACTCCTAGCCTTCGTAGCTTCTGAGCTTTAGGTGTGGCCTTAGGCTTTAACTCAATCTTGTGTTGAACAACATCTACCCCACGCACGTCGGTGTAGTCTTTAGCAAAAAGCCTAGGAAACTTCCTTAGCACACATTTGAACTCCTCTCTTTCATCCTTTGTAAGTGTTGTAGACAACATACCTTCTAACATTCCTTCATCTTCCACCTTTTGGTTCTCTTGGGAACCTACCTCTTCCAAACCTCCACAAGAGGTCTCTTGGTTGCTTGGCTTAAACCTTACCCCCATGACTTCGATGGAAGACTCCTCTTCAGTAATGCTGCTACTACTTTCTTCTTCTGAAGTGCTATCGGTCCAACCTTCTTCCGTCTCACTTTGAGATGATTCTTCATGGAGCTCCTCTTGGCGTTGCTCCTTCATGTCAAAGACAACCTTCTTATGATTGTCATTCCTGCAAATTAATTTCCCACTCTCCCAATCCTGCAACGCTCGCATTTTCATTAGCCATGGTCTTCCTAGGATAAATGGATAACCACTTCCCTTGGTCGACATAACATAAAAATCAACTGCCTTCTTAATGCCAAAGGCCTCCACAAAAACATTTTTACAAATGCCTACGCACCTAGCCTTGCTATTGTTTGCCATTTTCACTTTGATTTCAGGTGTCTCATGGATGTGCATGCCTAGTCTTTGCATGAGCCCTTCTGTCATGATGCAAATTTGTGCACCCCCATCCACTAGACCTTTCCTAACCAATCTTCCTTTTATGTAACAATCTAGCACAGGTGTAATATCCTCGTTCATTTCAGCATGTGCAATTTTTACAACAGGAAAACTCTCTTTTACCTTTCTCCTAGTGCTAACTGCCTTTGTTAAATCCCTCCTAACTTGTGGGCATAATGCAAGAAACTGAGGCCATGAGATATGAGGACCCTTACCTCGCATGTCTTCCAACATGTTGTATGGAGCCATACCATGTCCAAGAGGGAAGTCTTGGAGATTGATACGATGTCGAATCCTCTTAGCTTCCTTGGTCTCCTTTGCCTTCTTGCCTTGTCCATGGTCACTCTGTGATGGGACACCCTCTTTCTCTTTACCTTTTCCTCGTCCACGCTTAATGCCATCTGCTTCCATGTCAACCTCATTTGAGTTTGTCACCTCTACCACATGCACATTTGGATCTGGAAAAGGTGGAACTCCTTCTACCCCTTGTGGAGGTGGTCTTGGTCCATTTGGCCTTTGTAGAAGCCTTGGTTGTTGACCAGCTCCTTCTCCTGCATTCATCACTGGGTAATTCAAGTTAGGTCTCCCTGGCTCTCCACGGGGCCAAGGACAATTATACATCCCATGTCCAGACTCTCCGCAATTCCAACATTGCAAGACTCTCCTAGTTCGTGGTGGATCTCGTTCTTCTGACTTCTTTGCTTGTCCCTTTGGACCTACAGCTTGTGCAAGGTGAATTGACAGGCTGCTTAAAGATTCATTTAACTTCTCAATCACTTTAGCCGTTACCTCAGGAAGCTCCCTAGATGTTGATGCTTGTGACTTACCTTTGGGTCTAAGACCTTCTATTGGAACCTCTCCCCTTAAGCACTTGAGTTTCCTATACTTCTCAGCAGCCCTAGTTTCCACTGCATCAAAAGTAGCAGGTGCACCCGCCTCAACTTTTACCTTAAGGTTAGGAAAGAGTCCGGCTATGAACCTCTCCTTCTTTAAAAATTTTGCACCATCACCAGGGTTAGCAACATTTCGTATCCATAGAGCCCAAAGACGTAGAAACTCTTGCTTGTACAAGTAGTAGTCAACTAAGTCTTTTTGCTTATGAGAAACAATGTCTTGCCATAGTTTTTGAGTGTTCTGGGGATCAAAGAAGTATCTCTTAAAATGATTCAAAACTTCTGTGTAATTCCCCTTAACTTCCTCAGGCAAAGAGTCAAACCAAGTACTAGCATCTTTCCTAAGGACCACCTCAAACATTTCTACACGTTCTTGATCGGTTACTATCCTCTTGATACGGCAAGATATCTTGAAATTTGCTAAAAATAATTCTGCATCCTCTCCAGGCTCTCCAAAGAAAAGAGGATATCCAGACATTTGGCGTTGGCTCTCCATTATTATGAAAGATTACAACACGAGTTACAATAAGAGATACAATAGAGATTTAGAACCACTCGCCTGCAAATGAAGAAGTAAGAAAATACCACTCTAGGTTTTCTTCTTCAGCTATCCAAGCTTCAATGAGGTCTCGATTTGTTTGATCAAAACAAAAAGGTAGACTATTGATGAGCTCTAAGAAGGGTTGAAATTCTTCAAAGCTAAGGCGATAAACAGAAATCTCTAGAACTTCATTTTCTGGATCCAAAAGAGCAACCACGTCCCAAGTGATAAATTGCACTTGCTCTACAATTCCCAACGCACAAGCGGTTTGTATAAAAACTAGATCTTCATGCTCGTCGAAGGCCGTGAGAAAGTAGCAATTGACTAGGAGCTCCTTTCCTTCGAGTTCCACACAGTCGGAGTGAGGCAACCTTCTCACAATTTCATAAAGAACATCCTCATCAAGTCCAATCAAGTTTGCAAGATTTAAAGACTCCACTTGTGCTACAAAATTCCTGGACAAAAACTCCTTAGGATTATGGTTAAATCATTCAAAAGCATAAAGAGATTACAATGTCTCTATGAACAAAGTGTCATAGAAAGTAGAGAAGGATGAGAATTTATACGAATTTGCAATCTTCTCTATGCTCTCTTTATTAAGACAAGCTCTGAATAGCTCCCTATCTCCTTTGTTGAAAGCGAAAGGAAGACTATTAATAAGACGCAAATGAGGGAAAAATTCACCAAATGTGAGTCTATGAAGCATGAACTCTGGCCGCAAGTTTCCTGAAGAGTCTTCCTCAATGGTGAAATGCACTCGCCAAACGCCAAATTTCACTCTATTTACCAATCTTAGGGCACACACTAGTTGGATGAATGCGCGGTCTTCCTTAGTGCCCAACAACAAGAGGAAAATGGAATCCACGCGTAGGACCTTCCATCTTAACTTCACCACCCTCTTGTTATGAGGGAGACGCCTTACTACTTGCTCCTGCAACTCAATTGGTAATAGAGCTAGATCTCTAAGGATTGAACTTTCACTGCACACACATTCCCAGTTAGAACAAATGATCGTTTTTTTGTTTCTTGTAACAACATGGACAAAGAAAAAACAAACATACACACTATTTTGCCGGGCTGCACTTCATTTTAAAATAAAATGAACACATGTACATCAAAAAAAGTGTGGTAGTTGATGAGAGGTAAAATGACAGGGTTTGGTGATGCAAGAATTTCTCCTACTCTTTGGGCACCAAACATGAACACCATACGTTGTTGAAAATGGATTTTCCTACTAATTGCAATGTTTATTCTAATGTGTGGAGTGAAATGGAAGGGGAAAACCTCTATTCCTGGGCCATTATCCATGGTCTATGCATGACCTAATGCTTAAAACAAAACAAAAATATAGACGTCCAAACTAAGGTCGTACCTAATAAGAGGCAAAATAAAAGGATTTACAGAAACGTTTATCTCGGCCAACCTAAGAGGACCTAAAATTCTACGAATGACACATTGAAATTGCAACTTAGTACTAACAATTATGTGTAACTTTTGCCTTGCAATGGGAATGAAGGGATCATACAAATTCTCGTGATTCATGCAAGCTACTTGATTATGCTAAAGGTTGATCCTTCACAAAACATACACAAGCCTGTCCTCCGTGGGGCCACCAATTTGAGGCGGTCTCGGGCGGGCAACAAGAAGAGTGGCCTCCAAGCACTCTTCTAGGCTCCCATGCTGCTCAATTGGGTTGGGGTTGGAGAAAACAACAAACACACACACAAACCCGCAACCTAACCCTACACAAATTTGGGGCACCACCTAGTTTTGGATGCGAACTAGGACGCGTAGAGAGAGAGAGAGAGAGAGAGAGAGAGAGAGAGAGAGAGAGAGAGAGAGAGAGAGAGAGAGAGAGAGAGAGATAGTGCTCGGGCTGCTTTGAAACGTACCGGCAATGATCAAGCAAACACAACTATATATTTATGAAAGAGAGAGAAAGTGGGAGGGGGTGCTTGTTGCATTAATACCTCCTTACAAATCTGTCATGAAAAATCAAAGTGAGATTAGTATTTGTTCAACATAGCTTGCGTAAATTTCCCCACAACACATCACAAGAAAAGCCACCCCAATCACTGTCTTAAGGCCAGGGGAGTCCTCTCCACCCTGTCGCCCTCTTACAGTATGTGGGATTTATGGCTAGATTGATGACAACACCAGAGACAAGCTATCAAGAACTTAACAAAAAACACCAAGACACTTACGCATCATTGTTGTCCATTACTTCACGTTGGAAGGGAGACAAAGTATCCAAGCTTAGTCCAAATCCACCCTCCTTGATTCAGCAAATGTTGGGCTTACACTAGTAGGAGAAATGATAGATTTCGTACTCTCAATTGAATGATCACTCTCTCTCTTACAATGGCATAGAGTTCCCTTGCTAATCCCCTATTACAACACATGCACATGCATAAGACAATGATCTTCCACTCAAGAGCTCCTTCTAGAGAGGTTGAGCTTGGCTTCTCAAGCTATAGCATAGTGCTCTTGCTTATGGCTCCCCCTTTTGTGCTAGCTACACCCTCCTTTTATAGCAATTTTGAAGGCTAGGGTTACTCCTCTAACCATGGGTGGGTTAGATTTTCAGCAATTTATCTAATTTCTTTTGCTTGGAATTATCAAGAAGTTGGTGGGGAAAGAGAGAGGAGAGAAATGGAGGTGATAGGACTTTTCATAGTGGGTTAGTGTTAGTATAGTTAGTATTAATTTACAAATGGAATTGGATATTTACAATGGGAGTATCCATGTAGGATACAAATAAGGAAGAAAAACTCTTAAGAGGTAAGAAAAGGTGGATTTCTTACAAGGTTGATGCTCCAAGTGTCTTGAGTAGGGCCAATTTTGACGCTTGTTGACGGTCCACTAGCTTTGACGTTACATTTTTTCTCCACTCTTGACCTTCCTTGAGAGAAAAGGTAATTGAAGCTGAGTAATCAACCACCATGATGCTGTCTTTAAAGAGAAGAGGCTGAATTTTGTGGTTTTTTTGATAGATATGGGTAATTTGGAGGAGGAAAAATGAGACTAGGTGGTCAATTTTGGAATGAAATTGTGTGTGGGAGGTATGAGCTCACCATGGTTTCTCTTATTCTTCAAGGTTGAGGAGAAGGTGAGTAGGGTGCAGAGAGGAGTGGTGAGAGAGGTGGGGATGATGAGTGGAGAAGTGTGTGTGAAAGAGGAAAATGATAAAGTGGAAGAGAGAGTGTGGCTGCATAGCATGGGAAAACTGGGGTCCACTAATAAAATCATAGCTCACAGCTCGTAGCTCAAAAAACTATGAAAAAATTTGAGGCAAAAGTTCAGCCCACGAGCTACAACTTTTGTTTGTATCACCGTTTCAAATTCGGAGAGCAAGTGAACTTTAGAAATTCAACAAAACCGATCATTTTTTTCCACTGCACAAGGTCTTTGTGGGGTCCTTCTTTGGATGATTCTTTTGAATACCTCCAAGAGTGAGCCCTCCATAGTGCATGTATGCATGCCACCTACCCTTTACCTTATTTAGTAGATCTATAATTGAAGATATTGTTGAGATCATGATATAAGTGAATAGTACAACTAAGAAAATCAAATATTGAGGGGTCTAAAAAATATGTACATGTCAAATATAAATAATATAAGTGGAAAAAATATAAAGGGGTCAAAAGAAATCTCTCTCATTATGAGGTTACCATAAAAAGATAAATATTTTTGGTGTTCTAATTTTTCAGAAAAAAAAACAAAAACAAAATAGATGTAGGAAGGAAAAAATCACAATAGTGAAAAAATATACACATAAATAAAACTAGTTTTTTTGGATTTTTGTTGGGGTGGAGTTACACCAAATATAAGAGAAGCTTACATGAAAAAATTTCTATATGGAATAAAGAGTATGAAAAATGGTAAGAAAAATTGTGGTAATGGTGAGACAATGTACAGAGCATAAATAACACACACCTAGGTAAAAATATTTAAATAAATACCAAAATAATTATGAAAAAATCTTTTATTTAGGCCCTATATACAAAGAAATATTTACATACGCATGGGCCATAATATACTTATATTTTTTATTTTTTTGGCTCAACTAGCCCAATGCCTAGCTAATTGAGGGTTTTTTTTTTTCAGTAAGGAGATATGGGAAAAGTCTCCTAACTCACACGTACCTATATACAGTGAAAGGGTGAGGGTAACCACAGTGTTTGAGTGATTTGATAGGGGGGGATAACTCACTATGGCAATCACAGAGAGCCGAAAAACGGCTATCAACGTGATTGCCATACCATCATTGCAAAACCATAACCATAACTTGATTGTCAAACCCTAAATACAACATGATTGCCATACCATTATTGCCATTAGCTGAAATTTGGACTCACAAAGGGGCCCTTTAGGCAGTTTGACTTTACCTCTCTCTACCAAAACGGGTGCATAGATAACTTTTTGCAAACAAACTCCAAAGCTGACAGAGGTTTGACAATTAGAATGTCCTCTTCAAGCTCTATCTACTGATATATAGCACGCCATGAGATTCCTCATATTTTAGAAGATTCTTTTTTTATTCACTTAGATTTTGACAGAGTTCACATCATAGATGAATTAAAAAAATATTCTTCTAGAATATGAGGAATGTCATGGCGTGCTATATATCAGTATATAGAGCTTGAAGAGGAAATTCTAACTGTCAAACCTCCACCAGCTTTGGAGTTTGTTTGCAAAAATTTATCCATGCGCCCGTTTTGGTAGAGAGAGGTCAAGTCAAACTCCTTAAAGGGCCCCTTTGTGTGTCTAAATTTCACCTAATGAAAACCATAACCATAACTTGATTGCCAAACCATAACCATAATCTCTCTACCATACCATAACCGTAACCTCTATGTCATACCATAATTGCAAAATAATAATCATAACTTGATTTTCATATCATAACCATAATTGTAAACAAAATACAAAACCATCAACACAACCATGAAACTGTACATGTATACAATGAATAAGTAGATTGCTTCAAGAAGACCACAACTACAAAAAAAAACATATATGGAGGATGTCATCCTCGCGGTAATGTTTCCTAGTCGACGGTCTCTCCATCCTCCCCTGAAGTTGGGTCAAAAGGGCCATAGGTCCATGCTTGTACCCATACTTCTCCTCTCAGCATGTTGGAGGGCGCTTCATGACAACTTTCTACAAAAGTATGGTTTAATCATAAAATAAATATTCAAATAATATATACATTTTTGACAATTTAAAGCATACGTATAATACTTACAAAATCATGCCCAAGTGTATCATAGACTCCACTCCCAAGATGTGACGCTCCAGCACACTCCAAATGTGCTCTGGCTGCATCTCTCTATGGCTGAAATCTCTCAAGATTGTCTTGTGTCTCTCGTGAAATCCCCGCCCATTCCTATGCATCCAACCATGCCGGCTTTTGACTGTCATCCTTATACCAATCTCTTCCTTCTGACTGACAATGTGACATTGTGGAAATTGCCACGCTCAAAATCTAGTCACTTGAGACTGAATCGTACCCCTCTGGCAGCCTGTACGCTTTGTGAATGGATTGGACAATGTAATTATTTCTCTCATCATCTTGATTATCCCAAATCTCCATCACAAAGTGGACAAATTGAATTGTATAGAGCTGTTAAATCCTCTGGCGCATGGCCTTTCTGACCCTATCAACCACAACAACCCCATCCTTGCTCTTGTACACCTTGCTAGTATCATGCTCATGTGATCCCCAAGGTGTACATGGTGTGCCAATCGGTGAACTATCTACTAAAGAGAGTGGAGTGGTGGTCACTCTCTTGACGATGTGAACTCATCGTTGGTAGAACCACTACCACAACAACCACCACCCCTTGATGATGCCTACCTCGTCTCAAAGGTGAACCACCCGTCGATGTAGGGGACCCACTCAATTGAGGTGTGGGTCCGGTCAGTGTAGGGGGCACACTAGTCCTAGGCATAGGGGCGTCCGTTGTAGGTCTAGAGGAATGATCTTCCCAAACGTTTTGCGTGTAACTAAATTGCTCTGGTGTGAATTTTGACAAAAAGGATCCCATCTTCTTAAATGACATGCCAGCTGGAGTGATAAGAAAACTAAAACAAGGAGAGTATGTATTGTCATCATTAGCTATGGCTACATATACACAAATAAGATAGATACGGTATGTTAGTTTACAAAAGAAACGCTAAGAAATGCAGATAACAAAAAAATGAAGCTGCAACATAACTCATTGAACTATCCAATATTATAAACTAATTAAAAGAGTTTTACAGAAGAGTTCCTAGCAAACATGAATAGTTAATCTCTCATCTTATATGAGAGGCCACCAAAGATGTCTATCTCAATCTATACTTTTGCATCTCTGTCATCAAACTCCACTTTTTTGTCGCTCTTCGCATCAACTTCAGTATTTGAAAGCTCATTTCTAGGTGCAGGCATCTGCTCACTACCACTGACCTCCATCTCAAAATCCAAACTTACATCATGTGTCGGCCCTGGACTTTGTTCGTGAAGCTATTCAACCTCAACTTCCAATTCTTCACACACTTGCTTGCTTCGTGAAGCAACTTGAAAAACATAGAGCAAGTGCGGTTTAAACATGTCTTTTTCATCATTTTCTCTCCATAGTGGATCTATTGTGAACACAACTTGTTCGCAATGCTGTGGAAGTACAAACGTATCCCGTGCATTTGTCCACACCCGCGTAGAGTTCACTTGAATCAATACACTCTTATCTTTGTGCACAGTTGCATCAGGGCCGGTGGTAATAACTATGAACCACTTGACATCAAAGATAAAAATATCAAACTTTTAAAGATAATCTTCAAGATATCTTGAATGTAACTAAATTATTCAAGGATGTCACGTTTACATATGTTTTATCCATGTAGCTCATGTCCTTCAGGCAAAAATCTACCATGATCCTTGTCAATTGTCTTG
Organism: Adiantum capillus-veneris; assembly: GCF_014529385.1. NCBI lineage: Eukaryota > Viridiplantae > Streptophyta > Polypodiopsida > Polypodiales > Pteridaceae > Adiantum > Adiantum capillus-veneris. The sequence continues at coordinate 104,212,123 of NC_140959.1, forward strand.
CTCAAATGATTTGAGCGGCGGAAGCCAAGTCGAGGACCACATTTTTTGCATGCATGATTTCTCGAGTAACTCAAGCCTGAAAATTCATAAAATTAGAATATAAAAGTGTTGGCATATCTAGATATATCATATATGTGAGGGTTTTGAAAATACTTACCTGAACACTCACCGAAGCCTTGCCAATAGTGCATGGTCCACATGAGAATGCCTTGCACATGCATTAGTGGATCCCTCTCCACAACTTTTGGATCTCTTTTATTAGTGGCACCAGATAGATGTCCATGTTATTTGCTTTGTTCTTTCCTGGGACAATCAGTGAAAACAACAGATGGCCCTTCTTGACAGCTAGCCATGGTGGAAGATTATAATTAGCCAAGAAAATAGGCCACGTGCTCCATGACAAACTCTATAATCCAAATGGGTTTACTATGTCCATTGCCAGACCAAAGAGGATACATCAAGGCTCATCCTTAAATGTACACCAACTTTTCTCTATGTGCTTCCATGAACAAGATTGAGCACGTACCCACATCACATCATCTATTGATATAGTATTTGAGTGCCATGTCATGAAAGAAACTATAGACTTGCACTTGAACATGCTCTTTATTCTTGGAATGATAGAAAAGTGTCAAAGGACCTTGGCAGGGATAAATTTTCCTTGTGTGTCCTCTCTATACTTGTTTGATCCACAATTGGGACAATGTTCCAAATTTGCGTACTCATTGAAAAAACAAAGTATACAATCATTAGGGCATGCATGTATTTTGTGATAATTCAAGCCCAAGTTAGTAAGAAGCTTTTTAGCGGTAGACGGGTAGGGGGACATGTGATTGCCTTTTGAAAAAAATTGCTCGTGAAGCAACGTATTGTTACATCAACAAGTGTACACAACGATCATATTATTGAACTGTAATTTGCACTTTGGCATGCTTAGGATACAATGTATTTACATGAGAATATCTGTGATGGAGGCATCAAACCACCCATAGATAGACTTCAAATTAAACATTGTCAAAGCATTACGGAGAACGAAGATTTTTGCACCATTGTAAAGCGGCATACGCGCAAGAGTTTGCATCATCTCACCCTCTTTATCGTTGCTATCATGTCGTCGATATGGACGGGATGATTGAGGTTGATTCGTAGTGCTGCCTTGAATGTTGTTGCCTTCCATGTTTTCAATGATGGGATCCATATCAAAGAATGCATCTAACATCTTCTCCATCTCTAATTCTTGAAATGTGGAATCAGGTATTAGCTGGGTGGACTCAGTTGAGGGTTGTTCGTTTGATGATTGTCTTCTCTCGGATAAAATTGGAGCAATATCTACTTGCAGAGGTTGATCTACTCCCTCCAGACCATGATATTAATAACGCAGGTCTTGTAGTTTTTCTATGGGAAAGAGACCGTTATTGCGTATGTGATGGTCGTAGGTTTTTTGTTTTCAATGTATCTGATTCTTGCAATGCACACAAGGACACGTCATCCTATCATCCATATTTTATCTACCAATGATGCAAACAATAAATAAATCACTCTTTTTATAAGTACACACCACTAACTACATGACAATACATAAAAACTTCACATTCTCTAGCCATGCCAGATCCCCGTACACCTCAGTCTAGAGGTGCACGAAGATAAGGACCACATGGTAATAATCTTGTCTTTACTGGTCAATGACTATATATTAGGGTTTTTGAAGTCTGTGTGCACTATTGAAGTCTGATTGCGTTATTTTCCTTCGTTTGTTGAAGTCCATTTGTGTTTTTGAAGTACACAAGTCATTGATAAAGACTTTTGCATTTTCGAAGATCGTTTGAGGTTTTTCTACTATTTGCCGCTAGCTCTAACAACCTCACATTCTCTAGCCATATTGCCCAATCCCCGCACACTTCGGTCTAGAGGTGCACAAAGATCATGACCACAAGGTAATAATCTCGTCTTTATTGGTCAATGAATAAATATTAGGGTTTTTGAAGTTTGGTTGCGTTTTTTAAGTGCACAAGTCATTTCTGAAAACTTTTTTGTTTTTGAATTTTGTTTGCGGTTTTTCTACTATTTGTCGCTAGCTCTAACAACCTTACATTCTCTAGCCATGCCCGATCCTCGCAATCCTCGGTCTAGAGGTGCACGGAGATCAAGATGACATCATCAAAATCTTGTCTTTATTGGTCAATGACTATATATTAGGGTTTTTGAAGTCTGTGTGCACTATTGAAGTCCGAATACGTTATTTTACTTTGTTTCTCGAAGTTCGTTTTCATTTCTGAAGTACACAAGTCATTTCTAAAGACTTGCATTTTTTTAGTCCGTTTGCGGTTTTTCTACTATTTGCAACCAGCTCTAACAACCTTACATTCTCTAGCCATGTCCGATCCCCGCACACCTTGGTCTAGAGATGCATAAAGACCAAGACCATCGGGTAATAATCTCTACTTTATTGTTCAATGCCTATATATAAGGGTTTGACATACGTCTTTTTTGAAACCTACATACTTTTTTGAAGTCTGTGTGTGCTATTGAAGTCTTATTGTGTTATTTTACTTCGTTTGTCAAATTTTGTTTGCGTTTTTGAAGTGCACAAGTCACTTTGCGTTTTTGTAGTCCATTTGCGGGTTTTCTACCATTTGCTCCTAGCTCTAACAACCTCACATTCTCTAGCCATGTCTCACCTATGTACACCTTGGTCTAGAGGTGCACGGAGATCAAGACTACCGGGTAATAATCTTGTCTTTATTGGTCAATGCCTATATATTAGGGTTTGATGTAAGTCTGTTCTTGAAATCTTTTAATATTTTTGTAGTCTGTGTGCGGTATTGAAGTCCAGTTTTCTTAGTTTATTTTGTTTGTCAAAGTTCTTTTGCGGCTAACACTGAGCGGCTAGCCCTAATAAGCGGATATGGAGTAGTCCTTCTTGAGCGGTAAGCAACTAAATACCTAAGCAATTACCTATAAGCGCAAGTCCTCATAAACCATTTGAATACCGATTAAACCTACACAACTAGCCCTAAGTTGCTAAGTGACTACATAACAAAACTAGCCGAGCCGCGTGTAAAACTAAGCGGGATTGGCGAAACAATTCAATAGGTAAGCAACTACACCCTCTTATTAAACAGCTAGCCTTCACTTATTCAAATGCAAATCATCCCTAAGGGATGAAACCACTTATTACTTAAACAATTAGTGTTAAAGGACCAAACTTAATTAAGCAAATAGCTTACGATAAGTCACAATTATAAACATAGCCATATATTTTTTGAATTTCTAAATTTATTTACACAAAAACACCAAAACTAATTATAAAATAACATACATCAAAATAAATCTTTCTATCAATGATTAAATGTAGCTATTTTTATTAGCTAATGATTTTTAATTAATATTACTTATAAAATAACATTTTATCTACTTTTCAATTGAAAAATATGTGTGTGTGTCTTGTATAGTGTGTTTTATAGTGTTTAGTGTGCATTTTTATTTAATTGCATGCATGTTTATGTGAATGTGTGTGTGTGAATGTGTGTATGAAACAAAAAAGAATATTAGAGCACTCACGTGCGGCCTATTTGAGCAAGAAAAAATTGGAAAAATGTACTCAAACCTGCAAAAATATACGCATACACACACACTATGTTATACACACATACACAAAAGTGCACAAATTTACAAGGAAACTTGAAAAGAATCTCACTTTACTGATGGGGAGTAGCCTATGAGTGAAAATCTCACCTCCGGCAAGTCGTGAAGCCGCAGATCTGCAGCAAGTAAGGAGGAGGAGGGCAAGAGAGGAAAAGAAGAAAGGAGCAAAATATGCAACAGAAACCCGCGGTTCTACTTTTGCATGGTCCACCGGTAGATTTTGTGTATGTGCGCTGGTATTAACATTGATGTATGCATCGGTATGAGAGCAAGTGTACGTGTCAAAAATTTGAAAATTAATTTTTTTAAAAACTTGATCTCCCTCTAGATTTACCTACACATATACCGACTTCCACTGTTTGGTGTGACATTGAAATTTCAACTAATGCACACACTCCAAAACTAAGCACAAAAATTCAAAATTTTCTCAATCGGCAATACTATTAGGCCTATCCGTAATGCTCGCACACACATTTGATGCACATTTTACAAAAAAACATTTGTGTGCCACAATTGACCATCAATCATGGAATTAAGTGGTCTTCAATTGGCCACACACTTAATCATTGCCCAATTTTTTGGCAATTATGCTTATCCAATGATTGAATTTTCCTAAAATAAACATCAATTACATGATTGTACACTCACATATTATCAATTCCATCAATTTCTATGCATGCACACACTCAAGATTAGGTGCACACACACTTGAATTTTATTGCAATTTTTTTTTTCTTTGGTGCTTTACACACACAATGATCTTTATGCACACACATGAATTGTTGATGAGAATTGAGCATTATCTTGACACACACAAGGTTCATTAGTCAAAATTGACCGTTAATTTCATCCCAACTAAATCAAATTAGGTGCAATGTGTAGGTCAATTGATTTACACACCTAATCTTAGCAAGTGATTAACACACATTGGACCACATCAATCAATGAAGAACTCAAATGAGCAAGTGAGTGTACTTCCATTGTCAATGAGCTCCAAGATATTCCTTTGCTCCACGTGAAGACCCATCATTGCACTCACAAATGTGTGCACCACCAAATTGGCTCCAAGAGTTGACCAATGTAGATAACAAAATCAAACTCTTAAATCCTCAAATTAGGCACAAATTAGTACAATTAACTTGATTAGAGTGATGATTCCACCTCTTATAAGGGGATTAAACATCAAAATTTAGTGGTTAGGTTAGTGAAATTAGTCAAATTTGAGTAGAAATTAGTAAGTATTAACATGAAACTAACATAGAGTTAGTGAAAATTAGCATAGAACTGAAGTAAAATTAGTAAGGGTTGGTATGAAATTAGTGAAATTGGGGGTTTGGGGTATTCATAACTCAAAAACAAGCTTCCAATTCCTTGTACACACAATCAAATTAAACTAAAATTGCGTTATACACACTCAAAACCAATGCAATTAGTAGTGAAAGACTCTTATAAAAGCATCCTCTACTCCTCTAGCATAGGCAACCACTCCCCAACAACAACACTAAATGTTGGAAGCAGTCGTAGCATAGTCTAACTCCAACAAAATCAGCAATCTCAAGACAGCATCACCCGGCTAGGGCATGTAAACATTACACAACTAAGTGTGAGAGCATCATCGGACACAATGAATAAGAGGATTGAAGAGTATGCCTCTACAATAAGTAGAGATTAGCCATGGAAAGGCTAACTCTAATCATACTCTAATAAATAATCAATTAGCTTCTACACACACCAAGTCCATCCAGTCAGACTCGCCAATCTTATCAAGTCATGAGAGCACAATCAACACAAGCATCCATGATGAAAGCAAACAATAATTGCATTGAAGTTGGACTCCCCAATCATCGCATGCCAACCAAGGTACTCTAATCATATCACACACAAATGGAATTAAGCTCAAGGCTCTAAATCCTCAACACACATAAGCACACAATTAGGCACAAAATCTAATCACATGAACAAGAGTGCACACACACTACACAAATCAAGAGAATTAGAGAAATCATCAACCAATTGAAATGCTCATGGTAGACGAGAGTTAGATCAAAGCAAAATTACTTTATGACATTAAGAAAATGTAGAGAGAAGACATTATTAATGAGAAAAATAGATATTAGATTAATCAAGAAGAGCTACTTAATTATAAAGGATTAGCACTAACCTTCTAAACATGGAATTTCGGCTCCAGGCTAGGCCATCCAGAGAGTCAGCACACAAGAGTGAGCTCTGAAGAATGACTACTCAAGAATGAAGCCTCTTTGCATAAAAGGGCTTCTTATAAAGCCATGCACAACAAGCCTTTCTACTATGGGATTAAGTTGAGCCCTCTAGCATATACAATTTGGAACTCCTACATGAGCCCAAGTCCTTATACAATGTTAATAGAAAATATTGTGCACATCCATAGCACAATTGTAGCTTGGCGGATAATTGGGGTAGCACGTCTAATACAGATCCCGAGTGGTACGACATCTATGATGTCCTTTAGTCAGAGTTCCAACACTGATAAGTCGGAATTATTATATCAGAGTTGCTAAATTAGATATGTTGAGTCAAATGTTTCTGCCAAGAACTCATTTTGAGTAGTTACAATTGTCTGGTTTTAGTCACTTCATGGGGTTTTGATTGGACCTTATGGGGGCATTAGTGTGAGTCATGTTGTTGAGTTCTGAGCAATGTAGCTTCTTCATGAAATCAAATCTCTGTAAGAATTTTTCTTATGATTCTATTACTTTATGATGTGTTCTATTCACTTTGAAGTTTTTTCTGTGTAATCTCTTGATATGAGTGAGGTGTACTCTGTGTATTCCATATTGTATAAGGTTACAAAGTGAGCTATTTATGTGTTGAAGGACCACAACCCATTTGGTTATCCAACACTGTGCCTGTTTGGCTATTGTCCCTGATGTACTTCTATGTCAGTATGATGTGAGGCGGTTTTTGTGTTTCATGGAAAGATGATGCATTTCAAAGAGACCATGATGACAACTTGTTCACAATGCTTTGGAAGTACAAACATATCTCATGCATTTGTCCACACGCACCTAGAGGTCACTTGAATCAATCCACTCTTATCTTTGTGCATAGTTGTATCAGGGCCGGTGGTAATAACTTTGAACTACTTGACATCAAAGATAAAAATATCAAACTTTTAAAGCTAATCTCAAGATGTCTTGGATGTAGCCAAATTATTCAAGCATGTCATGTTTGAATATGTTTGGTCCATGTAGCTCATGTCCTTCAGGCAAAAATCTACCATGCTCCTCGTCAATGGCCTTGGTCAAATGATCAAAGCGGCCGAATTCCAAGTAGAGGACCACATTTTGGACAGGCATGACTGCTCGCGTAACTCAAGCCTGAAAAATCATAAAACTAAACTATAAAATCGTTGGCATAGCTAGGGATAGCATGTACGTGAGGGTTTTAAAGATACTTATCTGAACACTCACCAAAGCCTTTCCAATCGTGCATGGGCCACATGAGAATTCCTTGCACATGTAGTTTCTGTCATCCGATTGGTTGGGACATAGCAATCAAATCGATCCCTATCCACAAGCTTTGGAGCTCTTTTATAAGTGGTGCCGGATAGACGTCCATGTTATTTGCTTTGTTCTTTCCTGGGACAATCAATGAAAACAACAGATGGCCCTTCTTGATAGCTAGCCATGGTGGAAGATTATAATTAGCCAAGAAAATAGGCCATGTGCTCCATGAAAAACTCTATAATCCAAATGGGTTTACTTCGTTCATTGCCAGACCAAAGCGGATACATCAAGGCTCATCCTTAAATGTACGCCAACTTTTCTCTATGTGCTTCCGTGAACGAGATTCAGCACGTACCCGCATCACATCATCTATCAATATAGTATTTGAGTGCCATGTCATCAAAGCGGCTATATACTTGCACTTGAACACACTCTTTATTCTTGGAATGATAGGAAAGTGTCAAAGGACCTTTGCATGGATAAAGTTTCCTTGTGTGTCCTCTCTTTACTTGTTTAATCCACAATTGGGACAATGTTCCAAATTTGCATACTCATTGCGATAGAGTGTACAATCATTAGGGCATGATCCAAGCCCAAGTTACTAAGAAGCTTTTTAGCGTGGCTGCACGGATAGGGGGACATATGATTGCCTTTCGACAAGATTTGCTCGCTAAGCAACCTAGCATTACATCAACAAGTGAACATAATGATCATATTATTGAGCTGTAATTTTCACGTTGGCATACTTAGGATACAATATATTTACCTGAAAAGCTCTATGATGGACGCGTCAAACCACCCGTAGATAGACTTCAAATTAAGCATTGCCAAAGCAGTACAGAGAACTGAGATTTTTTCACCATTGTAAAGCAACATACGTGCAACAGTTTGCATCATCTCACCCTCTTTATCATTGCTATCATGTCGTTGATATGGGTGGGATGGCTGAGGTTGATTCATAGTGTTGCATTGAATGTTGTCACCTTCTATGTATTCAATGATGGTATCCATGTCAAAGAACGCGTCTAACATCTGCTCCATGTCTACTTCTTGAAATGTGGAATGAGATATTGGTTGGGTAGATTGAGTTGATGGTTGTTTGTTTGAGAATTTTCTTTTCTGGAATAAAGTTGGAGAAATATCTACTTGCAGAGGTTAATCTACTACCTCTGGACCATGATGTTGATAACATAGGTCTTGTAGTTTCTCTATGGGAAAGAGACCATTATTGCATATGTGATGGAGGTAGGATTTTTTTTTTGATAGATCTGATGCTTGCAATGCGCACAAGGACACGCCATCCTATCATCCATACTTTATCTACCAATGATGCAACAAATAAATAAATCACTCTTGTTATAAGTACACACCACCAACTACATGACAATACATGACAAACTTACATTCTCTAGCCATGCCCGATCCTCGTACACCTCATTCTAGAGGTGCACAAAGATCAGGACCACTGGTAATAATCTCGTCTTTATTGGTCAATGACTGTATAATAGGGTTTTTGAAGTTTTTGTGCGCTATTGAAGTTCGATTGCGTTATTTTACTTTGTTTATCGAAGTCCATTCGCATTTTTTAAGTACACAAGTCATTTCTGAAGACTTTTTCATTTGTGAAGTCCGTTTGCGGTTTTTCTACTATTTGCCGCTAGCTAGAATAGCCTCACATTCTATAGCCATGCCCGATCCCCGTACACTTCAGTCTAGAGGTGCACAAAGATCACGTGCACAAGGTAATAATCTTGTCCTTGTCGGTCAGTAACTATATATTAGGGTTTTCAAAGTTTGTGTGCGATATTGAAGTCTGATTGTGTTATTTTACTTTTTTTGTCAAAGTTTGGTTGCATTTTAAAAGTACACAAGTCATTTTTGAAGACTTTCCCATGTTCGAAGTTCGTTTGCGTTTTTTCTAGTAGTTGCCGCTAGCTCTAACAATCTCAGATTCTCTATCCATGCTTGATCCTCACATACTTGGGTCTAGAGGTGGACGCAGATCAAGACCACATCGTCAAAATCTTTTCTTTATTGGTGGTCAATGACTATATATTAGGGCTTTGGAAGTCTGTGTGCGCTATTGAAGTTCAATTACACTTTTTTACTTTGTTTGTCGAAGTTTGTTTGCATTTTTGAAGTACACAAGTCATTTTTGAAGACTTTTTCATTTTTGAAGTCTTTGCGGTTTTTTTACTAATTGCTGGTAGCTTTAACAACCTCACATTCTCTAGCCATGCCCGATCCCTACACACCTTGTTCTAGAGATGAACAAAGATCAGGACCACCGGGTAATAATCTTTGCTTTAATGGTCAATGCCTATATATTAGGGTTTGATATACATCTTTTTTGAAATCTGTTTACATTTTTGAAGTCTGTGTGTGCTATTAAAGTCTTATTGCATCATTTTACTTCGTTTGTCGAAGTCCGTTTCCGTTTTTGAAGTGCACAAGTCACTTCTTAAGACTGTTGCATTTCTCTAGTCCATTTGCGGGTTTTCTACCATTTGTTGCTAGCTCTAACAACCTCACAATCTCTAGCCATGTTTGATCTATGCACACCTCGGTCTAGAGGTGCATGGAGATGAAGACTACCGGGTAATAATCTCATCTTTATTGGTCAATGCCTATATATTAGGGTTTGACATAGGTCTGTTCTTGAAATCTTTGTACACTTTTGTAGTCTGTGTGTACTATTGACGTTCAATTTTCTTAGTTTACTTTGTTTGTCAAAGTTCTTTTGAGGCTAACACTGAGGGGCTAGCCCTAAGAGGCTAGCCTTCAATGGCCCAAATATGAATTTGTCCTTCCTGAGCGGCAAGCGAATCAATACCTAAGCGGTTACCTATAAGAGACAAGCCCTAATAAACCGTTTGAATACCGATTATACCTACACAACTAGCCCTAAATTGCTAAGTGACTAAATAACAAAACTAGTCAAGCCACCTATAAAACTAAGCGGGCTCGGCTAAACGATTCAATATGCAAGAAACTACACACTCTAATTAAGTAGCTAGCCTTCTATCATTCAAATGCAAATCAATCCAAAGCGATGAAACCACTTAGTACTTAAACGATTAGTGTTAAAGGACAAAAATTAATTAAGCAAATAGCTTACGATAAGTCACAATTACAAAAATAACAATATATTTTTTAAATTTATAAATTTATTTATACAAAAACAACAAAACTAATTATAAAATAACATACATCAAAATAAATATTTCTTTTAATAATAAAATGTAGCTATTTTTATTAGCTAATGATTTTAATTGAAAAAAATGTGTGCGCGTTGTGATTAGTGTGCATTTTTATTTACTTGCATGCATGTTTATGTGAATCTGTGTGTGTATGTGTGTATGAAACAAAAAATAATATTAGAGCACTCACATGAGGCCTATTTGAGCAAGAAATAATTAGAAAAATGTCCTCAAACCTGCAAAAATATACGCACACACACATAGAGACTATGCTATACACACATACAGTGCACAAATCTACAAGGAAACCTGAAAAATAATCTCACTTTATTGATGGGGAGTAGCCTACGAGTGCAAATCTCACCTCCGGCAAGTCGTGAGGTAGCAGATTTGCAGCAAGTTAGGAGGAGGAAGAGAAGAGAAGAAAGGAGCAAAATACGCAGAAAAAACCCGAGGTTCTACTTTTGCAGAGTCCACCGGTATAGGCTCCAGTATGTGCACTAGTATTAACATCGATGTACGTGCGAAATAAGAGCGCCGGTATATCAGAAACTTGAAAATTAAATTTTTGAAAAACCTGATCTCCCTCTAGATTTATCTACACATATACCGACGCCCACTATTGACGTCGGTAATATGACATCAAATTTAAGCAATCTCTTGTAGTGATGCTTAATTTTTTAAGAAGTAACACTAATGTGACCTAATCAAGTAATGCACACACTCCAAAACTAAGCACAAAAATTCAAATTTTGCTCAATCGGCAATGCAATTAGGCCTATCCGTTATGCTGGCACACACAATTCAAACACATTATACAAAAGAACATTTAGGTACCACAATTGACCACATCAATCATTGAATTAAGTGGTCTTCAATTGGACACACACTCAATCATTGCCCAATTTCTTGACAATTAGGCTTATCCAATGATTGAATTTGCCTAACATAAACATCAATTACATGATTGTACACTCACATATCATCAATTCCATCAATTTCTATGCATGCACACACTCAATATTAGGTGCACACACACTTGAATTTTACGGCAATTTTTTTTTTCTTTGGTGCTTTACACACGCAATGATCTTTATGCAAACACATGAATTCTTGATGAGAATTGAGCATTATCTTGACACACACAAGGTTCATTAGTCAAATTTGACCCTCAATTTCATCCCTACTAAATCAAATTAGGTGCAAAGTGTAGGTCAATTGATTTACACACTTAGTTTTAGCAAGCGATTAGCACACATTGAACCACATTAATCAATGAAGAATTAAAATGATCAAGTGAGTGCACTTACATTGTAGTTGAACTCCAAGATATTTCTTTGCTCCACGTGAAGACACATCATTGCACACACAAGTGTGTGCACCACCAAATCGACTCCAAAAATTGACCAATGTAGATTAAAAAATCAAGCACTTAAATCCTCAAATTAGGCACATATTAGTACAATTAACTTGATTAGAGTGATGATTCCACCTCTTATAAGGGGATTAAACATCAAATTTTAGTGGTTAGGTTAGTGAAATTATTCAAATTTTAGTAGAAATTAGTGAGTATTAACATGAGACTAGCATGGAGTTAGTCAAAGTTAGCATAGAAATGAAGTAAAATTAGTAAGGGTTGGTATGAAATTAGTGAAATTGCGGGTTTGGGGTATTCATAACTCAAAAACTAGCTTTGAATTCCTTGTACACACGATCAAATTAAACTAAAATTGAGTTACACACACTCAAAACCAATGACATTACTAGTTAAATTACTATTATCAAAGCATCCTCTACTCCTCTAGCTTAGGCAACCGCTCCCCAACAACAACATCAAATGTTGGAGGTAGTCGTAGCAGAGGCTAACTCCAACAAAATCATCAATCTGGAGAGAGCATCACCCGGCTAGGGCATGTAAACATCACACAATCAAGTGTGAGAGCATCATCCGACACAATGAATAAGAGGATTGAAGAGAATGCCTCTCCAATGCAAGTAGAGATTAGCCATGGGAAGACTAACTCTAATCATATTGTAGTAAATAATCAATCAACTCCTACAGAAACCAAGTCCACCAAGTCTGACTTTCCAGTCTTATCAAGTCATGAGAGCACAGTCAAAGCAAGCATCCATGATGAAAGCACACACTAATTGTGTTGAAGTTGGACTCCCCAATCATCACATGCCAACCAAGCTACTCTAATCATATCACACAAAAATGGAATTAAGCTCAAGGCTCTAAAACCTCCACACACATAAGCACACAACTAGGCATGAAATCTAATCACATGACCAAGAGTTCAAACACACTACACAAATCAAGAGAATTAGAGAAATCATCAACTAGTTGAAATGTTCATGGTAGAAGAGAGTTAGATCAAAGCAAAATTACTTTATGAAATTATGAAAATGTAGAGAGAAGACAAGATTAATGAGAAAAAAGGAGATTATATTAATCACGAAGAGATACTTAATTAGAAAGTATTAGCACTAACCTTCTAAGCATGGACATAAGGCTCCAGGCTAGGCCATCCATAGAGTCAGCACACAAGAGTGAGATTTGAAGAATGAAGACTCTTTGCATAAAAGGGATTCTTATAAAGGCATGCACAACAAGCCTTTCTACTATGGGATTAAGTTGAACCCTCTAGCATATACAATTTGGAACTCCTACATGAGCCCAAGTCCTTATACAATGTTAATAGAAAATATTGTGCACATCCATAGCACAACTGTAGCTTGGCGGATAATTGGGGTAGCACGTCGTCTAATACAGATCCCGAGTGGTACGACATCTATGATGTCCTTTAGTACGGAGTATTTCCATAGGATTGGTCCCAAGAGAACAAGAAGGCACTGATTCTAACAAGTTTGAAGCTCACCATCATTGGAGGCACCTTCTGCAGACTAGGCATTGATGGGGTTCTTTTATCCATTCGGACTAATATTCACGTGCTCACACAGCTTTGTGGGTTTTCTTTGACTCTCTCTAAAACAATTTGTTTGCAGCATGTAGGACCTTTTGACTATTGCCACTTGTGAAATGAAACAGGAAGAGATGGAAACGCAATTTTTTGTTTTGGGAGTGCCTCAATGACTCAATGATATCATGTGGGTGTGAAAGAGCTAATTTCTTTGGCTTCATGGCGAATGAAGCTCAAGAAAATTTGAATGCAATTCAAATTGTTTTCAATGGTGGTGACAAGACCAATACAATGAGCGGTCGAGAGCGTTCGACATTTTCCATTGGAAGCAAAGCTTGAATCAACACACAATGAAGTATGTGGTGCAAGTTTCTCAACACACACACAAAGAAATGTGTGAGAAGTGGAGGCAAGCACCAAAAAAAGAGGTTGCAGTAGCAGAGGCTCTTCTAATACCCCAATGGTGGCGTAACGGTCATTGCATAGACCGTAACATTCCATACATGGATTCATGGCTTAGTTGGTGGGAAATTTGTATTGCTCATTGGGGTGGCATTATGACGTGCGTAGAAAGTAGCTTTGATGGACCAAACACTCACGCACAAAACTTGCAGAGAGCAAGCATGGCAGTTGGCTAGCAAGGGAGGGTTTTTGTAAATGTATTTCATTATATGATGCATGTACAACCGACCTTGAAAATTCCATCTTACAGAGCACAAAGGCCATTTCATACAGCCATGGAAAACACATTGGGAAGGGTCCATCAATACAAAAGCTTGCGGAACGCCATGAAAAATGTCCCAACCAAGTGATAAGAGCGGTGAATGAGGCTACTAAGGGCCTCATTGACAGGAGATAAGGAGACATGAAGGAAAAAACGCAAGCCAAATGAGGTTATCAATGTGGAAGATGATTCATTGCATAGGCCTGAGTACAACTCGGTCACCAAAAATTGCAAGAAGTGTGGAAGACCTCGTAAGATCAACTTTGCAAAACAAGGGATATCACAAACCCCAAAATGAAGTATAGGTTCTGGTGGGCGGTATGTAGTTGAGCGCAAGGTCAATGAGGCAATGTGGGCCATACGCCGAACTCCACAAGGTAGTAGAGTCACATGTAGCGGCATTCCAAGAGGAGGACAAAGGTGTGGATAGAGTATTGCAAGTTCTAGCCTTGGTATACCGGCCCCATCTTTTGAAGGATATCAAAATTATCCGAATGGTGTGGTGTGTCAATGTTTTTGGTTTTGTCCGGATCATGTCTTGCATTGCCATATAGTAGACAAGAACATTGAGCCGCAGCCTCAACATCCACTACACACTTAGCTCGTGCATGTGGGCGCCAACCTAATGGAGGATGAGGTGCAAATATTGCATGAAGGGGGTATCGAGTGGAGCTCAACAAAGAAGGAATATCTAACGTAGCACCGGTTGTTCCTGCACAAAATATGACCAACTCTCCTTTCAAGTCAAAAGATACATCCACTCCTAAAGGCAGTGCACAAGCCACAATGCGAGATGGTGTGTGTGTACGGTATCAGACTTCCATTTTTGAGGAAGCTTCTCGCAAGACATGTCTTGCACCTGTACTGTCTCTCACTGTCCTGTCATTGTCCTGTAAGCATAGACTGTGACAATGCCTCAACGGCAGTAAAGCAAAGATGCAATCCCAACTGTCTAACTCAAAGTCAATACATCCTAGCTCCCTATCTAAGGGTGCTCGAGGGATCGCTCCAAGACCTGTATCATCGAAAGGATCTCAACATTCGAGAATCCCCCAGCTCAATAAAACCTCACCCGACCCTCAACAAAGGTTGCAGTAAATCTGACAGTACATAGACTTCCCACAAAGTCATACATCCACAAATTTCCCATTGTATGCTGTAACCGCTACGGCGGTTGTTTGCTTCGTGACTCACAGCCAGCAAACCCTCAACAGACATACATCATCTCTAACAATACATCCCATGTGGAAGTACCTGCAATGTCAGGATGAAATCTGGAATATCAAGCAGCAAACACAAGCTACCTGATAAACTAGTGGATGTCGCCTACAGTCTGTGTGTAGGTGCGCATGTGTCGTATGTGACACGCCTCCAAGAACTGTGAGCCGTCCTTCATTGTGTAGACAGCCACAAATCAGCACTCTGGAAGTGCAGATATCCTCAGCACTTGCAGTCGTAGGCCGAAACCCCAAATTTGCAGAGTCGGATCTGCACCCGCCAAGACCACGTAGTCGAAAATGGCCTGCGCACTAGTGCTAAGAGCGAAGGTCGTAAAAGAGATATGTGCAACAAATGGTGTTAATGAGGTCTTCAAAGTAGAGACCAAAAGTGAAGATGGTCATGTCGGGCTACACAAAGTTTGTATTTGCAACCAGCCATCGTGCACATGTCAAGACTTCATGGAACGGGTTTCAAAGCAAAAACCATATCTTGCATGTAAACATTTATGCTATGCTAAGCAACAAGAGTGATGATAAGTGGATAACTATTTCTTTCTTCTATGGATGATTCTTCTTCCTCTTTCCTACCCTCATTCCCCGCTACCTCTCTCCACCTTCAAAGGTGTTTGAGACCTTGGGATTGAGGCTTGGGATATTTAATGCTTTTTGCAAAGTTTATGTTATGCTTGTGATGCATGAAACTTTCCATGTTCATTGCATCACCTAGGTCACAAGGAACACAAAGATTGTATTCTACCAAGTCTCTCTTGATGGGAGAATCTATAATGCAAACGCCTTTTAGAGGCGAGATTGGCTCCAAGTAGATCTGGTCCTCAACTATTGTCATGTTATCTAATACTCTCTCTATCTCTTGCAAAAGTATTGTTCATGCCAAACTATGTTTATGTTGCTACCATCAATTAAGTTCACCCCCTATGTTCTCAAAGTAATCTCACAAAAATGCTCTCTAATTCTCTTAATTTTTCTATTCTCAAAGCTCATCGGCCATTTACATTACATTGGGATTGGAGCATTTGGTTTCTCTTTTATTGCTTAAGAAGAGAGGTCCTTAAGTAGCCTATTAATGGTTGATTTTGTTAATTATATTAGGGTAAGTGGGATTGGGATCTACTATCGATTTTGTTAAGCCCACTATATGAGGTATGGTGCACACCTCAAGAGCTTTGGTATGAATAATGGGGTCTTTTTAGAATTGCCTACGGCTTTACCATTATTGAACCATAAGAAGTTTGAAAGGAGCTATCCCTCGGCAATTCTGCTATGTTAGACCCACCCCACTACTCTCTATAACTAACTAATTTGAGTCGTGGGTGTAGATACTCAAGTGCTTATTTTCAAAGGCTAAGAGGAGTAGCAACTAAGGTTTTGAATTGCCAAAGAATACACTAAGTAAACACATAAGTATAATTAGCATGCCTGGCAATAACCAAGAGAGTAGAATGAACATTGGTAACTTCGATTTTGCACATGAAGGTGCTAGTGATGATGCCCCCATGTTTATCAATTATCTTATTACTAGGTTGCATCAAGCTATAGGCAACCCTACTTTGCAAGCCGAAGCTACTCAAGGACTTTGTGCCTATGGGATTTCCCTTTCTCTCCAAGAGGAGAGAGAGCTCGGGGAGGTCACCTAAAAAAATGTAACCTATCACGTGAGTTCAACCGAAGGGTATTTAAAGTTCTTGAAACTTACAGAAATATATATACAGAAGGGTATTATTTTTTCAAATTTGGAAAAAACTTACAGATTTTAAAAGAAAAGGGTACATTATATTCTTAACAAAATTCACAGATAAGGGGTTTTACAAACATGTCTTGAACGCACATGATATGGTAGTTTTACACATAGTGAAACCCCCGAGAGACAGAGAGCTTAGGAGGCCTCTTGATGAGACCCCCAAAATAAGACTCTCTCCCATACGAGAGGATAAATCCAAATAACAAGAAAGTAATGAATCCCTAAGATCCTCTAAAAATGTGGCTCCACGAAGGCGGTGGTCTAGATGATCACCAACTCCTCCCATGAGGAAACGGTCAACACACAGTCCTTCTCCTCATCACTTCAAAAGGGAAGAGAGAAAACAAAGGAAGAAAAGTTCAAGAAAGAGGTCACCCTCTTCTCCTTCTTCCTCACCTTCCTCCTATCATGACAAAATCTATGGCTTCTACTACAAAATACAAGAGGGGAGGACGTCGCAAATCATACCCTGCATGGTGAAGATCACAAGAGCTCAAGATTTTCAGAGGGAGGAAAGAGTATCTCTTGTCTCACGTATGATGGAACCTTTGGTGCCATCAACAAAGTATTGGCCTTCATCCAGAAATGTGATGCGGCCTTTGGAGATGAGGGCTTCACGGAGTCCTCCAAACTACTCCATGTAGCAATCCACTTCCAGAAATTGGCTCGTCAATGGTGGGCTAGCCTTCGTGACAATGGTGAAGCCCCAAAGACATGGAAAACTCTACAAGTTTCCATCATGAAGCAATTTTGTGGGACGCGTGTCTAACCTGACTATCCTATCTTATTGTAGTTTAGCGAGAGCCACAATTAAATTGTCAATCCATGGGACGAATCTGACTTGACTAGTGATTACAGGCTACAAGAGTTTGTCAATCTCTTAGAAAACAACTAACAACTTGCGTCTAACTCAAGCTACACTCAAGTGACTGAAATCACCAAAAGCCAATCGCTCATCGGCAAACAAATCACATCCGTTATAGCATCAAATGACATCCAAACGTAACGAAACTTATAGGAAAAATTTATAAGACCTACATGCTTATGGTCTCAAACCCCACTTTAGGTCAAGTTCCAAAATCACAATTATTAACAGCAGTGAAATTTTGATCGTCGTTTTCGACCTAGAATGCACCTAAATGCTTAGCAATGATGTCCCAATACCCTTTTGGTTTTGAAGTGTAAATTTCTACTTATAATGAAATTAGGCCTCGGGTCGGCGACGTCAAAAGCTACGAAATACGATGATGTGTTTATGTCAATTCCAGCTCTTACCTGCGGTTGCAATGCAACAAACGTGACTGCAATGTGACAACACGGGAGGGAGTGGAAAGCGCAAGAAGGAGAGAAGTGAGCGCCGTTAGCTGACGTTGTGTATTTCATTATCCAAAACTTACAAAATACTTACAAAAATTGGCTTTTTTACCTTAGCCAAGGTTTTTGGTGGTCAAAACTAATAATTTGGGATCTCTAAGTAAAGAAAGGTAATGACAGCTTGATACAATCTGGAAGCTTGTAGCCTCGGCTCATCAATTACAAGGTTTATCCAAGAAATAGGAGTTACAATATTCCCAATTTATAAAAAATAATAAGTGTTTTACAATGAGAGCTTTGAAAAATGGTATTCGTGGTTTAGCTTGCTGCTAACATTTCCTCATCCTCGCCTGTGTCGTCCCTTGACACAGCTTTATGGCTGAAGTAGTCTTCGGGTTGACGGCAAATGAGGTGGTCTTTAAGCGCATTTAGTGCCTTTTGGTATCTGTTCTTCATCTCTTTATCTGTGACACTTGCAAGAACCACATGGTGACTTTGTTCTTCATCTCCCCTACTAATTAGCCTACAAACCTTGATGTGAGGTTTCTTATCATTGGCCTAAATATTTTCGTTCGCCAAGTGAAGAACCCTGTGTAGAACGATTCCTTGAATGCCAGCATATTGTGAGAAGGTAAAAACATACATTTGGCATAGAATCCATAGAGGACTTCTTCAAAAGGTTTCCCACTGAGATCATAGCACAACCCTTAGTTACCCTCGAGGAATGACATCCAAGGGGTGCCTTCTTGCTCTGGCTCATGGAATACTTCGACGCAAGTGAGCAGCATTCGGTAGATTTTGTATAACATTTCACATGATAAATCTGGTAGACTTATGAAGAAGGACATGGAGCCGTTAGGGTTTTCACCATGTACTCCTCCATCGACGGTCCATTTTTTGGGGCATGCAATCTTGGATAATTCAACCAAGTTGGCCGCTTCTTTACTAGTGCCTCGTGTGCTTGCCAAGTCCTTACTCTTGGTATAGGACAGAAAAAAGGATCCTTCTGCAGGGCCACAGGTGCTCTTGTGAACAGAATCAAGTACCTTAGATTCTTGCTCAACCAGCTCCGCCTCCACTTCGGATGGTCTTAATCTGCACCCTCGACTTGCATGTCGATGTAAAGTCTTTCTTTAACTTGTAGTAGCTCCACTTTAATTAGAGGATAGGGAAGAATTGTTGGTTCCGTTGCACATTGATTTGATTGGGAGTGAGTTATGTAACATTGATGGAGTGAAGAACTCTCAGCTCCCAATCCACTTTAATTAGACGATAGGACAGAATTTTTGGTTCCATTGAACATTGATTTGATTGGGAGTGAGTTGTGTAACATTGACGGAGTGAAGAACTCTCATCTCCCAATCCATTGCTGCTTTTCATTGCTCATCTACCTCTTGTGTAACTTTTTCCTTCAGTGCATCTTCTTCATTCTTTGAGAGCTGGACCATTGGCACTATGTCTGTGTATTTGAAACTCTTCCATGCCACTTAGATCTTCGACTGGCTATGTATCCATCTTAGCGAATGAAATAGAGGGGATGTCTACAAGGGGATGCTCTAAAGTGCCTGCCTCCTCTGGTTTCCGGCCATCCCTCTCTCAATAGCTGGTTGGCCCTTTTAAGTTCTGCTATTTCTTTCAGCAATTTGTCTTCTCTTTTGACCCGCATTAAAGCCATGTCTCTATGCTAAGACTGCTCCATCTAGAGGTCTTTAGTTTTCTTCTCTAATACCTTGTAGACCTCATTTGTTCTTTTGATCAAGTAAACTGTGGGATTTTCTCTGATTTGTTGCAAGAAAATCTTTTGAGCTGACAAGGTTGCGGTTAGAAGTTCGTTTGTGAATTCTGTCAGTTGTTCATCTTTTGCCTTGCATGCAACTGACAATCTCGTAAGCAATTCACCAAGCTCCCCCATCTCTTTCTGCTGTCTATCCCTTGCAAGATGATGTTGTTCAGCTTGCGCTCTCAACTCCTGCACTTGCCTTTGTAGATCGGTGATGACGTTGACTCGATCGTCTAACTCCCCTCAGAGTGCGTCAATCACCATCTCTAATTCTGTGGCCCTTGTGCTATGACTTAGTGCTGCTGAGCAAATTTGTTCAATCATGTCTTTCATTTGCTTAGCATACTCATTAGCTTGCAAGATGACCTCGTCGTTTGATTTCGAGTCTTTGTTTTGTGCCATCTGATTTGATGTTTCTGCAGCTTCTTGTGTGTCCTTTGGCGGTGTCATGGCGGCTGTTAGCTGAAGCCCTTCTGGCTGTGGCTGATCCTCTTTTGTTTTTTCATTCTGAGGCTTCATGGATGCCTCAGCCTTCTCTTACTGTGTTGAGGTAGTGGGTGTTTCCTCGGCCTCTTGTTCTCTGGGTTTCTCAAACTTCTTATTATCCTTTGATGGTGCAAGACTGGTTGCCCTTTCTGGCTCTTCGTCGTGCTCTTTTTACTGCTCCTTTTGTTACTCTTGTGTAGACTCAACTGCCTTACTTTGTTCAGGCTCTGCCTCCTCGGTGGGTTCAGGTCCTTTGCCTTCCTTTGCTGGTGAAGGTGGTGGGATCGGCATGGGGTGATCATGCTGTTCAAAAATGGGTGAAGAAGGGCGGGGAGACACATCACCCTGATTGTGTTGGGCTGCTCCTTGTTTGGTTGCTTCCTCTGCTTTCTTTTGTTGTTCTTCCACTTCTTTCTCTTTTTTTGCCACTTCTTGGGCTTCCCTCATCTTCAAGGCTTCTGCTTCTTGATACATCTTTTCCAGGGCTTCCGTGGGATCATCAACCTGCTTCCTGGTATGATGCTTGGTTCTTGGTCCTTTAAGCTCAATGGGCACCCACTTTGTCGGGTCTTTACCTTGTGCTTGGTGGCTGCATTCATAAGAGTGCTTCTCTCTTTCAAATCTGTCTTGCTTTTGTACAAGTTCCTCCTGGTGTGCTGCCACGGCTTTTCTCTTCATTTCTTCAATTCGAACTCTCCTTTCCTTGTTATCCGAGCTTTCACTGTTGTGCCATTCAGAAGAGCTCTCAGCAGACTCTTCATCAGACTTGTAGGATCTCTTGGAAGATCTTGTAGTTCAAGGAGAAGGTTGTGCTAACACTATCGAAGTGTTCTGATCTGGGACAAGTGGCAAGTTGTCGGCCATGCTGATGGCATGGTAAGCAATCCTTGTCAAAACCTCTAGTGAACCCAAATAAGTGATTTTCCTTTCTTTCTTTGTCCCTTTCAATGTGGACAAGACATATTGTGCATGGTCAATTGGTTCCCTGGTGGTTGATTTGAGAACTTGTGTAAAGGTCATGGCAACCGCATGATTTGGTGTTGTATGGCAGTCTTTTGGCAAGGAAGTGGAAATGTTGATGATACAACCTTGCGGGCTCTTCCAGATGTTTGTGGATGAGGTCGGAAAATTTCGCAGCAGCGGTTTCCTTAGTGAAAGTACCTGTTGTCTTTATATCTCTTACTCTCATTGTCATTCCTTCTTTTGGCAGTCTAAGTGCTTCTGCCACTATCTCCTTGGTAATCACTACTTCAACCTTATTCCCTTGTGGGTAGAGCTCTACGCGGTTCCATATTCTTTGATCGTGAAAGCTCATAAGACTTTTGGAAGTCCACTCCACACGCCTCTTGTTCATAAAAATATATGAGTCCTAACCTTCAGTTGGCTTCTTTGGTCTGAGGCTTTGCAGCGACATCATATAGTTCTTTGGATAGAAGTTGCAGTTCTACCTGATGTCCTTCCTCGCTCTTGAATCTACTGGTGAACATAGTCGTGTTGTGCTCTTCAAGCTGTTCCTTTGAGAGATAGGTCGCTTTTGAATTCTTGACTAAATCGGGGTCTAGTTGATATGCTGGTAGCTCTTGCAATTTTTCTTTTTGGCTGAGCTTCTTCTTGGCCTTCTCTGCTGCTTGCATGGCTCCTATTGAGTGAATAGAGTGTCAAGTTAGTAAATTGACTTTCTCTAAAATGTCCTTCAGTCTGAAATGCTGACAATTTGAGTCCAATTTGCTTCAAATCAATTTTTGAACATGTATAGATGCATAAAAACATGGAATAAAATTATAAAGTCCAAACAAAAAATTACAACAAAAGTAAATAATCACGATTATTTACAGCTAAGCAATTTCTTCAACTTTTTGCAAACTTGGCATTACAGGCTTGAAGTATATACCAAATAAATACTCTGAATAAAATATGGGCTCGTTTGGATGCATAGGGTGAAAGATGTGCTAGATTTAGGCTTTAGGTCTATGAAACAGTAGATATAAAGAGATTTTGAGATCTGAGCTCCAAATTTGTTCAAACTTGGCTAGTGGCCTTAGGGCATCATGAACTTTGGATGTATGATGGAAAAATACCAAATTTCTTATATTTTGGCCAAAAACTAAATAATCATGATTATTAACTTTTCTACCAAAATGAGAATTTTTTGTACAACTTGGTTCTAGGCATTGTATAGACCTTGTGTCTCGGATATGGGGTGATTTGGATCAAAAAATGTGGCTCATAACTCAGAAATTGGCTTGCAAAGACTTCTTTGCAAGCCAATTCTTCTTTGCAAAAAATTGCATTGTATAGACCTTGTGTCCGGATATGGGGTGATTTGGATCAAAAAATGTGGCTCATAACTCAGAAATTGGCTTGCAAAGACTTCTTTGCGTGTTTTGGTAATTTTCCAAGTTATATGTGATCATTTTGGCTCATACTTGAATTTTGGCATGTATTAGGTGTGTACAAGTGATAGGTGAGGTGATGATGCAGCTTTCAAGCAAAAATAGTGCAAAAACAATGTCCAATAGATGGGTTTGACCAACCTTTTACAAGGACGGTTATGAATTCAAAGCAATGAGTGTGTGTCTGCACTACCAATTGCATTGAGAAAAATTGGATGCCAAGGAAGTGTACTAAGTGGATTTTTTATTACAATTGGTGTCTAGTTGAATGTGAATCGAATCAATTCCAAAATGAATACGATAATTGACGTTTTTTTATTCCATGTAGCAATAATAAGCACGATCATCTGTTGGAAAATTTTTTTAACTCACACAAGAAAGGGCACCATCATTGAATTATTTGAGGCTTCATCTCAATTCTTCTGCTTGAATGGCCTTATATGCCCTTGTCCGGGGAAACATACTGTAAGTGAGATTTAAAAAAAAAATGCTGATTCAAATGTCACACACACACACACACTCGCTTTTTGTCACATCTCATGCCTGGCTTTAGTGCTAGCAGCTTTTTGTCCATTTGCTTGGCTTGATCCCAAATTAGCACACACCCCCTCAGCCCATCGATGCTGCTACTTATCCTACACTCTCACACACTCTCTCATCTCTTGCTCACCCACTTGCAGACACCGCCAGCAGCCAATCAAGAATCAAAACACAACCACATTGCATGCCCTTTTGTGGGCCCCGCTTTTTTTGCCTCTGCTTGTGTGAGCTTAGGCATCAACACTCCTCGCCCATGATACCCTTGGCACCACAGGTCAACCCTCCTAAACAACAATCATGCGGCTCATGCCCTATTTTAGGCTACTTTACATTCATTTGGGCCCACACATAATCCACAACCAGCTACACTCATTTGGTCATGCTACCAACTATCTTTATTTTCTTATTGGCTCTTGATGATTTTCCCTTGTTCTCAATTTTCTCCCAGTGAATGCAGTACCACCTAGCCATTGGCGAGTCATGACTTATGCTCCCACACACACACCCTCACGCTAGGGTTTTGGTGGTGCTAAATATGCACACACTTACACCCACGATGCCTACTAGCTATGTGCATCATGTATGCTTTGCTTCTACTCTCACACAAAAACTTGGGCGAACAACGCACACCCAACCTTGCCATTATGCTAGCACTGCTCACCCACCCACATCACCACTCACACCTTGTCTTTGCCTCCCGCTCTCTCCAGACTTGGGTGGGTTGTTGAGCGTGTTTCAAATCCAGCACAAGGCTTGCTGTGCTCCCACTTTCCTTCCACCGCCCGGCTTGAGCACAGCCACAAGATTCACCGACACAACCTCCCCCCCACTCTCTGGTTCGTTCCTTGTTGCCCACACTGTCTACTGCCAGCTCAGAATAAAAAAAGAAATAAACAAACAAAAGTTTTTCTTAGTTATTGAAAGCAAAATATGTGATTCCCACGGATTCACCTGTTTTTTCTAAAAACCCAAGTTGTTGATGTCGAGTACATCAGAATCTCACGATTGTTGATTTACAAAATAAATAAATAAATAAATCTCATGATTTCCTTGATTTGCACTTAGTCAATGCGTTCAAAGGGACTTGAGATTGATCAAAAATTCAAAATCTCCTCTCACATAAATGAAGCAAGATAAATTCTTAACAATCTCGCATTGAAGGGACCTCTTGCAAAGATACTCATTCTGTGTGCATTCCTTCACCAATGTCGTTTTCTTCTTTATGCTTTGTATGTCAAATTGGCTACATGGGAACATGAAAACATTGATTTACATCCAATAATGTGAAAATTCTGAATGGAATGCATTGAAATTTTGATAGTCATGATTGAGCATAAAATTGTGGTGCTTGAGGTGTAGGCAAAATACTTTTGTGCACTTGCAAAGGAGTTTTTTGAATAAGGATTGACCTACGTCATAGATTCATACTTTGAATGATCACTTTAGATGGAAAATTCATTTTATCATTTTCTTTTCTATCTTTAAGAAAATAATTGCTATGTGAAAACAAGGGAGTCAATTGCATGTGGTTTGATTGTGTAAGCATTTTTATGCATCAATGAGCATCATCGCACAAAATCATTTTTTTGTTCATAGGGTTAGTGCTTGGCTTAAATTCAAGTCCTCTAGTTTAAATAAAGAAGAAAAAAAACTTTTTGTGTATGTGGGTTTCACTTTTTAAAGAAACCATTGATTGGTGCATTCATAATTGGCTGAGAGTGTGCATTAAAGTTTGGGTTTGGCATTAATTGTGAATTTTCATGCTGATTTGATTGCAAAACCCCTACATAGCCCTAAAATTGAGCTTGTTTGAACGGCCATAAGATAGCATGAAACTTTTGGGTTTATGATTGATCGTCGTGAATTATTTTAGTGCTTGTGTTGAATGATTAGATGATTGTATAACACTAATGATTGAGTTTTTTTTTAGGGTTTGTGTGGCAAAGCTGCATTTTCATTGATCTGTGACAGGTGTTGGCATAGTTGTAACTTCAAGAATTTGGCTATTAAGAGCCATTCACTTTCATTCCATCAAAATTTGCAGTCATCTCTAGCTCGTAGCCTGCTCTAAAATTGAAAAATTTCATGTGAGCTAGTAGTTAGCCAATTTTTTTGGAGATTTATAAGTGCAAATGTGGCTATTTAGAGCCAATTCACTTTTCTAAAAGCTGAATGATTTGTAGCTTGCCTATACTTTCACATTCCATTTGAGCTAGAAATTGATTAGCTTTTGATCATGTACGGGAGACTTTCCCATTGCAAATCTGCTTGTTTGAAAGCGTTATCTCTCTCATTTTTTATGTGTATGCATAGATTTGCTATTAAAGAGCATCCTCTGCATGACCAAAGGTATTTTTTTCCCTTGGGTTTTTTTCCCTTTGGTATGTTTGGGTATTTGAGACCCTAGCATTAGGATTTCAATAATGTTTTTTGTATGATTTTCTTGGATTTCAATAAATGGTTTTGGAGCTTGTGCTTGTGACCACTTGGCTTCAAGATCTTGTCTTGAAAATAAAAGGAATCAAGAGACCTCTACATGCACAAGAGTGGATGCTTTGCTCAAGGATAAGGATGCTCAAAAGGGTATAAATAGGTAAAGTCCTTCCATGCTATGGTCTTTTTTTATCTTTACACTCTTTCCATGCTTGGATTATGTGAATTTGCTTCTAAGCTATGGTTCCTTTCATTTTCAAAAGCTAAGAATACATGAAAGTTACAACGCTTTGCTTTGTGAATATTAAACTCATTAAAAATTTTATTTTATGTGTGCTAATCAGGGGTAGTTAACCTTGACCTTAGGCTCACGTAGGATCATTGGTTATTAGTTCTAAAAACTTAGTGATTGTCTTAATACTCCACTCACTTCTAACATGACCGAGGGTTATGATTAATATTTTAGTCCCTTAGTCCATTTTCCATAAGAAATCTCATGATGGCAATAAAAAAGTGCTAAAAACATAAACAATGAAGCAAAAAAAAAAGTGTCTAAAAAGAGTACCACAAATGTTACTAGACGCATGAAAATGAAATTTTTATGTTATGTTTATGTCTTTGTTAGGCCTAGCACCTTATTGGTACTTAGCAGGCAAGGGGAATCACCTTGGCTTGCTTGGTTAAGGCCCTAAACCGATGCCCTAGGCAATAGGGGTTAGATGTTGCCTTGGTAGGCTAGTATCCTTGGAACACCTCCTTGAGGCTTCAAGGAGCCGAGAGTCGTAGCTAGACTTGCCTTGGGTCATCCCCTTGTGATGTATTTCACTTTTCTCAATGAAATGACAAAAACAAATCTTCCATGAGCTTCAAAAAGCTAAGTGACAGTGTAATAATAGATTATGAGCTTCTTTGTGGCCATAGACATGATAGGCTTAGATGCTTTATTAAGATTCATCATATGGTTTTTAGGCTAGTAGGTTTATGAACCTACATTAGTGTAGGGTCATAATTGATTGTTTACATTACATGCATAAATCTAAAATTTTCAATGGTTTAAACTTCGTGGTAGTTTTCTTTTGCTTTATGTTGTTTAGTTTTTGGCTATGAAGCCAACTTTTGGAAGCAAAAAATACACCTTGCATGATTGATCATTCCAATTCATGCTCTATTCTTAATTTTGGCCTTTGATACTTAATTTTGGCCTTTGATACTCATGACGTTCTTTCTAGGTCACCCTGTGCTTTGCTTCAACGACAGACAAGAAAGTGCACCAGATTATGAGGAAGGAATGTTAGTAATGGCTAACGCATGCTATAGGTATTATGCACCAAGCTATGGGTGTGCTATGGATGTGCACAATATTTTCTACTTATATTGTATAAGGACTTAATTTCATGTACGAGATCCAAATTGTATAAGCTAGAGGGCTCAACTTAGTCCCATAGTAGAAAGCCTTCTGGTGCATGCCTTTATAAGAAGCCCTTTTATATGCAAAGAGGCTTCATTCTTGAGTCAGTAGTCATTCTTGAGAGCTCACTCTTGTGTGCTCACTCTACGGATGGCCTAGCCTTGAGCCTAATGCCCATGCTTAGAAGACTAGTGCTAATCCTTTGTAATTAGAGTAGCTCTTCTTGATTAATCTAATCTCTATTTTTCTCATTAATCTTGTCTTCTCTCTATACTTTCTTAATGTCATAAAGTAGCTTGGTTTGATCTCTCTTCTACCATGAGCATTTCAATTAGTTGATGATTTCTCTAATTCTCTTGATTTGTGTAGTGTTTGTACACTCTTGGCCATGTGATTAGAGTTTGTGCCTAATTGTGTGCTTATGTGTGTAGGAAGGTTTACCTTGATCTTAATGTCACTTGTGTGTGATATGATTAGAGTACCTTGGTCCCGGGGGATTCACTACATACATACAAAACGGGACATCACATGTGAGAAACAAACTTTAATAAAACCCCTATATACGACTCATATTAGGGAAGATGACCCCCCTTTCTATGCATATAGGACAATCAATGAACAGTGAAGAAAAATATCATACCCCTGTATTGCATGTAGAATTTAGGTCTCACATGATCTAACTGAGTAAAACTAGTCAAAGAGTGTGTAGCATAGTGCCCAGCAAGGTACTAAGGAACCACTTATGTTGATAATTAGATGTACCTTCAATGTGTTTTAGTTTGACTTTTGAACTACGTGCCCGATTAGCCTACACTCTGGTTATTCGTCCAATTTTGACCCATCCAAAGCTGGTGTAAATCAACCCTAAATTTCTCCAAATCAGCCCTTATCTATGACCATTTTGATGCAGAATTTTATGTGTAACGTGATAAAAAAACTTCCCCAAAATTCATTTGGGCTCTAGTACACATTGGTGACCAATTGTTACAAGTAGTCTACCCGGCCCAGGTCTCCCCCCTCCCCCCAAATATGATATCCCCCTTCCTTATTTTTAAGCTTGGGAGATAAATTATTGGGGTCCTACCCTAACTTATACACTTATATAACTTGTAGAGAAACCCCCCTCCCTTGCACTTACATGGTGTTCTAAGTTTTCCATGGTGAATCCCCCGGGACCTTGGTTGCCATGTGATGATTGGGGAGGCCAACTTCAATGCAATTAGTGTGTGCTTTGGTCATGGATTCGTGTTTTAATTTTTCTCTCGTGACTCATTAAGATTTTCAAGTTGGACTTTGGTGGACTTGGTGTGTGTAGGACCTCGTTCCCCCTTGATGGACCCTCAGTCCCTAACTAATATGTATCCAACACCTTCACTTCAAAATGAGAACAAATGTAATGTTTTGTTTTGGTCCCATAAGTCATATCTGACCACTGCGGATAATAATTCATCTATCTCTCTCTCTCTCTCTCTCTCTCTCTCTCACACACACACACACACACACACACACACACACAAACACCTCTCTCTTTTGCTTGATCCCTATTGGCCCTTGCTAGGCTTGGCCAATCACCTTAGGTGGTCATTTCAAGAAATAGGGGTGGCATTTGGATAAGTGTCCTTATTTCCCCTTTTATCCTCCTTCCCCCTTGATGGACCCTCAATCCCTAACTAATATGTATCCAACACCTTCACTTCAAAATGAGAACAAATGTAATGTTTTGTTTTGGTCCCATAGGTCATATCTGACCACTGTGGATGATAATTCATCTATCTCTCTCTCTCTCTCTCTCTCTCTCTCTCTCTCTCACACACACACACACACACACACACACACACACAAAAACAAACACCTCTCTCTTTTGCTTGATCCCTATTGGCCCTTGATAGGCTTGGCCAATCACCTATTAGATTTCACGACATTACCTCTCTCTTGAAATCATTGTCGTCCTCGACTATGAGGTAGAAGAGATAAAGCATTGGTTATTAGTCAATCTTTCTTAGCGGGTAGAGGATCCCTTTTTACCCTACGACATCATTCCAAGATGGATGACTGATCCATTTTGTGCTTGGGAGACATAGATACCGCAAGAATCTCTGCTCTTTAGTCCATTTCATTCTCCCAAGTAGAGTGAAAAATTCTTCTTGGTGTTTGAGAGACATCGTCATCACAAACACGAGTCTAAGTATGCATACTACTTAAATTTGTGCACAATAAAAAGAGAAATAGTCTTATAGACAAAAAAAAATTGGTCATTTAAAAGAAATTTATACATTTTCTTATTCTAATGTAGCATTGTAAGCATTGATAAGGTTCATGCTATCCTTAAGCTGTGTTACTTGCATCCATCTAGCATCTTCAAAAGGATAATTTTTGAACTTTATAAGATACCGTCTGATAATCTTACCATGTCGTAGTACCTTGTCTTCATGCCGAAGGATAGATTCGGGTTGTAGCACCTCTTCTTGCTCTTCAATTTTGGAAGGGTCTTCAATAATTGGTTCACTTGGTGGATCTCCTTTGTAGGGCTTAAGTAGGCTCACACGAAAAGCATTGTGTATGAGCCAATTGTTGGGAAACTTGAGTTGATAAGCCATCTCATTGATTGGCTTCAAAATTTAAAAAGGACCATAGTATCTATTTGCTAGTTTAGCATAATACTTTTGATGGCCCGTAGGATTTTTACCCATCGTTTGCCTCAATCAAGCCTTGGAAAACTTAAGTAAGATCCAATCATTTTCTTTGAATGTTAAGACCCTTCTGTGCTTGTCAGCAACATCTTTTTTCCTTTGTTGAGAGATGGATATAGCCTCCTTAATCTTTTGAAAA
This sequence comes from Adiantum capillus-veneris, assembly GCF_014529385.1. Classification (NCBI taxonomy): domain Eukaryota; kingdom Viridiplantae; phylum Streptophyta; class Polypodiopsida; order Polypodiales; family Pteridaceae; genus Adiantum; species Adiantum capillus-veneris. Next base: position 104,242,263 of record NC_140959.1, read on the forward strand.
GATTCTTGTAGGTCACGGTTATACTCATCGGCAACGAAGATCTTCCCATGTACTTTAAGTAGCAAGGGACTTTTAGGTCTTCCCTCAATGATTTCAAAAGGTGCTTTTTCCATATAATTATGGAAAATATTATTGTACGCATACTCTTCAAGAGGTAAGTACTTTTCCCATTGTGAGCATTGATCTACTTCTATAACTTAATTCTTTAGTAGATCGAATATCGTAAGATTGGCTATCTCTCTTTGGCCATCCGTTTGTTGGTGATAGGCTGAAGAGAAATTTAATCTTGTACTACCTAGATTTTCAAAGAGACCTTTCCAAAAATTACTGGTCATTCGGATGTTGGCAATCCATGGCATTTGAAAATCTGGATATGAAGAGAGCTGTCATTTGGTGTGCATTAATAGTCTTTTTGACAGGAATAAAGTGTGCTTGCTAAACCTATCGATTATTGTCCATATTTTTCATATTCCCATGGATAGACTTGGGTATTCGAAAGATAAAATCCATGGATATACTCTCCCATGGTGAATTAGGGATTGGCAATGGCTAGAGTAATCCAGGTTGCTTCCCTCTATCATACTTAGTCTTTTGGCATACTACACATTTTGAAATATACTCTTGAATGTCCACTTTCATGGTAGGTCAATAGAAGTACATCTCTACTCCTCAGATAGTAGGTTGAATGGCTCTATGTCCTGCATAGGGAGGAGTATGAGATTCATACATAAATTTCTCACAAAGGGAGTGGGTAACACAACACATAGCCTATTGCCATGGCCCATGGAGAAGATAATCATCCTGCAAGGTGAATGGTTCCTCTTTATTTCCCAAAGCAAGTGCTGACATTATGTCTTTAAAGTTAAGGTCAATAGCATACACATCTATCGTAGAAGATAGATCATTGTGAGTTGCTATAGACACCGCATTAACTTGTGGTCGTCGTGATTGTGCTTACCAGAGTAATATGAAAATAAAATTGCAAAAGAAAAATTTCCCACCTCATTTGTTTGTCAAAAATCTTAGTTTGCGTCATGAAGTACTTGAGGTTTTGGTGGTCGATTCGTAAAATATATTGATCCCCCAATGATAGTGCTTCCAAGTGTCTTGGGCATGTAGAAAAGTTAAAAGCTATTTCTCATAAATGCCTAAGACTCATTCATCTATATTGAGCCTTCGGATCTCATATGCTATGGCATGCCCTTCTTGAAGCAAGACTGCTCCAAGGCAATCACCACAAGCATCACATTGGACCTCAAATGGCTTTAAGAGACCCAAAAGCATAAGGATTGGTTGTGAGGTAAGCTTATCTTTGAGCTTGTCAAAAGCATTTTTCTCCTTAGCAGTCCATGAATACTTAACTTTCTTCTCTGTTAAGTCGTGTATTGATCCTGCTATTTCAAAGAATTTTTCTATGAAGCGTCTATAGTATGCACACATACCAATAAAGCTTCTTAGTTCATGTATATTCCTTGGATTAGGCCATGCTTTCATTACCTCAAACTTTGATGGATCCATACAGATACCATCTTGAGAGATAATATGACCTAAGTATTGAATCTCTTCAAAGAAAAATTTGCTTTTCTTTTGATCGAGAAAAAGCTTGCTCTCCCTCAATGCTTGAAAGATCACTTGGAGATGTTTCTTGTGTTCCTCCAAGGACTTGGAGTAGATGATGATATCATCAAAGAACACTCCAGTGAATTTGCAGCAGGGTCTAAAGATTTTCTCCATTAAACAATTGAATGTGGCTGGTGCATTAGTCAAACCAAAAAGCATGATTAGATATTCATAAAGACCAAACGTTGTATGGAACATGGTCTTTAGAATATCTTCATCCACTATCCTTATTTGATGATATCCACTTTTAAGGTCAATCCTACTGAAGTAGGTAGAGCCTTGTAGCGTATCAAACATATCTTCTTCTTGAGGCATGGAAAATATTTTTTGGTATTGCTATGGTTTAGTGATTGATATTCCACACACATATGGTATGTACCATATTTCTTTTACACTAAAAGAACTAGATAACAAAAGGGAGAGGAGCTAGGCCTCACCATCCCTTTGTCTACCAATTCTTGTACTTGCTTCATGATCTCCTCTTGTTGAGCTTGGGAAACTCAATAGGGAGGCTTGTTAGGGTGGTGAGCTTCCTGGTAGGAGCTCAATTTCATGGTCATCATCCCCTCGTTTTGGAGGTAATTCCATAGGGATATCATCAATGAACACATCTTGGAATCCTTTTAAAAAATTAGACAAGCTAACTCTTCTTGATTCCTACCATTTACATTTGATGAAACATTAGGATCTTTTAGGGACTCTTTGAACAAAATCATGTATGAAAAAAGTGAGCTCTTCATTGATTTATCAAATGCAGGAGGATTTACAAGTGGTATTGTACGACCAGACTCACGTGTGTAACGTACAAACAAGAAGAAATAAATCAAAAAATGCAAAAGAAAGAGAAGAAAATGAGGTAAAACCTTGTTTTTACAGCCATGTGGTTGAACCATAGTTCCCCTAGGATAGCATCCTCATGTTGGAGAGGAGAGATGAAAAATTCTTCTTTGTCAACATAGCTTTGGATATGAATCCTCAACTTACCAATCAAGGGAGTAATGGAGGTTTGTTGTCCCTTGAAACCTGTGTCGGCCGTTATAGTATCTCCCATCTTGAAAGCTGGAATGCCCAACTTGGTGGCCAACTCCATTGATATGAAGTTGTGAGTAGAGCCAGGTTCAAACAAATGAAAGCATCATGCTCCCTTACCTTTCCCCAATAATAGGAGAGAGGTGATCCTTTCAATGAGCATCCTCTTTTGGAGCTTTGATAGTGGAAGCTCTAGGAGTCTCATTGCGGTCATTTCTTTTGGGACAAGAACGATAGCCATGTCCTTGCTTCCCACATTTAAAACATTTATGGTCCTTGCGCGACAAGCTTCAAGATTTTCAGTAGAGAGTTTGTTTTTACCTCTATAAAATCCCTTCTCCTTGTACCGATTGTCGTTGTTGTTGTTGTTGGAATTGCATTGGGAAGAATTTTGGGCATTGGTTTTTCCCTTTGCATCACTTTTGTCTTTGTTTTCCATGGGCTTGACATTTTATCTAGCCCCTTGTTGAAAATTTGATGCGCAAAGAAACCATAGTGTGGTGGATTACTTTGGTGATAGAACTAGACCATTGAGAGTTGACATACTCGGCCATCTCTTCAGGTAATCCTTCACAGAATTGTTGCTTTTGCTTGACAAAGTCTAAAACAATAGCCTTGGGATGTAAATCCCAAAACTTTTTCCATGCACAGTAAGATTTGCAATGTCCTCCCCTCTTGTATTCTCTAGGAGAATAGCCATAACTTTTGTCAGAAGAGGAGGAAGGTGAAGAAAAAGGAGAAGAGGGTGACCTATTTCTTGCCCTTTTCTTCCTTTGTTCCTCTCTGCCCTTTTGGAGTGACAAGGAGGAGGACTATGGGTTGATTGTTTCCTCTTGGGAGGAGTTGGTGACCGTCTAGACCTTCATCTTTGTGGAGCCACATCTTCAGAGAAACTAGGTATTTATTACTTTCTTGTTCTTTGAATTCCTCCTCTTGTATGGGAGAGAGTCTTCTTTTGGGAGTCTCATCAAGAGGTTTGCTAATCTCTCTCTCTTCATGAAGAGGAAGGGAAATCCCATAAGCACAAAGTTGTTGAGTAACTTTGTCTTGCAAAGAAGGGTTGCCCTTGGCTTGTTGCAACCTAGTAGCAAGATAATTGACAAACATGGGGACATCATCATTATCACTTTCATGTGCAAAATCAAAGTTATTAATGTTCATTCTACTCTCTTGGTTATTGTCAACCATGCTAATTATACTTATGCATAGAATAATTTGTGCTTTGGTACCCTCAAAAATCTTAGTCGCTAATCTTCTTTATCTTTGAAAATCAGCACTTAAGCATCTACACCCACATCTCTAATTAGTTATTTATAGAGAGTAATGGAGTGGGTCTAATATTGTATAATTGCCGAGGGAAGCTCCTTTTAGACTTATTATGGCCCATGTTGAGATAGATCTCTAAGCACATGTACATATTCTAAACCTTATTCCCGTTTATTCTTCTACATTAAATGATCAGTTTAATATGAGAAAATCATTTGGGTTGGTTAGATATTAGATTTTATGACAAATCGTGTTATTGGAGTAGTCCTTCTACAGGAGGGAAGACCAATTGCATTTGAAATAAAGAATCTAGATTTAGCACGATAGATTTATTGTGCTTACAATATTATTTGTATGGATATCAAATTAAGAATGTGTATGACCATAAAAGTATGAAATTTTTTACACAACAAACGCATTTGAAGGGTTGAACGACCAGGTGGATTGAGATTCTTTAAGAGTATGATACAAAGCTTTGGGATTGTACAGGACGATACAATGTGCTAGTAGCTGATTCTCTTAGTTGTATGCCTAAGATCATTCTCTTGTTTTGACTGAGCTTCAAGTGAGTTTTTGGAAACTCTCAAGGGAAAATATGAGCATGATGATGCATACTCCAAAGTGTGGAGCCATGTGAGAATAAGGGATCCTTCTCACTCCAATGTTGGTTGTACGCTTTTAACCTCCATACCTAGTTCTCCTCTTTTGAGTCATGAGCTACAGAGATGGAAGAAATTTTCCATTATCAATGGGTGCTTACTCCACAAGGGGAGAGTTTGCGTACCACCGGATGTGGACATTCGGTGCCAAATTTTTATGAATGTCATGAAAGTTCAAGTGCAAGGAACCTAAACATAAAGAAAACTCGTGCACTTGTACAACCATAGTTTTACTAGCTAGGTTTACATAGCTAAGTTAAAGACTATGTCTTGCATTGCTAGAAATGTCAAGTAACAATAAAGCAGAGCTCTTGAGGGCAGTAGGTCTCTTGCTTCAATTAAAGATTCCTAATGGTAAATGAGAAAGTATCTGTATGGATTTCTTTGTGGGTTCACCAGCCACTGTATGAGGTCTTGACTCGGTATGGGTGATTATATATTGGTTGACTAAAATTTTCAAGTTTATCCCAACCAAGTCTATAATTAAGACTCTAGAGCTAGCTAAGTTATTTGTTAACAATCTGTACAGGTTGTATTGGTTTTTACGTAATATTGTGAGTGGGTGATTGTGATCCCTTTTGTAGTTTTTTTAAAAACAATTGGGAATGCAAATCAATATTAGTGCTGCAATCATACTAAAATGGATGGTCAAACTGAACGAGTCAACCAAGTACTAGAGGATATGCTACAAGCATACATTAGGAAGAAGCAATCAAACTAGGAAGATTATCTCCCTGTTCAACCTAGGTAACCAGTTTTTAAGGGGTTGTCTATTGAAAATCTTCAAAAGGTCAAGTATTTTCTCCAAGATCACATGGAAATTTTGAGACTGGCTTATCAAAAAGTTCGACAAGCATAGGATTGGTATGAAAAGTATGCTAATGAGAGATGTTATCTTCACAAAAGAAGAAGATATGTTTTTACATTTTTAAAAGCATTCCAAAGGTTTGAAGACTAGGCTAACACATAAACTATCTCCAATGTATTATGGGCCTTTTAAGATACTCAAGTGAGTTGGTGATATGGCCTATAAACTCTCATTACCTGTGCGTTCTCGCATTTATTCGATATTCCATGTAAGTTGTTTATGTAAATGCTTACATAAGGACAACAATGTTATTAACCAAGAAAATTTGTTTGATTCATTGAGCCTCCAACTCGTCTACATGAGTGTGAGCATATTCTCAACTATCATGATCTATATATATGCATCATCATGTATATCAACAAGCATTGGTCAAGTGGAAAGATAGACCTGAGGAAGGTGCCACTTAGGAAAACATTCATGTTCTTAAGAAGAAAATTTCCATTTTTGTTTCCAAGGAGAAAAACGCTCCTTCGAGGGGTGAATTATGTCAAGCCAAGTGCTACAAGCCGTAGGCTAGTCTAAACGTAGCTTGGGGATGCCTATAAAGGGAAAAGGATGGGTGGAGAGTAGGCATTTAGACTATTTGTGGTCTTAGGCATCCTCCCTATCTTAAAGATATCAAGATGTATTAATCTTGATAATAATTTAGAAAAATCCTTCTATAACTTGTGTTATTTCTAGATGTCATTGTCATCTTTATTTGAGAAGCTATACCATTAGACAAGATGTTTTTAGACTATGATACTCCTAAGGGTCCTCTTATTTTGTATCCAATGTTTTTGTCGGCATGAGTTCTAAAATTCCTTGGAAAGGGAGGGCTACATCGGAGTTGTTTAAGACATGGTCGGATCTTGGTACATGGGCCTTTCACAAACTCCATGAAATACATTGTGTACCTTATGTCGAGGGACAAGGTCAAGCTTGTAGTCTTGATTATTGATTTTCAGGTGTGGCATATAATATCTTGTGGTGATCGTTCTTTCCTTGAGATAAAGATATCCTCTCTGGTCAAAGTAGTAGAAAAAGTGCCACCTTCCCTGGAATTCCATTGTGACTCTGTTGTTGGGTAGTTGCATAGAGATTTTGTTGATCTTGTGTAGCCTTGATCTACTTCTTAGTTTCCTTCATTTTTTGCTCTATTTCTTCTGGAATCTACTCAAATGCTTCAACCTTGTGCATAGGGTTTGACCATGTCAGAGGGGTAATACAATCCCGTCTAGGGCCTTCAATGGAGACACACCAATGCTTCTTTATAGAGCTGACTCACAAGAAAATTTGACAAAGGATAATCAAGACATCCTCACTTGTCTCTTCACTATAGTAGGCTCTAACAATATTCTTTTATAACTTAATTCACTCTTTCCACTTGGCCATTAGTCTTTGGATGCTAAGTTGTATGAACTTTTGTAACATTTAATGGTCTAGTAACTTGTGTGTAGCAGAAAATAGCATGAACATAGTGAGCATTTCATTAGGATAGATTCCTAATGAGAATAATAAGAGTGCTTGGGTGGATATAACAACAAAAAGTATAACACCTAGTTAGATATCATGAACAATACTTCAAAAGAGAGAGAAATTAAGAAATTGACAACAATTGAAGACCGGTGTTGGGGGATTTGTGTTCGAAAGGTGAGCCGGGAAGGCACGGGGCCTGTGGCTATGAGAGGTGCAAGGAAGAGAGTTGCAGCAGACACAATTAATGGAGACATGGCTTAAAATAGACATCTTGATCACAAAAACTTGAATACCCCAAACAAATAATGAATAGTACCACTGTTTAAATTAAATGGTAATTGTGAAGTTTTAAGCTCCTTACATCGGCTTCGCCTGCCTTAATTGGCCTACCAAGATTATCTCGATGATTTTTCTCTCCTTCATCCGTCTTTTGCCGCTTCAAAGTCGAGAGGAAGAGCCTGATCTTCTCTTTGGATATGGTTATGGGAGCTTGTTGCATGAGAGTTGGTTATGGAGTTTAGGATTGGCTTAGAGTTGCTTTAGCATAGTATTAGACTGGTTTAGGAGGGTTTTAATGAGATTCAAAGATTTTTTGACTTAGAGTGCTCAGGCTTAAGATCATCAAGGCTAATGATGGCTTAATGAGATTGGAGCTTTTGCTTAGAGCTCATGATCATCAAGGCTATTGATGGTCGAGCGGCTTGGATTAAGGAGTTTAGGATTAGGCTCGGCTAATGAGTTTGAGATTAGGCTAGACTAATGAGATTGAGATCAGTCTCAGCTAATGAGAGCGAGATTCAGCTTGGTTTATGAGAGCTTAAGAAAGCTTAGCTTAGAGTTTATGGTAATCCGAGTTTAAGCTTGGCTAATGAGATTAGGATTAGGCTTGGATTAGGAGTTTGAGATTAGGCTCGGCTTAAGGAATTTGAGCTTACGCTTTGCTTGAGAGCTTAAGAAATCTTAGGAAAGCTTGGTTTAAAGCTTTGATAATCCGAGCTTAGGCTTAAGATCTCGGGAGCTTAGGAAAACTAGTCTTAAGCGAGATTAAATTAGGCTCAGCTAATGAATTTATGAAGCTTAGCTTGGGCTATGGAGCGTAAGAATACCAAGGCTTTCTTCCCTGGGAGAGAGAGCTCAATGAGAAGAGGAGACAATTCCAAAAAAAATGAGAGAGTCCATCTGGATCATGCCCTTGAAAAATTCCGTACTATTCATGTACGGCATCAAGTGGCATCTCCACTGCATCATCAATCTGCTCTTTCATCTTCATAGCTTTTACTTCTTGCAAACCTCTTTGAATTAAGCCCAACATTTTTGACAGATCTACTGCTCCTAGATTTTTATCAAATTTATTGAAGTTTTAATCTTCACTAAACTGCTTCAACTATTTTGGAATTTCCATCTTGACCTCCCACCCTGGCTTGTTTCGTTTCGGGTTCACCATGAAGCCAGAGGCCACACTTAAGGCTCAAAAGCTACGAAGGCTAGGAGTCATAAAGGAGCAAGATCTACTCAAGGAGGTAAGAAAGCTTCTAGCAACAGGTTTCATTTATCCAGTGGAGAATGCAGAGTGGGTCTTTCCCATTGTTGTCACTCCCAAGAAAAATGGCAAGTGGAGGGTGTGTGTGGATTATCATCCACTCAATGAGGCAAAAAAAAAGATCACTTTTCCCTCCCATTTCAGGATGAGATACTAAATGAGGTAGTTGGTCATGAGAAGTACACTGTGTGTGATGGCTACTCGGGTTACTTTCAAATAGGGATTGCATTGGATAACCAATTGAAAACAATCTTCATCACTCCTTGGGGTTGTTATGCTTTTAGAATTATGCCATTTGGCCTGACAAATGATCCTGCAACTTTGCAACGTTTCATGAACATGGTGTTTCAAGCATTCTTTGGAAAGTTAATTAGGGTGTTCATTGATGATTTCTGCATTTATAGCTCAAAATCATTGCATCTAAAAAAGGTAGAAGAAGGTTTAAGAAAACTTTACGACGTGGGAGGTCAACTCAACCCCCCCGACAAGTGCCACATAGGTGAGGATGAAGTGATCTTGCTTGGTCACAAGGTTTCCTATAAAGGTATTGAGGTGGATCCTTCAAAGGCAAAGGCTCTTATTGAGTTACAATCACCCAAAAGTCTTAAGGAGAGGTCATCTCATTCATTCCAAAGGTGAATACATGTCACGCTTCATTCATTTAGCCTTGGAGTTACTTCACCCTTTGCAAAAGTTGACACAACAAGTAGAATTTGCATGGTCTGATGAGCTTGAAGAGTATTTTCGTAACATTAAAGTCATTCTATCAGAGCTACCAACACTCATGTCTCCTTGTTGGGAGTACACATTCTTTGTTAGCTCTAGTGTTGGGAAAGAAACAATTGGTGCAGTTTATTACAACAAGATCCCCATAGTACCAAGATGCGACCCATCTACTTTGCTAGTAGGGTCATGAATGCTTTGGAGAGAGGCTACATGGAGGCAGAGCTCATGATGCTTTCTCTCATGTTTTCGGTGATAAAGTTTAGATCCTACTTGCTAACAAAACCTTTTGTAATCCTCACTGCAGAAATTTTTTTCCCTTGGGTGTAATCTCAAATGAATATTAGTACTAGGATCTCAAATTGAATTATGGAGTTGCAAGAGTTTCAATACTCTTTCAACGTGGAAGATATTGTGCGTGCACAATTGGCAGGAATTCTCACTTATAGGATACATGAGAAGGAAATTAAGGTGCCTGAAGTAAAGACCCTACCATTTCCATCACCTAAAAGTATTCCTAATGCTTTTACCTTGTTCTTTGATGGAGCTTTTTGACGAGCCATAGGAAAAGCAAGGGGAGGGCTAGTGTTGCTCAACCCAAGTGGAGAGGTGGTCATGCAAGAGAAGGTCAATCTACCAGTTTCAACTAGCAAGCAGAATACGACACACTACTTCCTGGTTTAAAGATGTGCATTGGCCAAGGTATACAATGTCTCATGGCAAACGGGGATGCCCTTCTCATTGTGAAGCAGATTTTAGGCATGTGGGCATGCAAGAATGAAAGCCTAGGGACAAAATTTCATACCATTTGTAGGTTGTTTAATTAGTTTGAAGAAGTGCAATCATATCATATTCCTATGAAACAAAATGAAGATGCCAATTTACTTGCACAACAAGCAGTTACATGTGTTGAGAAAGAATTGCAGGTCATCATGGTGGCAACAGTTGTCAAGCAGCAAAGATACCAGGGATTGGAGTCATTGGTTCCCATTATTAGCTACATTTTGGAGGGCGAGTTTCCACAAGACTTCACAAAAGCTCAGAAGAGAAGACACATGAAGAAGGCAATTTTTTATCTCTTCCTAGAAGGATCCCTCTACCAAAGAGGGAAGGGTCAAGTGTGCAGAAGAGTACCAACTCTCCAGGAAATTCCAACCATTATAAAAGGTTTGCATGAAGAGGCATATGGTGGTCATTTTGCCATGGAATTAATTGTGAAGAAGGTTTTTCTTGCGGGGTATGTTTGGCCAAGCTTGCATGTGGATGTCCAACATTGGTGTAAAAAATGTCACAATTGTCAAGTAAATGGAAATAAAAGGCTGGTGCATGGTCCAAGGAAAATAGTGTTTGCAAATGGACCCCTTGAAAAATGGGGCATTGATGCTAAGGGTCGTCTTCCTAGAAACTCTACATTCTAGTGGTGGCTGTAGATTACATGACTAGGTGGGTAGAGGCTCAAAGTGTTCCAAGGGTAAATGGGAAAATAGTGATTGAGCAGGTTTGTCTACACTAATATTTGTTGTAGATTTGGCACACCTCTGGAGACTATTTCTGATAATAGTCCAGGGTTCAAAAAGGGTTTACTCAGAGAATTTTGTGAAGATTCACTTTCTACATCGTCATAGCACACCCTACTTGTCATAACAATAAATATCTAATTCTCCTAAATGATTTTCTCATATTAAAATGATCATTTAATGTGGAGAAGTGCTAGGGGAGAAAAAGCTAGAATATTGGTTAAGCTAGCAGAACGGCCACAGTAGGGATCCAAAGGAGGGAAAATAGGGATCCAAAGGGGGGGCCATCTACAAAAGAGCCATGTGTAACAATGGGCTAAATAGACCCTAAGGTTCAGCCCATTAAGACTTCCAAAATGCTAAGGTTCCAAAATTCAAAGGTTGTGTCCAAAGGTCAACCCTAGGGGAAATTGGATGCTTTGTGTGTAACTAAAAAGTCTTTGCATATCCCTACATGGGAGGGGGCGATCCCTTCTTCTAGGGGATGAGAGAGAAAGTCACACACACACACACACACACAGGCTCCCTTTACAAAAAGGGAATTAGAGACACGTGTCAGCTCCCTAGCCCAAATGACCACAAGGTGTGCCCAATTCTTATTGGATGGCCTTGGAGGTGGACCAATGAGAATTAGGCTAGAGTAAATCTAGTTTAATTAATTTAAAAACACTTAATAAAAGAACAAATGAGAATTAAGTCTCCTAGAATACTATTGGACAGTCTCCCAAGGGGTCCAATGAGCATTCACGAGCCCAATGGCTTGCCTGATTCCTACTGGCCAGGAGGCAAAGGGGTCCAATGAGAATTTATTTTAATTATTAAATTACCTAAAGCTCTCACAAAAGGGGAAAGGGGGACACATGTCAGAAGGCTATCACTTATGCTTCTTAATAGCCATTGGCTTGACTTGGGGAGGTCCAATGGGGAGCCTGCAAGAGCAAATAGCAAGAGGGCTCGCCCAAGAGGAGAGGGGGCTGATTTTTGCAAGGCATTATCACACACGCACTCACACAATCTCATGTGTGAAGAAAGAGAAGACTATCTCTTCCCAAGCTTTAATGGAGAGCTCATCACCTACTCCAAGCTTGTGAGATAGAAGCCTACATTGACACACTCTTCGCTTGTGGATGCAAATCCAACCAAGAGCCAAGCTTCAATGCATGCTCATCTCCTCTACCAAGCTAATTACTAGGCTAAAGCTATACTAATATGAGTGATTATGTGAGGAGATGTACATCTTTCTCGTAAGATACTCCTTCTTCCTCTCAATCTACTCTCATACCTTGCTAGCTCTCACCATCTTCGAAGGTGTCTGAGGTCTTGGGTCTGAGAATGGGGATAATTAAAGTTGTGTTTACTAAGTGTTTTTCTTAGTGCATGAAGCTTTCATCTTCATTGCACTAGCTAGTCTTGAAGGAACACAAAGAATTGTATTGTACAATGTCTCTCTTGATGGGAGAAACCATAATACAAATCCTTTTGGTGGGGGGACCGGCTCCATGCGAATCCGGTCCTCAACTGTTTTCAATAGCTTAATTTCTCTCTCTTTTGAAAGTATTGTTGATGCTATCTAACTAGGTGTTATGCGTTTTGTTGCTCTCTCCACCCAAGCACTCTTGTAATTCTCATTAGGAATCTATTCTAATGAAATGCCCACTATGTTCATGCTAATTTCCGCTACACATAAGTTTTTAGAACATTAAATGTTACACTGGTATCAAAGCACAAGGTTTCTCTTTTCTTGCTCAAGAAGGGAGGTCCTCAAGCTAGCTATAAATGGTTGGTATTATTAATTGCCTGTGAGTAAGTAGAATAGGGATTTTTCAACCTTGTAGTGCGCCTGCCTTTGTGAAGTTAACGGGGCATCACTGCCGAGGGCTATGGTCTTAATAGTGGAGTCCTATGGGGCTTGCCTATGGCTTAACCACTATTGAGCTATTAGAAGCTTGACAGGAGCCGGTGTTGTTTTGGTGTCGAAAGACCCTCTCTTCTATTCCTTACAATTAATGGTATTCGAGCCGTTGGTACAGTAGCTTGAGTGCTTTTTCTAAAGGGGTAAAGAGGAGTAGCAACTAGGGATTTAAGTGCCAAAGTACACCTAAAAGTTGTTAGAATGGCTAACAATAGTAAAGAGAGTGAAATTAATGTTGATAACTTTGATTTTGCTCATGAGCAAGCTACTAATGATGCTTCAATGCTTGTTAACTATCTTGTTTCTAGGCTTCGACAAGCCATGGCCCGGGCAATCCATCTCTCCAAAGTGAAGTGCAACGGCAGCTCTGTGCTCATGGGATTCTCCAAACTCATCACCATGACGAGAGAACACCTAGGAAGCCTCCTTGTGAGACTCCCAAAAGAGGTCTCTCTCCGATTCGGGAAGAAGAAGAGAATCCCTACGAAGGGCTCAAGAATTTACTTCTTGATGATGCATCTCCTTCCCAAAGGATAACTCACGAGCCTCCATCGAAGGAACGAGAAAGAAGTGAGTCTCCCACCACCTCGGCGGAGATGGATCCACGAAGACGGCGGGCTAAACGCCCTCCATCACCACCAAAGCGGAGAAGACCATCACACTCTTCTCCACGCCATAATTCAAAGAGGGATGATAAAAAGCAAGAGAAGAAAAAGGCGAGAAATAGGACACCCTCTTCTCCATCTTCTTCATCCTCTTCCTCTTATGAAAGTGATGGTGAAGACAACGAAGATCAAGACAAGAAAAAGGCGAGAAAGAGGTCACCCTCTTCTCCACCTTCTTCAAATTCTTCACCTTCTGAAGAAAGTGATGGTGCAACCTTTGAACCATCAAAAAGAAGAGGCCATAGGAAATCCTATGCCGCATGGAAGAGGTCATCCAAGCTGAAGAAATTCAAAGAGGGAGGGAAGAGCATCTCTTTCCTTACCTATGATGGTACCTTTGGTGCTACTGACAAAGTCTTGGCCTTTATCCAGCAATTTGATGCGGCGTTTGGAGATGAGGGCTTCACGGAGTCCTCTAAGCTATGCCATGTAGCTATGCACTTTCAAAAGTCCTCCAGGCAATGGTGGTCTAGCCTATGAGCCAACGGTGAAGCTCCATGAACATGGAAAGCTTTAAGAGCTTCCATTATGAAGCAGTTTTTGGCCACCGATGCCAAAGACAAAGTACTCACCGAATGGCGAAGCTTAAAGCTCTCTCCCAATGAATCCATCCACAAATATGTAGACACGTTTTGGGACCTACAACTCAAAGCCATTGTCTTTAAAAAGTTGGATTTTGGAGAGAAAAAGAAACAATTTTGTGTTGGCTTAACCGAAGAAATGGCGGAGTATGTCAACTCCCAAAGGCCACGTACCATATCGGCGGTAATACACCATACTATGGTGGCCTCATGAATCAATTTCCAAACGGGGGCTAAAAGAAATAATAAGCCCCCGGAAAACAAGGGTTCCAATGAGCCTAAGAGGAAGGAAAATGTCCAAAAGTCTCCTAAGGGCAACTCCAACAAAGCTAAAGAGAAGGGAGTTTACAAAGGTAAGAACAAACTCTCTCCTGAAGAGCTTGAGCGTTATCGCAAGGATAACGGGTGTTTCAAGTGCGGCGAACAAGGGCATGTGTACCGCGCTTGTCCCCAAAAGAACAACCGTCAAGATCCTCCTAGAGCTTCCTTGGTTGAAATCCAAGAGGAGAAGACTCACCAAACTCATCACAAAGGATCTTCTCTATGCCATGCTTGGGGAAAGGTAAGAGAACATGATTCTTTTATTCTCTTTGACCCTGGTTCTACTCACAATTGTATATCTATAGAATTGGCCACCAAGCTAGGCATATAATCCTACGAGATGGGAGATGTCCTACCCGGCAGACAGTGCCTTCAAGGGGCAAGAAGCTTCAGTCACTCCCCTAATCGGGTAATTGAGGCTTCATGTCCAAGGCTATGTGGACAAAGAGGACTTCTTTATATCTCCTCTCAAGCATGAGGATGTAATCCTAGGGGCACCATGGTTTGACTGCCTGGCTGCCGATGTTAAATTTCCTGAAAGGAGAATCTCCTTTAAGTTCAGGGAAAAAGACATATATATAGATGCTAAGGAAATGGGTAACACTATCCCCATTGTACATTCACCATCTTTCAACAAGTCAATAAAGAGCTCTATTTCCGTGTACATGATTTTTGTTAAAGATTCTCAAAATGAACCTAATGCTTTAGCAAAAGAAAATAAAAGCAACCAAAAGGAATTAGAGTTATCCAATTTTCTCAAGGGGTTTTAAGATGTTTTTATTGATGACATCCCTTGTGAGCTACCTCCTAAACAAGGTAATGATGACCATGCAATTGAACTTCTTCCAGAAAGTTCACTGCCTAACAAACCTCCTTATAGAGTTTCTCAAGCTCAACAAGAGGAGATTATGCGACAAGTGCATGAGTTAGTTGAAAAGGGCATGGTTAGGCCTAGCTCATCTCCATTTTGCTCACCGGTGCTATTAGTGCAAAAGAAAGATGGCACATATCGTATGTGTGTTGACTATAGAGCACTAAATAGGATCACTATAGGTTTCCCGTTCCACGGGTAGAAGACCTATTTGATAAGTTACAAGGATCGACCTACTTCAGTAGGATTGATCTAAAAAGTGGCTATCATCAGATAAGGATAGTTGATCAAGAGATATTAAAGACCGCATTTCGCACCACATTTGGTCTTTACAAATACATTGTCATGCCTTTTGGCTTGACCAATGCACCAGCCACATTCAACCGCTTGATGGAGAAGCTGTTCTAGCCTCATCGAACCTTCAGTGGAGTGTTCTTTGATGATATTATCATCTACTCTAATTCATTAGACGAACACAAGCAACACCTCCAGGTAATATTTCAATTTTTGAGAGAGAATAAACTTTATGTTAATCGAAAGAAAAGTGAATTTTTCTTGCAAGAGATTCAGTATTTAGGTCACATTATCTCTCAAGATGGCATCCAAATGGATCCATCAAAGTTAGAGGTGATAAAAGGATGGCCTAAACCAAGGAATCTTCATGAACTAAGAAGCTTTATAGGTATGTGTGAATACTATAGACGCTTCATAGAAAAGTTCTCACAAATTGCAGGACCATTACATGACCTAACAAAGAAAAGCGTTAGGTACACATGTTCTGCTAAGGAGAACAATGCTTTCGAAAAGCTTATTTCTCAACCTGTGCTTACACTACCGGATCTCTCAAAACCATTTGAGGTCCAATGTGATGCTTGTGGTGATTTCCTTGGAGCTGTTTTACTCCAAGAAGGGCACGCCATAGGCTATGAGAGTTGAGGGCTCGATCCTATTGAGCAAGCTCTAGGCATATATGAAAAGGAACTCCTTGTAGTTCTGCATGCCTTAGACTCATGGAAGCACTATTTATTGGGGACTCCTTTCATTCTGCGAACGGATCACCAAAGTCTTAAGTACTTCATGACGCAGACCAAGCTCTCTGAAAAACAAATGAGGTGGGCAAATTTCCTTTCGCAATTTCATTTTCATATGGCTCACATTGCTAGCAAGCATAATCAAGTAGTTGATGCACTCTCAAGACGGCCGAGAGTGAATGCGGTTTCCATAGCAACTCACAATGATCTATCTTCAATGATAGATGAGTACGCTATTGATCTCGATTTTAGAGATGTGATTTCAGCCCTTGCATTAGGGAAGAAATAAGAACCATTTACTTTACAAGATGGTTAGCTTCTCTATGGCAATAGACTATGCGTTATTAACTCACTACATGAGAAAGTAATGTATGAATCTCATGCTCCACCGTATGCGGGGCATAGAGGGATTCAGTCTACCTGAAAGGGAATTGAAACATATTTCTATTGGCCTACCATGAAAGTGAACATACAAGAGTATGTTTCTAAATGTGTGGTTTGCCACCAAAAGACAAAATTTGATAGAGGGAAGCAACTTGGATTGTTTCAACCCTTGCCAATACCTAATTCACCATGGGAGAGCATATCCATGTATTTTATCTTTGGATTGCCTAAGTCTATCCATGGGAATACGGGAATATAGACGATAGTAGACAGGTTCAGTAAACAAGCTCATTTTATACCTGTCAAAAAGACTATCAAAGCCCATCAAATGGCAACCCTCTTCATTTCACAAATTTTCAAGTACCATGGCTTTCCAATGTCTATAGTGTCAGATAGAGATCCTAGAATGATCAGTAATTTCTGGAAGGGTCTCTTTGAGAATTTAGGAACAAGGCTAAACTTCTCTTCAGCCTATCATCCACAAACGGATGGCCAAAGTGAAATAGCTAACCTAACAATCTCGATCTACTAAAAGCCTATGTAACGGAAGTAGATCAAAGATCCCAATGGGAGAAGTACTTACCCTTAGTGGAGTATGCTTACAATAACACTGTACATACTTCCACGGGAAAAGCACCTTTCGAGGTAATTGAGGGAAGATCAAAAAGTCCCTTGCTACTTAAGGTACATGGGAAGATCTTCGCTGCAGATGAGTATAGCCGAGACCTACAAGAATCTTTTCAAAAGATTAAGGATGCTATCTCTATCTCACAGCAAAGGCAAAAGGCTGCTGCTGACAAGCACAGAAGAGCCCAAGCCTTTAAAGAAAACGATTGGGTCTTGTTAAAGTTTCCCAAGGCTCGATTAAGGCACACGACGGGCAAGAATCCTACGGGCCACCAAAAGTACTATGCTAAACTAGCAAAAAGGTACTATGGTCCCTTCCAGATTCTTAGGCCAATCAATGAGATGGCCTATTAACTCAAGTTGCCCAATCATTGGCTCATACACAATGCTTTCCATGTGAGCCTATTAAAGCCTTACAAAGGAGAGCCACCTCAAGAACCAGCTATTGAAGACCCACCGGGGATCGAGGACCAAGAGGAGGTGCTGCAGCCCAAGTCCATTCTCCGACATGAAGACAAGGTATTAAGAGGCGGTAAGACTATCCGACGATATCTTATTAAGTTTAAGAATTATCCTTTTGAAGATGCTAGATGGATGCAAGGCATACAATTAAAGGATAACCTAAACCTTGTCAATGCTTACAATGTTTCCCAAGAGTAATCAAATGTACAAAATGTTAAAAATGAACAAAGTTATTTTTGTCTTATAAGACTCTCTTTTTCTTTATTGTGCACAAAAATGAAGTAGTATGCATGCTTAGATCAAGCTTGCGGAGACGACGTCTCCCAAACACCAAGTAGAGCTTGTCACTCTACTATGGAAGATTGAAAGGACTAATGTGCAGGCATGCTTGCGGCAGCCTCAGGCTCTCAAGCGCCAAATGGACTAGTCATCCATTGTGGAATGATGTCGTAGGGTAACATAGGGATCCTCTACCCGCTAAGAAAAGGACTCATGAATATGCTTTATCTTCTCTACACCATAGTCGAGGACGACTATGATTTCAAGACAGAGGTAATGTCATAATAATCAATATCTAATTCTCCTAAATGATTTTCTCATATTAAACTGATCATTTAATGTGGGGAAGTGCCGGGGGAGAAAAAGCTAGAATATTGGTTAAGCTAGCAGACCGGCCACAGTAGGGATCCAAAGGAGGGAAAATAGGGATCCAAAGGGGGGGCCATCTGTAAAAGATCCATGTGCAACAATGGGCTAAAAAGACCCTAAGGTTCAGCCCATTAAGACTTCCAAAATGCTAAGGTTCCAAAATTCAAAGGTTGTGTCCAAAGGTCAACCCTAGGGGAAATTGGATGCTTTGTGTGTAACTAAAAAGTCTTTGCATATCCCTACATGGGAGGGGGCGATCCCTTCTTCTAGGGGATGAGAGAGAAATTTACACACACACACACACACACACAGGCTCCCTTTACACAAAGGGAATTAGGGACACGTGTCAGCTCCCTACCCCAGATGCCCACAAGGTGTGCCCAATTCCTATTGGATGGCCTTGGAGGTGGACCAATGAGAATTAGGCTAGAGCTAGTTTAATTAATTTAAAAACACTTAATAAAAGAACCAATGAGAATTAAGTCTCCTAGAATACTATTGGACAGTCTCCCAAGGGGTCCAATGAGCATTCAGGAGCCCAATGGCTTGCCTAATTCCTACTGGCCAGGAGGCAAAGGGGTCCAATGAGAGTTTAGTTTAATTATTAAATTACCTAAATCTCTCACAAAAGGGGAAAGGGGGATACATGTCAGAAGGCTATCACTTATGCTTCTTAATAGCCATTGGCTTGACTTGGGGAGGTCCAATGGGGAGCCTGCAAGAGGGCTCGCCCAAGAGGAGAGGGGGATGATTTTTGCAAGGCATTATCACACACGCACTCACACAATCTCATGTGTGAATAAAGAGAAGACTATCTCTTCCCAAGCTTTAATGGAGAGCTCATCACCTACTCCAAGCTTGTGAGATAGAAGCCTACATCGACACACTCTTGGCTTGTGGATGCAAATCCAACCAAGAGCCAAGCTTCAATGCATGCTCATCTCCTCTACCAAGATAATTACTAAGCTAAAGCTATGCTAATATGAGTGATTATGTGAGGAGATGTACATCTTTCTCGTAAGATACTCCTTCTTCCTCTCAATCTACTCTCATACCTTGCTAGCTCTCACCATCTTCGAAGGTGTGTGAGGTCTTGGGTCTGAGAACGGGGATAATTAAAGTTGTGTTTACTAAGTGTTTTTCTTAGTGCATGAAGCTTTCATCTTCATTGCACTAGCTAGTCTTGAAGGAACACAAAGAATTGTATTGTACAATGTCTCTCTTGATGGGAGAAAGCATAATACAAAGCCTTTTGGAGGGGGGACCGGCTCCATGAAAATCCGGTCCTCAACTGTTGTCAATAGCTAAATTTCTCTCTCTTTTGAAAGTATTGTTGATGCTATCTAACTAGGTGTTATGATTTTTGTTGCTCTCTCCACCCAAGCACTCTTGTAATTCTCATTAGGAATCTATTCTAATGAAATGCCCACTATGTTCATGCTAATTTCCGCTACACATAAGTTTCAATAACATTAAATGTTACACTACTATCCACATTCAAGTGGTTTGATGGAGAAGGCTAATGGTGTCATTACAGGCATAATTAGGAAGATGGTGCAAAAGAAGACAAAGTTGTGGGATGACTTCTTGGATGGTGCCTTGTGGGCATCTCAAACCACATATAGGGAATCCACAGAGTTCACACCATTTCACTTGGTGTATGGCACAAAGGCTTTGCAGCCTATCAAGATCAACATCTCAACAATACGGCTTCATGGCGGAGGTGCACAATATGATCAAGAGGTATGGATGGATTGACTTCTTACACTAGTGGATCTTGAGTGGAAAGGAGAAGCAACTTATGAGTGCTACAAGAGGAAAGCTACACAAGCGAAGGAGAAGCTTGACAAGAAACTCAAGGACAAAGGCATCAAGGAAGGAGAGCTTGTGCTAAGGTATGACAATCGACTTGACAATTGTTCTGATGCCAAATTTGAAACTAGATGGTAGGGGCCATACATAGTCAAGAAGGCTTTCAATTCAACTTACTTTCAGCTTATGGACTTGAATGGTAAAGAGCACTCCAAGAAGGTAAATGGGTATCGCCTGAAGCCCTATTTGAGTCGCCTTCTACCAAAGGATATACCAAAGATCTGTCAAAAGGAAACTTTTTCATGTAAGTTTTTCATTCCAAGGGGCCAAACGATCAAAATCTTGTCAAGGACTCAGAAACACTCTCTTTGGAAAAGATGCTTTATGATGGTACAGAATGTACCATCATCCTGGGAGAGGGCTAATGATAACCATTTTGTGGCTCTTCATAATTGCCATAGTGAGCTACCTCACCCTATCAAAATCACCCAAAACACTATGGCTATCCCTACCTTTTCATTGTACATAGGTGTGTGTGAGTTAGGGGACTTTTCCCATATCTCCTTAAAATCCTCGGCTAGCTAGTAATTTGGGCTAGTTGAGCCAGAATTTATATATATATATATATATATATATATATATATATTATGGCTCATTTGTGTGTAAATATTTCATTGTATATAGGGCCTAAATAATTTTCATAATTATTTTGGTATTTATTTAAATATTTCTACCTAGATGTGCGTTCTTTTCCTCTGTATGCTATGCACATCGACTCACCATTACCACAATTTTTCTTACCATTTTGCATACTCTTTATTACATATAGAAATATTTTCAAGCAATCTTCTCTTATTTTTGGGTGAGAATCCACTCCAAGGAAAAACCTCAAAAATACCTTTCACCATCAGTCATTGCCTTTCACTAAATTCCTAGAGGTATTTTTTCTTATCTTTTATAAATAAATATACTTCAATAAAAACAAATAAGGGTCCTCTCAGTTGATTCCTTATATTTTCATATATATATATTTTATTTTACATTTATACATAGCTGACACTATTCTAAATTCCATAAATTGTTTATATATACTAACCTGTTTTTTTCATCATATCCATATATTATATTTATGCATAATCCACAACCATGCATAATTTAAAACCCCTCAGAATCAATTAGGTCATGCTCTCATGCATGGAGGGGCTCACCTTTGGAGCCATATAAAAATTCAACAAATGGGGGGCCACTGAAGACTTTTTGTGAAGAAAAACAGGTATTTTGGTGGGATTTTTTATATCCATCTCCACTCCGAATTTGAAGTGGTGGTCAAAAGAGAAAATGTGGACCAAGAGCTCAATTATCACCTCAAACAGTTTGGTACTGTTTAGAGCAACCACGGTGAGCAACCACGGGTGAGCTACGATTTTTTGAGTGGGCCCCAATCTGCCCAATTTTCCCACAAGTAGTCCATAGTCTTCTCTCACCTCTTTCCCACACTTCTACACACACACTCATTCCTCTCAATCCCTCACTCAAACCTACACCTTCCATGGTTTCTCTCACCTTCTTCACCATTAACCTCCCCTCTTACTTCCATAGCTCTCATATGAGCTCTCCATGTACATACACCATCTCTATGCCTCTCTCTATTACTTCCAAAGTGCAATTCCATCTTACCCCTTCTCTATATACATAAATTCAGTATGTAAACCATGCTTAACCTTTGAAAATTGAGAGATCTCATCAACCCAATTGCCATTTTCATCGTGGTAATCAACCTTGGCGGCGGTGGCATAGAGAAGAGAAGAAGAAGAAGAGGGTCGGTAGTCATTTTGAGAACCTACACAAGTAAGTCTAAAACAACTTCAAGCTTCACCATCACAAGGATTTCCTCACTTAATTCAACCATCTCACTTCAACCATCCACCTCATTCTACCCATTGTAAATATAACATTAACTTTCTAGTGATTACTAGCACTAACCACTAACATAATAACACAAAATAGCCATTGACCTAACCACATAAAAGACTCCTCACCTCAAGACATGTGAATAGTAACTCTCTCTCTCTCCTTGCTTAAAACTTTACTCTCATGTTATCTACCATCAATAATGCTCTTTTTTGAGCCCACATCCATGACTCAAGCAGAAAAAAAAGGCCCTCAATGTTTTGATATTCGGAAAAATCATAATCCTGATTTGTTAGCTTGTAAATTAGGATTTCCAATAATCTTAATGAGGGTCTCCAACCTATAAATACGTCCCTCTCCTTCTTGTAAAACAACCTCCAATATCTCACATAGCACCCCAACACTCTATGCGTGAGGAGAGACTTAGGTGTAGCAACCACTTTGTGAGCTTCAATTTTGGTGTTTGAGAAGCTTTCAAGCTACACATTACAAGTGAGAGAGTGTGAGTTCAAAATCTCAAACCCACTATTGTATATGCTCCTCCATCATCAATAAATTGAGCTTTGGTGCATCAAAGGCGTGATTCCATGTTCAAATCTTCATCCTTCCACTTGTGCAGTACGGTTTGGTGAATTCAACGTGACTTATGTATTTTGAGTTTCTATCAGTTGATCTTGTTTTAGAAAGTGTTTTACTGTGTTTTCATTGTTGCCAATTTTGTGTCCATTGTAAGAGGGTATTGTGGTGAGACGTCTCCCACACCCTGAGACAATGTGTGTGTGTTGGCAATTTTTAGCATTCACTAAGCATTGAGTTAGTTTCATACAAGCTCAACGATAGCATCATAACAGACCATCTCCATTTGCAATTCACAAATAAGGTATTACGCAAGATCCCTTCCTCTCTCTCTTCCCTTTGCTCGAGCTCTCCTTGGTCCATTTTGCGTGTGTCTTGTTGTGAGGTTGCTTGTGTGTGTTTTGTGGTGCATCTATTTGGTTGTGACAAAATATCTCTTGCGTCCTAGTTTGTATACCAACAAAAACATTTAATAGTGGAACCGAACCAACAACATTGCACAAAATCATCATTGTTGATAGAAGTGGTTGCTTGTTTTTTTACTTGGGGGGTGATCGATGCTCGCATAAATGCAAATATCGTAACATAGGACAAAGAAGTGACGGAGTAATTGAAAGCTTTGCTTCTCCAGCCAACCGAATGAACTCCCTGCCTCCATCGCAAGGCAACTTTCTTGCTTGGGTAATAGGACCATCCTAGAAATAGATGCAATAACAGCAAAAATTAAAAACCTTAAAAAGTAATTACACCCAACTCCCTTGAACATAAACATTGAGCAAGCCTCCCCACCAAACAAAGTTATACAACAGTACATAGAAACAACGAATGATGTTCCTATATATCAATGTTGTAAATGTGTCCGTTTAATATTTTTTTCACAATTAACTCAAAAAAGGCGTAGGTCGGCACTTGGGAGGTTTAGAAACAACAAACTACATGAAAACTATGTTTGCGCTTCATGCGGACGTAAAAGGCAAGATCATGGTGCACTACTCACCTGATTGAATTCCATAGAATTTAACCTCCCCTTGCCTACAGTGGAGAAGTTAAATCATTTAGAAAGCCGCATTGTTAGTGCCAAGCTACCTTTTGCCAAAATTAGGGAGATTACATACTATGATCAGTTTGGACTACGAGGTAGCATTGTTAATGTTTTGGCATCCTTAGGGAGAACACGACAAATACTTTCGACGTTTATTCAAGATGAAGCCTCAATACTAGTAGGTATTAAACACCGTCTATAGTACAATCATTGCTACCTTTCCGGGGTCGTCCGGCCATTGCTTACAATGAAAGCCACTGCTCGGCTATTGCAAACATCTTTATACAAGAACAAAAAAATTACTCTAAACAACGAGTGGCTAATCCATTTCCATAGTCTACATTGCCCTTTGCCTGATGATTTTGTCAACAACATCAACCACCAGAACAAGATCATCTATCCACAAATGTCATGCTCCATGGAATTGAGTCATCACAACGACAAACTCTTCTTTGTAGCTCCTACTGAGAGAAATAGTCCTTTGAGTATTTTCAAAGATAAATACAGTGAAGAACTTAGTTTCCCTACTATTTTCTACGGTGAGCCCCTTAAATACCATACACTTGCTAAGCATAAATATCAACATGTGGCTCAATGGGAACTTATGCACAGTGATAGAATATTCTCACTAAATATAGAGAATCTTTTTTTCAAAACAGTCAAAGTAATGACTCAAAAAATACTAGGGTCCATCTGGATCTGTATGCGCAAATGCAAGCTAAATCACAATACACTAATGGCCGCACAAGTTATTGGAGATACTAACATTGAGAAGGTCTTGTCTTCGCAACTTGGATATCATGACTTTGAAGCATTTCAAACATCACCTGACTACAAGGAAAAACTGAAAAAAAATGTCTTTGCTATGATTAGATAGCTCAGACCACCAACATTCTTTGTCACTTTTTTTGCAGTTGAGAAACGTTGGAAACCTTTGATTATAGCACTTACTAAGCTCAACCCCGTCGTGTGTGCAAGCACACAAACATAAGCATCATACATACGAGATTTGGTTCGAGCCGACAACCCGCTTTTACTTAAACCAGTTTAGCGGGATGAAGAAATTGCTATCCAAGGATATAACCATATTAGAAAAACTCAAAGATTACCTTTTTCGTAATCGAGTTCCAAAGCCGAGGTAGCCAACATGATCATGGGCTACTATGGATAGAAAATGCTCCTATTTATGGGAAATACCCCAATGAAGATGTTGTAGATTTCATTGATAAGTACGTAACAACTGATTCCATGCTTCTTCCTATAGATTTACAAGAAATTCAAACACATTAGTATAGAAGTCATGCTTCAAAAAATGCAAGGGATGCCGCTTTGACTTTCCTTGCTACCCGATGTCTTTCACTATGATTTTAGAACTTTGTCATTCTCAACATAACAATATCCAATACAAAAGAAAGAAACACAAACAAATCAAAGATAACCTATTGCTACTAGATCATAAAGAAAATATTACATTTAAACAGTGGCTCCTATCTATGGACCTTCGATTTGAGGATTACATCCAAGCTATATCATCCACAATCTCATGCCCAACACTTTTGTTGAAAAGAAATATCAAAGATATTTACACAAATAATTTCAATCCAACCATTTCAAAGCTATGGGATGCGAATTCAGATATACAATACATTTTAAATGCACACGGAATAGCTACCTATTGCACTTCATATATAAAAAAAAATGAATAACACACTCATCAAAGCAATCAAAGAACAATTTGACTCTTGCATTCAAAACAATACAACTACATTTGATAGACTTCAAAAAATAGGAAACACAATACTAAACACACAGCGAATAAGCTCACAACAAGCAGTATATATTGCACTTTATCTACCTCTCTACAGTGCAACTCAAGAGTTTAAGCCCTCCCGACAAGGGAACAAGGCTTCTCAAGCGAAAACACCTCCTGCAAAACATAGACCCGTATAGCACAAAAATATTTTACGAGACAAGCATAGACAAATATTGTACACGTCCTACCCAACTTAATGCCATATCATTGGCAGAATTTTCCTCCACATACACAAAAACAAGCAACACATACAAAAAACATACCAAACCAAAAATTATAAGATATGTCAAATATAATGCTGCAAAGAACCCAGACAATTATTATAGAGAACAATGTCTTATATTTCTACCATGGACAAATAATGAGACTCAAGATCTAATAGATGGACTCACATGGAAAGATGTATACAATCAATATAAATCTATCATTGATACAAATGAATCTAAATGCAACAAAACCACAACACTAAAAGACAACCTTAACACCAACTCATTAGGCACCATTTCACCTTCGACATCTACAACACTATGTAATATTTCCTTCCATATTCATGCTAACATCACACAAGACCTAAATATCCAACAACGCCAACAGCATACACACACTATACCAGTCAAAAAAATAATGCTCCAACCAAGAGCATTCTACTACTTAGCGCCCAACAAAAGCTAATATTCAATGATATTATGCTGAAAAACATATATTCCCCACAAAACTAATCCACATTTTCCTAACTAGAGGCGCAAGCACAAGAAAAACTTTCACCCTCCTTTTAATTTTCTAAGGGCTTCTACATTTCTATAACCACAAATCGCATTCTAGCCCAACAACTACAAAATATTTTCTAATGGCATCCAAGGGCAAGGCTGCTTTTAACATTAGTGGAACCACTATCTATTCGGCCCTCCACTTGCTACTACTCACATCATCTAATGCTTCCCTATCACCTAAGAGGCTGAATGAATTGTGGCTGCTTTATCGAGACCTGCAGTTAGCTGTTTTTGATGAAGTCTCCTTGATTGGAACCAACGTATTTGCTATGGCAGACTCTCATCTATGTGCAATAAAAAACAACTACAACCTTCCATTTGGTGCTCTTGATGTTGTCTTATGCGGAGGACTTTGCCAAGTTGGTCAGTACTCGACTCCTGGATTTTCTCCAGAAAACCTCAGTTGCTCGAAGCTATCACGCCCTCTTTCTGGCATGACCGCATAAAGTGCTATGAGTTAACAAGCACCATGAGACAAATTAATAAGACATTCATCGCATACTCAATAGGATACGCATTTCAAAACACACCAACGAAGACATTTTGTTCCTCGATACGCATTACATGCGCACAGTACCTCATCCAGCCATGGTGTCCCACCTTTATTCTGCGAACAAAGATAAATACCTACACCACCACCATATTTTCAAAACTACCATAGGGACACCACTATTTATTGAAGCACATGGCACAAGATCAAAAACTTGCAGCAAAACTATTTAGATACCAATAGATCCAAAATTGACAGCAGGTCTTCACAAAAAACTTCACTTAAAACCAGGCCTAATTGTAGAACTTTGTACCGGAAACAGTGACATTCTAGATGGCCTAGTCAGTGGAGCGGACGGTATATTCAAAGCAGTTACACAAAACTCCACAACAAAAACCATCTGGATTCACTTTCAAACCACAAAAGTAGGCCAAAAAACTAGAAATGAAAACCAGCAACAACTATACATTACATCAATAGATAAACAATGGACACTAATCCAAAAAATAACACATGAGTTTCAAATAGGAAAAAACTTCCTCAACACTATTACTAGAACATAGTTCCCAATTCAACCTGCACAACTGCTAGGACCATAGACCGTGCCCAAGACTTAACACTAGAGACCTTGGATTTTGATCCAATCAGCATTCAAAGTCACGATCTTGTGTACATTGCCCTCTCCCGCATAAGAGATCCCAACAACCTTTAACTCTTGACAGAATTAACTTCCACCCATATTAAAGTAGACCAAACAGTTCTAAATGAGCCAACATCAATGCTAAATACCAAACCCCTGAATACCTTGCTATTTCTAACCTTCTCTCCACATACAACATGACACAACATATAACCCACACCACAAAAATCTACAATTCAACTTTGGACCATAGTTGGACTATAAATTCCTTTACTGACATAACAATAGGCACTAACTTCTCATTTTGGTTAGACCACTCCATTATTTACTTACTGCTTCCACTAAACTCCAAAAAAACATTCCAATGCCCCCCTCTTCCTACTTCCTGAAAACACCTTCACAAATCCTTTCATTAGCAGGCCCTCGTGATTCCTCACCTTGTTTATATATTATGGAAACCCTTGTACAAAGGATATGCTAAGGCTTGCATTATTATTTTGAGTTGATTCAAATTCAGCTCGAATAAGTATTTCTTTTTTTTTTTAAAGTCAAGACATGTGAAGATGTGAAATGAACAGATCCATTTAATATTTTAAAATCGAAACAACATTTAAGGTAAGTCTCAATCATGAATGAAAGCATTGAAAGTATGCCTATTTCAACTCTCCTCTAAGGCTTCTTTTAGAAATCCAAAAAGGGAAAATTGAGATTAGTGAGTAGACTCTCTCTCTCTCTCTCTCTCTCTCTCTCTCTCTCTCTCTCTCTCTCTCTCTCTCTCTCTCTCTCTCTCTCTCTATCTATCTATCTATCTATCTATCTATCTTCAAGGTCTCTTGGGATAGTTTCCTATGATGTTAAAATACTCTTCTTCTTCTTCTTCTCTAGCACCCTCTCTTCTAGAAGCAGTCCACGGATAACGACAAGTGTCAATGTCTTGGGAGATGTGGTTGGGGCTCTTCTACTCTCTCTCTCTCTCTCTCTCTCTCTCTCTCTCTCTCTCTCTCTCTCTCTCTCTCTCTATCTATCTATCTATCTGTCTGTCTGTCTGTGTGTGTGTGTGTGTGTGTGTGTGTGTGTGTGTGTGTGTGTGTGTGTGTGTGTGTGTGTGTGCACGTGAAAAGCAGGACTACGGGGAGAGCGTGCAAGGTCCGAGGCTCTTCTGCACCTCTCTCTATCTAACTAAGGGCTAGAGATGACAAGGGGTTGGCCTACGAGGAAGCGTGCAGGGGGGGGGGGGGGGGATATAGTGTATAAGACTGGGTTCACATAGGGAGGTGGAAGAAATTGGAAAATCTTGCAAACTAACAAAAAAGTTCCATGTTGACCTTGTTGTTCACATAGGGTGGTGGAAAAGTGAGATAGAGAGTGCCACATTGTGGAAGAGAAAAAGGGAATTTGTTGCGACCTCCCCACACCCCCCATCCCCCTCCTGAAGTTCTTTCTTCCACCCTTCACCTTGGAAAAAAGTTTCATGTTGGCACCAATCACATTAATGCAACCCTCCCACCCCTTTGTCCATACTTGCCTCCTCCTCTCGGTGTTCACAAGATTCTATGGAAGAAAATTATTTCACATTTCCTTCTACCATCAATGTGAACACATGGGCAGTGAAAGAGAATGTTTTGGAGCTTTTCCACCTGGAAGAGCTCATAAAGTATCATGTTTTCCACTAGTATGATGTGAACCCAACCTAAGCAACACCTAGCCCCCATTGTATTAGGGCGGGTTCACAGTAGTCAAAAGCGTGCACGTCAGATGCACTATTCACAGTGCACTATAACTTGTTGTACCATGTGCCAACGTATGGAAGAAAATGCATGCATTCCTTTCGACCCCCCCTCCCCCCAAAAAAATAAAATAAAATAAAATGTTGTACTCTTTTGTGAGCCTATCAACATCAAAACAAAGAAGGATTTTATGCCCCTTTGTCCTTCATAGTAGCAAGTTCAAACATTGGCCGCCTTATGAGTAGGCATAGTGGGTTATGCCAAAAATATTCTTGTTCTTTTATGGTCATATCTTTGGTAATTTCTTTGCAAATTGTTTGACATGCTCTATGTGCACTAATGTGTATTTTTATGGCATTCTTTTAGGGTGAAAGCATCAAGCAAGTAACCGAGGTGCAAATGAACTCATTGAGGTCACATTCACTTGTGTGAATCATACATTCATGCAAAAATTGAAATTTTGTGTATATTTACCCTTTTTTTTTCCTTTTGCAAGGTACAATGGACCCAACACAAATCAATTTTCCAATTCTCAAGGGGAGGATGACGACAAGGCTTTGTTTGATGATATCTCCTTACTGCTTATAATGCTACTATGTTGAAGTGGTGTCAAGGGTTAGCAAAGACACCTTTAATTACCTTTGTGGGAAGCTTGCACCATTCATGCAAAAGAGATCCACCAACTTTTGCAAGGCTGTATCCATTGAAGATAGAGTAGACATCGCTGCTAGCAAGCTCCAGGAGATGGACTTTTGGGCCTTGGTGACACTTATGAATGTGTCAAGAGTACATCGTGTGGAATTGTGCTTGATTTTTGCAAGGCAATTGTGAAATGTGGCCTTAGGGATATGTACATCAGATAGCCTTCAAGATCTCGGTTTGCAACATTGGCACACGAGTTTGAGGTTGCAAGGGGAATCCAATTTGTTGTTGGTGCAATAGATGGTTCCCACATCCTTATCATTTCACCAAGGGACAACCATGTTGACTACTTCAATCCAAAAGGATTCCACTCTATTTTACTACAACTAACAGTAGCCGCTAATTGTTCAATATGGAACTTTGACGTTGGAATGGTCCGGATTAGTGCATGGCTCCTTGAATTTCACTAGAAGTGAGCTAGAATAAAGATGTGCAAGAGGGGAGCTAGGAAACTAGTGTCTGTTTGGTGATTGCGCTTATCCAACACGGCCATACATGTTGGTGCCCTTCAAAGGTTGCAAGGAAGGGTTGTCACGTCTCAAATACTACTAGAATTTCATACAATCAAGTACAAGTGTCATGCCAAGGAAAAATTGGGGGGGTCAAGGACCGGGCCAAGGGCCAAATTCTATGTGGACAAGGAATCCTATAAGGGTAAGGGCCTATAAATAGGGAGGTAGGGAGGAGGATTGAGGCTAGCACTCCCTCACGTGGTATCAAATCTTAGCTATTTTGGGCAATATGGGTCGTGGTTTCTTCACTCTGTATGTTTTTGCATGCTCATGCAAGTAAGGGGACGTGGAAACGATGAAGTTGACAAGGCTGTGTGCAAGGCCAAGTCGAGAAAGGGAGAGGTCCCAATCGAGGAGCACAAAATCACATAGGGAAGGGCTTAACAGCTTTGCATCGGAGTGAGGAGCAAAAGGCGTTACAGTGGTGACCCCATCCAGGACCTCTCCTGCTCACCATCTCTCCTACTCACTCTTCTCCTACCTCATCTCCGGTGTTGTAGCTCGCATCATTCCTTGAGAGCCCCTCTTTTCTCACTTGAAAGCCCATGCCAAGGGCCCTAGAAAAAAAATATATATAATGCATTGGAGGGTGCCCAAAGTCCAGCCCCCCCCCCGCCCCCCCCCATCCCGTTGGCCTCTAACCTCGACAACTCGGCAAGCTGTCGTACTAGGGTGAGCAGCCAATGACACAGTAGAATTTCAAAAATTCATAACGCTTCTCAAGTCAGTGTGAGTTCAAGAAGGAGATTTCAAAAATTCAAGAAGGAGACTGTGCAAATTCCAGAATCAAAGTACTAGCATTGCTTCATCAGTAATGTTCTTGACGGGTGATTCATCGGTAAACATATGCCTACAAATTGACAATGTAATTAGCACGGCTAGTTATCACCATCTGTGGTGCATACTATATCTACAAGCATCTTGAGTAAAGGAGCTCTTCTTTCTCTTGCTAGCACCGCACATAGTCACCACGAATTTTGATATCAATATGACTTTTGATTTTGAGCACCATACACCTGATCTTGGATCCTGGCGAGATACTTTCACAGAGGGTACCCGCACAGCTACACGAGGAGAGGATACTTATGAATTGCTTGATAGTCAAGAATTTTGAGCACTTCAAGCACGTATTCTGTGATGGGAAAAGAATTTGCATTGTTGAATGAAAATATTAGTAAATTATCCACTTTAAAAGTGAAATTTATGCAAAAAAAGGCCAAGGGCTCTGCTAATACACATATGCACAAGCAAGTATTCGATCAAGGGCAGGGTCCTTGCGGTTAGAGACAGGGTCCCCCTTCGGTTTCTCTGCACTCTCTCACTCAAAAGGAGGTGGACGATTTGTTGACAAATAGAAATCCACCAACTTTTAAGGGAGAGGAAAGAGAGCACAATACATATGCACTGAATATCTTTCTCACTAAGTGGGAAGGGTTTCACGATCTGCGGTGTACATATGATGCAGTCAAGGAACTGCAGACAAGTCTGGCATTTACTACCGACACAATATGTGAAACATGGCATAGATGTGGTTACAGGCAAGAAACCGGTTATCAAACCACGCTATAGAATGAGCCATTGTGAGGCTGCTAAGGTGGAATGTCATCTTGACGAGTATGTCAGTGGAGGGTTTATTCAACCTAGCTCTTCACCATGGGCTTCTCCTATCCTATTGGTGAAGAAAAAGGATGGTAGCATGTGCATGTGTGTCGACTACCGTGGTTTGAGTTTGATAACTGTCGTATTGCAAGGGACATGCTATGTGTTGTGTGTGAGCCACTAAGGCTACAAACACGCAACCCATGTGGACGGAAGCTCAGGAATGCAATAGTGTGTCACTCATCTCTATTTTTTTGTCATTGCAAGCATCTTGCAATGTCATGAGAAGAGGGATCCCACTGTTGTTGGTGCTCAATCGCCTTGCCGATACCATAAGGTCACTCATTCACTCTCACTCACGCACACACAGGATCTCGAACACTCTAACATGGTAGGATTCTATGTTGCAGAGAACAGAGCAAGCAAACCATACATTCAAGAATGAGATAATATTTTTATGGTTACAAGCCCTTATGTGAGTCATCCCAACCACACTTGGACGTCCACACTTGGTCGAGAATTAGTATGCTCTCTCTCTCTCTCTCTCTCTCTCTCTCTCTCTCTCTCTCTCTCTCTCTCTCTCTCTCTCTCTCTCTCTCTCTCTCTCTCTCTCTCTCTCTCTCTCTCTCTCTCTCTCCCCTAAATGTGTTGTGCGCCATTTTATATGCGATCACCCACCATGAATATGTGTGTGGATAAAACAAGCCTGGACCATAGCTGAATAATAATAACAAGGATGACCAAAGTTAACATGCCCTCATGCCCCCCTTCTTGATGTAAATTCCAACCTAGGAAGTTAGGAAGGTGTGTTCAAAAGTAGTAACATGGTGGGTCCACGCGGATGGGTCTTAAAAATCTTCATGAGAGTAGTGGCCCATGGACGTGCTCTCAATCAAGATGTTTAATACAACAAGAAGGTGCGGTGGTCCTCTACAAGAGCTTGACTCTTTGGCTTCGCTCGAATACTGCAAAATCAACCAAAAATGGCACAGTAACTGCATTCTCATAAGGACATTAAAAATCATATGTAGTGAGCAAGCACATAGAATGACTGGTAAGAGAATATTAAAAAATTTATTGAGCAATAAATATTAAAATACAATAAAATCAAACACATAAGTACTTGTAAAGGTCAACGAATCAAAAGGTCTAGGGTTGCTAGTTTAATTGTCAATAGGCACTAAAGGTCAACTATTAACGCCATGGGAAAGCTTCCCGATTCTCTATGGTCAATTAAGTTGTTTAATCACGACAACAGAGTGTTTCATGTCCCAGGGCTGACAAGAGGCTATACCTAGAAGACCACTAGTTAAGATATGCTAAAGGAAATTGCACATGAAATCATCGCTTGAATGGTTCCCTTTGTTTGACCCCCCAAAGTGTTTATAATAGATTTTTGTTTCCACATAGAGCCTTAATTGATCTTTTGGGCTCTCTTTGGTTCACATTGATTCAAATTCATTTGACGTGTGTGCTTATTTTGTATGCTTAGGGACTTTTGCTTCTCAAGGAAAAGCACCCACACTTGGAACCTCTAGGGTTCTAGTACCATAGGCAATATTACATGTGAGTGAAGTACCAAATCAAACCAGGATTTCTCTTTTAGCTTAAGGTTTTACATTGTTGGCACTTTTTTTTTTCTCTGGTCATTTCCTTTCTTTGTATTTCTATTTGTAACTTTGGGGGGTCATTTTGACATTCTTACCCTTCCCAGGATCATCACAATAGGAAAACTTCCATTATAATACTTAAGCTAAAGGTCAGGAGGAATTAAGCTCACTAGAAAGCATTGAAACACTGCACGCCATGCTTCATGATATCGAATTAAGAGCCTGAGGTAATCGTTGAAAATTAGGAAGGCATCTTCTATGGTATTAAGAGAAGATCTCCAAATCCCTACCTTGGTCAAACTACCTTAGCTAGACGTCTTGATTATAAACCTAGACAAGGTACTATGACATAAAATTTTATTGAATCTAATGTCTAACAATAAGCAAATGTTCTGAAAATTTAGGTACCAATCATGATTAAACCAAACAACATGGATGTTATAAAAGACAATAAGCAATGATAATGGATAAGAAACAACTGTTTGTAATGGCCATCGTGCTCAATTCGATGAGTAAGATAGAAAAATATTGTCTAATATTTGAAAGTCCAGCTCCTGTAATGTGTTCATGTACACACTACATCTAGGGGCACATCAGTGGGAAGAGATACCAACCCTTATTGAAAAAAATAAAAACAATCTAAAGATCCCGAACATATCTATCTACACCTCCCTATAGGGTCAAGGAAATAGGATATTTTATAGATGGACTGATAGACCTAAGTGTAAACCTCTATCCTCATCATCATCAAGATAAATAAAGTCACTCACTAAAACCATGTGTCCCATCGAGGAAATTATGTAAATCTTCCTCATTATCAAATGCACAAAGGTTCACTAAGAAGGCTACTAGGTGTGGATATTTATCTTTCTCAAAAGGATAAGCTTGTGCAATCAGAGGGATGTTCTCTACTGAGTAAGGATTAGTCGTGGTCAAGAGACGTATCAACCATTCTAATTTCATAAATTTTTCTCACCCGCTAGTGTATCTATCAAATCCCATTCAAAAGTAAGCACAGGGTAAACCATATGAAACACTTGAGAAAAGTAAAGAGGGTACCTCTCACACAAGGTAGGAGTGGATGAGTCTAGAGTACTAGCCATATCTGTACATACAGAAATATTTTGATCAGTTGCAAATATCATTAGGGTTTTTCATTGTGAATGAAGTGTCATTAAGAGTTTTTTGTTTTGGACCAAATTTTGTTGGTTGCAAGCTCTTTCTTTGGTAGCTCTTGCTCTTTTACTCTTTTTCTTTTTCTTTCTCTTTTTTTGTTTTAGTATAGGGCTATATATATACACATTTCCTAAGATTAGGAGTTTAAGAGGTTAGGGAGGAATTTTTAGGGAGAAGCAAGCGAAGGATGTCATCAACATCCCCCCACCTTCCTTTGGCAGATCATACTTTTTGGAAGGTTTTCGTCATCTTTTCAAACCAATCATTCCAAGTTGTAATGGGTAAAGTCTTTGACCAATAGTTTTCCACCACCCTAAGTGCTGCATGAATTTGTAAGGGTGGTAAGGTACTCTCCCCATGATTTTAATTGCAACATTGTTGTAGGTGGTGAACTTACAATGGGAGGTGCAAATTCTTTCTTGTTTGTATGGATATTTACAATGGTAGGTGGAGGTTATGTCGAAGCTTGTATTTTTGCATATGAACTACATGAAGAGGTGGAAGCTTCATAACTTCCCTGTTTCTAATCTAGTGGAACAAATCAGTATTCCTTCGGTACCCAAACTAGCTCTGGAAGGGGTGTGTAGCATTCCGTGATTTTTTCCTTTCTGCGGACTTCAAATCGTTTTGGAGTTAGAGGATTTGGCCTACATGGATCTTTAATAGGTGACAGGAGAGAACACAAGGTACGTTTAGGCACCCATATTTGATCATTCACGTCATAGTAGCCTTGGGCTTCTAGTAGTTGCTTAGGAATCCAACGTAACATTTCTTGAGTGAATTTTATTTGCGAGCTTCCAATTTTGAGCTTTTGCAATCGAAACCAGTTTTGCGAGTTTTTTGATTTTAGATTTAGAGCATTTTCTAATGACACAAAAAAAAAATTCAAACCAAAGAGATCAAAATATTATACACAACAAAAAACATCTCTCATCTTGTAGAAATTTGGCTAAAGATTTTGAGTCTCTTTCAACGATACACACCAAAAACATGTACAAGTTTCCAAAAGCCATAGTTTTGAGCTTGTACAATTGTCTAGGTAGATACCACC
Organism: Adiantum capillus-veneris; assembly: GCF_014529385.1. Lineage (NCBI taxonomy): Eukaryota > Viridiplantae > Streptophyta > Polypodiopsida > Polypodiales > Pteridaceae > Adiantum > Adiantum capillus-veneris. The sequence continues at coordinate 104,277,876 of NC_140959.1, forward strand.
AAGCATGCTTCTCTTTCAAAAAGGAATTCAAATAAAGTCTCATTGGTATAGAAAAGCTACTCCACATCTAATACAAAAGAGAAATCTCCCTGGCTGCATACCTCTACATGACATTTTCCAAGAATTAGGTTTACTACACCACATGCTTTATCTTGCGGGTTTGCCCCAATACAAATGCTAGGTATGTGGGAGTTAGTGCAGGCTGATGAATGACCATGTGCTCTTTTGGTTGAAGCTGTAGAATATGCACATACAGATAGTACATGTGCTTACATGCCAAAAATGCCTTATGTGAAGATTCTCTCTTCTGAAAATCGGGACAAGGGCAACTAGGCTCTACCTTAATGTGTACATCATAACAACTCTCTGTCAATACCCAAAAAACTATGTGTTGGTCGTTTTTTAGTTTCTCATCCAAGAACGTTGCAACCATACTTGCAGCTAACTCCAATCTCTTTTGTGCCTAATACCATGTCTCCACTTGCGCTTCTTGCTACTAGATCCTCCTTGTGTAAGAGCACATTTGTGTTGTTTATGCGTTGCAGAGGTGTTGCAAAATTTGCAAATTGAAATCCACTTTGTACCACACTGTCTTTTTCTTCCTTTGATAAGTTTGTTCCAATATCCACTTGCTAGAAAGTAGGAATGTCTGGCGAGAATTTTACTTGCCTCTGTACTTTTTGTGTGTGGCCAACTTCTAAATTGTAGAACCATATCCACTGGGTGACTGTCTTGTCTTTAAAATTTCTCTCAGACCAAAAATAGGGAACAAACATTCCCACTTGACGGTTCTGTAATTTGTTACCATTGTTTCCTACCATTCCGGAACATTTCCTCATGCAATTGGATGGCATCCTTCATAAATCCCACTCTTCGCGGGAAACTTTGACCTCTTGAATACACCTTGTTGAGTTCTCTCTATATTGCACTGGAATGCTCTCTCCAGCTTCACTGTTAGTGACAACATATACTTCTTCATTATCCTCTCTATCAAAATGTATACTCCGTGGTCTCCCTCTGGTTTTGCGTTGTCTTGCTTGCATTACATATCCAGATTTATGTGATCTTGTACTGACTGCACTATTTTTCTTCCTTAGTTTTACTGTCTCTTCATCACCTTCCATCAAAGGCTCCTCATGCAAAGGACTACCAGCAACCAAGCCTTTTAAGGTACTCGCATATTGAGTTGGATTTGGAGATTCTCTGGATTTAGAGCTGGCCATCATTGCTTCTATGGAAGGACCCATTCCGATGTATCTGCCTGTGGTGTATCCCAATATTTTTTCACATTGAATATATGCATTCAAAACATCACTAACACATGCATCATACAGTGATATTTTACGTTTACCACCTTCACCTGCCAGCCAACTAGCATGGATGCCCTCTGACAAGTTTATGCTCGGTATTTGAGCTTTCTCCCATGGACTCTTACCGACCCATAAATACAAAACAAGCAAAACCATAAACATGTAAATCTTTGTTTTCATGTATTTAATAAGAATAAAAAAACATACTGATATACCATTGTCGCAGAGCTTCCCCAGTGGGCAATCCATTGCTCCCACCAATTAAACCATCTCTGTAAATCCTTTTTATTGTCCCTTGTCTCATTTTTCACCCACCATTCTCATATTGTGGAAGCTATATGGGAGGCCTCATTTGTAGTATTTGCTAAGCACCATGCTTCACACATTTCAATGTGATGTGTTTGTCTATCTATAGCGACATGTTTTTTTGTGTGTTTGTGTAGACTCTGTTCCCAATGGAAAAGACACCAGCGCTCCCCCCTCCTCCATTACATTATGACATCCTCCATTGTATACAACTCGTATTGCCAACCAATTAGCCCTGGCTTCATCAGACCTAAACCCGACAAAGTCTGCTAGTTCGTGTCCACACCTCTCCAGAACTAAGTTTAAATTTCTTCAAAACAAGATTTTTGTGTCTTCATCTTCTTCTTTACATTCACATATTGCTATCACCTGCAATGCTCTCATGCTGTACACATAGAAAAAATAAGTTATAAAAGTTAACTTATAACAAAACACTCTATCTATCATATTTTTATAAATTCACTTACCCAGGATCATAAACCGAGCAGGACATAGTTGCCCATCCTTCAATCCGATGAGTATGGTCAAAGTGCACCCTAGCACTACTCAAATCTCATGTCCCTCCTTGCCTCATTCTATTAACTAGCTCAACTCCAAAAGCTGGTCCTTTTGTGGACATTTTGAATACGTAGCATTTATTGCGGGCAGGCCCACCTTGGCTTGGAAAATGACTTCCGTGAAAGAATGGAAAAACATATCGTTTCTGTAGCAATAGTATATTGTTGTATCCATCACCAACAGCTTGACCCTGTTTACCTTTCTCATTTGACAGAATACTTTTGAAGCCCCTATTATGAACAAGGGGCATCATTTCCTCAAGGAGATGGTTAAGCTCTACATCAGTGGATTCTACATCATCTTCTCTAGTCAAAGATTGGAATAGCATCTTACGAGAAACTAACATTTGTATTTTTCTAGGACCCCCCTTCTCAATCTTTAAAATTGTCTTAACAAGATTGCGAACCTTTTGAAGAGCTGCCCTTCTAGTTCTTGGCTGTACATTGTGGTCATGCACTCCCAGATGGATCACCAAACGTGTTATTCTTGTTTCCTTTGGCATTACATAATAGATCATACACTTGCAAACATTTAAACAAGTGACCGTTCTGTGACAATAGTGGCAAGTTATTTCAGATTTACCCTTGCTAGCAGGATATCCCATGCTGATTTGTCTATCCAAATGTCCATGAAAGAAGGCATCATTGTATCTCCTTTCACCAAGGTAAAAAGGGCATGTCACTCTGCAATATTGAAGGCTTCCAAGACAATAACTCAAACACACAATGCAATCTATGGCCATGTTTTTCGATGATGGGCGAGACCAAAGGTGACCATCATACTTCTACTCCTTACTGAGCATCCTTTTAATGTTTTGAACTGGAGGAAGCTCAAAACAGACATTGCCATTATAAAATTTTTGGAGCTCATCAACCTTTTTGGGAGGTCCACAAATCTCTAAAAGTTTAGATAGCCTACACGCTGTCGTGTTGTGGCACGTATATAGTGGGAACGGGCATTAAACAATTTATCTTGTGACTTTTTGATGCATAAGTTTACTTCATATAATAAAAGTTTTCTACCAGACCTTAGTATTTACCTTTGAAGTAATATAAATGTACATTACTATTACAAAGTACTGCAAGAGAAGTATCAATGATTGTGCCTCTTTTTGTCTGGGGAAAAGCATTTCTATAGTTCTTCTAATATCTCATCTATACCCTACCATATATAAAGAATTTTCTTCTTTTCACATTTATTTAATAATATAACCCTTCAATAATGCATACCTTCTTGGATACATGCAAGAGGGAAGGGCCTACTAGAAGACTTTATGAAAAGGAAGATCCAAAGCTTTTTGGACCATCCCAATTTGAAAACCCTAAACTAAGGGCGTGGAGAAAAGGCCAAAACCAAGTCAAGCTCTTTTAGTAGGCCAATTTTGCCTTTTGAAGCATGTCAATCCGAGTTACAGGTCAAACATGGAAAACAGTGAAAAATCCTCTCACAACTACACTGCAAGAAGAGATGGTAAACAGGTTAATCAAGTGAAAAGAGGTAATCTTGGTCTTTTTCCATAAAATAAGATATTTGGAGGATAAAAGACACAAGCATGTGAATGTGCCACCTCAAAGATGCCTTGAAGAACAAGACACACAAGTCGGGACCCCCTGCTGGAGCCACACAGAAGATGCCTACGTGGGGCCCACATACATCATGGAGCCTCAATGACCAAAAATTCTGAATTTCATGATATTTTGAGTCCTAATATTGCCCATTTTAAAAAATATCCAAAGAACATTTGATTTGGGCTAATTCTTTAGCCTAAACAAGTGATTATGTAAAATATGGCTCCCTCACCTATAAAAAGGGCAACCTTCTCTTCATTGGGGGAAAGTTATGAGTGAGTGAGAATAGCTCAATTCCATAGGGACACACTCATCTTAGTGCCACACTTTCTATTGAAAAAAGGCTGAATTCTTGCCTCATCTTCTCTCTCCATTAAGGTGGTGGCGATTGCTCTCATGTAAGATATATGTTGCTAGTTTACTTTCATTTGCATATCTAGTCCAATACTTGTCTCTAACTCTATCTCTATCTCTCATTATCTATCTTTAATACCGCCACCACACTTAGATCTATCTCTAATTCTATCTTTACTCCTCCTTTCATGTCTCTTGTTGTCTCCTAATTGTTTCATTGGAACGTATTCAAGCGGCAATCCTGTCAATATAACGGGCACAACCTTCTTGAGGGAAACAATTATGTGCACAAGGTTACTGACCATATCTTCATCTTTCACACGCATCTCTCTCTCTCTCTTGAGGTTCTCATTCTCTTCCACAAAACTCTAGAATCACCTTGCTATAGGTACTTCTCTCCCCGCAGTATCCTTATTGCCTAAGGGCAACAATAGGGCTTGGGAGAGAAACTCTCTTCTTCTTCTCCTTTCACTTCTTTCACACCTTTATCTTTGAACATACTAAGTATATCATTGATGAATAACCATAATCCACATGGAGTCAATTTCTTTCATTTCCATTCTGTGCAATCTATTAGGGTCAACATTTGGATTAGTCGAAAGATTCACTTTCAGCAACGCATAGTGTTTCTATTTGGTCCTGAAAGGCTCAACGAAATACTTCTCTCACGAGATCCCATCATACTACCTATTATTGACTATGACTTCTCTTTTGATGTGAATGTGGTTATTTTATTATGAATCAAGAGGATTTGTACTCACAACTAATCCCAATCGCTAGACAAAACATATACATTATAGTAAGCACAAAGCTACAGTTCCAAAGAGCAATCCGCAGCTTATTTGGACAACAAAAATTAAATATCATTAACTCATCCGTTAACCCTTTTATCCTACCCATGATACGATATGATCGTAATCTCGATGTTTTCATTTTTGTTTTGTTTTGACTATCTTTCATGAGTTCTCTCCATCACGTGTGTGTCTGTAAGGCAAAGTGAGCGCCTTCTTTGGTTACATTTCTTATTTAGCTCTAGAAGCTATGTTATCTACCTCTTAACTCCTTCTCATAACCCTTGAGCTTCCTCACAAACTCTCACAGCAAGAGGCCCGGTGCCTTCCTGGAAAGACTGCCGACTTCTTGACATATTTTTGGTGAACCCGACGTGAATCTACCAGGGTTAGAGATTGTGGGTAACCATGGGTGATCATGTTGAGCAACACGGTATGCATTTTGACCCAGCAACAATGCAAATGTTTTAAGCATTTTCAATGTTCATGCAGCAACAACATGCCATTGAAAGAAGGGAGATTTTAGCAACGAAGGCCATACACGCAGTCGTCAATAGAATGGATCAGTTCAATGGCAAAGATGTAACCAAGTACTTACGCGAGTATGTGAAGGAGATGGAGCTGCATCGCGTGTCAGAAGGTGAGATGATTCAAAGATGTGAGCTAGTTGTTGCTCCATAAATTAGAGAACATGTTATGGGAATTAAAGATGGGCATGGGAGAAATTGGGAAGAACTCAAAGTAGCTTTAAAGGAGGAATATTTCATGGAGGACTCTAAGAGTGTGACCAAAAGGACATTCTTAGAATGGGTAGTCAATCCAAAGCAAGGACTATCAATAACAGAGCTACTTAGGGAATTTGAGCAGCGCTATGCACAACTCACCAGGACAAAAAGAGCCACACTAGATGCAGAGAAGACATATCTTTTCTTACAAGCTGCAGGTAAAGAGTTTCAAGAAAATTTGGAGCTTCTTCTTGAAGATAAAGATGCTGAGCAAGGACTAAAGACCGACTAGAATGAGGTTGAAGGTGCTGTCTCACTGCTTGCTAAACGACAAAGAAGAAGGGACAAGATGTTAGTAAACACTACAAGTCCTTCCACCTCAACTCCTAATAAAATGATAAAGCCTATTTTTATCGCTCCGAAGTTTGATGAGTCCATGCTAGATGAGCTTGTGAACGGAATGTGTGACTTGAAGGTGAAGATTGCAAAGCTTGAAGAAAAAGGCCAACCGTCAGGGCCACTTTCTAGGCAAAGACAACAGCCCAAAGAAGGGTTTGTTAATAGATGTATTTGGTGTGATAGTACAGACCATGTAAGAAGGGATTGTGATGATTTTAGTGATGCTTTGTCAAAAGATGTTGTCTTTTTTAAGGATGGTAAAATCCACTTAACAGAGACAGGTCTACCCTTGAGAACTAACTTTGGGAAGGGGGGAATGCAAACTGTAGTTGAAGATATGGCAACTAAGCATGACACCTCTTCAGTTGAGGTAGCTACTTATGGAGTAAAAATTGAGCATCTTAGTGATGAAGAGGTGAGTGACCATCATGGTCAAATTCGGCCAAATGTCATGCAATTAGCTAAAAAGGGAAAGCTTACAAAAGAGATTCTACATAAAGCAGGTGATTGTATATGTCTAGAAACAGGATGGAATGATCCAGTGGACTCATTGTCAGTGCATGCCTACATTAAAAAATGCCAACAAAATAAGGCGATTGTAGAAGAGAAGTGCAGACGTGAGAATGCTGATGAAGGACCATCAAAAAGAGCTTCTAGAAGTGGGGGAAGAAGCGACTCAATGCCTTCTCAAACACCCTCGACACAAGGAGCATCTCCACCTGAAGTACTCATGGAGGAGTCTACAACAGGAAAGAAGAACGAGCCAACAAAAGGTAAGACAAAAGGCCCAACTTATAAACTACAATCTGATATTGAGGTTGCTACAGATTTAAAGGAAGTCTTGGAGGAAAGGATCTTGAATAGCAAGATTGAGTTTACTTTGGGAGAAGTTCTTGGCATTGCAAAGCGTGAATTCCACGAGGAGATCATTGACATCATCAAGAGAAAGAGGCAAACTCTTGCTGAGGTTGCTCGTCCACAGGTTGACGGAGAAACCTTGAAGACACAAGAGATGTAGTTGCAAAATAAGGAGGATGATGGAGTTGTGGTAGGATGCTACCAATCTAGTGGCAGAGTGAATCAAGTGCATTTCTCAAATGACGATGAAGAAGTTGAAGCTATTCCTAGGAGTTACTATTCACAAAGTCACTGAGCAAGAGCTACTACAGAAAATTTGGTCAAGGTAGGTGATCCTGAAGAGCCATTCGTTGCCTTGATTGACCATGGTTCCGAAATAAACATAATGTCAAAGAGTCTCTACAACAAGTGCAAATGGCCAATGGACACAGATCATGGCTGGATGATAAAAGTGGCAACCAATTCATCCGGTGATTTGTATGGAGCATGTCCAGGTGTGAAGGTGACAATAGGTGATGTAAAGATTGACCAAAACTTCCTTGTACAGGATACATCTTCATATTATCTCATCCTTGGACAACCCTACATTGTGGGAGTTTGAATGGAAACAAAGGTAATGGATGATGGTTCAGCATATGCTAGGATACGTAGCAAAGATGGTAAAGGAGCTGTCCAATTTTTCACAGTTTGTGTAAACCATGAAAGAAATCGTGACAACCTTAGAGAACATCCTCTACCAAAGGTGAGCAAAGAGTTTCATGATCATAGAGAAATGATGGGTTTTGGCCAAGTACCATTGTAAAGCAGGATTGCAGTGGTACAGAAAGAAAAAGGGTCTCGCCTGATCCAAAAATAGGTGAAACTTTTTCAACGAGCTCCTTGGTAACAAGGAATGGATCATCATGTTTTACAAAACTTGAAGATTTGAAGAGATGTGAGAGGCAATATGTGCATAATGTACAAATAGGCATGAAAAAGAGTGGGTTGCTAGAGCCTACTGAAAATGTTTTGGGTTTGTGTGAACAAGTTTCTTTTGTAGATACTATGGGTGATCTTGATGCTATAATGGGGTCTAGTTTGCATCTTGAAAATAAAGTTGTGGAAGTTTTCTCTATGGAAATGTATCAAGTAATAGAATCCTTTAAAGAAAACCAAACAGTTGTCCCAAAAGTCCATGTTGAAACTAAATACAAGAGTGTAGCAAAGAAGGTGAAATCAGTAGCTTCACCCTTATCACCCAACGATAGGGAAAATATTGAGCAGGCTTCTTTACAACCAAGTTTGAGGAATCCTAAAGAGATTGGGCATACCTTCACAAAGGAGTCTTTCCAAGAGTTGCAGATTGGTCACGAGGAGTTTCTAACACAAGAGGAGACAAAGTGCTTCAAAGAAATGCTTTCAAAGCATGGCAAGGCTTTTGCACTTGAGCCACATGAGATAGGATGTGTTGATCCTTCTATTGTAGCTCCTATGGTAATTTTTACAATACCTCATGTGCCTTGCAATCTACGGCCTATTCCGGTTCCAAAGGCTCATTTGCCAAAGTTAGTAGAGCTACTGAATGAGAAAATCAAAATGGGAATCTTGGAGCCTTCTTGTGCTCCATACTCAAACAGGTGGTTCACAGTTCCAAAAAAGAATGGTTCTCTACGCTTCATCCAAGATATGCAACCAGTGAACAAGGTGACAATTATAAATGTAGGTACAGGTCCAATTGTGGATGAGTTTGTAGAGGCGTTTGCACGGAGGGCAATCTACTCAATGGGGGATCTCTACTCAGGGTATGATCAATTTCAGGTTGCAATCGAAAGCAGAGACTTGACAACCATGAGGACACCTTTGGGTTTGGTAAGGATGTGTACCTTGCCACAAGGAGCAACCAACTCGGTTGCACATATGATGAATGGGATGAATAAGGTCTTACGTGACTTTATTCCTCAAATCACAATGCCTTTCATTGATGATTTGCCTATCAAAGGATGTGAAGAAAGTGACAAAGATGAAGCTTTGGATCTCAAGGGATGTCGCAGGTTTGTGGTAAATCACATAAATGATTGTGATAAAATTTTGTCTAGGTTGGAAGAAGTGAATCTTACATTGTCAGGGAAAAAGTCTATGTTTGGTGTCAATGAAGTGCTCATTGTGGGGCACATGTGCGGGCCATATGGTAGGAAACCTTGTCCAGCAAAGGTAGATGCCATCCAAAGAATGAAAGAAACATGCACTAGCATCACTGAGGCTAGAAGGTTTCTGGGAGCATGTGTCTTCTATGTCATTTGGATTCCACATTATGCACATGTGGCTAATCCTCTTTATCAATTTCTTAGAAAGAATCAAAAGTTTAAATGGATAGAAGCACATGTAAAATCCATGAAAAAGCTAAAGGAGTTGCTCCAGTCAGCACCAACTTTGAGAAAGGTAGACTATGAGTGTCAAATGCCATTAATTGTGATAGTAGACACCAGTCCTACAAGGATTGGATGGGCAATAGGGCAAGATGATGAAGAAGGACGCAGGTATGTGGTAAGATTTGGAGCAAAGGTACTAAGTGCTCACCAAAGAAACTATCCAAAAATAAAGAGAGAGCTATGGGGTATGGTTACAGCCTTGAAAAATGGGAAAGAGTACCTAATTGGTGCATTTCTGGTTGTAGAAACAGATTGTCTACCACTTCTTGGGATGATTACAAGCTAGTCAACACCAGACATTGCTATGTTGCAGTGGATTGCCTACATTAAGTCCTTAAATCCCAAGTTTAATCACATTGCAGGTAAAGACAATACAATGGCAGATATGCTATCAAGGGCAAGGCATGAAGATGAGTCACAAATGATTGATGAGGGAGATGATGTAGGCACAAAGTTCTATTCTATCTCTCATGTCAAAGGTAACAATGTCTGCATGACTAATTCACTTGAATTTTTCTTGAAAGATCTTTATGAAGGTGATTGGTGATTGGCTTCTTATTGGAAGCTACTTGAGTACTCTAACAAAACACGATGATTGGTCTGAACAAGAATTCAAGAGGATACGCAGGAAAGCATATGGGTACTTTTTGAGGGATGGTTACTTGTGGAAGCATCCTAAACAAAAGGGTGCTACATCAAAATGGGTTGTATGTAAAAAAGAGACTAAAATCATGCAAGAGTTTCATGAGAGTCTGTGGGCTGGACACAGAGGTGTGTGGGCAACCTTCTCCAAGGTGATGTTTATGAAGGTGATTGGCTTCTTATTGGAAGCTACTTGAGTACTCTAACAAAACACGATGATTGGTCTGAACAAGAATTCAAGAGGATACGCAGGAAAGCATATGGGTACTTTTTGAGGGATGGTTACTTGTGGAAGCATCTTAAACAAAAGGGTGCTACATCACAATGGGTTATATGTAAAAAAGAGACTCAAGTAAAGCTCATGCAAGAGTTTCATGAGAGTCTATGGGCTGGACAAAGAGGTGTGTGGGCAACCTTCTCCAAGTTGAAAGAAAAATACTGGTGGAAGGGTATGTATAAATATGTATCTCAATTTGTAGAGTCATGTGTAACTTGTCAAATGTATTCAAATGTCCGACATCGTGATGGATTGCACCCTACATATCCACTAGCCATGCACTATAAATGGGTTGTGGATCTAGTCACAATGCCTTTAGGACTATGGCAGATGAGATACTTGGTTCTTGCATGAGAGGACCTAACTAACCAGGTTGAAGGAAGAGCATTAAGAGCTAAAACCACAGAAGCTGTGTGCAAATTCCTTCTTGATGAGGTGATTTGCCGTTATGGTTATGTGGGAAAAATCACTACAGATAGAGGTGAACTGGATGCCGAATAAGCAAGGGAGTTCTTTTCTAGATTAGGAATCAAGCTTTCTCTTACTACAACTTACAACCCTGAAGGCAATGGAAAGAGTGAAAGAGGGCATCCTCCTATCATCAAAGCTTTGGCCAAGGCTTGCGAAGGAAGAGTTGGTGAGTGGCCAAAACTGTTACCATATGCTTTATGGGCTGATCGTACAATACATAGCTCAGTATTTAACTGGCTACATGCTTGCGGAGCTAATGTATGGTCAAAAGCCAGTGATGCCGATTGAAGATACAATTCCCACATGGATTGTACTACCTTGGCAAGAGGAGCTTAGCAAGGAAGAGCTCCTTGCACTGCGTATAAGGCAACTAGAGAGAAGACCTGGAGACAATAAAGCTGCAAAAGAACGACTCAAAAATGCAAGGTTGAAAAACAAGGACTACTTTGATAAGCGACATTGACTCAGGAACAAAGCAATTGACAAAGGTGACTGGGTTTTAGTGTATGATAGTAGCCTTGATAACCAGCACACAGTCATGCGTAAGTTCTCAAAAAGATGGTTTGGATCGTATATTGTAAAGCATGTGCATGAAAATGCTACTTACATCTTGTTTGAACTAGATGGTACAGAAGTAAAGATTCCCATTGCGGGAAAAAGGATCAAAATGTTTAAGAGAAGAGGAGACAATGATCTACAAGATGTTGATGAGGAGGAAGAGCAAAACACAGGTGAAGATCATAGTGAACATGAAGCTCTGGAATCATCCAGTGAAGAAGAAATCAAGGAATATGTACAAGAAGGCTGATCTTACAAAGAGACAATGTGGCACATACCGGAGGATGTGCAGGTTAAAAGGGGGTGGAAGTCGTGTTGTGGCACGTATATAGTGGGAATGGGCATTAAACGATTTACCTTGTGACTTTTTGATGCATAAGTATACTTCATATAATAAAATCTTTCTACCAGACCTTAGTATTTACCTTTGAAGTAATATAAATGTACATTACTATTAGAAAGTACTACAAGAGAAGTATCAATGATTATGCCTCTTTTTGTCTGGGGAAAAAGCATTTGTATATTTCTTATAATATCTCAGCTATACCCTACCATATATAAATTATTTTCTTCTTTTCACGTTTATTTAATAATATAACCCTTCAATAATGCATACCTTCTTGGATACATACAAGAGGGAAGGGCCTACTAGAAGACTTTATGAAAAGGAAGATCCAAAGCTTCTTGGACTATCCCAATTTGAAAATCCCGACCTAAGTGCGTGGAGAAAAGGCCAAAACCAAGTCAAGCTCTTTTAGTAGGCCAATTTTTCCTTTTGAAGCATGTCAATCCGAGTTACAGGTCAAAAGGTACATGGAAAACAGTGAAAAATCCTCTCACAACTACACTGCAAGAAGAGATGGTAAACAGGTGAATCAAGTGAAAAGAGGTAATCTTGGTCTTTTTCCATAAAATAAGATATTTGGAGGATAAAAGACACAAGCATGTGAATGTGACACCTCAAAGATGCCTTGAAGCACAAGACACACAAGTTGGGACCCCCTGCTGGAGCCACACAAAAGATGTCTAAGTGGGGCCCACATACATCATGCACCCACATGGAGCCTCAACGACCAAAAATGCCAAATTTCATAATCTTTTGAGTCCTAATATTTCCCATTTTAAGAAATATCCAAAGAACATTTGATTTGGGCTAATTCTTTAGCCTAATCAAGTGATTATGTAAAATATGGCTCCCTCACCTATAAAAAGGGCAACCTTCTCTTCATTGGGGGAAAGTTATGAGTGAGTGAGAATAGCTCAATTCCATAGTGACACGCTCATCTTAGTGCCACACTTTCTCTTGAAGAAATGCTGAAGTCTTGCCTCATCTTCTCTCTCCATTAAGGTGGTGGCGATTGCTCTCATGTAAGATATACTATTGCTAGTTTACTTTCATTTGCATATCTAGTCCAATACTTGTCTTTAACTCTATCTCTATCTCTCATTATCTATCTTTATTACCACCACCACACTTAGATCTATCTCTAATTCTATCTTTACTTCTCCTTTCATCTCTCTTGTTGTGTCCTAATTGTTTCATTGGAAGGTATTCAAGCGGCAATCTTTTCAATATAACGGGCACAACCTTCTTGTGGGAAACACTTATGTGCACAAAGTTAGTAGCCATATCTTCATCTTTCACAAGCATCTCTCTCTCTTGAGATTCTCATTCTCTTCCACAAACTCTAGAATCTCCTTCCTACAGGTACTTCTCTCCCCGCAGTATCCTTATTGCCTAAGGGCAATAATAGGGCTTGGGAGAGAAACTCTCTTCTTCTTCTCCTTTCACTTCTTTCACACCTTTATCTTTTCACATACTAAGTATATCATTGATAAATAACCATAATCCACATGGAGGCAATTTCTTTCATTTCCATTATGTGCAATCTATTAGGGTCAACATTTGGATTAGTCGAAAGATTCACTTTCAACAACGCATAGTGTTTCTATTTGGTCCTGAAAGGCTCAGCGAAATACTTCTCTCACCAGATCCCATCATACTACCTATATTGACTATGACTTCTCTTTTGATGTGAATGTGGTTATTTTTTTATGAATCAAGAGGATTTGTACTCACAACTAATCCCAATTGCTAGACAAAACATATACATTATAGTAAGCACAAGGCTACAATTCCAAAGAGAAATCCGTAGCTTATTTGGACAACAAAGATTAAATTTCATTAACTCATCCGTTAACCCTTTTATCCTACCCATGATACGATATGATCGTAATCTCGATGTTTTTATTTTTGTTTTGTTTTGACTATCTTTCATGAGTTCTCTCCATCACGTTTGTGTTTATAAGGGAAAGTGAGCGCCTTCTTTGGCTACATTTCTTCTTTAGCTCTAGAAGCTATGTTATCTATATCTTAGCTCCTTCTCATAACCCTTGAGCTTCCTCACAAACTTTCACAGCAAGAGACCTCGTGCCTTCCTAGCAAGACCGCCGACTTCTTGACAACGCTTTACCTCTGTCATTCATCCATGAGATGATAGATGTATCCTGCCATGTATGCTCCACCCCATCTTGTGTGTCTTGAAAGGCTATGTTGCCTCTATTGACCTGGTTAGTTCCACATTCTCTAAAACAACTTCGTATGTACCCTCGTCAATATCAACATTTAAATGTGATATGGTCGATCTTTTGTTACATGGTGTAGCTAGCACAAAAAAATCACCCTGACTTCTTCATTTGTTTCCAAATTATCAGCTACATAAACAGTCATTCAAATGAATAATGTGGTAAGTGGAGGACAGAGTATGGTCAAGAAGGTAATGTTTTTTATCTTCACTGGATCCTATATTGGCAAAACATTGACCTTAGACTGTGAGCTCCCTATCTAAACTACTGCCAACAAGCTTTCAAACTTAATAAAGGAGGTAGAAAACTTTGAAGAAAATATTCACTAAGGAGAAGCTCTCGATAATCCATTTGAGAACCATTAATCATCCATGAAAGCATAGCTGTAATAGTAGCTGTCATGTTAGAGACAGACATGGAGGAATAATACTTGAGGTAAAAAGAATGACAAAAAGAGAAGGAAGAAAATGTGTATAAGGTACAAAGAAAGAGTAAAAGCATGCATCTGCAAGAAGCTAATGTGTTCATTGAAAACTGTTCTAAGTAGATTTGGAATATTCAGTCTTTAAGATTTGAACAATCATAGCCATTAAGATTCATTTGAATCAGCATTTTGTCAAATCCATCTGTTAACCTTTAGAGTTTTTAAGATCTTTTCATTTAAAAAATAGAATCTAATATATAAAATATACAATGTTTCAAAAATTATATATAGAATAGAATATAAAGTATATATATTGTGTAGAGTATAGTTTTATATATCCCCAATTTAGCACTTTAAAGTCAAAATGGACAAAGTATATATGGAATATATGGTATTTAAGTATATAGTATATAGAACTATACTAAAACAATATAGTCTTATTGTAGTATACAATATATTGGTATATTATATACTATACATACTCTAATATACTTAATATTATAATTAGATAATATAATTATAATTACATATATAGCCAGAATATAGAATATAGTACGTACATAATATAGAATAATAGTAGATAATATATATAGAGATATACATATAGTTATGATATACTTATTAGCTCTAACTTACTTATACTTATACTTATAATATATACTTAGAGGTTTAGATATACTTGCTTAATGTAATAGTATGAATATAATCACTATAAGTATAATTATAAATATAAGTATAACTCTATAAACTATAATTATAAGTATAGATATATAATTATAGTTTTATATATAATAACCTATAATTACAATGTATACCACGTTCAATAAATAGTAATAGCTATAGTAATATAAAACCATGAATAAAGTATAGAGTATATATTATCTTAACATACCTACTATATTATATTGTAAAGATATAAAGTATACGCTTTGTATAATTATAGTTTACAAATGTACATCTTAATTATGCTTATTATATATATTTATACGTATCTATAATATAAGATACAATATACAAATAAAATATTACTATGTTCATAATATATACTTAACATATAAGATTATATATTATTATATCAAATTATATTGAATGTATAATGTATTATGTGATTATATAATACTATCATATATTGTATATACTATTTAACATTATTATCATATACCAATATTCGTATACTACATTTTATAATTTATAATATACAAAATTTATATATTACATACATTATATTAACTACTATACCTATAATATATTATATACTATATAATGTACATAACATATAGATTATAAACTATATATTAACTAGTAAGCATATATTATATTATATACTATATTATTCTCTCTCTTTCTCTCCCTCTTTCCCTCTCTCCATCTCTTTCTCTATCTCTCTTTCTTTCTCTCCCTCTCTTTCTCTCTCTTTTTCTCTACCTCTTTCCCTCTATCTCTCTCTTTCTCTCCCTCTTTCCCTCTCTTTCTCTATCTCTCTTTCTTTCTCTCCCTCTCTTTCTCTCTATCTCTATTCCTCTCTTTCCCTATCCCTATTTCCCTCTATCTCTCTCTTTCTCTCCCTCCCTCACTCTATCTCTCCCTCTTTCCCTGTCTCCCTCTATCTCTCTCTCTCTTTCTTTCTCTACCTCTCTTTCTCCCTCTCTATCTCTCTCTTTCTCTATCTTTCTTTCTTTATCTCCCTCTCTTTCTCTCTCTTTCTCTACCTCTTTCCCTCTATCTCTCTCTTTCTCTCCCTCTCTATCTACTCTCTCTCTTTCCCTATCCCTATTTCTCTCTATCTCTCTCTTTCTCTCCCTCTTTCCCTCTCTCACTCTATCTCTCTCTCTCTTTCTTTCTCTACCTCTCTTTCTCCCTCTCTATCTCTCTCTTTCTCTATCTCTCTTTCTTTCTCTCTATCTCTATTCCTCTCTTTCTCTCCCTCTCTATCTACTCTCTCTCTTTCCCTATCCCTATTTCCCTCTATCTCTCTCTTTCTCTCTATGTTTCCCTCTCTCACTCTATCTCTCCCTCTGTCTCTCGCTCTATCTCTCACTCTCTTTCTCTCCCTCTTTCCCTCTCTCACTCTATCTCTCCCTCTTTCCCTCTCTCCCACTATCTCTCTCTCTTTCTTTCTCTCTCTTTTTCTCTCCCTCTATCTCTCTCTTTCTCTCCCTCTTTCCCTCTCTCACTCTATATCTCCCTCTATCTCTCTCCCTCTTTCCCTATCACTCTCTCCCTCTATCCCTATCCCTATCTCTATCTCTCTCCCTCTTTCGATCTCTCCCTCTTTCCCTATCACTCTATCCCTCTATCCCTATCCCTATCTCTATCTCTCTCCCTCTTTCTATCTCTCCCTCTTTCCCTATCGCTCTATCCCTATATCTCTCCCTTTTTCTACCTCTCCCTCTTTCTTTGTCACTCTCTTTATCTATTTCTCTCTCTCTCTCTATCTAACATTTCTCTCCCTCTTTATCTATTTCTCTCTCTCTATTTAACATTTAACTCTCTTCATCTAACATTTCTCTCACTCCCTTTATCTATTTCTCTCCCTCTCTTTAAATCTCTCTCTCTCTCTCTCTCTCTCTCTCTCTCTCTCTCTCTCTCTCTCTCTCTCTCTCTTCATTTATCTCTTTCTCTCTCTCTGTTTCATCCAACACTATCCAAACAATCATTTTTAAAATGTGCGTAACAAATCAATCATTTTCAAATGTGCGTGGCAAAACAACCATTTTCAAACGTGCTTAGAAAAACAACCATTTCAAACAAGCCGTGCGAAACAACCATTTGCTAATGAACAAGGTATGTTATAATGGATTCTCTATTTTCTTTAATTTGTTTTGTTTATGTGTGTGTGTGTATGTGTGTGTGTGTGTGTAGTAGAAAACAAAAGGGGAAGAGGGAGGATGTGCTTTTGTGTTTACCTCTTCTTTGTAGCGTGGTTGAGCTTTGAATAGGTTGAGCGTCCAAAGAAGATGACGGAATACCCCCTTGCCAAAACATGGATGAAACCCTCATCAACAAAACTTAAGAAGCTTGGAGAAGGAGAGAGGGGGAAGGGAGAGAGGAGGGGGGGGAGGCTTTTTGAAGGAGAGAGAGATGGGGGGTGGGGGAGGGGAGGGGGGGGAAGCTTGGGAGCAATGGAGGAGAGCAAGAACGTAGGGTATGCT
The DNA here is from genome assembly GCF_014529385.1 of Adiantum capillus-veneris. Taxonomy (NCBI): domain Eukaryota; kingdom Viridiplantae; phylum Streptophyta; class Polypodiopsida; order Polypodiales; family Pteridaceae; genus Adiantum; species Adiantum capillus-veneris. The sequence goes on from NC_140959.1 coordinate 104,295,263, forward strand.
ACAAAAACACGGCCTACTCTGCCTTCTCTTCTTTTTTAAGAGCGAGTTATTATCGCAGCTATTACCACGCCTATTACCGTGCTGATTACCGCCCATATTACCGTGGCCAGTCATTTCAAACCGATACATGCAAATCAGAGGTTGCAGGGGGGGGGGGGTACAAATCACCCCCCCTACTCTTAGCTATAAATTATTTCATTTTTTAGCCTTTTGAGTATTTTGATGGAGATTTTATTTTTTTTATTGATACTTTATTTTGTAGTACTTTTAAATGTTTTTTAATTGAATTTTTAAAATCTTTTTTAGTTAAAAAATAATTTTAACACTCATTGTCCTTTATTCCCTTTGAATTTAACTACAGGTAATTTTTCAAATGGAATTAATTGTTTTTCTAATTATTTATTTTTTTAGGATACATGACTAAATAAACAACCTTTCCCATGTGCACGACATCAACTGGGATGATCGTGGTCCTCCTAGAGGCCCAGAGCGAGATCGTTGTCTCAAGGAAAAACTACCTTGTCCTTGCGCCAAGTGCAAAATGGCAATTCCTCGCTTGAGGCGCATTGCTTTGGAGCACGTGGAGAACGAAGGGCTTTGGCATCCTCAGAAAAGCGCTCGGAGAGATGATAGCATGCCTCACCCGTCGCTTGAGGAGGTGCCCCATTGTTCTATGTTCAGTGGTGGTGCACCAATGCGCAAGGCCGAACGGCAAAGGCAAGAGCGACTGGGCAATTTGGGTGCACTGCATGGTGATCCAGTCGTTGGCTCTACGTTGGCAGCTCCTACGGCGTCTTCGTCACACTTTGAAGTAGAGGATGAGTACATGTTCGACATGTGTGATGAGTTACTAGCTCATGATGGTGACGTGTGCAAAGAGGATTGTCATCCCTACACCAAACGGGTTGCCGAAACGGAAAATAGATTGATGATGAGTGCCCAAACACCTCTTTACGACGATGCATGGTACTTGGTTCTCCGAGCATCGTTGGAAGTACTCAACTTGCAAGCAAAATTTGGTTGGAGTAATACAACTGTCAATGCACTACTTTTGTAAGTATGGAATGTGGCTTTTATATACTCTCTCCCTCTCTCTTTATGGTGTCGTCTTCTAGGAATTATACTAATACGTATGTTTGTTGTAGTTTGATGGGCAAAATGTTGCTAGAAGATCACCACATGCCTCCAGATTGTCGACGAGCTAGATCGTATGTCACTGCACTTAGAATGGAGTATGAGCGCATCCATGCGTGCGTCAACCATTGCATGCTATACCGCAATGAGCATGCAAATGCTACCTCATGTCCCGTGTGCGGGGAGGCATGATACAAGACAGGTGTGAGTAGGGCACACCTACCCCGCAAGGTATTAAGAAATTTTCCATTAATTCCTCGCATCCAACACCTGTTTAAAATCGGGTCTATCGTGGAGCTTCTCGCCGGCACGCAAACTATCGCTCAAATGATGGAATGATGCATGTCCCTACTGATTCACCTGCATGGAGGCACACCAAAACTCAATGGCCAGAGTTTGGGTTGGAGCCTCGACACTTGAGGCTTGGGTTAGCAAGTGATGGTGTCAACCCCTTTGGCACTAAGTCTACTTCATGGAGCACTTGGCATGTGGTGATCATCAACTACAATATTCCACCGTGGGAGACAACCAAGAAGGGCAATATACTTCTTTCCTTGCTTGTGCCAGGGAAGTACAAAGTGTCAAATATTGACATTTACCTCGAGCCCCTCATCGAGGATTTGGAGTTATGGTCTCACTTGCAAAGGGGGGGGGAGAGAGGCTCAAGTGAGGGGAATCCTTATGTGGACTATGCAAGACTATCCTGGGCTTGGAGAGATTTCTGGTAACCCCCTGTCCTCTATCTGTCTTTCCCTCATTACCTCTCTCCCTTTAGCTCCCTTTAGCTCCCTTTAGCTCACTTTATTTAACTCATCTCTCTAACCATATGATATGTATGCAGGGTTATCCACATTGGGCCACAATGCATGTCCTACAATGCATGTCGTACTTGCGCAAGGTAATCTATCCAAACAACCATCGTTTCTTACCCCAAGGGCATATCAAGCACAAGGCTCCAACAAATGGGAAGGATCCTCTAAAGCTCACAATGGCAGATTGGGCAACCATTTGGGAGGAACACCACAACAACAATCCGGCTCCTTGTCCTCCACCAAAAGGTATGTCAAGGTATTCCATATTTTTAAGGCTTGCATATTGGAAGAACTTAAAAATACAACACCTCTTGGATCCCATGCACATATTAAATAATGTAGCCCAAACACTTTGGGACCACATTATTGTCAAGAAGGACTCTTTGGGTGCGAGGGAGGATTTGAGTCTTTTAAAACATCTCCCTGCCTCTGCCACTCCACGGCGTGCCCCAAATGGAAAGATTGTGCTTCCTAAAGCACCATGGATGCTAGCAAAAGAAGAATTAGACAAGGTGAAGGATACCATTGCCTCTATTCGCACACCAATATGATACATGAGGTCGCTAAAGGGAGCTTTCACAAAATCGAAGAAGGGTGGAAGCGTTTAGTTGTATGGGTTGAAGTCCCATGATTGGCACAAGATGCTTCAAGTAATCTTCATACTCCCTATTCTATCTATAGTGTGTTCGATGACTATCACTCACTTTCACTTTTCTTGATTTACATTGTAGTTCATTCTGTCGGGAGTGAGTATGTGTATATGTTGTCCAGACAAGAAATTCAGTGATGCTATTTTCAAATTAGGAGAGCTAGTAAGGTACACCACAAGACTCCACTCGACTACACCTTTTTTATGTACACAATAATTTCAACTAGCACTTAGTGTATCCTTGTGTGTTCTCTTGCAGATTTGTGAGCTTCAAGGAAATAAAAATAGATGCTATCCCTGCTGCTCAAACACTTGCAACAGAAACTGTGTGTGCCATTGAAGATGCATTTCCTCGATTTGTCCTTTCTAGTCAAATTCACCTCTTGGTTCACGTGGTGGAGGAGATAGCTATATGTGGAGTAGTGCACGCACGATGGATGTTCTTCTTAGAGAGGTTTTTAAAGACTCTCAAAGATTTTGTGCGGCTATGGTCTCAACCAGAGGCATGTATGTCCGAAGGGTGGATTGTCAAGAGGCATTTGTTTACATATCAGATTATTTGGCACAAGTTGATCCTTCAATGCCTCGCATGTGGTCAGACAAGGAAGATTCAAGGATGACTTCAGACTTGAAAAGTGGAAAGGGGAAACTACTTAACATGGATATGAATCTATCCCGAGTGGTCGATAACTTTTGCATTCTCAATGGAAAGATTACGACCAAGTGGGTGGACATGTGGATAGTGGCAAAGTCCAGGAATTTGCAAGAGAGGGAAGCATGGAAACAAGCACATGTAAACAACCCCCAGTGCCTAGACACCTTGCATGTCTCCCAGATCTCATTAGTGCAGAGTAGATACATGAGAGAATGACCGAGGCAAAAGCACGCAGAGAAGACATCATCAACAAATAATGGGGTATGCACGAGGCTACGTACCAAAGGTAGAGTAATCATATACCTAAACCATATTGTCTCGCTATTTCTTGAAATTATCTCTAATATATATTTGATAAATTAATATATTTTTCTATTTTGTAGTGCCTTTCCTTTAACTCTATGTGGTCCAAGGGTCGTCACTTTTGTACACATTGACGAGCGTAGAAACACCATGGATTGTGCCACATTGACGAGCGTAGAACCACCATGGATTGTGACATCATGGGAAACTTTTATACACGCCACATTGACGAGCGTAGAACCACCATGGATTGTGCCATCATGGGCAACATTAGGAGATTTTGGAGGTCTTTTGGAGGGCCTTTTGGTAGAGAGAGGAAAATAAGCTCCTCCAATGAGAGAAGAGCCTACGTTACATTGAAAAATAGATTGATATTAACAAAAATATAAAAGGTGTCCCTCTCCTCATTTAATAATCTAGTGGTCCTTGAAGACGAGCACTCTCTTTTATTTAATGCGAGCACCTTTTTCAGAAGGTAGATGCGGTGCATTTGATACGGGATACGTCATCACTAGAACTCAAAAAGTCACAAAACTATCAAGTGGTGAAAGATTTTGAAACTTTTGATACTGCCTCGCTTAGACATCCAAAGAGGCCAAAAATGTCAAACACCCCTAAAAGAACATTTTACTAACGGCGCGCGAGGGGGCATTCCAAAATTTTGGAATGCCTCCTCGCGCGCCGTAAGTAGAAAGGCCCTTTTTCCCTCTTTTTAGGGAGCTTTTTGAGAGGAAAATGTCCAAAAACCTCTAAAAAGGGTCTTTTTGGAAAGATAAGCGTCCAATAATCACTAAAAGGAGCTTTGTACTAACGGCGCGCGAGGGGGCATTCCAAAATTTTGGAATGCTTCCTCGCGCGCCGTTAGTAAAAAGGCCCTTTTTTCCTCTTTTTAGGGAGCTTTTTGAGAGGAAAATGTCCAAAAACCTCTAAAAAGGGGCTTTTTGGAAAGATAAGTGTCCAAAAATCACTAAAAAGAGCTTTGTACTAACGGCGCGCGAGGGGGCATTCCAAAATTTTGGAATGCCTCCTCGCGCGCCGTTAGTAAAAAGGCCCTTTTTTCTTTTTTTTAGGGAGCTTTTTGAGAGGAAAATGTCCAAAAACCTCTAAAAAGGGGCTTTTTGGAAAGATAAGTGTCCAAAAATCACTAAAAGGAGCTTTGTACTAACGGCGCGTAGAGGGGCATTCTAAAATTTTAGAATGCCTCCTCGCGCGCCTTAAGTAAAAAGCCCATTTTTGGGGGTTTTTTGACATTTTTTGCCTCTCCGGATGTCAGAATGAGACAAGTAGACATTCGTTTTTAAGGTATTTTGGCATTCCGGATACATTGGTGGTGTCAAAATCCTCAAAATCTATCAATATTTTACAGTTTGTGATTTTGCAACTTTCAGTGATGACGTAAGCTGCATTGAATGCGCCGCACCTGCCTCCTAAAAAAGACGTTCGCATTAAATAAAAAAGTGACCGTTTTCAAGGACGATTGGGAATATAAATCTACTTTTTAGAGTGTCTGGTTGTCCTTTTGGACGTACTCACAAGGTGCAAGTGCATATTAAAAAAAGTTTCTAGAGAGAGAAATACAATTTCTTACAAGGCCCTCCAAATGACCTCCGAAATTTTCTAATGCTTTGACACAGATGGTGATGAAGCCAGGTACTACGGAACTATTGAAAGGATACTAAAGGTTAATTTTAGAACCTTTCATAGCTTCATCTTCGAGTGCAAGTGGTTTGAAAATGTGTCTAGATTACATGAGAATGGCCTCTACATGGTGGACTCTAGTGTGCATCACACAGGGAGGTATGGCAATTTAGTTTTATCGCGCAATTGTGAGCAGGTGAGTGACATGTACCTTTTTTATTCTTATTTACTTGTTGTAGCATTATTTACACCAACGTTACTCACTTTGAGCTTCTATTTTATAGTCCATCTATATCCCAGTAATCCACCAGCCAAAACTTTGGTTCATAATTCCCGTAACACCTCAGGGGAGAACCATTTTTTCCACTAATGAAGTGGAGACTATCTTCAACCCTCTTCTACCTCCGATTTTGGAAGAGGTGGAAATAGAGGAGAGGGAGGTCGATGAATCAAGTCCGGTAGCAGCAAGTCTTAGCGAGGATGATTCTCATGATGATGAAGATGATGAGATGGAGGATGAAGAACTCGAAGATGATGAAGCTAGCAATGCATCCACAAACAACAATTTGTTTCTCTCTTTATTGATTTAGGAGCCATGGGCTTAGAATTGGATGATGCTTCATGTAGAGATCTTTTGGAGGATGATTCATAAACATTTCACAGTTATGAAGTTTTTTGATCGTGTAATCCATTCACCTCTCTCTCTGTCCTCTTCCTCTCTTTAGATTTGAGAATATTCTCAATTATGTTAATCAATTGAAAATGATTATTTTAGTTGTAAACAAGGGTAATGTTAGGCTGGGTTCAGACGAGGCTGGAGGAAGAAAGGCTTTCTGCAGGTCTACCGTCACCTCGTCTAAACGGTGTTGGAGGAAGAAGAGCAAAAAACAAAGAGAGGTGGAGAGAGGCCAGCAGCTCTTTCGAGGGGGGGTGCCGAAAGAAAAATGGCAGGCACGGAGGAAGATGATATCTTTTGCAGCAAATAGGCTTTTGCCATGCAACTTAGACGCCCCTGTGGGAAGCATTTCCGCCGTAGCATTTGAATCGGGCCTTATATCCCCCGCCTCCTTCTCCCCCCTCTTTCTCTTTCTCTCTCTCTCTTTCTTTCTCTTCTTTTTTATATTTGAAAGGGGGGGGGGGGGGAGTTAATCCAGAATTTGAAAGTTTAGGAGCTAAATTTGGGCAGTGGATATAACGACGATAATGAGCACAGTAATAATAGCGGATAAAGTCGGGGTAATACTTTAAACACAAAAAAAACCCACCCTCCTCTCTCTCTTGTTTCTCTCATTGAATTTACACCTTCTCTCTACAAAACGCGGTAAAATAGCGCGGTAAACACTTGGATATTTTCATAGTGTTGGGATCTCTTTATTCTCATTGCTACTCACGCTTAACGGTTGTTCAGCCCGCTACTCGTGCACAACAGGTACGCTCCATTGCACAAAGCTATGGTGTCCTCTCTCTATCTCTCACACATTTCAACATTCTCAATATGCTTATCCACAAACATCTAGTACCTACTCCGGCAAAAAATTGGGTAAAAACTAAAGTTTGTACTGACTTTTTGAATCTTGAGTATAAATTGGGGAAAATTTATCCAAACTTGTTGAAATTTGATTCATAGGCTTATGTTGATGTGATAGACATGTGTGCATGCTCAGTTGACCAAAAATTTACAAAAAATTATGAGAAGTAAATAATCATAATTATTTACATCTGCCCTATTTTTCAGCTTTTTTGACCAAGTTTGAATACCACTAGTTTCACCATGTTGTAATAATCCCACAAACCAAATTTGGTAAGATTTGGATCACTGGATTAAAAATTGTGACTAAAATTGCAAAGTTAGTCTGCTGACAGATAATTGATGACCATTTGACCAAAAATTGTCCAAACTAGATGAAACTTGGCTAGTGACTTAACTAAAGGTGCTTAACAGCTTGCAAAGTTGGGGCAAAAGCTTGCAAAAATATAGCTGGAGTAAATAATTGTGATTATTTACATCTGCTTCAATACTTGATGGTTTTGCAAAGCTGAGTATACCACAAGGTCAAGCACATCAAGTAGACCTCACAAATCCATTTTGGTGAAATTTGGATCCCAAAAGTGAGACTTAAGACAGATTCTCGAAATTAGAGTCTGTGGACACCAAATAGTTGATAAACTTGATCAGATTTTGTCCAAACTTGTTGAAACTTGTCCAGGGACTTTAACAAGTTGTATAATTGCTAAACCAATCAAAAAAGTGCAAAAAACTGACAAAAGTAAATAATCGTGATTTACTTTTGCTATTTAGAGACATTAATTTTGACTTTTGAACTTATACAATGATAGACCAACATAATATAAAGCCACAAGGCAATTTTGGGTTCAATGGGATCAAAATTGATACATGTACACTCAGTTATAGGTTGCAGATTAGACCTTTGATTTTTTGCTAAAGTCGAATTTGAAAGTCAATTTTGACTCTCATAGCTCAATTTGAAGTGATACACAGAGACCAATCGCGAGAGTAGAAACTCTACTGTCTTTATGACTTAGGAGACAATTGCGAGATCTTCAACGAAGAAGATGTCGGTAAGGATAACCAAAGCGAGAAAATAGCATCCACTAAACTAGCACAAGTGGGAACGGCTGCTGCGGCACCACTCTCAGCCATAGAAGATATGCTAAAAAGGATGAACGACATGATGAACAACATGCAAAAAGCACCTATGAGAGGACCGGGACAAGGGATACCTCCACAAGGACAACCAATTAGGCCACAAAAATGGTGTGTAATCGAGGGTAAATGGACCAACCATGAGACCCACATGAGTGCTACTTCAGACCAAAGTATGATGGGAATGTTCAGTACGTGCCCATGCGGCCACAAGGACAACCCATGTACAGATATCAGCCTAATATGGCCCAAGCTCAAAGACCACCAATGGGTATGGAAAGACCTCAACCTGTGTTGTGACAACAACCTCTGTATCCAAGACATAATGCAGTGCCTATAAAGTACATGCACTCTGAAGGAGTCATAGATGAACAAGCAGTAGTACCTGCTACATCCTATGCAGAGCCTAGTCCATCAACAATAATGGTAGAAGGAGATTGGTATAATCCACATCCACCACCAATGGAAGAAACCGTGACTTATGCTCCACCAGAGCTAGCACTGATGTATTATGTATCTAATCAAGGTGTCATACCTCCCATGGGAAGACCCATGATGAATCCAAGAACAGGAAACTGTCATAATTGTGGTGGTGATGATCATTGGAAAACTGAATGCCCAGAGCCTGACAAAAGCCTCAAACCAATTGAAGCCTATTGCATACAATGTTGCAAAAAGGGAGGATACTTTCCGGAAGATTGTCCTAAAAATCCTTTGGAAAAGGGTAAAACCGTAGTAAATGTAGTCCAACTGATGCCTAGTAGCTCATCAGAGAGTGAACGGATTGTTCCAATCAAGGTAATCACTAGAGCCCAGGCAAAGAAAAAGATGCACAACTCCTCTGATAATTTGGAATATACGAAAGTTTCTTCTCAAAGAATCAAAAGGAGCAGAAGACAAAGATATGAGATGAGAAAACAAAAACAACGGGTTGAAATCCAGGAGAAAGCAAGGAAGTTAGTCCAGGACAATTTGAAAGAAACTAGCAGTGAATTCAAAGAAACAACCGTGAAATCTGGAGGATCCATTCTGGTCAATAAAATTTTTGAGCCTAAATAATGTCACCTTGGAAGCCTACCAAGTAGGACTTAAAGCAGGAAAAACATGGAAAACAAATGGAAAAACTATCCATCTCCAGACATGGAAGAAGCTAAGCTGGAAGCTTATCAAAATTTGGTAAGGATCACGCAAGAAATGCTGAAAAAACAAAAACCCAAACTTCAACATATTGCAAAACCCAAAGAGCTTGTAGTAAAAGAAACAAAAGCAAAATCTAATGTGGTGGAAGAACCCCACCTTGAAACAAACAAACTAGAGCTTATTGTGCCCGACAGCGAAGATGCCTTAGACGGAATTCCATTCGTAGAGGAAGACTGGCCAAGACACTTATGGGAAAAAGTTAGAGAGATCAATGATGGGAGCTTAACTCTAAAGTCAGCTCCTATAGAGGAAGTCTAGTTGGATAACCTACCTTCTGATATGAACATGGATATGCAATCCTTGTACAGGGATTGCGGATCAGAAGCTTCAGGAATGTCGAAACCATTAACCTTGAAAACATTACCTTCTTACTTGGGAGATAACGAAGATGAATCCATCGTATGTAGGACCACTCAAGTAAAAAGAGCTGAACAAACCCTAGAAGTTGACAACATTCATTCAATCATGTCTACACCCATTTAATGCACTCTTACCTTGGGAGAATTGTTAAAACTCAGACCATATTTATGGAATGATTTATAGAAAACCCTAGAGAAGGTGGGGATAACGGGGTTAATCTCGAAGAATCTGGGAAAATTGAAAAATGAAATGAAAAACAAAAAGATACGATCACTTCCTATGAACAAAGTCGGAGAATATTATGAAGAGGAAGAAGGAAATACCACCGTCCCAGTGAAATATAATGACATTGAAACCATGGCAATACTGGATAGTGGAGCGGGCATAGCCATAGCCACTAAAGCAGTATGGGAATCATGGGGACAACCAGCCATTAGAAAAACTTGAATGAAATTGTAGTTGGCTGACTGACACATTGAGAGACGAGTAGGGCTGCTTGAAAAAGTGATAGTCAATTCCTATGGAATTGAATATCAACACACTTTTGCCATAGTAGACTTTAGGAAAAACTCAACTATGAAATCATATTGGGAAGACCTTTCATGCGATAGGTACAGCTTATCCAAGATTGGGGAAACAACTATCTATACTTGAAGCAAGTGGGATCTATAACAAGAGTCAATCTAAAAGATCACACTTATAGAGATGTCATGAAAGCACCCATCCAAGAGTTTGATTTAATCTCTTTGGATGAAACTAAACTCCCATCCTGGTTAAACAAAGACACTCCTATTTGGATGTGTGGAGCTTCAGAAAATGAAAGCTTACGACGAGAAGAATGTATCTTAGAAAGGGACTGCACCGACGAAGCCTACGTACTTGAACCCTTTCCAGAGCATTTACTTGAGCCATTTGAGTGGACTCAAATTTTAGCAACAATGGATGTATGTGTGAATATTGTTATGCCTATTCAATTTTGCAATGAGGATGGCTACGCCATAATTCCCATCCAAATGATTTCAATCCTCAACATTGAAAACAAAGATGAGGAACCCAAGGACTTAATGAAAGCTCAACAGGTCTTTTCATACCTCTATTATGATGCAACTGATGAGTTAGATGAACACTCAGCTACCTCAGAAGATTCGGGGTCAAAAAAAGAGCATAGAGAGCTAAGTTACTCTTAAAAGGAGGGGAAGAAAAGTTTTTTGACTTTCCAAACCAGAAATCAAGAAGACAAAAGTGGTATAGACAAAAGAGAGACACCGAAATTGTGAAAACACGACCTATGCCATCAGCCTATAGTAAAACACAATTCCTAATGCAGGTAGATGCTAATAATTGCGTCAAGGACAAAATAACTGGCAGACATTCTCCAACAAAAACTCAGAAATGTCTCAAACATTGAGAAAAACAAGGAAGGGTACTCAAGAAAAATCACAGAATAAGAAACCACTCATAACCAGAGTCGAGCGGAAAATAAATATCAAGAGTTGAAAAAAACTCTAAAGGAGATATAGACAACCTAAATGGAAACCACGAGAGAGAATGGTAAGGATGTAGTGCATGTCCCATCCCATTACAAAAAATATACTCTTCAAGATCGAAAAATCATAGTTGAACAACCTATTAGGGAACTACCGAAACAGGGAAAGTCTTACGAAGGGCCTGAAAATGCTAAAAAGATAGACTTGTCTGAACCAATAGAAGAGCCTAAACTTGCTTACATTGCGAATGACCTAACAGAAGAAGAAGAAAATATTTTGCTAAGCTTGTTAACGGAATATCGAGATATCTTCGCTTGGTCTTACAAGAATCTCAAGGGTGTTGATCCAGAAATCTGTCAACATACCATACCCATGAGAGATGATGCAAAACCAAGTAGACAGAGACCATACACGTATAACAAAACATTTTCCAGGAAGATAAAAGAAGAGATTGAAAAACTAAAGGAAGCCAAATTCATTTACAAAATTGAACACACAGACATGCTTTCAAAGAATATCTTAGGAAATTCTTAGAAGTATATATGGATGATCTATGCGTACATTCATCAATCTCTAGCTGATCATTTTGAACACCTCAAAAAGGTATTCAAAAAATGTAGACTTTATAGGATTTTCTTAAATCCTGAAAAGTGCACATTCATGGGTAGACAAGGAAAAGTTCTTGGACATATAGTGTCTAAAAATGGCATAGCTACTGATATTGAGAAGATTCATGTCATTGCTAATTTGCCTAGACTAAGAACAGTAAAGGGGGTACAAGCCTTCATGGGGCATTGTGGATATTATCAATGATTCATCTACATGTACGCTATAATTGCAAAACCCATGTATAGCTTGATTACACACTTTGAATGGACCGAGGCATGTGAAGAATCCTTCATGAAGCTTAAGCAAGCTCTCACCTCAGCTCCAATATTGAAAGCACTAGATTGGGATAGGTATTCCACGTACATGTAGATGCTTCTAATTTTGTTATCGGTTGTATACTAGCTCAACCAGGAGACGGGAAAATTGACTTTCCTATTTCTTATGCTAGCCGGCAATTGAACATGGCAGAAAATAATTACACCACCGAAAGAGAAGGACTAGGAATGATCTATGTCGTTAAAAAGTATAGACATTACTTATTAGTAGCCAACAAGTTTGTGTTCTTTGTGGACCACCAAGCTTTGTTGTATTTGGTCAACAAGCCATGGAGCACAGGGAGAATAGTGAGATGGTTTATCATTATTCTTGAATTTGATTTCATTGTGGTTGTAAAAAAAGGCACTACACATCAACGAGCAGATCATTTGTCAAGGATTGTTTCAGGGGAATCACCTAAAGGGGTAGACGATGATCTCCAGATGCCTATTTGTTCTCCATAGAAATGATACCTAGATGGTCAGAAAACATTATGTCATTAATGACAATAGCTCAAGTGGATTCACAAATACCACTTCTTATCACAATCAGATTAATCGAGCAATCAGCTATGTATCAATTACTAGCTGGAAGGCTATACAAAAGAAATCGGGACGGGATATTGCTTTTATGCATTAACCCTGAAGAAAAATAATAGTACCTAAGTCAAGCACATGTTACCATAGTAGGACTTCACTTTGCGGAAGACTAAACTATGCAACGAATCTTGAGACTTGGAGTATTTTGGCCGACTATGAGGAGAGATGTTAGATCTTTTGTAAAGGATTACCCTCAATGTAAAAAACAAACACCCATACCTCATTTAACATTGTTCCTAAGTGGAGTAATTATCTGGTTACTTACTTATCAAGTTGAACATTTCCAAAGGATATGAGTAAAAGCCGTCAGAGAGCAATTAAATTGAAGCAAGAGACTATGCCCTTATTGGGAACCAATTGTATCAGAGAGGTAAAGATCAACATTTGTGTTTTTGTGCAAATGAAAACGAGTATATTCAGATTATAGAGCAAGCACAAGCTAGATTAGTTGGAGGTCACTTTTCTAGTGAGACCACCACAAGAGCAATATTGATGGCAGGCATATGGTGGCCAACACTTTTACAGATGCTAAAGAATATGTTCAAAGGTGTGATGCTTGTCAACGAGCAAAAATGCCAACACGAGTAGATAGCATGCCCTTAAGACCAATGATGGGGGCTAGAGCTTTCGCAAAATGGGGTATAGATTTTGTTGGACCGATACAGCCACCTGCTTATAGAACCCAAGCTCAATATATAATTGTAGCTATACGGACTATTTGACCAAGTAGGCCGAGGCTAAAGAAACTCAAAAGAATGATTCCAGAACCACTGTTGCATTCTTATATGAGTATGTATTCATGAGGTATGGATTGCCAATAGAGATTGTCAGTATCAGGGAACTCATTTCCTCAATGAGGTAATAGAGTATTTGCTTAATGAGTTTATGGTCATCCATAACAAGTCAGCTCCCTATCACCCACAAGAAAATGGACAAGGTGAGCATACGAGAAAAATTCTTAGCTCGGTATTGGCTAAAGTGGTTATTTCAGGAAGGATAGACTGGGAAATGAATCTCCATGCTGCTCTATGGGCTTATTGAGTTTCATTCAAAACAGCTATAAATGCTACACCCTTTTAACCTTGTTTATATTCTTGATGCCATACTGTCAATAGAATTTCTATTGCCGACATTAAGGGTAGCACAGAATCTTAAGTGGACTGAACACGAATTTTCAAAAAGACTCGAGATTTGGAAAAGCTAGACGAGCAAGGCTAACTGTTGTAGCTCATATCCATGCACAAAAGCAGAAACAAAAATAGGTTTTTGATTTCCACTTAATCACAAAAATATTCAAGAAAGGGGACTTAGTTTTAGTTTATTCCCTTAAGCAACACATTCCCAAGTTTAAGAAAAAGGGAAACGGACTGTTTATCATTGAAGACGTATCTTCAAGTGGAGCAGTAAAATTGTCCACCCTAGATGGTGAACCAATGGCTAATTGGATTAGTGGATGTCATTTAAAGAAATACAATTTGCCACTAACCAATGAATTGCTAGAAAGAGTGCATGCAGCCAAACAAAGGAAGATCAAAAAACGTCAGGTTATTGATGAAGCCCAAGAGGAATCTCTGCTTTGGGTACTCAAGCGAAAAGCTGCTCTCAAGAATCAACAGATACCGATTCCCATCAACACTCTGGAAATAGATGATCGACAATGGGAATTACCTAAAGATGTAGTTTCAACAGATGATGACTGGTTAGATGGAATGGATCTACGCATCAAAGTACAAATCAACAATCATAGCACCAATGCTTTGGTCGACACAGGAGCTAGAGTAAATGCAGTCAGTTATTCCACATACAAGAAGGCAACAAGTCAAGCATTGATGGCAAGAATAGTGACAATCAAAGGATGCAACAAGAACCCAACTCCAACATTGGGAGTAGTCAACATGAACGTGATAGTACATGGATGTTCATGTCCTCATCAATTTGTCTGCTTGCCAGATGAACACATGAATGAAATGATGATTCTTGGAGTTCCCTGGATGCGAACATACAAAGCAGTACCAGAATGGGATACAAATCATCTTAAGCTATCACCTAAAGGAGGGCAACTCATTGTTCCAATTGCACCAAGGAAGGAGAAATGGAAAAGAAGTAATCAGCAGACCAAACTACGAAGTGGTCAATCTTCTCCATTCCCTCGACAATCAAATGCTACATATAGCATGCAAGAAGTCATACAAATTTGGGTACCAAAAGTGCAGCTTAAGGATAAACCAATTCAGATCCGGGTGCCTAAAACTTCACCAACAAAACAAAAGAAGGCTCCAAGGGTTAAAACACAGAGATGAGCGTCTCCGAGCAAGTAACCTAACATGGAAATGGTTTGGAAGAAAAAGGAGCACCTATCTTCTTCACAGACTGTAAAACCAATCAAGCACTGGCAAGTTAAGTCTCAATAGACTCCACCACACCATGCAACACCATGCCGACCAAGCTATTGAAGCGGTCCGGGGCGGGCAAAAAGAGAGGTGACCTCTAAACACCTCTAAAGGCTCCCGTGCTGCTCAATTGGGGCTGGGGCAACCACAAGCAAGAAACAACAACAACAAACCCACAGCCAAACAAATAAAGGGGCACCACCTAGTTATGGTATGCGAACTAGGACGCAAAAGATTTTGGCACGACCAAGAGGATGCGCCACAAAACATACACAAGCAACCTCACACCAAGACTCACATAAAATGGGCCAGAGAGAGCTAGAGCAAAGGGAAGAGAGAGAGGAATGGATCTTGCGTAATACCTTATTTGTGACTTGCAAATGGAGATGGTTCGTTATGTTGCTATCGCAGAGCTTGTACAAAACTCACTCAATGCTTAGTGAATGCTAAACATTGCCAACACACACATACACACATTGTCTTAGGGTGTGGGAGACCTCTCACCACAATACCCTCTTACAATGGACACAAAATTGGCAATGAAAACACACTAAAACACTTTCTAAAACAAATAAACGCTAAAACTCAAAGTACACAAGTCACCTTGAATTCACTAAACCGTATCGCACAAGTGGAAGGACGAAGATTGGAACGTTGAATCACGCCTTTGATGCACCAAACCTCAATATATTGATGATGGAGGAACATATACAATAGTGGTTTTGAGATTTTGAACTCACGCTCTCTCACTTGCAATGTGTAGCTTGAAAGCTTCTCTCACACCAAGAGTGAAGCTCACAAAGTGGTTGCTACACCTAAGTCTCTCCTCACGCATAGAGTGTTGGGGTGCTATGTGAGATATTGGAGGTTGTTTTACAAGAAGGAGAGGGGCCTATTTATAGGTTGGAGACCCCTCATTAAGATTATTGGAAATCCTAATTTACAAGCTAACAAATTAGGATTATGATTTTTTTAGAATATCAAAACATTGCGGGCCTTCTTTGTCTGCTTGAGTCATGGATGTGGGCTCAAAAGAGAGCATTATTGATGGTAGATAAGGTGAAAGTAGAGTTTTAAGGAAGGGGAGAGAGAGAGAGAGAGAGAGAGAGTTACTATGCACATGTTTTGAGGTGAGGTGTCTTTTATGGTTAGGTCAATGGCTATTTTGTGTTAGTATGTTAGTGGTTAGTGTTAGTAATCACTAGAAGGTTAATAATGTATTTAAAATGGGTAGAATGGGGTGGATGGTTGAAGTAAGATGGTTGAATGAAGTGAGAAAATCCTTCTGATGGTGAATCTTGAAGAAGTTTTTGACTTACTTGTGTAGGTTCTCAAAATGACTATCGATCTTCTTCTTTGTCTTCTCTTCTTTACGCCACCGCCGCCAAGGTTGATTATCGCGATGAAAATGGTAATTTGGTTGATGAGATCTCTTGATTCTCAGAGGTTAAGCATGGTTTACATGTTGGATTTTATGTATATAGAGAAGGGGTAAGATGGAATTGTACTTTGGAAGTAATAGAGAGAGGCATAGAGATGGTGTATGTACATGTAGAGCTCATATGAGAGCTATGGGGGTAAGAGGGGAGGTTAATGGTGAAGAAGGTGAGAGACACCATTGAAGGTGCAGGTTTGAGTGAGAGATTGAGAGGAATGAGTGTGTGTGTGTGTGTGTAGAAGTGTGGAAAGAGGTGAGAGAAGACTAAGCTACTTGTGAGAAAAGTGGGCAGACTGGGGTCCAGACTGGGGTCCACTCAAAAAATCCTAGCTCACCGGTGGTTGCTTCAAAAATCACCAAAAGTTTTGAGGTGATTATTAATTTTGTGGGCTACATTTTCTCTTTTGACCACCGCTCCAAATTCGGAGTGGAGATGGGTGCCAAAAATCTCACCAAAAAGCCTGTTTTTAATGCCTGCAAAAGTCTTTTAGTGGCTCCCTTCTTTGTTGAATTTGTCCAATGCATCCAAGAGTGAGCCCCTCCTTTGTCATATCATAATAAAAATCATCCAAGTTTCCCTTTACACATGCATGGAGGAGGATTATTGGTGAATAAATCAATATATACATGGTGGGACTAGTGTATGGACGATTCATGGATTTTAGCTCAATGAGCACATGGTGTTAGAATAAAAAATATGGAGAAATTATGGATATGGAAAGATATTGGAATCATATGATATGGTCCCTCTTTGTATTATTTTGGGTGAAAGAGGAAAAGGTATGCAAGTAAATGAAAATAATATAATAAACTTGACTAAGGGAGTAGAAATCATTTTTTGTTTTCACGAGGGTGAGGGTGAAAATGTGGGAGTGATTTGTATAAAAGAAAAATATGAGGTTAAAGTATGTACACATCGACAAAAAATATACTTATGGTGTAAGAGGATGAAAGAAGGCATACACATGTTTAATAAAACACACACCTAAGTATAAATATTTAAATAAAATACCAAAATAATTATAAAAATCCCTATATTTAGGCCATATATACAATGCAATATTTACACACAAATGGGCCATAATATTTTATTTTTTATTTTTTATTTTTATTTTTGGCTCAACTAGCCCAGTGACTAGCTAGCTGAGGGTTTTTAAGAAAATATGGGAAAAGTCCCCTAACTCACACACGCCTATGTACAGTGAAATGGTAGGGATAGCCACAGTGTTTGAGTAATTTGATAGGGTGAGGTAGCTTACTATGGCAATTATGGAAAGCCGAAAAACGGCTATCACTACCAATGGCGAGAAAAGGCTCAACAACAGTCAAAAGTGCTACCAACATCTCAAGCAATCACTATGCTAAAGCATCCTGATGATACAATCATACAGAGAGCACACAAGCTACAAGATTTGCTCTTTGGAATACATCAGCAACAAACCTCGACATCGGAAACCCTTGAGTTAATTACTCAAGACCTAACTCTTGCACAGCATATTAGTTTGAATTGCATTGATCTTCATAGCATGATAGAGCCAAATATGGCTATGCATAGACACAATTGTTCCACCCATGTACATAGTCATCCCGGAGTATGCCATCTAGGACGGGTGGAAGGGCACTAAGTACTAAACACTAAGTATAAAGGGCAATGTTTGAAGAGGGAGGAAAAAGTTTGATGTTAACGTGTGATTTTTTGCAAAATTACCTAATAATGCCCTTATAATTCATCATCAAGGGAAAATTCACTGATAATATCTTCTTCATGAGTGTAAATAGTGTATATACTATGAGAAAATCATCAAAAATAGTCCTTTTTTGGGTATTTTTCATCATTTTTATTGATAATGAGGCTTAAAAATAGAAAAATCCAGCAAAAACCAATAAAGCTATGTTTTTTAAGAAATTTTCTTAATTATTGGATTTTTATTTTGCTTGGAAATTGTCACCTCACCTCACCTATCATGTGTACACACCTATTACATGCCAAAAATCAAGTATGAGCCAAAATGGCCACCCATTACTTGTAAAATTATCAAAGAACGCAAAGAAGTCTTTGCAAGCCAAAATTTGGGTTATGGAAAACATTCCTTGATCCAAATCATTTCATTTCTCATACCCAAGGTCTATACAATGCCTAGAACCTGTACCCAAAAATGTCAATTTTGGAAGAAAAGTTAATAATCACGATTATTTACTTTTTTGTCAAAATTGGGGAATTTTGATATTTTGCCATCATACATCCAAAGTACATGAAGTGTTAAGCCCACTAGCCAATTTTGAATCATTTTGGAGCTCAAAATCTCAAATTTCTGAGACCTAAAGTCAAAATTTGGTACCATTTTCACCCATGCATCCAAATGAGACCATATTTCACTCAGAGCATGTATTTGGTATATACTTCAAGCCTATAAATCCAAGTTTGCAAAAAGTTGAAAATTTTTCTCATTTATAAATAATCGCGATTATTTACTTTGGTTGCAAATTTTTGTTTTGACCACACAGTTTTGTTCCTTGCATGTTTTATGCATCTTTGCTTGTTCAAAAATTGATTTGAAGCAAAGTGGACCAAATTGTCAGCATTTTAACCTAAAGGACATTTCAGAGATAATTCCGACAAATCTGCTAACTTTGCACTCTATTCACTGAATAGGATCCATGCAAGCAGCGGAGAGGGCTAAAAAAGGAGCTCAACCAAAAGGAGAAACTACAGGAACTACCCGCTTATCAACTAAACCCCGAGTCAATCAAAGCAACAAAAACATCCTACCTCTCCAAAGAACAGTTAGAAGAGCACCACACTACGGTCTTCACTGGCAGGTTCAAAAGTGCAGAGGGGCATCAGGTGGAGTTGCAACCCCTGCCCAAAGAAGTCTATGATGTAGCTGCCAAGCCAGAAACCAAAGAAGCTAACCGTAGGCTGGGGCTCAGAGATTTCTACGAACAAGAGCCTTGCGGAGTGGACTTTTAGAAAGCTTACGATCTTCTATCCACAATCAAAGAAGATGGAACCGCACAGATATCCGACACCAAGGGAACAAGTTTGAAGTAGTGATCACAAAAGAGATAGTGGTAGAGGTACTCAAACTTCCCACAGAAGGAATGACCATGCAAGCAAGGGACACAAAAACCGCATGCACATTTACCAAAGAGACAACCGTGGCTACATTCGCCAACCTCATTCACAAACAAGTGGAAGAGCCAGCCCGTTTGTACCACCAGCACTTCCATTTCTTGGCAAAAAGGCCACCAAGGTATACTACACCAAATCACACCATGGCCACCACATTCACTCAGGTTCTCAAGTCGACAACAAGACAACCAATGGACCATGCGCAGTATGTCTTGACAAACTTGAAGGGCACCAAGAAGGAAGGCAAAATCCTAGAGTTTTGTAAACCACTATAAATCAATAATGTAAAACTTTGAGTTACTTATATAATGGTATACATTATTTTTTTCATGTACTTGGGTGACCCAGAGGTCTTGACTAGAATAGCATATCATGCCATCGACATGGTCAACAACCTGCCGCCTGCTCCAGATCAGAATACATGGATGTTGGCAGCACAACCCTCTCCAAGAGCTACAAGGTCAGGTAAAAGATCATATGAATCTGATGAAGAGTCAACTGACAGCTCGTCGGAAAGGCACAGTAGTGAGAGAGTAGTGAGAGCTCTGACAACGAAGAAAAGAGAGCTCGGAGAGAAGAGATGAAAAGAAAAGTTGTGGCCACACACCAAGAAGAGTCAGCTCAAAAACAAGTGCGCTTTGAAAGAGACAAACAGGCGTATCATCACAGTAGACAAGCACAAGGAAAGGACCTGTTGGACTTAAAGGCCCTCGAACAAAGCATCATATAAGAAAAGAGGCGGATGATCCAACAGAATGTTTAGAAAGAATGTATCAAGAGGCTGAAGCTCTAAAGCTGAAGGAGGCAAAAAAAGCTTCTAAGAAAGCCAAGGAGGTGGAAGACCAAATGCAAGCCGAGGAAACGGCTAGACAAGAACAAATTTATGGATCTCCTTGACCAACCTCACCGCCTACAGAACAACAGGACCATCCCATGCCTAGCCCACCACCATCACCTGCAAGCAAAGACACCAATCAGGCGGAGCCTGAGAAAGAGACATATTTTGAGTCCACCCAACAAACAGAATCTGCACAAGAGGCTAACCACCCCGACGGACAAAAAGAAAAAGAAGCCAAGCCGGAATAGGAGAAGGCAGCAGAAGATACTCAAAAGCCAGAAGAGGAAAAGGCAAGTGGATCTGAACAAGAGACTTATAAAGAAGCAGATGCGGAAAAAGAGTCTACCACTACACATGAGACAGAACCTGAGCCAGAGAAGGAAGAAAGGCCGGCACATGAAGAGACAGCAAGCTCGGAGCCAACACCCTCTACTTGTACTCATCCAAAAACTATCGAGGCATCAAAGCCTCAGGATACCCAAGAAGAAGATTGACCATCTACCTCTGCACAAGAACCACCACCAGCAGTTATGATGTAGCAAGAATCCACACATGAGGCTGCATGCATATCTCAACTAGCAAGACAGGAGGAGTGGCAATCAAATGATGAGGTAATAGTACAAGTCAATGAATATGCACGGCAGGTGCAGAAAATGACAGAAAGACTCAACTCAGTAGCACTAAACTGCAGCACAAAGGCCAAGGAACTTGAGATGGTGATCGACTCTCTCCAAGCAGAGTTAGAAGACAAGATGACTATCATCAACGATCTTCAAAGGCAGGTGCAAGAGATGAAGGCAGAAGCTAAACAGCATCAGTTATCCAGAGATAGGCAACAAAAAGAAATGGAGGATCTAGGTGATCTACTAACCAAATTATCTGATGCCCGCAAAGCAAAAAACGAGCAGCTGACAGAAGTCACGAATGAACTTCTTACAACATCTCTGTCAGCTCAGAAAATTCAGGTGCAATTAGATGTTGCCAATGCCTCATTACAGTATTTGAACAATAGATCAATGATCATGCCATTTTCTTACGGAAAATCAGAGAACATCCAACCATGGCCTCAATCAAAGGAACTGACAAAGTGTATAAGGCACTCAAGAAGAAAAACAAAGACCTTGAATTGGAATTAAAGCTAGAACAATCCTAGAGTAGGGACCTAGCACTGATGCGGGTTCAGAGAGAGGAGGAGCTTCTAAAGGAGATAGCAGAATTTAAGCAAATGAATCAACTCTTCAGAGATGGGAAACCAGACACGCAAGAAGAGGCAGGCACTTCAGAGCCACCACAAATAGACATACCCTCAGTCTTCTTTACTGAGTTTGAGACACAGTCAACAGCAGAGTCGAGTGGTGATGAAGATTTTTAGATTAACATCATGGATGAAGACACAGTGCCAATGGTCCAGCTGTCAAAATCTGAAGAAGACACACTGAAGAAGAAGATTACCCTAGAGGTGGATGAGTAGTGGAAAGCCGCAATGGATTGGGAGTTGAGAGTTTTACACTCTGCCAACGTCACTCAACTCACTCTCAATCAGATCAATGCGCAATGGCATCAAAAATCCCTGCCTCACCCTCTCATCAAAGTGGAATTATTACAGGTGGAAGAGAGGCTGTACAAAGATATGCAATAAGATGGTGCAAATAAAGACCACCCAAAGTGGGAGGTTAAGCTATTTGAACAAAAATCCAAGATACATGATTCTGTTCACAAGAGCACCTGCAACCCTTCAAAGAGATCCAACCTTCTGTCTTGTACCCAGAGTAAGGACATGGCAAGCGCATGAAGCACTGCAAAAGAAGAGGCCAACTTGGATTAACTTCCCCAGGCTGCTAGCTCCAGAGAGAGGACAGGAAACAAAATAATACATGGTGAAAGCCCTAACGGGCGCTATGTCTTTCTTTAAGAGTCTACCAGATCTCTCTTGCGCCATTTTATGTAAGATCTACAGAATGTTGCTAACATGTATACAAGTTTTTAATGAGCCTGAGCAAACAGGAGCCCCATGGCTATCATTTTTGGAAGGAAATCAAAGGCTTATGCTACGATATGAGTGGGAAACCTTCAAAAGAAGTCCTTTACAAATTCTATGCCAGATGTACGTTCTTGCCATCGAATAATATGCTGGCCTTTGAAGAAGCATTCTACACTAGATTCTTCACCTGGCGAACGAAGATATTTGCACCGATGATCAGCAACCTAACATCGAGGTTTGTAGGCTACTCAGCGGTGGAGATAAAGAATAAAGTAAAAATGCAATTTTTGCAAGTGTCCGACAAAGAAAGAAGAATCAGATACCAGAAGGCACTGGACGCTCTTAAAGACCGCCTCGCTAGCCGCTGTCAACCCGCAGACTATTTCAGCCCATAAAGCTATGTCAAGGGACGACATAGGCAAGGAGGGGGGGAATGTTAGTAGCAAACTAACACAGACACCATTTTTTGGAGTTGTCTTTTTAAAACATTTATTATTTTGATAAATTGAGAATATTATAACTCCTATTTTCTTGGATAAACTTTGTAATTAATGAGCCAGGGCTACAAGCTTCCAGATTGTATCAGCCAGTCATCACCCAGCTTTGATAGAACTCCAGATTATTATTTTTGACCACCCAAAAACTTTGGCTGAGGTATAAAAACCAATTTTTGTAAGTTTTTTATAAGTTTTTGGATAATAAATACATAGCGTGAGCTAACAACGCTCACTTCTTTCCTTCTCGCGCTTCCTACTCCCTCTTCCGTTGTCACATTGCGATTGCATTTGTTGCATTGCAACCGCAGGTAAGAGCTCTACACATTGACGTAAGCCATTCACAGTATTTTGTAGCTTTTGGCGTCACCGACCCGCGGCCTAATTTCATCATAACTAGGCATTTACACTTTTAAATCAAAAACTAAGCATAGGCGGGGTATTGTGGCATCATTGCTAAGCATTTAGATGAATTTTGGGTTGAAAACGACTAGGTTAAAAATCCACTGCTGTTAATAATTGTGATTTTGGAACTTGACCTAAAGTGGGGGTTTGAGACCATAATCATGTGTGCTTAGGTCTTATAAAATTGTCTTAGAAGTTTCGTTATGTTTGGATGTCATTTGATGTTGTAACAGATGTGATTTGATTGCCGATGAGAGCGATTGGCTTTTGGTGATTTCAGTCACTTAAGTATAGCTTGAGTTAGATGCGAGTTGTTAGTTGTTTTTCGAGAGATTGACAACCTCTTGTAGCCTCTATGCACTAGTCGAGTCAGCTTCGTCCCATGGTTTGACAAATTGATCGTGATTTTCGCTAATACTACAATAAGATAATATGGTGAAGTTAGACATGCATCCCACAGTATTTATACATAATCTGTCTCAATGCAAATAATGTATATATCCAATAATGTACATAATCTAAGATATTATTATGGGGTTATATATTATGTAATATATATAGTATTTAGTGTATATACTTTAATTTATGTATATATAATTTAGGGTTTATAATGTAATTAGAATAGATATATAATATAAAATATATAGTATATATTATAAAGAGTATATTGTATATAGAGTATATAGTAGATAATATAAGGTATATAATAGAATTAGAGAGTATATAGTATTTAATATAATTTATATAATAGAATTAGATAGTATATAGTATATAGTATAGAATATAAAATACAATTAGAGAGTATATATTAGATAATATAAGGTATATAATAGAATTAGAGAGTATATAGTATATAATATATATAGTGTAAAGTAGGTAATATAGGTTATATAATATTATAAGTATACATATAATATAAAGTATGTAGATTACATAGTATATTGTAGATATATGCTATAAAGAGTATATTATATAGAGTGTATTGTAGATAATATATATAGAGTATATATATCTAATATAGTTCTATGGTAGAATACTTCATAGAGTAGATATGATATATACAAGGTACGTTTTATGTAATATAGTACTATATATATTGTGTACTTAAAGATAATTTTATATACTATTTATTATATATCATATGGTATATTGTGTTACTTACTATAATCTACATTCTAAAGTATACTTTTCAAGTTGTGGGTAGTCTAATTAATTTGATATGTACCTAACTTCAGATTATTGGTCTTATATGAACTAAAAACTACATAATATATGTTTTGTAGATAATGGCACCAAAGAGGGATTGCAAGAAAAGAAAACCTCCAATCTCGCCTTTTAGCAACCGTCAAGTGAGCATAAAGCTAAGATCTAGTTGTATACCAAAGGGAACTGTCGATCAGGAGGCATCATCATGAGTCCTACATTTAGACACTCCCCCCACCAAAAAGAACAGGATTCTTAAAAGGTATGATTTAATTGATGATGAGGCTCAGGTTGATGAAGATTCCAACAATGTCGAAGATGATGTAGAGATCACAGGTAAATTATGGTTGTATGTTATAATTTTAATTGTAACGATAGATGGTTATAATCTATGGACGTTTGATTTTTGTTGAAAAAGTTTGGTTGTGCTCAACAATGTATATGATTAAGAAAGGGTGTATAATTTTTTGTATACATACCATTGATAGTTTCTGAGAAAATATTGAGTACTATTTTTGTTTATGTTTGAGAAAAGGTTCTTAAATCTCATGTGAGAGCCCTATTTAGGGTGTACGGTATTTTTTTGAAAAATTTATCTCTATGCAAAGGAAACTCTGGAAAAAGATTTGTAATTTAAATACCTTGGACTATCTAATCCTAATTGTATATGTGTTTGGACAATTAAATGTTTGTGTGTTTTATATATGTAGAGACCAAATGTTCACATTGAAGAACCTCATGACAATGAAGAAGATAGTGATCATGAAGGGGATGATGAGAATAAGCATTCAAAACAGCTAGGCATGCAAATTTTGCTTAGCTTGATGAAAGATGTTCTACGTCAGTTTTATGTCAAGAAGAAGACATTGCCTCCTCATGTTCCACTTTGTCGTCTCATGGTGCATGAGGCTGTTAGGTTTGCTAGAGATGATGTAGAATGGCTCATTTCCTCTTTTGATTTTGCTTGGTATTTAGAAACTATGGGGAATTTTCTTGTGTCTGCGTCGGGGATTCTAGAGGAGATACCATTCCCGTGACCACGGCGGATATGGAGGAATGGGGACCACTTTGGCGGGAAACAAATGTTGAGTTTGAGAGAGCACTTGGTAGAGAGTGGCAGGAGCTCAAAGGAAAGAAATTTCTCGCATGGGATGGCAACCACAGGCTTAAAACATAGTGGAAAAGAATCAAAGAGTGAGAACTTTTTCCTTTTTCACTCTTTCGTTATAAAGCTTCGCTTTTATAAATTGTGATTATTTTTTTTGTGGTAGAGTATTTGGACAATGGCCATACCATGTTAGTGTTCGTTGCCAATTCCTTGAGTTGTCTATAGCAAAAGAAGTAGAGTTGCTTCTTGCACTTGATACTTCCAATGTGTAAGTTTGTTACTTGCATGTTGGCTCTCTTTTTTTGCTAAGAATGTTTGTGTTTAACTATTTGTTTTATATTTTGCTGCAGCATTTCTAGGGCACATTTCATGCCAAACATCACTCATGAAGTGTATGTGTTCCAAAGATTTGTCATGGAAAATAAAGAGTCTATACTTCAAAAATTGACACCCGATATGAAAGAATGGGCTAGAGTGGAGATGATTGTTGAGGCAAGGTATTACCATGGTGCTGCACCATGGTACAATACTCTATGTGGATTGATATCATAACTTGTGTGGAAGGTGATACCTACTCTACATGTTGGGTAATTAATACTGCTAAATTTTATTGTGGTTTCAATACATTGTTTTGTATTAGGATGAGTTCACTGCATTTATGTCCAAAGAAAGAGCAAAGCTAGATGCTCTTGGATTAAATGATGTCCAGAAGAAGAAGAGACTTGACAAGGCCACAAAGGTAGAAGAGGAACGGTTGAAAGATAGGGGCTACAAGTACCTATCAATCGCTAATCCTCTTAATAGTGATGATTCTTCAAGTTACTTTTTAGCATTAAGTGGGATGAACCTGGAATGCTAAAGGTCACTAGAGATAAGCTCTATTGTTTGACAAGCTCTAAAATCACTTCTGAGAGGTATTAAAGTTATTAATTTTTCATTTGTAATTGTGTTTGATCCATTTTGATTTTCTATATGATTGAGTGATATGTTGTCTTTTTTGTTCGTAGAAAGAAGATAATTTTGCACCTAATGAGCCTCACTAAGTCTAAGGATCCACAATATCTTCATTTTTGTGATTACAAGCTTTTTAGAAGCTACATGAAAAAGGAGACCTATTCGGCTCACTTGCATGCGGAAGCTACACTTATGATTGAAATGTTGCAAGTAGAAGGTCCACCACTTCCAAATTCTTTTGATCTATTCTACAAGATTAGCATGAAAAATCATATTTTGCAAGTAGATATTTCACCGTTTTTAATAGAATATAGACATGTTTTAATTTACACAAGATCAAGATGAGTATGTATTTTGATTTTTACTATGTGTGCAGGCTTTTATTTTTCTAATGGATGCGGTGAGATTTTTACTATGTGTGCAGGCTTTTATTTTTCTAATGGATGCGGTGAGATTTTCCGAGTCTAGTGAGAAGATGTCGGAGCTTGTGTTGTCAGCTAAGAGAGTGATTTACAGGTCGCATCTTTCACTTGCACTCTTTGCAAAATAAGAGCATTTCATTTGTTTGCCGTTGTTAGGTGATAGTGGGTCGTATTGAGATTGGTTATATATCATTTTCTGTTACAAAAAATCCTTAAAGTCCCTGTGGAAGCCCAATGTGGGTTGGATGATTTTTTTTGACAATACGGGCGTGTAAAAATCCAATGTTGAAAACACT
Organism: Adiantum capillus-veneris; assembly: GCF_014529385.1. Lineage (NCBI taxonomy): Eukaryota > Viridiplantae > Streptophyta > Polypodiopsida > Polypodiales > Pteridaceae > Adiantum > Adiantum capillus-veneris. The sequence continues at coordinate 104,322,351 of NC_140959.1, forward strand.
TGATTCCCTTGTGGGAATCCAAACAAGGTTTATGGTTTATTTTGAAAAAGTCTTCTCCATACAAAGGAGACTCTGGCGTTTTCTTTTTAGATTATGTGTCATTTGTTATAGTATTGTGTATATGTGCTTTTCAAAGTTTTAGATGCCCTAAAATTTTGTAGATGGTTTACACAATGCGTTGAGACGCATGAATTGAATGAAGCCCCATTATTCACTAGAGAGTGGATTAATGTGCGTGATGAGAATACAATGTTCTCTCCCTTTCTGATTGAAAGGAATTTGACAACATGGGAAGCCAATGTTTTTCCTTGGTGGTTGGATTATCCATGGCCACTGGGTGTGATTCCAAAGCAAGAGTTTGAATTATGGGAGAGTAAGTACCTATACACTTGTCACTATTTTCTTTTGAGATTGTATGTCTTACTTTAGTGCTAATCTATGTGATATTGTTTTGTATGCTTGTTGAATAAAGGGTTTCAAAAAAAGAGTGATGAGTACTTAGAGAAGACACAAGAAGAGTCTCTCCCTCATGTTTTACTTGGAGTTACTCAAAACACCATTGAGAGTGGCTCTCAAGGTACTCCACTAGCAAGCAATGTACTCAAGAAGTGTAAAGAGACCATGGAGCCTCCAAGTACATCAAGATCACCTACTCCCTCTTCGTTGCCTCCCATTGTGCCATATATTGAGATTGGCATGTCCTCTTTGGCAGCCACAATACCCCATATCACATCCTCTTCTAATGTGCCCACTACATCCTCATTAGCACACACAACTTCGTTTGTTGCAGAGTCCTCACTTGGGTGAGAGGATTGGGAGAGAAGGCCGATCACACGATTGGTTGGTAAGTTTAATGAAATTGTTAGCAAATCTATCTTTCATAGTTCCTAATCAAAATCTAATTTGATCAATGCTTGTAGGGTTCCATTACCAAACTGTTGTGGATGTTTTGCTTGTGGATATTCACAAATTGATATTCTTGCCCTTGATAGGTGTATTTCCATAATGCTTACTTCTTTGCATTATCTTCTTGCATTGTTCTATGATTTTGAACATGATTAATGTTTTGGTTTTCCTGTAGCATCAACAATTTTTTTGCGACACAAAATACCAATTTATATAGCAGAGATAGTGTGCCTTGTCATCATGAGGTGGCTAGGCTTATCTTTGCAGATTTTCCTACAAGTTTACTTGTGGATGGTCTACGACCTATTCCATTTCTTAAGTAACTTTTCTTTGAGGTAATATATAAAGCTAAATATGGTTGCATGCTTACATAACAAGATTCACTTTTGTAGAGGGCATAAGTGTTCCCAAGTGGAACACATTTTCCAGGGGTCTAGTGACAGTGTGCATGGATGTGGCTCGTGAGTTTTTGGCAGATGAGGGGTTTTTAGTCACCATGTGCATGGACGAGCATATTGGAAATTTTATTGCATATGCTACTAGGGTAGGACTTGTGTTGTTACGTACATGGACCCTCATGTGTAACAAGAAGGCATATCAGCATCCACTCACTAGAGAGGCGGTGAGATAACAAACTTAGTTTCATAGTTTTATATCCTAACTAAAATCTTTATAGCTATGAAATTATTTGACTTATTTTAATGGAGGTACTTGATCTTACCATGTGTCTTTGGTATCATATTGGCCATCCTGTGCCACACTATGATAGAGAGGTAGGGGAGAAAATTTTTGAAAGATTGTTTCCAGCAAATAGCTGCATGATAGACGATTTAGTCTTTCCCATTGAGATTGATGGTGTCATTCTTAGAGGTGGGGTAGAGAGGTCTTCTTTGTTCTTTTGGTAAGATTAGTCTAAATTATTATACTTGTGAATGTTATGGTATATATGTGTTTGCATTATGTTTCTAATTTGCTTTTTATATTGTTAGGTGGTTGCTAGCAACATTTACTGAGCCTCAAGACTATGTTTTGGACTTGTTTGCGGGGTGTGGTGGTTTGGGCCGAGCTTCTACGGAAGATATGTGGCATTGCATGTGTCTAGAGCTAGATGATGTGCTCTACAAAAGATGTTTGATAGACATTGCATGTGGACCTGTGAAATGTTGATTGCAGATGCACACTTGATTGGGGAAACACTATTCTAATAGTACACATCTTGATTTTTTATTAATATTTTGATGTACATGGTTGCCATATAACATTGACATGTCATTTTGGTGTGCTCCATACATTTCATTTGGATGTTTCTTTTTTGTTTGTGGGGATGACTTTGATTGTGCTTTCATATAGTTGTATATGTTGACACCATTCGCTTGTGTGTTGATTTATGTGAGATAAAAAAGTTTCTTAAGTAGTGGAAATAAGAGTTTATGTAAAGGATATCCCATGTGGGAGCCCAAGAAAGGGTGTACAGTTTTTTTTAAGAAGAGGTCTCCATACAAAGGAGACTGTCAAAAAAAACTCGAATCAAGTTTTATGTGCAGGCTCGTAAACACACACAAATGGTGCTTTTTGTAAAATTTCATTTTGCATAAGCATTGTTGTGCTTCCATATTTCTACAAAGTGTTTGGTAGTTGAATGATTTTACTGTGAGGTTTTGAGTTTTTTTGCTACACAATGATACTTAAGGATATAATTTGTGTAAAATCAGGGTTCAAAAGCTTGAAAAAACAGTTCCAATTATAAAAGGTCGAAATTGAAAGCTCGCAAAAAAAATTCCTCACATTTCTTGGGGCTAGTGGGGCATCTCTTATGAGGCTTCTGTTTTGAAGCACATTGAGCATCAAAAGTGGTTGTTGTTAATGAAGCTTTAGGGACCCATTTGTATGTTTCCCTTGACAAATCACGCTAAGTCTTGGGTGCCTCATTCTTTGTTTCAACCACAGAAGTTGAAGCTCTAGAGGGTTTTATTCTAGGGACAGATGTTTCAACCTCTTGGATATGCATGTTCTATTATGTGTTTCCTCAGGTGGTAGCGATAACTCAGGGACTATTGCTTGAGTGGTAGGACTGAGAGTTTTTTTGTATGTCATGATACTCTCAATTTCCCAATCGATAGTACACTTGGTTGTAGACATCCACTTACGTCCCAGATATATGTTGCCCTCCATAGCACCCACAGGCATGACCAAAAAGCTTTGAGCCATGGCCTTGTTGTCATAACTGACATGAGTGTGAAAGATTCCAAGGACATTAGTTTTCTTCTTGTTAATACCCTTGACTTCATTAGAAAATTTCAGAGGTCATTTGGAGGGCCTTGTAAGAAATTGTATTTCTCTCTCTAGAAACTTTTTTTAAAATGCACTTGCACCTTGTGAGTACGTCCAAAAGGACAACCAGACACTCTAAAAAGTAGATTTATATTCCCAATCATCCTTGAAAATGGTCACTTTTTTATTTAATGCGAGCATCTTTTTCAGGAGGCAGGTGTGGCGCATTCAATGCAGCTTACGTCATCACTGAAAGTTGAAAAGTCTCAAACTGTCAAATAGTGATAGATTTAGAGGCTTTTGATGCCACCAATGTGTTCGGAACGCCAAAATACCCTAAAAACGAATGTCTACTTGTCTCATTCCGACATCCGGAGAGGCAAAAAATATCAAAAAACCTTAAAAAATGGGCTTTTTACTTAAGGCGCGCGAGGAGGCATTCTAAAATTCTAGAATGCCCCTCTGCGCGCCGTTAGTACAAAGCTCCTTTTAGTGATTTTTGGACAATTATCTTTCAAGAAAGCCCGTTTTTAGAGGTTTTTTGACATTTTCCTCTCAAAAAGCTCCCTAAAAGAGGAAAAAAGGGGCTTTTTACTAACGGCGCGCGAGGAGGCATTCCAAACTTTTGGAATGCCCCCTCGCGCGCCGTTAGTAAAATGTTCTTTTAGGGGTTTTTGATATTCTTTGCCTCTTTGGATGTCGGAGCGAGGCAAGTGGACATTCATTTCTAGGATATTTGGGCGTTCCGGACGCATTGACAGTATCAAAAGTTTCAAAATCTTCCACCACTTGATAGTTTTGTAAATTTTTGAGTTCTAGTGATGACATAAGCCGTATCAAATGCACCTCATCTACCTTCTGAAAAAGGTGCTCGCATTGAATGAAAGAGAGTGATCGTCTTCAAGGACCACTAGATTATTAAATGAGGAGAGGGACACCTTTTATATTTTTGTTAATATCAATCTATTTTTTTACGTAACGTAGGCTCTTCTCTCATTGGAGGAGCTTATTTTCCTCTCTCTTCCAAAAGGCCCTCCAAAAGACCTCCGAAATCTCCTAATGTGATGATACTCTCTGATAAAGACGGATTTTCTAAGCCGACACCACACTCCATAGGATTCGCATTCCATAGCCAAGTGAGAATTGGATTCACAAATTGAGTGTGTGTGTGGTATACATCCCCCTAGAACCCCCCCTCCTTGCTTTGGGTGAGTGGTAGCTTTTCCACATGCTTCAATCCCATTAGACCCCTCTCTCCCTAGCCAATCACATGCAGCATACAATCAAGTACATGGGTAGTCTTTTGACAAGTGTCCTCCTTATTCCTTAGAGAGAGAGAGAGAGCTTGAAAATATCTAGATATTTCTTGGATGGAAGTAGAAGCTCATTGGACCCCTCTTTATCGCAACTAATAGCATTCAAGCACACCATGTGGTTAACCTTAGTGAGAGTCTGACATGTGTCCCAAGTGCCTTTTTAGAAAAGGGGTGCCCTTTGGGTGAGTGAAAGGCTAGGTCAAAGATTCCCCTAACTTTGGGACTCTCATGCATAGGAAGATTCTCAAGCAACTTCCTCATTAAGTGTGTAGGGTCTCTTTTTAACTCAAGCATCTTAACCCCCATGCATAGGAAGCTTCTCAAGCAACTTCCTCATTAAGTGTGTAGGGTCTCTTTTTGACTCAAGCATCTTACCTCCTATGCATAGGAATCTTCTCAAGAAACTTCCTCATTAAGTGTGTAGGATATCTTTTTGACTCAAGCATCTTACCCCCCATGCATAGGAAGCTTCTCAAGAAACTTCCTCATTAAGTGTGTCAAGTACCTCAAGTACCTTAGTCATCAAGCATGACAAGCACCTTAAATAGAGTTCCCATCTCAAGCTGAGCCCTAGCTTACCTAAGGTCAAAGGCAAGTTTAGGTTGGGTTCCCATCTCAAGCACATCCCTAGCTTGCTTAAGGTAAATGCTTAAGGTCAAAGACAAGTTGAGGTCGCGTTTCCACCTCAAGCTCAGCCCTAGACTGCTTAAGGTCAAAGGACTTTTAACACTAACCATTGGAGGTCTTTAATGAAGCTAACCCTAAGCTCACTTAATCTCCATTAGTTAACCTTTCTCTTTGACAGACCATCTCTCATTTGGGCCCCTTTACCATTGGCCCCGTGTTGAGAAAGATCCGTAAGCATATGTCTATATTCTAACCCTTGTTCCCGTTTATTATCCCACATTAAACGATCAGTTTAATATGAGAAAATCATTTGGGTTGGTTAGATATTATATATTTAATGACATTATCTCTCTTGAAATCATAGCCGTCCTCGACTATGCGGTAAAAGAGATAAAGCTATAGTCATTAGTCAATTTGTCTTAGTGGGTAGAGGATCCCTTTTTACCCTACGACATCATTCCAAGATGGATGACTAATCCATTTGGTGCTTGGGAGACATAGATGCCGCAAGTATGTTTGCTCTTTAGTCCATTTCATCTTCCCAAGTAGAGTGACAAATTCTACATGGTGTTTGAGAGATGTCATCATCCCAAACATGATTCTTAGTATGCATACTACTTAAATTTGTGCACAATAAAGAGAGAATTAGTCTTATAAGACAAAACATTGATCATTTAAAAGAAACATGTATAGTTGCTTACTCTAATGTAGCATTGTAAGCATTGACAAGGTTCATACTATCCTTAAGTTGGATTCCTTGCATCCATCTAGCATCTTCAAAAGGATAATTTTTGAACTTAATAAGATACTATCGGATAATCTTACCATGTTGTAGTACCTTGTCTTCATGCCGAAGGATAGCTTCGGGATGTAGCATCTCTTCTTGGTCTTTGATTTCGGGAGGGTCTTCAATAATTGGTTCATTTGGAGGCTCTCCTTTTGTAGGGCTTGAGTAGGCTCACATGAAAAGCAATGTGTATGAGCCAATGGTTAGGAAACTTGAGTTGATAAGCCACCTCATTGATTGGCCTCAAAATTTGAAAAGGACCATAGTATCTTTTTGCTAGTTTAGCATAATACTTTTGATGGCCCATAGGAATTTTGCCCGTTGTTTGCCTCAATCAAGCCTTAGGAAACTTAAGTAAGACCCAATCATTTTCTTTGAACATTAAGGCCCGTCTGTGCTTCTCAGCAGCAGAGCAGATTTTTTCCTTAGTTGGGAGATGGATATAGCCTCCTTAATCTTTTGAAAATATGCTTGCAGGTCATGAATATACTCATCGGCAGAGCGAAGATCTTCCCATGTATTTTAAGCAGCAAGGGACTTTTAGGTCTTCCCTCTATGATTTCAAAAGGTGATTTTCTTGTAGAAGTAAGGATAGTATTATTATATGCATACTCTACAAGAGGTAGGTACTTTTCCCATTGTGAGCGTTGATCTACGTCTGTAACATAGGTCTTTAGTAGATCAATAATTGTAAGATTGGTTATCTCACTTTAACCATCCATTTGTGGGTGATAGGCTGAAGAGAAATTCAATCTTGTACCTAGATTTTCAAAGAGACCTTTCCAAAAATTAGTGGTCATTTCAGGATCTCTATCTAACACGATGGATGTTGTCAATCAACGGTGTTTGAAAATCTGTGATATAAAGAGAGTGCCATTTGGTGTGCCTTAATAGTCTTCTTGACAGGGATAAAGTGTGCTTGCTTGCTAAACCTGTCGACTATTGTCCATATTCCCGTATTTCCATGGATAGATTTGGGTAATCCAAAAATAAAATCCATGGATATACTCTCCCATGGTGATTTAGGAATTGGCAATGGCTGTAGTAGTCCAGGTTGCTTCCCTCTATCATACTTGGTCTTTTGGTATACCACACATTTGAAACATACTCTTGTATGTCCACTTTCATGGTAGGCCAATAAAAAGTACGTCTCTACTCCTCGAAGAGTAGGTTGAATGCCTCTATGCCCCGCATAGGGAGGAGCATGGGATTCATACATGACTTTCTCACGAAGGGAGTGGGAAACACATAGCCCATTGCCATGGATAAGATAACCATCTTGTAAGGTGAATGATTCCTCTTTCTTCCCCAAAGCAAGGGCTGACATTAGGCCTTTAAAGTCAAGGTCAGTAGCATACTCATCTACCATAGAAGATAGATCATTGTTAGTTGTTATTGACACAGCATTAACTTTTGGTTGTCCTGAGAGTGCATCAGCCACTTGATTGTGCTTACTAGCAATGTGAGCAATGTGGAAATTAAATTATGAAAGAATATTTTCCCACATCATTTGTTTGTCGAAAAGCTTTTTTTGCATCATGAAATACTTGAAACTTCGATGGTATGTTTGTAAAATGAATGGAGTCCCCAACAAATAGTGCTTCCACGTGTCTAGGGCATGTAGAACAGCTAACAGGTCTTTCTCATAAATGCCTAAGACCCGTTCATCCGTGTTGAGCCTTCGGGTCTCATATGCTATGGCATGCCCTTCTGGAAGCAAGACTGCTCCAAGGCAAGCACCACAAGCATCACATTGGACCTCAAATGGATTTGAGAGATCTGGAAGCATAAGGACTAGTTGGGAGGTAAGCTTCTCTTTGACCTTGTCAAAAGCACTGTGCTCCTTAGCAGTCCATGAATACTTTACGTTTTTCTTTTTCAAGTCATGTAATGGTCCTGCTATTTGAGAGAATTTTGCTATGAAGCGTCTATAGTATGCACACATACCAATAAATCTTCTTAGCTCATGTAGATTTCTTGGATTAGGCCATGCTTTTATTCCCTCTAGCTTTGATGGATGCATACGGATACCATCTTGAGAGATAATCTAACCTAAGTATTGATCTCTTGAAGGAAAAATTTGCTTTTCTTTTGATTAAGGAAAATCTTATTCTCCCTTAATTCTTGAAAAATCACTTGGAGATGTTGATTGTGTTCCTCCAAGGAATTGGAGTAGATGATGATATCATCAAAGAACACTCTAGTGAACTTGTGATAGGGTTTAAAACGTTTCTCCATTAATCGATTAAATATAGCTGGTGCATTAGTCAAGCCAAAAGGCATGACTAGATATTCATAAAGGCCAAACATTGTACGAAATGCGGTCTTTAGGATATCTTCATTCACTATCCTTATTTGATGGTAGTAGCCACTTTTAAGATCAATCCTACTGAAGTAAGTAAGCCTTGTATCTTATCAAATAGATCTTCTACCCGAGGTACGGGAAAACTTTTTGGATAGTGATATGGTTTAGTGCGATAGTCCACTCACATGCGGTATGTACCATCTTGCTTTTGCACTAAAAGGATTGGAGAACAAAAGTGAGGGAGCTAGGCCTCAGCATCCCTTTGTCTACCAATTCTTGTACTTGCTTCATGATCTCCTCTTGTTGAGCTTGTGAAACTCGATAAGGAGGTTTATTAGGCGGTGAGCTTCCTGATAGGAGCTCAATTTGATGGTCAACATCCCCTCGTTTTGGAGGTAAGTCCATAGGGATATCATCAATGAATACATCCTAGAATCCTTTTAGAAAGTTAGACAATTCTAACTCTTCTTGATTCCTACCATTCATCTTTGATGAAACATTGGTGCCTTTTAGGGACTCTTTGACAAAAATCATGTACGCAGAAACTGAGCTCTTCATTGATTTATCTAGAGCAAGAGGATTTACAAGTGGTATAGTACGACCAGCCTCATTAGCATCTATATACATGTTCTTTTCCCTGTAGGTGAAGTAGATTCTCCTTTCAGGGAACTTCATGTTGGCAGCCATGCGGTTGAACCATGGTACCCCTAGGATAGCATCCTCATGTTGGAGAGGAGAGATAAAGAAGTCTTCCTTGTTGACATAGCTTTGGACATGAAGTCTTCCTTGTTGACATAGCTTTGGACATGAAGCCTCAACTTCCCAATCAAGGGAGTAAAGGAGGCTTGCTATCCCTTGAAAGCGGCATCAGCAGTTACAGCATCTCCCATCTCAAAAGCTTGAATGCCCAGCTTGGTGGCCAAGTCCATTGATATGAAGTTGTGAGTAGAACCAGGGTCAAACAAGATGAAGGCATCATGCTCCCTTACTTTTTCCCAAGCATAGGAGAGAGATGATCCTTTGCAATGAGCATCCTTTTGGAGCTTCGATAGTGGAAGCTCTAGGAGTCTCATTGCGAGCATGTCTTTTGGGGAAAGAACGATAGCCATGTCCTTGCTTCCCACACTTAAACCATTTGTGATTCTTGAGAAAATTTTCAAGCTCTTCAGGAGAGAGTTTATTTTTACCTTTGTAAACTCCTTTCTCCTTGGACCGATTGTTGTTGTTGTTGTTGGAATGTCCTTGGGAAAGAATTTGGGCATTAATTTTTTCCTTTGCATCACTTTTGTCTTTATTTTTCATGGGCTTGACATTTCATCTAACCCCATATTGGAAATTGATGCGTGAAGCAACCATGGTATGGTGGATTACTTTGTTGATAGAACCAGGCTGTTGAGAGTTGACATACTCGGCCATCTCTTCAGGTAATCCTGCACATAATAGTTGCTTTTGCTCAGCAAAGTCTATCTTTTGAAAGACAGTAGCCTTGAGATGTAAATCCCAAAACTTGTCTACATATTTGTGAATAGACTCATGAGAGACAATCCTTAAACTCCACCATTCAGTGAGCACTTTGTCCTTTGCATCGCTTGCAAGGAATTTCTTTATGATGTAAACTCGTAGAGTTTTCCATGTTTTTGGGACTTCGCCATTGCCACGAAGGCTAGCCCACCATTGACAAGCCGATTTTTGGAAGTGCATAGCTACATGGTGTAGCTTGGAGGACTTCGTGAAGCCCTCATCTCCAAAGGCCGCATCAAATTGTTGGATGAAGGACAATACTTTGTTGGTGGCACCAAAGGTGCCATCATACGTGAGGAAAGAGATACTCTTTCCTCCCTCTTTGAACTTCTTGAGCTTTTGTGATCTTTGCCATGCAGGGTAAGATTTGGGATATCCTCCCCTCTTATATTCTCTAGGAGAATAGCCATAGCATTCATCGGTAGAGGGGGAAGGTGAAGAAGAAGGAGAAGAGGGTTACCTCTTCCTTGCCCTTTTCTTCCTTGGTTTCCTCTCTTCCCTTTTGAAGTGACGAGGAGAAGGACTATGGGTTAACAGTTTTCTCTTGGGAGGAGTTGGTGATCGTTTAGTCTGTCTTCTTTGTGGAGCCAGATCTTCGGAGGAATTATCAATGTTCATTCTACTCTCTTGGTTTTTGTTAGCCATGCTAATTAAACTTATGTGTTTTCTTAGTGTATGCTTTGGCAATTGAAAACCTTAGTTTCTACTCCTCTTAGCCTTTGAAAATAGGCACTAAAGTATATACACCCACGGCTCAAATTGGTTAATTATATAGAGTAGTGGAGTGAGTCTAACATGGCAAAGTTGCCGAGGGATAGCTCCTTTCAGACTTCTTATGGCTCAATAATGGTAAAGCCGTAGGCAAGTCTAAATAGACTCCATTATTAGGACCAAAGCTCCCGAGGTGTGCACCATATTGCACATAGTGGACTCAACAAAATTGATAATAAATCCCAGCCCCACATACCCTAATATAATTAACAAAAACAACCATTAATAGACTACTTAAGGACCTCTCTTCTTAAGCAAGAAAAGAGAAACCAAATGCTCTGATACCAATGTAATGGAAATGGTCTATGAACTTTGAAAATAGCGGAATTAGGAAATTAGGTGAAGCACCTTTGAGAGATTACTTTGTGAGCATAGCGGGTGAACTTAATTGATGGTAGCAACATAAACATGGTACTTAGTTAACTTGTTATGAACAATACTTTTGCAAGAGAGAGAGATTTTAGAGAACATGACAATAGTTGAGGACCAGATTCATATGGATCCGGTCCCCCCTCTAATAGGCATTTGTATTATAGTTTCTCCCATCAAGAGAGACTTGGTACAATATAATCTTTGTATTCCTTGTGACCTACGTGATGCAATGAAGATGGAAAGCATTAACTATCCCAAGCCTCGGTCCCAAGGCCTCAAACACCTTTGAAGGTGGAGAGAGCTAGCGGGGAATGAGGATAGGGAAGAGGAAGAAGAAACATTCCATAGTACAAAGAAATAGTTCCTCACTTATCATTACTCTTCTTGCTAGCATACATAATAGCATAGTAATGGAGATGGAGAAGATGGCAAGCTTAAGCATTGAAGCATGGCTCTTGTTTAGATTTGCATTCCATAGACAAGAGTGTTGATGTAGGCTCTCACTTCTCACAAGCTTGGAGAAGGAGGTGGTGTTCCTCAACTGTCACCAAGTGAGAATTGGATCCACAAAATGTTGTGTGTGTGTGTGATATATATCCCCCTAGCACCCCCCCCCCCCCCCCCCCCCCCCCCCCCCCCCTCCTTGCTTTGGGTGAGTGGTAGCTTTTCCACATGCTTCAATCCCATTGGACCCCTCTCCCCCTAGCCAGTCACATGCAGCATGCAGTCAAGTACATGGGTAGTCTTTTGAAAAGTGTCCTCCTTACCCCTTAGAGACATAGAGAGCTTGAAAATATCTAGATATTTGTTGGATGGAAGTAGAAGCTCATTGTACGCCTCTTTAGGCGAACCAATAGCATTCAAGCACACCATGTGATTAAGCTTACTGAGAGTCAGACATGTGTCCCATGTGCCCTTTTAGAAAAGGGATTTGCTTTTGGGTGAGTGGAAGGTTAGGTCAAAGATTCCCCTAACTTTGGGATTTTCATGCATAGTACGCTTCTCAAGAAACTTCCTCATTAAGTGTGTAGGGTCTCTTTTTGACTCAAGCATCTTATCCCCCATGCATAGGAATCTTCTGACAAACTTCCTCATTAAGTGTGTAGGATATCTTTTTGACTCAAGCATCTTACCGCCCATGCATAGGAAGCTTTTCAAGAAACTTCCTCATTAAGTATGACAAGTACCTCAAGTACCGTAGTCATCAAGCATGACAAGCACCTTAGGTGGAGTTCCCACCTCAAGCTCAGCCCTAGCTTTGCCCAAGCTCAAAGGCAAGTTTAGGTCGGGTTCCCACCTCAAGCACATCCCTAGCTTGCTTAAGGTCAAAGAAAGTTTAGGTCGGGTTTCCACCTCAAGCTCAGTCCTAGCTTGCTTAAGGTCAAACGACTTTAACACTAACCATTGGAGGTCTTTAATGAAGCTAACCCTAAGGTCTTTTAAGCTCTATTAGTTAATGTTTCTCTTTGACAGACCGTCTCTCATTTGGGGCCCTTTACCATTGGCCCCGTGTTGAGATAGATCCGTAAGTACATGTCTATATTCTAACTCTTGTTTTCATTTATTATCCCACATTAAATGATCAGTTTAATATGAGAAAATCATTTGGGTTGGTTAGATATTAGATATTTAATGACATTATTCCCTCAAATGACTCCATGCTTAACCCAAAATTGGAATTTGAAAGGGTTCAATATGATGCGATACAATCTGCACCTTTTGAACACTTTCTGTAAACATGATAGATGTTCTTTCCACAAAGGATAAACACAATAATCATCTAAAAAAGATTTGAAAAACTCCCTTAAAGATTCCCTAAAAGCAGTGTTTATTAATTTTTGGAATGTAGCAAGGGCATTTGTTAAGCCAAAAGCCATAACATGAAATGTGAACACTCTGAATTGAGTTACAAAAGCGGTTTTAGCTTGGCCTCCAGCACAATCGTGATTTGATTGTAACCATAGTATCCATCCAAAAAACTATAAGATTCCTTTCCTGCAACTCTCTCTTGCACATGTTCGAATATGGCAAGGGGTAATGGTCCCTTCTAGTGGCAACATTAACCTTCTTGAGATCCATGCACACTGTGCGTTTCCCATTCTTTTTTGGCACAACAACTATTGGAGACACCCATTCTAAGTCCTCAATAGGGTATATGAATCCACATTTGATAAGCTTTTTGGGTTCTTCTTTAATAATCTTTGTATACTTCGGATTCATTGAGTAGAGTCTTTGTTGGACTGGTTTAGTAGTGCTAGTCATTGGAATTGCATGGTGCACTATGGAAGGTGGAACGCCCTTCATGTCATGGTATGTCCAAGAAAATATATCCTTGAATTCCTTGGGAAGATCCTTAAGTACATATTCCTCAGTCTTTTTCAAGTCTTGGGCAATGAAAATAGGTTTGGAGTCCTCACATGGGTCCGCTAACTGTATTTCTTTAGTTATCGCGTTGGACCATCATACACTCCATTAGTTGGTGTGCTTTGGGCCTTTGTATACACAACCTTATGCTCCTCCGTCGTGGAGGATTTGAAATGACCAGATAAAGGGTGTAAGTCCGTGGGATCTTGTTATGTTGTGGACTGCAATTTTACTTCCACTTCCCTTATTTGTTGAGCTAACTCTCAGTTTTGGCATCTCCTTACAGTACACCTCAACTTTGGATTCTCTAAGGCCTCTAACTGTGCAATGTCAATGGGTTGTGGACTACACACATGATGCTTTGAAGGTATTCACGCTAATTATCTACCAACTTCCAATGAGCATCAATGCCCCCATATAACTGATCCATTATGTGGTAAATTTCTTTTCATTTATCCTAGCACGTACGTTGACTCGATATCTTCCCCTCTTATATTGCTTACTCCTCTTGTCTAATTTTTTATTATGGTGAATCTCTAGTGCAGAGTCTCTAGATGAATCGCTACTTGTGTCTTCTCCTCTGCATGATAGATTGTCATCTAGGGTACCAATGGGCCTGGAATTGTTTGTCCCCACATTTTCACCAAGATTTAACTCACATAATCCGTCCTCAGAGTCAATTTCAACTGATTATTCCGACTCCGAATCATGTGGAGTGCTATAGTATTTTGAAACACTACTGGTTCCAATGTCAGTCAAGCCTTCATCTGGTAGGTCATCAAAAGCTATATGCATTGCTCCTATCATATATAAAGGTACAAGTTGTGGCACTTCACCCCCCCTCAGGTGCTACCCAAGTTGTCCCTCTATTTCCCCAAGTGTCTATGGTTGCCTCTAGGTGGACCCAATCCATGTTGTCAGACTCAGCCATTCTAGGTAGAACATCCATATAAAGAAAATCTTCTCCAACATCAGTGTCCTTTTTACACGTGTAATAATACTACAATGGGGCCGAGTGAATTGTGGTGCCAGATCGATGGTCAATTATAAATTTGTTTCCTAGAGTATGTGCTTGACCAGTCTCACAAGATCAACTCGAATGATAGAGTCTTGGAATTGTAAGTAGACATGGTTTTTAGACCAGTCATGGACCATTTTTGCTTCCCTCATAAAAGGACGTCCTAATATCATCTCAGATGACATAGTGTGCTTGGAAAATCCATAACAATAAGGTGTGCCTTACCTTGTGTCCAAGAACCTTTATCTTGAGATCTTCTAGCATCCCATAGGTTTAACGATGATCATATTGGCCATCTTTACCACTATGTTTGTAGACCCAAGGTGAGGCCTTCCCATAGATTCCCAACAACTTTTAGTTACAATTCTAACCCTAGTGCCCCCATCAAGGATTCCCTTTATTGTTAATCCTTTGGCAGTGATTGGTAGGGTCGCATTGGATTCATCACCTTCAAAGTACTATCCTAACTTATTAACATCTATTTCAACAACAGAGTTTTCATCCAAGTTGGGTTGTGGATCTAAGGTTTCCTCCTCTATTTGCACTTCATTAGACCTATCTATCGGTGTAAATTGTGGTAACTTGACCTTTAGTTCCCCATTGAGGAAAGCTCTAAGAGCTAGGAATAGCTAAAAGTCTCCATATAGTTTAGACATGATGGTGGTTCTAACTTTTGAATCCATGAAATTCATCAATCTGGAAATATTTAACGGAACGTTTTTTCCTTCAGTCCCTTGACATGGGGAAGATGGATCTCCATTTATTCAATAGGGTTAGGTGATCCCTCTGTAAATATTCTCTCCAACAGGAAGGGAGTACGCCCACTTCCCAATGACTTAAAGTCACTTTCTTCTTGTATGACACTAGGTATCGCTATGGAAACATTCTTTCTATAATTTGGATCTTCCTAGGTGTCGGTTCTGGCTCCCTTTGGGTCTCATCTACCAAAATCCTTAATTGCTTGACTCGCTCGATCTCCTCTATAGGGTTTGGGTAAGTTCCGATCTTCTTCCTATGTTCCATGGGTTGTGTCCATTGTGGCTCATCATGATCCTCCTTTTTTTTTCTTTTCTAGTGGTCATTTTAGTCTCCATGGTCTCACTCGAATCATAATCATTTTCAGTGTCGTTCATATACACGAGGTCATCACCATTCCCTATGTTAGTCTTTGAACTAGGGTTTGACTTTCTTACCTTTTGTGTCTTTTCCTTAGTGTTTTCTTCTTCTTCTTAGATTGGGAGATTGAGATCGTGTCTCTTTCTTTATGAATGTAATTTGGGTTTTGGAGCATCGATCGTGTGAGTACATGATTGATGTTACTAGTGTACTTTGGGATGGCTCCTTAGTGATCTCAAATTAAGTTCAATGGCGTGATCCTTGGTGCATTTGGATTATTAGGACATTCGGAAATCCAATGATCTATGCCACATTAATTACACATGAGTAACAGCATTCTAGATGTGCTCCCTTGTTTGGTATGCACTAGTGTGGCATTATGTTTTAGTCTAATAGGAAACTCAGCAACATGATGTGGACCTCCACACTCATAGCATTGAAGAGGTGGTCTCTTAGCAATGAGATTGATATTTTGGCCTCTTGCTACAAGAGCAGATACTTGATAAACAAGTTTAACTTGTCCCCAGTAGTCCTCCATGAAATATTGTGGACACTCTTCAAATGAATCCATCCCATAAAAAATATTAGGGTCTATACCTACCTCACAACCTTCCAAACAAGCACCATGAAAGGGTGGTGGTAATGTGTGTGCTAGTCTCCACCCAATTGTGCTATTTATAGCCTCCCCCTAACATACACACTGTCCAGCTATGCCGGGGACATTGCCCATAGGACCCATGTCTCTGGTTGTTCAGAGACATGTGAGTGTGAGGGATCCCTTTTTAAAATTGCACTTCACACTTAGCATATGATTGATCTTGTGCACACTTGCCACGTAATGACTCCAAAAATCCACTCTTTGGTTCTGTGAAAGCAAGTAAATTAATCTAAGGCATCTGACTTAGTGTATCCGCTACTACATTATATCGCCCCTTGCGATATCGTAGTTTACAATCATAATCTTGAAGGATTTTTTCACATCTAGCTTTATGGTCCTTCAAGTCTGTTTGAGTAGTAAACCAAGGCATAACCAAAAATTCAAAATGCTCGAACCGTGTTCTAAAGGCAGTTTTGGAGATATCTTGTAAAAGGATACACACATGGTGGTATCCTGAACGAAGATTTATCTTTGTATAGTATCTTGCCCCATGGAGTTGATCAAACAAGTCATATATCTTGGTAGAGGGTACTTGTTCTTGATGGTTATGGCGTCTAGTCCCGGATAATCTACACACATGCGCATAGTACCATCTTTCCTTTTTACCAATAGAATAGGTGATGCACAAGGCGAAGTGCTAGCTAGGTCTAATGAAACCACGGGTGAGGTAGTCACTCAACTGACTCTCAACCTACTTGGCTTCTTTAGCACTCATATGATAATGTGGTTTACTCACCGGTTTAGTGCCTGGTAAGACATCTATTCCATGCTACACATCACATGTAGGGGTAAATGACTTGAGAACACATCACTATACTCCGTGATTAAGTGAGTTAGCTTTTGTTGTGCAAAAGGAGAAATTAAACTAGTGTTATGTTGGGATGGAGAATCTTGTAATTCCTGTAATGTTTGTTTTACAATAGTTGCATGTTGCTCTATAGAATTAAAATTGAGAGCACTTTGCTCGTTAGATTTGTTAACACTTTGTTTATCAGTAGAATTCATTGCACTTTGCATACCATTAGAATTTATTGCACTTTGCATACCATTACTAGAATTCATTGCACTTTGCATACCATTAGAATTTATTGCACTTTGCATACCATTACTAGAATTCACTGCACTTTGCTTTTAAGAATTCACAAGACTTGGAGACAAGTAGTAACACAAAAAAGACTTTATCTATTAAATTTTCTTTCTACAAAATAGAAAGCTCGGTTGTACATATAAGAGGTGCAGATGGTATATTTTTCTCACCAAGAAAAAGCACATGTTTACCATTGGCCATAAAGGATAAGGAGTTGTGTTCATAACTAGTGTGCAATGTGTTTCTTAAACATGCAGCCACTCCCGTCCTAAAACTACATCAGCATGGTCCATGTTCATAACTTGGAAGTCAAGGGCATCGTATGATCTTGAACAATAAGCTCAACCCCTTGAACTACCGTGTCCTATACTTCTTTATCATTCCCAAACATCTGCTCCACCACATACTTGTCACAGCAGGGAGTCTGTGTAAGCTTCAATTTCTTGACT
This sequence comes from Adiantum capillus-veneris, assembly GCF_014529385.1. Lineage (NCBI taxonomy): Eukaryota > Viridiplantae > Streptophyta > Polypodiopsida > Polypodiales > Pteridaceae > Adiantum > Adiantum capillus-veneris. The sequence goes on from NC_140959.1 coordinate 104,339,919, forward strand.
AGCTTATAGTTCAAGAAGTTATGAGTTGCACCATCATCCACTAAAATAGAAACACGTTGTCTGTTAATAGTGCCATCAAATCATGGGGACCAAAGCTGGGATGCCACATTGAAGGAGGCACACAACACTTGTGCTTTTCTTCCATATGAAGAACCTCTACAACACAATATTTAGGAGATGAATCTAATGTGAGGCGTTGCACCGTGTGCATGGGCTTTTCTTTGCCTTGGAAAAGAGGAAAATCTTTCTTGTTATGTTGGTCTGAAAGACATCTAAAACACAAATTGTGTTTCTTTGCACGCTCAAAATCAGCAGTGCTGAGAGACCCACGTGGAGTATCTCGTGATTGCTTAGGATTCTTAGCCTCTTGTGGGTGTGGAGAGGTAGATTGTCTCTTATTCCTCTTGGAACATGTGGGAGATCTACCTCGCCATTGGATCTTATCCACATTGCTCTTAGAAAAAGTATTCTTAGAGTAGGGAACATTTCCTTTCCTCTCTTGGTCAGGAGAAAGAAGCTTGAAATGCACCCCAAGATGGAGGACAAGCATCTATTGGAAATGTTATCCACCACTTATAGGACTTTCCTTTAAGAGATAGACTTCTTTCCACAGTCGTCTTTATATTTGGGGTGTGTCTCAATTTATAAATATCACTCCATTTGTGTAAGAACGTATTGACCGCATCCTTGTTGCGATCACGCTCTTCCCTGTGAAGCTCAGAAATGGTGATATTCTTAAGTAATGCATTGCTACCTTCTGCATCTTCTACAGCACTTGCTCTTGGACTCCTTGAGTTGTGCGAGCTTGGTTTCCTTGAACCGTGCCACTTGTGGCTCCTTGAGTCGTCTATGAATTCATAAATTTCACAAGTAACTCCGTAAGATTGGTAACATTTGCATTCAGTGCAGAGAGGTTGATTTCAAGTACGCTTTGGTAATGTTACAAAGTCTTGAAAGAAGCCATATCTACAAGCCCATGATCTCCTAGATCATCATCATCGTGCATATTAGTGTCAGCAGCACCCTTGGTACCCTGATTTTGATCTACGTGCTCAAAATCAAGCATGTGTGTAGGTGGGATATCCTCACTGGCCATGGTAAACACACACTAATACAAGGAGAGAGAAAAAAAAACGCCAACTTGTATCTTGAGAAATTGAAATCTTTGTGTTTTGTATGCTCCACAATTTATGTTGCATGCGAACCTAGCCTTGCGGGAATTTGAGCGCTTCACTTGTTGTTCGTTGTAAGAACACCTTTGATGATTCTTCACAAAAACCCGTCGTTTTTGTGAAGGCTTTTGTTCACTTTGAAGCTACCTCCTTGAGGAAAAAAGAATTTTTGGAGGAAAACTTGCCTTCTTCCAAGAAGTGAAAAGGAAGGGTGAAGCTACTTCCTTGAAGCTTTCCCTTTCCTTCTAAGGTTTTCCTTTCAACACAAGTAGGCTATCTTTCCTTGTTATACACAACAAGGGTCAATAGCTTGATCGTAAAGTGTTGGCCTCTTACCCTCATGGGGTGGGTTCAACCCTCCTTCATGCAACCTGTCGAGTTTTCCATGGTCGCCCGCCTTAGTCGCTTGTTGTGGAGGGCATAGATGGGGCGGTCAGTTGTTGCTGTCTGTCCACGCATTGTGCACAAGAAAGCGTTCTTGTCTTTTGCTGCACAATGGAGACGTCGTTGTCTGTGGAGCGTGGGAGAGAAGCGAAGCGTAGCACGCGCATGCATGCCTCTTTTAGCCTCTTCCAAAAAATAGCTCGGATACCAGTGAAAGGGTGGTGGTAATGCGTGTGCTAGTCTCCACCCAGCCATGCTATCTTATAGCCTCCCCCTAGCATACACATTGTCCGACTGTGTCGGTGGCCTTTCCCATAGGACCCATGTCCTTACACACTAGATGGCTCACAACCCATATGATTCATAGGGGTGACTCTTGGATGCAAGGTTGTAGCAACATTTTGGGCTCTAGGAACCATGTGTTGTGATAATTGTTCAACAGGTGGGGCAGGCATCAATGTAGGAATTTAAGGTGAATCTATCCAGGCCAAGGGTGGTCTATCGCCATCACACGTTTGAACATTATACAATCCTTATCTTGGTGATTGTACCTACCACATGCATTGCAATTTCCATTGAATTTTACTCTAAATGTAGTGCATTCACTAGTACTATGTGGACCAAAGCAAAGTAAGCACCATTGTTGTTTCCTTCTTGGATACATACAATTGTTGTGAGGCAGGATTGTCTGTAAGCCTTTCTTGAATGGTCTTGATGAGATCTATTAAAGTCATCTCAGATAGATTTGGCTCTTTAACAATAGGCTTCATGGTCATTGGCTCATGTCTTGATGCTTGCAAGCTAGTAGATTTAGGCTCAACAGACACTCTTTCTTCTTGAAGCATTAAATTGTCCTCCAATTGAACTGCATTGGTAGTGAGTGCTTCAAAGTGGTGATACCACTAATGACTAGTCCATTGTAGATATCATCATGTCATAGTCCCTTAATGAATGTATCAAGCAATTGGTTATTATTGAAGCCATCATTTGGATTACAAAAAGAACTCAAATGCTTCAAGTGACTAATAAAGTCTCTCACTAACTCCCCTTCCTCTCATTGAATTTTCTGGAGCTGAGATACTACACCCCAAAGCACTCCCTCACGTATGTACTCTTTCAAGAACAATCTCCTAAGAGTAGGGTAAATTGTTTTCTCTTCCATCCTTAGGGTCCTATACCAATCCTCAGTCTTCCCACTAAAAGTCAGCCTTCTCACATATGTACTCTTTCAAGAACAATCTCCTAAGAGTAGGGTAAATTGTTTTCTCTTCCATCCTTAGGGTCCTATACCAATCGTCTGCCTTCCCACTAAAAGTAAGTCTTAAAGAATTTCTCTTATGTAGTTCGTTGTGTTCTGCTAGGGAATCACATATTTGTTCAAATACTTCGATATGCTTTTAAGCATCACCGTCCCCATTGTATTTTTGTGTGAGCTTGGACACTTGTACGGCCTTACTTCTATACCAATCCTCTGCCTTCCCACTAAAAGTAAGTCTTAAAGCATTTCTCTTATGTAGTTCGTTGTGTTCTGCTAGGGAATCACATATTTGTTCAAATACTTCGATATGCTTTTAAGCATCACCGTCCCCATTGTATTTTTGTGTGAGCTTGGACACTTGTACGGCCTTACTTCTACGATTTCTATCAAGCATGTTATGCATATTTTCAGTAATAGATCGATCGATAGCTTCAACAAATGTTGCCAAGGCACCAAAGTGAGCAGATACAATGAGGACAGGTGCTCTCGAAACATGGGGGATTCACTCTATATACAAAACGGGACACTACCTGCGAGCAAACAACTTTGATAAAACCCCTATATATGACTCATTTTAAGGAATATGACCTCCCTTTCTACGTTTATATGACAATCAATGAAGAAAACTATCATACCCCTATCTTACATATAAAAGCTAGGCCTCACATGATCTAATCGAGTAAAAGTAGTCATAGAGTGTGTAACATAGTGACTGAAAACGTACTAAGGAACCACTTTTGTTGATAACTAGATGGACCCTCAATGTGTCTTTGTTTGACATTCAAAGTATGTGCCCAATCGACTTGCACTCTGGCTACTCATCCAATTCTGACCCATTCAAAGCTGGTGTAAATCAACCCTTGAACTGCTCCAAATCAACCCTTATCTATGACCAGCTTGATGCATAATTAAAGTGTGATGTGATAAAAGCACTTTCCCAAAATTCATCCAACTCTATTCCACACCAGTGACCAATCGTTACAAGTAATCAACTCGGATCAGGTTCCCCCCACCCCCCCTAATAAATATGATACCCCCTCCCTTATTTTTAAGCTTGGGAGATTAATTATTGGGGGCCTTCCCCTAACTTATACCCATATGTAACTTGTAAAAAAAACCCCCTCCCCTACACTTACGTGGTGTGGTAAGTTTTCCATGGTGAATCCCCCGAGTCTCGGGACTGCATACGGAATGAGGGTTGGCATCGAGTTAGGCATACGGGTGATCCTTGGGTCCCAAGCTGGGTACGATGTTATGCCATGTGGTGGCTCAAAGTTTATATGTGTGTCCCTAGGCATAGCAGACATAGAATATGACATGTTAATACTAGTTAGTATGGTCCCACTAGAATGAGTACTCAGATAGGGTGGTGTGGAGTGTAGGCTGTTTAAACAATGTGGGGTGTGGGAGCTACATGGGTATGAGGGCCATAGGTACATATGATTGATGTACACTTGTAGGTATTGTTGTGGGCATTGTGCTACTATGTAGCAGTGCTTTACTCATGAATGAGGTCCAAGGTGCACTTTTCGGTGGGATAGGCATAGTAACCGTAGATTCTTTGAAGGAAAGATGAGCTAAATTTGGGAATGTGAAACTATTGCTTGTGGGTTCATAGGGTATCGAGACTCCGGGAAAAACAACATATGAAGGATCAATGGGACTCATTCAGGGAGTCTCCATTTGTGATAGGGTTGGTCGTTTGGCCTTTCTCGTATCCAAGAATCTCATAGGACCCGTCGAAGAAAGTTAAGTCCCTGGTCTTGCCTCCCTAATTGGATGGCATCAAGGATGACATCATAGATCATCCGTTGTTGCTCCTCTAAACTTGTGGGCCCAAACCTAGATTGTACCACCTATAACCACCCCACAAGGTATGTGCAACCTGTGTACAAGTAGGTCAATGTCTCAGTTTGTAGGTCATACTCCCAATTTTTAGTGAGAAATATCCCCTCTAAGCTTGGCATGATGGAGGTTCCCCTTGAAGTGGAAGAATTATGGCTCCTCATCGCCTTACCCTCCGTGACTGTTATCTTGGGAGTAGATGGTTTCTTGGATGGCATGGTTGTTGTCATAGGGGTCTTCAGTACTTTCGTGGCTCAGTTTTGTTCTAGCATTCGTAGGTTCTCAATTTCCCTCTCCCTTGTTGCTTGCATATATCATTCGATCTCTTACACTTTGGCAAGACTCCTACCATCGGGTAGTAGAACCTTAGGGGGTGATGACTCAGTAAGGTCTTTAATGAGCGGAGTAGGTAGCATGTCAACATGGGCACCCTTGGGGATTACAGGGTCTACATGAGAAGTGAAAGGCGAATCTACCTCCCCTCGTTCATTTCACTAGTTTTGGGCTCCGAGCGGGTAGCGCGACTAAAGGTATCTTTTAAGCGGATAAACACGCTAGACCCATGACGTGGGGCAAAGGCATGAATGTCTTGACTTGACATTTCAAGGTTTTGTGTAGGATATCCCTCCATGATGTTGTAGTCAAAGGAAGGGTCACTAGATGCGATAAGAGGTGCACTACCTTTGGTCCCATCCGAAGGCCCGGAACCTAATGTGGGTGGATAATGGGTTCCCATGCAATTCGAGACACTCTTTAATAGATCGGACTCTATCACTTGTCCAAAGTGCAAATACATGTGAGACGTGTATCCCAAAAGTGTTGAGTGATGAGTACTCTAAGAGGTCTTGCCACTAGAGGTTTTGATCATTTTACTTGGCTTTGTTTGTTTTGTAAAAAAAATTTATTTTTTAACACTAGAATGGTAACCTAACAGGACATAAAAGTGTCCTTTCAGGGTTTCGGGAAAAATTTCCAAAACCATAGTAGATCCACTCATTTTGAAAAATCCTTTCATGAGCTTATAGTTCAATAACTACTACATATGGAAAAAATGAGAAACTTGTAATTTTTCTCATCCCTTGGTCACTACAAGCCTCCAAAGTTGATGGACCAGTGCATTTTTCCCAAAACAGCAATTTCTTACGGTTGATTGCATATAAATAAGAGTGGAGATTTTTGTAGGACATGAGATAAAATGCCCCGTTAACTTCAATGGGTTGGTGACCAAAACATATGGTTTCTTTTACCTCACTAATTTTTTTTTGGGCAAAAAAATAGGTACAAAAAAGTTGCATTTTTACCATTTTGCGGACCTATCATCAAAGTTTCTATAGTCACGCTCAATACAAATACTATATACATGTTTTATTAGTTCCCTTTGGGCCTCTAGATTCAAAAGGAGCCATGGATCATGTCAAAAGGATAATGGATCTCTTACAATTGGAACCTTGGGGGCGATGATAAAGTGCTAAATACAGCAAACATGAAAAAACTGGGTTTAACATTATGACCTCTAGAAACCCATAGAAACTACTCAATATCTAGCCAAGTTTGTAGTCTATGATTAGATATGGTCACTACCTACAAAATACACACAATTGGCCTAAGAAACTAGCAATATTGAGAAAGTTATACTTGCTACTCTAAAATTTATCGTATTCTTCAGCAATCAAAAACCTCAACCATGATCATATACTATGCTATATAGCATATTAGGTTCCCCAAAACTCAAGGAAGATTATCTTTATGTTATACATTACACTTACACAATCAAAATTGAATTTGGATATCAAGAAAGCCACCAAAAAAATCATAAAAGTGCTAATTTTGGCCAAAAAAACAGGATACTCCCAACAAGGAGGCATGAGTGTTGGTATCTCTAACAAAATGACTTTAATGTTACAAAAATACTCTTCAAGCTCATCAGACCATGCAAATTCTACTTGTTGTGTCAACTTTTGCAAAGGGTTAAGTAACTCCGAGGCTAAGTGAATGAAGCGTGACATATACTTCACCTTTTGAATGAATGAGATGACCTCCTTAAGACTCTTGGGTGATGGTAGCTCAATAAGAGCCTTTGCCTTTGAAGGATCCACTTCAATGCCTTTGTAAGAAACTTTATGACCAAGCAAGATTACTTCATTCTCACCTATATGGCACTTGTCGGGGTTGAGTTGACCTCCCATGTCGTAGAGCTTCTTTAAACCTTCTTCTACCCTTTGTAGATGCAATGATTTTGAGCTATAAATACAGAAATCATCAATGAACACCCTAATTGACTTTCCAAAGAATGCTTGAAACACCATATTCATGAAACGTTGGAATGTTGCAAGAGCATTTGTCAGACCAAATGGCATGACTCTAAAAGCATAAAAACCCCAAGGAGTGATAAAGGTTGTTTTCAATTGATCCTCCAATGCAATCCCTATTTGAAAGTAACCTGAGTAACCATCGCACACAGTGTACTTCTCATGACCAGCTACCTCATTTAGTATCTCATCCTAGAAAGGGAGGGGAAAGTGATCTCTCTTTATTGCCTCATTGAGGGGACGGTAATCCACACACACCCTCCACTTGCCATTTTTCTTAGGAGTGACAACAACAGGAGAGACCCACTCTGAATTCTCCACTGGATAAATGAAACCTGCTGCTAGAAGCTTTCTTACCTCCTTAAGTAGAGCCTGTTCCTTTATAACTCCTAGCCTTCGTAGCTTCTGAGCTTTGGGCGTGGCCTCAGGCTTTAACTCAATCTTGTGTTGAACAACATCTACCCCACGCACGTCGGTGTAGTCTTTAGCAAAAAGCCTAGGAAACTTCCTTAGCACACATTTGAACTCCTCTCTTTCATCCTTTATAAGTGTTGTTGATAGCATACCTTCCAGCATCCCTTCATCTTGAACACCTTCGTTCTCTTGAGGACCTACCTCCTCCAAGCCTTGACAAGAGGTCTCTTGGTTGCTTGGCTTAAACCTTACCCCCATGACTTCGATGGAAGACTCCTCTTCAGTAATGCTGCCGCTACTTTCTTCTTCTAAAGTGCTATTGGTCCAACCTTCTTCCGTCTCACTTTGAGATGATTCTTCATGGAGCTCCTCTTGGCGTTGCTCCTTCATGTCAAAGACAACCTTCTTATGATTGTCATTCTTGCAAATTAATTTCCCACTCTCCCAATCCTGCAAAGCTCGCATTTTCATTAGCCATGGTCTTCCTAGGATAAATGGATAACCACTTCCCTTGGTCGACATAACATAAAAATCCACCGCTTTCTTAATGCCAAATGCCTCTACAAAGACATTTTTACAAATGCCTACACACCTAGCCTTGCTATTGTTTGCCATCTTGACTTTGATTTCAGGTGTCTCATGGATGTGCATGCCTAGTCTTTGCATGAGTCCCTCTGTCATGATGCAAATTTGTGCACCCCCATCCACTAGACCTTTCCTAACCAATCTTCCTTTGATGTAACAGTCTAGCACCGGTGTAATGTCCTCATTCATTTCAGCTTGTGCAATTTTTACAACAGGCACACTCTCTTTTACCTTTCTCCTAGTGCTAATTGCCCTTGTTAAATCCCTCCTAACTTGTGGACATAATGCAAGAAATTGAGGCCATGAAATATCAGGACCCTTACCTCTCATGTCTTCCAACAAGTTGTACGGAGCCATACCATGTCCAAGAGGGAAGTCTTGGAGGTTGATACGACGTCGACTCCTCTTGGTTTCCTTGGTCTCCTTTGCCTTTTTGCCTTGTCCATGGTCACTCTGTGATGTGACTCCTTCTTTCTCTTTACCTTTCCCTCAGCCACGCTTAATGCCATTGGCTTCCATGTCAACCTCATTCTAATTCTTCACCTCTACCCCATGTACATTTGGATCTGGCAAAGGTGGAACTCCTTCTACCCCTTGTGGAGGTGGTCTTGGTCAATTTGGCCTTTGTAGAAGCCTTGGTTGTTGACTAGTTCCTTCACCTGCATTCATCACTGGGTAATTCAAGTTAGGTCTCCCTGGCTCCCCACGGGGCCAAGGACAATTATACATCCCATGTCCAGACTAACCGCAATTCCAACATTGCAAGACTCTCCTAGTTCGTGGCTCTCTCTCTTCTGACTTCTTTGCTTGTCCCTTTGGACCTACAGCTTGTGCAAGGTGAATTGACAGGCTGCTTAAAGATTCATTTAACTTCTCAATCACTTCAGCCGTTACCTCAGGAAGCTCCCTAGATGTTGATGCTTGTGACTTACCTTTGGGTCTAAGACCTTCTATTGGAACCTCTCCCCTTAAGCACTTGAGTTTCCTATACTTCTCAGCAGCCCTAGTTTCAGCTGCATCAAAAGTAGCAGGTGCACCCGCCTCAACTTTTACCTTAAGGTCAGGAAAGAGTCCGGCTATGAACCTCTCCTTCTTTAAAAATTCTGCACCATCACCAGGGTTAGCAACATTTCGTATCCATAGAGCCCAAAGACGTAGAAACTCTTGCTTGTACAAGTAGTAGTCATCTAAGTCTTTTTGCCTATGAGAACCAATGTCTTGGCATAGTTTTTGAGTGTTTTGGGGATCAAAGAAGTATCTCTTAAAACGATTCAAAACTTCTGTGTAATTCCCCTTAACTTCCTCAGGCAAAGAGTCAAACCAAGTACTAGCATCTTTCCTAAGGACCACCTCAAACATTTCTACACGTTCTTGATCGGTTACTATCCTCTTGATACGGCAAGACATCTTGAAATTTGCTAAAAATAATTCTGCATCCTCTCCAGGCTCTCCAAAGAAAAGAGGATATCCAGACATTTGGCGTTGGCTCTCCATTATTATGAAAGATTACAACAATAAGGGATACAATAGAGATTTAGAACCACTCGCCTGCAAATGAAGAAGTAAGAAAATACCACTCTAGGTTTTCTTCTTCAGCTATCCAAGCTTCAATGAGGTCTCGATTTGTTTGATCAAAACAAAAAGGTAGACTATTGATGAGCTCTAAGAAGGGTTGAAATTCTTCAAAGCTAAGGCAATAAACAGAAATCTCTAGAACTTCATTTTCTGGATCCAAAAGATCAACCACGTCCCAAGTGATAAATTGCACTTGCTCTACAATTCCCAACGCACAAGCGGTTTGTATAAAAACTAGATCTTCATGCTCGTCGAAGGCCGTGAGAAAGTAGCAATTGACTAGGAGCTCCTTTCCTTCGAGTTCCACACAGTCGGAGTGAGGCAACCTTCTCACAATTTCATAAAGAACATCCTCATCAAGTCCAATCAAGTTTGCAAGATTTAAAGACTCTACTTGTGCTACAAAATTCCTGGACAAAAACTCCTTAGGATTATGGTTAAATCATTCAAAAGCATAAAGAGATTTACAATGTCTCTATGAACAAAGTGTCATAGAAAGTAGAGAAGGATGAGAATTTATACAAATTTTCAATCTTCTCTATGCTCTCTTTATTAAGACAAGCTCTGAATAGCTCCCTATCTCCTTTGTTGAAAGCGAAAGGAAGACTATTAATAAGACGCAAATGAGGGAAAAATTCACCAAATGTGAGTCTATGAAGCATGAACTCTGGGCGCAAGTTTCCTGAAGAGTCTTCCTCAATGGTGAAATGCACTCGCCAAACGCCAAATTTCACTCTATTTACCAATCTTAGGGCACACACTAGTTGGATGAATGCGCGGTCTTCCTTAGTGCCCAACAACAAGAGGAAAATGGAATCCACGCGTAGGACCTTTCGTCTTAACTTCACCACCCTCTTGTTATGAGGGAGACGCCTTACTACTTGCTCCTGCAACTCAATTGGTAATAGAGCTAGATCTCTAAGGATTGAACTTTCACTGCACACACATTCCCTGTTAGAACAAATGATCTTTTTTTGTTTCTTGTAACAACTTGGACAAAGAAAAAACAAACATACACACTATTTTGCCGGGCTGCACTTCATTTTAAAATAAAATGAACACATGTACATCAAAAGAAGTGTGGTAGTTGATGAGAGGTAGAATGACAGGGTTTGGTGATGCAAGAATTTCTCCTACTCTTTGGGCACCAAACATGAACACCATTCGTTGTTGAAAATGGATCTTTCTACTAATTGCACCGTTTATTCTAATGTGTGGAGTAAAATGAAAGGGAAAAACCTCTATTCCTGGGCCATTATCCATGGCCTATGCATGTCCTAATGCTTAAAATAACACAAAAATATAGACGTCCAAGCTAATATCGTACCTAATGAGAGGCAAAATAAAAGGATTTACCGAAGTGTTTATCTCGGCTAACCTAAGAGGACCTAAAATCCTACGAATTACCCCTTGAAATTGCAACTTAGTACTAACAATTATGTGTATCTTTTGCCTTGCAATGGGAATGAAAGGATCATACAAACTCTCGTGATTCATGCAAACTACTTGACTATGCTAAAAGTTGATCCTACACAAAAACATACACGAGTTGTTTTCCTCCGTGGGGGCACCAATTTGAGGCGGTCCGGGGCGGGCAACAAGAAAAGCAACCTCTAGACACCCTTCAAGGCTCCCGTGCTGCTCAATGGGGCTGGGGCACAACACGACACAAACCAAAACAACAAACCCACAGCCAAATCCCAGCTACACAAGGGGCACCACCTAGTTTAAGAGCGAACTAGGACTCAAAAGAGGAGAATCGTTAGAGCAACCCACAAACAAGCAAGGAATTTACACTAACCCTAACACCAATGGAACACTCTCACACACTAAAACACGAGAGAGAGGGAGAGAGAGAGAGAGAGAGATGGTGCTCGGGCTGCTTTGAAGTGTATCGTTAATGATCAAGCAAACATAAGTATATATATGTAAGAAAGAGAGAGAAGGGGGAAGGGGGTGCTTGTTGCACTAATGCCTTCTTACAAATCTGTCATGACCAATCAAAGTGAGATTAGTATTTGTTCAACATAGCCTGAGTAAATTACACCACAACACATCACAAGAAAAAAGCCACCCCAATCACTGTCTTAAGGCCAGGGGAGTCCTCTCCACCCTGTCGCCCTCTTACAGCATGTGGGATTTATGGCTAAATTGATAACAATACCCGGAGACAAGCTATCAAGAACTTAAATAAAACACCAAGACACTTACACATCATTATTTTCCATGACTTCACGTTGGAAGGGAGACAAGGTATCCATGCTTAGTCCAAATTCACCCTCCTTGATTCAGCAAATGTTGGGCTTACTCTAGTAGGAGAAATGATAGATTTCCTACTTTCAATTTAATGATCACTCTCTCTTACAATGGCATAGAGTTCCCTTGCTAATCACCCCTAATACAACACATACATATGCCTAATGCCAATGAGATTCCACTCAAGAGCTCCTTCTCAAGAGGTTGAGCTTGGCTTCTCAGGCTATAGCATAGTGCTCTTTCTTCTCCCCCCTTTTTGTGCTAGCTACACCCTCCTTTTATAGCAATTTTGAAGGTTAGGGTTACTCCTCTAACCATGGTTGGGTTAGATTTTCAGCAATTTATCTAATTTCTTTTGCTTGGAATTATCAAGAAGTTGGTGGGGAAAGAGAGAGGAGAGAAATGGAGGTGATAGGACTTTTCATAGTGGGTTAGTGTTAGTAGAGTTAGTATTAATTTACAAATGGAATTGGATATTTACAATGGGAGTATCCATGTAGGATAAAAATAAGGAAGAAAAACTCTTAAGAGGTAAGAAAAGGTGGATTTCTTACAAGGTTGATGCTCCAAGTGTCTTGAGTAGGGCCAATTTTGACGCTTATTGACGGTCCACTAGCTTTGACGGTACATTTTTTCTCCACTCTTGACCTTCCTTGAGAGACAAGGTAATTGAAGCTGAGTAATCAACCACCATGATGCTGTCTTTTAAGAGAAGAGGCTGAATTTTGTGGTTTTTTTGATAGATATGGGTAATTTGGAGGAGGAAAAATGAGACTAGGTGGTCAAATTTGGAATGGAATTGTGTGTGGGAGGTATGAGTTCACCATGGTTTCTCTTATTCTTCAAGGTTGAGGAGAAGGTGAGTAGGGTGCAGAGAGGAGTGGTGAGAGAGGTGGGGATGATGAGTGGAGAAGTGTGTGTGAAAGAGGAAAATGATAAAGTGGAAGAGAGAGTGTGGCTGCATAGCATGGGAAAACTGGGGTCCACTAATAACATCATAGCTCACAGCTCATAGCTCAAAAAAATATGAAAAACTTTGAGGCAAAAGTTCAGCCCACGAGCTACAACGTTTGTTTGTATCACCTTTTCAAATTCGGAGAGCAAGTGAATTTTAAAAATTCAGCAAAACCGACCGTTTTTTTCCACTGCACAACGTCCTTGTGGGGTCCTTCTTTGGATGATTCTTTTGAATACCTCCAAGAGTGAGCCCTCCATAGTGCATGTATGCATGCCACCTACCCTTGACCTTATTTGGTAGGTCTATAATTGAAGATATTGTTGAGATCATGATATAAGTGAATAGTACAACTAAGAAAATCAAATATTGAGGGGTCTAAAAAATATGTACATGTCAAATATAAATAATATAAGTGGAAAAAATATAAAGGGGTCAAAAGAAATCTCTCTCATTATGAGGCTACCATAAAAAGATAAATATTTTTGGTGTTCTAATTTTTTAGAAAAAAAACAAAATAGATGTAGGAAGGGAAAAATCACAATAGTGAAAAAATATACACATAAATAAAACTAGTTTTTTTGGGTTTTTGTTGGGGTGGAGTTACACCAAATATAAGAGAAGCTTACATGAAAATATTTCTATATGGAATAAAGAGTATGAAAAATGGTAAGAAAAATTGTGGTAATGGTGAGGCAATGTACAGAGCATAAATAACACACACCTAGGTAAAAATATCTAAATAAATACCAAAATAATTATGAAAAAATATTTTATTTAGGCCCTATATACAAAGAAATATTTACATACGCATGGGCCATAATATAATTATATTTTTTATTTTTTTGGCTCAACTAGCCCAATGCCTAGCTAATTGAGGGTTTTTTATTTCAGTAAGGAGATATGGAAAAAGTCCCCTAACTCACACGCACCTATATACAATGAAAGGGTGAGGGTAACCACAGTGTTTGAGTGATTTGATAGGGTGAGATAACTCACTATGGCAATTACAGAGAGCCAAAAAAACGGCTATCATTAGCCCTCCCCCAGGATGATGGTATATTCATGTACCATCATAAAGAATCTTTTCCAAAGAGAGTGCTTCAGAGTCCTTGACAAGATCTTCATTGTTTGGCCCCTTGGAATTTTGGTTTGTATTACACTCATGCTTCATGGAACAATACTTACATGGGATAGTTGCCTTTTGCTCTGGTAGATCCTTTGGTAGAAGGCGACTCAAGTATGGCTTCAAGCGATAGCCGTTTACCTTCCTGGAGTGCTCTTTCCCATTCAAGTCCATAAGTTGATAGTAACTTGAATTGAAAGCCTTCTTGACTATGTATGGCCCCTGCCATCTTGTTTCAAATTTGGCATCAAAACGATTATTGAGTCGATTGTTATACCTTAGCACAAGATCTCCTTCATTGATGCCTTTGTCCTTCAGTTTCTTGTCAAGCTTCTCCTTTGTCTGTGTGGCTTTCCTCTTATAGCACTCGTATGCTGCTTCTCTTTTCCACTCAAGCTCACCTAAGGTAAGAAGTCGATCCATCCATGCTTCTTGATCATCTTGTGCTGATTTTCCATGAAGTCGCATTGTTGGAATGTTTAGTTCAATTGGCTGTAAAGCCTCTTGACCATAGACCAAGTGAAATGGTGTGAACTCCGTGGATTCCCTATATGTGGTTCGATACGCCCACAAGGCACCATCCAAGAAGTCATCCCACAACTTTGTCTTGTTTTTCACCATCTTTCTAATGATGCCTGCAATGACACCATTAGCTTTTTCTACCAAACCATTTGATTGGGGATAGTAGGGTGTATTGTGACGATGTAGAATGCGAAGTTCTTCACAGACTTCTGTGAGCAATCCCTTTCTAAACCCTGGACCATTATCAGAAACAATCTCCAAAGGTGTGCCAAATCTACAACAAATGTGAGTGTAGATGAATTTGCTCATTGTCCTCTCATTTACCTTTGCCACACTTTGTGCTTCCACCCACCTAGTCATATAGTCTACAGCCACTAGAATGTAGAGTTTACCATTTTTTGTCCTAGGCAGAGGACCCATAGCATCAATGCCCCACTTTTCAAAGGGTCCATTTGCAAGCACGATTTTCCTTGGACCATAAATCAATCTTCTATTCCCATTTACCTGACAATTGTGACAACTTTTACACCAATGTTGGACATCCACATGTAGACTTGACCAAACATACCCCGCAAGCAAAATATTCTTCACAGTTAATTCTTGGGAAAAATGACCACCACATGCCTCTTCATGCAAACCTTTTAGAATGGCTGGAATTTCCGCGATAGTTGGTACTCTTCTGCACACTTTATCCTTCCCTCTTTGATAGAGGGAGCCTTCTAGGAAGAGATACATGCTTGCCTTCTTCATGAGTCTCCTCTTCTGAGATTTTGTGAAGTCTAGTGGAAACTCACCCTCCAAAATGTAGCCAATGATGGGAGCCAATGACTCCAATCCTTGGTACCTCGGTTGCTTCACAGCAGCCGCCACCATGATGACCTGCACTTCTTTCTTTACACATGCAATGGCTTGTTGTGCAAGTAAATCAGCATCTTCATTTTGTTTCCTAGGAATATGATATAATTGCACCTCCTCAAATTGATTAAATAGCCTACGGATGGTATGAACTTTGGCCCTTAGTCTTTCATTTTTGCATGCCCAAATGCCTAAAATCTGCTTCACAATGAGAAGTGCGTCCCCTTTTACCATGAGACGTTGTATACCATGGCCAATGCATATTTTTAAACCATGAAGTAGTGTGTCATATTCTGCTTCATTGTTGCTAGCTGAACTTGGTAGATTGAACTTCTCTTTCATGACCACCTCTCCACTTGGGTTGAGCAACACTAGCCCTCCCCCTGCTTTTCCTGTGGCTCGACGAAAAGCTCCATCAAAGAACAAGGTAAAAGCATTAGGAATACTTGTTGGTGGTGGCAATGGTAGGGTCTTTACTTCAGGCACCTTAATCTCCTTTTCATGCACCCTATAAGTGAGAATCCCTGCTAATTGTGCACGCACACTATCTTCTACCTTGAAAGAGTATTGAAACTCTTGCAACCCATAATCCACTTTGAGATCCTAGTACTAAGATTCATTTCAGATGACACCCAAGGGAACAAATTCTCTGCGGTGAGGATTACAAAAGGTTTTGGTAGCAGGTAGGATCTAAACTTTCTCACCGCAAACATGAGAGAAAGCATCATGAGTTCTGCTTCTGTGTAGTCTCTCTCCAAAGCATTCATGACCCTACTAACAAAGTAGATGGGTCGCATCCTTGTACTGTGGGGATCTTGTTGTAGCAACACAACACCAATTGTATCCCTTCCAACACTAGAGCTAACAAAGAATGTGTACTCCCAACAAGGAGGCATGAGTGTTGGTAGCTCTAACAAAATGACTTTAATGTTACAAAAATACTCTTCAAGCTCATCAGACCATGCAAATTCTACTTGTTGTGTCAACTTTTGCAAAGGGTTAAGTAACTCCGAAGCTAAGTGAATGAAGCGTGACATATACTTCACCTTTTGAATGAATGAGATGACCTCCTTAAGACTCTTGGGTGATGGTAGCTCAATAAGAGCCTTTGCCTTTGAAGGATCCACTTCAATGCCTTTGTAAGAAACTTTATGACCAAGCAAGATTACTTCATCCTCACCTATATGGCACTTGTCGGGGTTGAGTTGACCTCCCATGTCGTAGAGCTTCTTTAAACCTTCTTCTACCCTTTGTAGATGCAATGATTTTGAGCTATAAATACAGAAATCATCAATGAACACCCTAATTGACTTTCCAAAGAATGCTTGAAACACCATATTCATGAAACGTTGGAATGTTGCAAGAGCATTTGTCAGACCAAATGGCATGACTCTAAAAGCATAACAACCCCAAGAAGTGATAAAGGTTGTTTTCAATTGATCCTACAATGCAATCCCTATTTGAAAGTAACCTGAGTAACCATCGCACATAGTGTACTTCTCATGACCAGCTACCTCATTTAGTATCTCATCCTGGAATGGGAGGGGAAAGTGATCTCTCTTTTTTGTCTCATTGAGGGGACGGTAATCCACACACACCCTCCACTTGCCATTTTTCTTAGGAGTGACAACAACAGGAGAGACCCACTCTGAATTCTCCACTGGATAAATGAAACCTGCTGCTAGAAGCTTTCTTACCTCCTTAAGTAGAGCCTGTTCCTTTATAACTCCTAGCCTTCGTAGCTTATGAGCTTTGGGTGTGGCCTCAGGCTTTAACTCAATCTTGTGTTGAACAACATCTACCCCACGCACGTCGGTGTAGTCTTTAGCAAAAAGCCTAGGAAACTTCCTTAGCACACATTTGAACTTCTCTCTTTCATCCTTTATAAGTGTTATTGATAGCATACCTTCCAACATCCCTTCATCTTGAACACCTTCGTTCTCTTGAGGACCTACCTCCTCCAAGCCTTGACAAGAGGTCTCTTGGTTGCTTGGCTTAAACCTTACCCCCATGACTTCGATGGAAGACTCCTCTTCAGTAATGCTGCCGCTACTTTCTTCTTCTAAAGTGCTATTGGTCCAACCTTCTTCCGTCTCACTTTGAGATGATTCTTCATGGAGCTCCTCTTGGCGTTGCTCCTTCATGTCAAAGACAACCTTCTTATGATTGTCATTCTTGCAAATTAATTTCCCACTCTCCCAATCCTGCAAAGCTCGCATTTTCATTAGCCATGGTCTTCCTAGGATAAATGGATAACCACTTCCCTTGGTCGACATAACATAAAAATCCACCGCTTTCTTAATGCCAAAGGCCTCTACAAAGACATTTTTACAAATGCCTACACACCTAGCCTTGCTATTGTTTGCCATCTTGACTTTGATTTCAGATGTCTCATGGATGTGCATGCCTAGTCTTTGCATGAGTCCCTCTGTCATGATGCAAATTTGTGCACCCCCATCCACTAGACCTTTCCTAACCAATCTTCCTTTGATGTAACAGTCTAGCACCGGTGTAATGTCCTCATTCATTTCAGCTTGTGCAATTTTTACAACAGGCACACTCTCTTTTACCTTTCTCCTAGTGCTAACTGCCCTTGTTAAATCCCTCCTAACTTGTGGACATAATGCAAGAAATTGAGGCCATGAAATATCAGGACCCTTACCTCTCATGTCTTCCAACAAGTTGTACGGAGCCATACCATGTCCAAGAGGGAAGTCTTGGAGGTTGATACGACGTCGACTCCTCTTGGTTTCCTTGGTCTCCTTTGCCTTTTTGCCTTGTCCATGGTCACTCTGTGATGTGACTCCTTCTTTCTCTTTACCTTTCCCTCAGCCACGCTTAATGCCATTGGCTTCCATGTCAACCTCATTCTAATTCTTCACCTCTACCCCATGTACATTTGGATCTGGCAAAGGTGGAACTCCTTCTACCCCTTGTGGAGGTGGTCTTGGTCAATTTGGCCTTTGTAGAAGCCTTGGTTGTTGACTAGTTCCTTCACCTGCATTCATCACTGGGTAATTCAAGTTAGGTCTCCCTGGCTCCCCACGGGGCCAAGGACAATTATACATCCCATGTCCAGACTCACCGCAATTCCAATATTGCAAGACTCTCCTAGTTCGTGGCTCTCTCTCTTCTGACTTCTTTGCTTGTCCCTTTGGACCTACAGCTTGTGCAAGGTGAATTGACAGGCTACTTAAAGATTCATTTAACTTCTCAATCACTTCAGCCGTTACCTCAGGAAGCTCCCTAGATGTTGATGCTTGTGACTTACCTTTGGGTCTAAGACCTTCTATTGGAACCTCTCCCCTTAAGCACTTGAGTTTCCTATACTTCTCAGCAGCCCTAGTTTCAGCTGCATCAAAAGTAGCAGGTGCACCCGCCTCAACTTTTACCTTAAGGTCAGGAAAGAGTCCGGCTATGAACCTCTCCTTCTTTAAAAATTCTGCACCATCACCAGGGTTAGCAACATTTCGTATCCATAGAGCCCAAAGACGTAGAAACTCTTGCTTGTACAAGTAGTAGTCATCTAAGTCTTTTTGCTTATGAGAAACAATGTCTTGCCATAGTTTTTGAGTGTTTTGGGGATCAAAGAAGTATCTCTTAAAACGATTCAAAACTTCTGTGTAATTCCCCTTAACTTCCTCAGGCAAAGAGTCAAACCAAGTACTAGCATCTTTCCTAAGGACCACCTCAAACATTTCTACACGTTCTTGATCGGTTACTATCCTCTTGATACGGCAAGACATCTTGAAATTTGCTAAAAATAATTCTGCATCCTCTCCAGGCTCTCCAAAGAAAAGAGGATATCCAGACATTTGGCGTTGGCTCTCCATTATTATGAAAGATTACAACAATAAGGGATACAATAGAGATTTAGAACCACTCGCCTGCAAATGAAGAAGTAAGAAAATACCACTCTAGGTTTTCTTCTTCAGCTATCCAAGCTTCAATGAGGTCTCGATTTGTTTGATCAAAACAAAAAGGTAGACTATTGATGAGCTCTAAGAAGGGTTAAAATTCTTCAAAGCTAAGGGGATAAACAGAAATCTCTAGAACTTCATTTTCTGGATCCAAAAGAGCAACCACGTCCCAAGTGATAAATTGCACTTGCTCTACAATTCCCAACGCACAAGCGGTTTGTATAAAAACTAGATCTTCATGCTCGTCGAAGGCCGTGAGAAAGTAGCAATTGACTAGGAGCTCCTTTCCTTCGAGTTCCACACAGTCGGAGTGAGGCAACCTTTTCACAATTTCATAAAGAACATCCTCATCAAGTCCAATCAAGTTTGCAAGATTTAAAGACTCTACTTGTGCTACAAAATTCCTGGACAAAAACTCCTTAGGATTATGGTTAAATCATTCAAAAGCATAAAGAGATTTACAATGTCTCTATGAACAAAGTGTCATAGAAAGTAGAGAAGGATGAGAATTTATACAAATTTTCAATCTTCTCTATGCTCTCTTTATTAAGACAAGCTCTGAATAGCTCCCTATCTCCTTTGTTGAAAGCGAAAGGAAGACTATTAATAAGACGCAAATGAGGGAAAAATTCACCAAATGTGAGTCTATGAAGCATGAACTCTGGGCGCAAGTTTCCTGAAGAGTCTTCCTCAATGGTGAAATGCACTCGCCAAACGCCAAATTTCACTCTATTTACCAATCTTAGGGCACACACTAGTTGGATGAATGCGCGGTCTTCCTTAGTGCCCAACAACAAGAGGAAAATGGAATCCACGCGTAGGACCTTTCGTCTTAACTTCACCACCCTCTTGTTATGAGGGAGACGCCTTACTACTTGCTCCTGCAACTCAATTGGTAATAGAGCTAGATCTCTAAGGATTGAACTTTCACTGCACACACATTCCCTGTTAGAACAAATGATCTTTTTTTGTTTCTTGTAACAACTTGGACAAAGAAAAAACAAACATACACACTATTTTGCCGGGCTGCACTTCATTTTAAAATAAAATGAACACATGTACATCAAAAGAAGTGTGGTAGTTGATGAGAGGTAGAATGACAGGGTTTGGTGATGCAAGAATTTCTCCTACTCTTTGGGCACCAAACATGAACACCATTCGTTGTTGAAAATGGATCTTTCTACTAATTGCAACGTTTATTCTAATGTGTGGAGTAAAATGAAAGGGAAAAACCTCTATTCCTGGGCCATTATCCATGGCCTATGCATGTCCTAATGCTTAAAATAACACAAAAATATAGACGTCCAAGCTAATATCGTACCTAATGAGAGGCAAAATAAAAGGATTTACCGAAGTGTTTATCTCGGCTAACCTAAGAGGACCTAAAATCCTACGAATTACCCTTGAAATTGCAACTTAGTACTAACAATTATGTGTATCTTTTGCCTTGCAATGGGAATGAAAGGATCATACAAACTCTCGTGATTCATGCAAACTACTTGACTATGCTAAAAGTTGATCCTACACAAAAACATACACGAGTTGTTTTCCTCCGTGGGGGCACCAATTTGAGGCGGTCCAGGGCGGGCAACAAGAAAAGCAACCTCTAGACACCCTTCAAGGCTCCCGTGCTGCTCAATGGGGCTGGGGCACAACACGACACAAACCAAAACAACAAACCCACAGCCAAATCCCAGCTACACAAGGGGCACCACCTAGTTTAAGAGCGAACTAGGACTCAAAAGAGGAGAATCGTTAGAGCAACCCACAAACAAGCAAGGAATTTACACTAACCCTAACACCAATGGAACACTCTCACACACTAAAACACGAGAGAGAGGGAGAGAGAGAGAGAGATGGTGCTCGGGCTGCTTTGAAGTGTATCGTTAATGATCAAGCAAACATAAGTATATATATGTAAGAAAGAGAGAGAAGGGGGAAGGGGGTGCTTGTTGCACTAATGCCTTCTTACAAATCTGTCATGACCAATCAAAGTGAGATTAGTATTTGTTCAACATAGCCTGAGTAAATTACACCACAACACATCACAAGAAAAAAGCCACCCCAATCACTGTCTTAAGGCCAGGGGAGTCCTCTCCACCCTGTCGCCCTCTTACAGCATGTGGGATTTATGGCTAAATTGATAACAATACCCGGAGACAAGCTATCAAGAACTTAAATAAAACACCAAGACACTTACACATCATTATTTTCCATGACTTCACGTTGGAAGGGAGACAAGGTATCCATGCTTAGTCCAAATTCACCCTCCTTGATTCAGCAAATGTTGGGCTTACTCTAGTAGGAGAAATGATAGATTTCCTACTCTCAATTTAATGATCACTCTCTCTTACAATGGCATAGAGTTCCCTTGCTAATCACCCCTAATACAACACATACATATTCCTAATGCCAATGAGATTCCACTCAAGAGCTCCTTCTCAAGAGGTTGAGCTTGGCTTCTCAAGCTATAGCATAGTGCTCTTTCTTCTCCCCCCTTTTTGTGCTAGCTACACCCTCCTTTTATAGCAATTTTGAAGGCTAGGGTTACTCCTCTAACCATGGTTGGGTTAGATTTTCAGCAATTTATCTAATTTCTTTTGCTTGGAATTATCAAGAAGTTGGTGGGAAAAGAAAGAGGAGAGAAATGGAGGTGATAGGACTTTTCATAGTGGGTTAGTGTTAGTAGAGTTAGTATTAATTTACAAATGGAATTGGATATTTACAATGGGAGTATCCATGTAGGATACAAATACGGAAGAAAAAATCTTAAGAGGTAAGAAAAGGTGGATTTCTTACAAGGTTGATGCTCCAAGTGTCTTGAGTAGGGCCAATTTTGACGCTTATTGACGGTCCACTAGCTTTGACGGTACATTTTTTCTCCACTCTTGACCTTCCTTGAGAGACAAGGTAATTGAAGCTGAGTAATCAACCACCATGATGCTGTCTTTTAAGAGAAGAGGCTGAATTTTGTGGTTTTTTTTATAGATATGGGTAATTTGGAGGAGGAAAAATGAGATTAGGTGGTCAATTTTGGAATGGAATTGTGTGTGGGAGGTATGAGTTCACCATGGTTTCTCTTATTCTTCAAGGTTGAGGAGAAGGTGAGTAGGGTGCAGAGAGGAGTGGTGAGAGAGGTGGGGATGATGAGTGGAGAAGTGTGTGTGAAAGAGGAAAATGATAAAGTGGAAGAGAGAGTGTGGCTGCATAGCATGGGAAAACTGGGGTCCACTAATAACATCATAGCTCACAGCTCATAGCTCAAAAAAATATGAAAAACTTTGAGGCAAAAGTTCAGCCCACGAGCTACAACGTTTGTTTGTATCACCTTTTCAAATTCGGAGAGCAAGTGAATTTTAAAAATTCAGCAAAACCGACCGTTTTTTTCCACTGCACAACGTCCTTGTGGGGTCCTTCTTTGGATGATTCTTTTGAATACCTCCAAGAGTGAGCCCTCCATAGTGCATGTATGCATTCCACCTACCCTTGACCTTATTTGGTAGGTCTATAATTGAAGATATTGTTGAGATCATGATATAAGTGAATAGTACAACTAAGAAAATCAAATATTGAGGGGTCTAAAAAATATGTACATGTCAAATATAAATAATATAAGTGGAAAAAATATAAAGGGGTCAAAAGAAATCTCTCTCATTATGAGGCTACCATAAAAAGATAAATATTTTTGGTGTTCTAATTTTTTAGAAAAAAAACAAAATAGATGTAGGAAGGGAAAAATCACAATAGTGAAAAAATATACACATAAATAAAACTAGTTTTTTTGGATTTTTGTTGGGGTGGAGTTACACCAAATATAAGAGAAGCTTACATGAAAATATTTCTATATGGAATAAAGAGTATGAAAAATGGTAAGAAAAATTGTGGTAATGGTGAGGCAATGTACAGAGCATAAATAACACACACCTAGGTAAAAATATCTAAATAAATACCAAAATAATTATGAAAAAATATTTTATTTAGGCCCTATATACAAAGAAATATTTACATACGCATGGGCCATAATATACTTATATTTTTTATTTTTTTGGCTCAACTAGCCCAATGCCTAGCTAATTGAGGGTTTTTTATTTCAGTAAGGAGATATGGGAAAAGTCCCCTAACTCACACGCACCTATATACAGTGAAAGGGTGAGGGTAACCACAGTGTTTGAGTGATTTGATAGGGTGAGATAACTCACTATGGAAATTACAGAGAGCCAAAAAAACGGCTATCAGTATCAACTTTGGTAAAATACATTATCAAATTTTGTATAGTACAGTATCAAATTTTGTACTTTTTGTCTCATAGTGGTGCT
The DNA here is from genome assembly GCF_014529385.1 of Adiantum capillus-veneris. Lineage (NCBI taxonomy): Eukaryota > Viridiplantae > Streptophyta > Polypodiopsida > Polypodiales > Pteridaceae > Adiantum > Adiantum capillus-veneris. The sequence continues at coordinate 104,363,411 of NC_140959.1, forward strand.
CTATTTTTTTATAATGTTTGTATTGTATATTTGCCACCACTCATTTGGACTCTTGGTATTGTAGTAAGATCTTGGTGGCAAGATGAGACAACCAAACACAACATTTGCAGTTGATCTGGCTGCTAAACCTGGCCGACAAATTGTGCTTGACCTTAATGGGGTCTTATTGACATGCTACACAGAGCTACTAGAATGTCTTTGGGTTTAGGCGGATGAGCACCAACCACGGATCGTCCATCCCAATAGCTCGCTGGTTTGCTGACGAGTTCATACAAACTCTTAAGAAGAAAGCCAAGATAATTGTGTGGTCCTACTGTAGAAGGGAAAAAATGATGAATATGGTGAACGCTTGCTTCCCCTAGCATGTGAGGCAGAAGTATTTTGCAAGTAACAATGCCTTGATTGCTTTAGATGTTAAGCTACTCAGACTTCTAACCACCTTTATAGCATGGCAAATATAATATCACAAGAAGACTATGAGACCTGGTGGCAGAGTATGGCGGAAGTGTTGCACGTGCCCGACCTTGTGGCCAACAAGCCTGTTTTTCTGAAGAACCTACGGATAGTGTGGGCAAGACACCCCAAATTTGATGCTAGCAACACAATACTGGTGGATGACTGCAGATACAAGTCGCTGAAAAACGACTATGAGAATTTTCTTGCCATTAGATCATATGAACCTTTGGTGGTTGAAAAAGATCACCCTTTTTAGCTGATGGACCGTATTTTTCCTTATGTGCAAGCCTGTCTTCTGATAATACCTAGCGACAATATAGTAAGGTCTACGAGCTTTGAATTGTGAATCCGTACCATCTGACCACACCCAATGGTGCTGCAAACAATGTCCTTGCTCTTTCAGCCACCTGTCATGAAGCAAGAGACAATGTTGTACAAACAATGCATCATGCTACTTGTCATTGGATATGTAAAAGTGCAGCGTCTTTTGAACACCACCTGTTGCATTTCTTACATAAGTGATGTGCACAAGTATTGTGACTTGGGTAGACCACCAATGCATTGACCGAATCTCATTCTGAATTTTAAAAGAATAATTCTCTACAAAGTCAATAACTGATACAACGACATTGCTAGGAAACTTGAGCAAACAATCCTTGAATTGTTGGGCTTGACAACAAAGACAAAGTTGTGCTTGATGAAGCCTGTGAGGTGGGCTGAAAACAGGCTAAGAAAAGTAGCACTTTTCATCCGCCGCACAATCAAGTCCTTTCTCTTCTTCTCACTCCCACCTGCATCAAGTTGTCATGTTCCAACATCCATGAAGACCTTCACAGACACCTCCCTGCTATCCTCTGCTATCTCATCTAGACAAAATGTCAACTTTCGTAGACCATATTGGGAGCAGTCCCCCATCAAGCATTTCTTGGCATGGTATTCACTATCTCTTGGCCTTGGGCACATGATGGATTTCCACATACTAGTGATGTGCTGACATACTACTTGGTTTGCAAAACACTCTCCTATATCATCACTTCTACAACACACGGAGCAATTGCAAGGGTGACCTTTCCCATGATGCCCAAACTTGTTTTTCCGCATCTGATTAAAAGCCTCTTTGAAATAGAGTATCTACACATGGGATACATAGAAGCAAGTATACCGCTCTTTCAACTTCCGAACAAAGTACGGCTTTAATGCCTCAAAGCATCTAAGAGACACGACCACTGTAGGGTGAGTCCTCTTGAATCTTTGGTATAGATCTACCTGTGGAACCAATACAATAAGAGTTAGAAATTCCAACTTCATGTAAATGGTAAAATGCCACTAATGTGCAGTAGTACCAAAATTGGTTGTATACAATACCAAAGAATGTATTGTAGAATCAAAATTGGTTTTAAACATTACCAAAGATAGTAATGTACCAAAATTGGATGTACACACTACCAAACTAAATAGGTTGTAAACAGTACCAAAGATATAAAAATTGGATGTAAAGAGTACCAAAGATTGTACTGTAGAACCAAAATTGGTTGTAAACAGTACCAAAGATAGTAATGTACCAAAATTGGATGTACACACTACCAAGGATTGTACTGTAGAACCAAAATTGGATGTAAAAAGTACCAAAGATTGTACTGTAGAACCAAAATTGAATGTAAACAGTACCAAAGATAGTATTGTAGAACCAAATTTGGATGTAAACAGTACCAATTTTGTACTGTAGAACCAAAATTGGTTGTAAACAGTACCAAAGATAGTACTATAGAACCCAAATTGGTTGTAAGTAGTACCAGAAAGTGTACTATCTGTCTGCTTTTGACTCATTTTAGAATTGTTTGCAGAAGAGTACCCATATGGAAACTTTGCAAATGCTTTGGTGATAAACAAGAATGTTTTGGTGCTATACAAGGAATAGTTTTGGTACTGCACAAAGACTTTGGTACTATACAAGTAGGCTTTGGTAAAATAGAGTGAGGCTTTGGTATTAAATATTGAGGCTTTTGTGCCCGTAGGGATGGAAAAGGTACTATACAGAGGCTTTGGTACTGTACAAATAAGCTTTGGAATCACTAGTATGCAGCAGACTACCAAATTTGGTAGTGTATAGGGGCTTTGGCTCTTTACAGGATAGCTTTGGAACTACATAGGAGTGCATTGGTACTGTATACCACCACAACCATATAGCAGACTACCAAATTTGGTAGTGCACAAGGGCTTTGGTTCTATAAAGGATAGCCCTGGAACCACCCAGAAATGCACTGGTTCTGTATACAACCTTTGTAAGATACTGTATACCACCACTGCCATATAGCAGACCACCAAATTTGGTACTGTCTTGACCAAATCAGCCTTAAGAATCACCAAATAAATTACAATTGCTAAGATTTGTTGGTACCTGAGAGTCATCGAGTAGATGCATAGGATGTTTGACAACACTTTTCCTTCCAATTCTCTTCTTACATATGTCCTTCTATTTGGTGAAACTCTCGTTTCTGATGTCCAAAAGGCATACACCAAATCTCTTGTTTCATTAGTGATAATGGTTCCTGGTGGCAATTGTCTCTCACAAGCACTCAATGGCAACACTTCATCCTCATCTTTATTCTCTAGCCTTGAAGTTGCAGTAGCTATATTCCTTTGATGGACACCTAGGACACTAGCAATTTTGGATTGGTTTATTGAGGCTTACACTTGTACTATTGTTCAAGATCATCGTCAAAGAGGTTCTCTTAACAAAAAGCTCACTTGCTGAGTGCGGGACCTTAATTGAGCCAAAGTGTTGGGCACACCCGATAGAACGCATTGTTGAAATTTGATTTTTGCAGCTCGAAAAATGTCTGGTGGTCCAATAGTTGCTGAAATATTTCCTTTTGCTCATTCCTTAACAGCACAAGTGTTTGCTTGCGCGCCAACATTGTGCCACCGCTGCACAAATATTCTTCCTTGACTTGGCTTTTGGTAATCCAAGTGCAAAAGAAGGATGTCGTTCTTTTCTTCTCTGTTCGCATTTCTTTGCAGCCCAATAATCACGAAGAAAATCTTGATTAGTGACACATGTCTCAATGGAACTGACAATGGGATGGTTTTGTATCTGTTCATCCATGCGTGATTCCTCCTCATCCAGCTCGTCGAAAGAGAGTAGTCGTGAGTCACCCGAGCGGTAAACTCCTGTAGTATTGTACATTGGCAAGGAGCATGCACACACACACACACAGAGAGATGTGGCAGTGGTCACTAAACATCAATTAAAACTAGGGTTTTGTGTGCGTCTTTTTGGTGCAGAGAGAGAGAGAGAGATGCAGCGGTTGGTCAACCAGGGCTCAGCTTGCTGGTGGGGGGAGAGAGAGAGAGAGAGAGAGAGAGAGAGAGAGAGAGAGAGAGAGAGAGAGAGAGAGAGAGAGAGAGAGAGAGAGAGAGAGAGAGAGAGAGAGCGCGCCAGGGCTCAGCTTGCTGGTGGGGAGAGAGAGAGAGAGAGAGAGAGAGAGAGAGAGAGAGAGAGAGAGAGAGAGAGAGAGAGAAAGAGAGATAACGAGAGAGAAGCCCAAGTTCATTGGCTATGGAGCACGGAAGGTGCACAGGAGCAACACAACCCCGTGTGTGTGTGTGTGGGGGGGGGGGGGGGGAGAGAGAGAGAGAGAGAGAGAGAGAGAGAGAGAGAGAGAGAGAGAGAGAGAGAGGGAGAGGTGTTGTCGTTGTCAAGAGTTTTTTGGAGCAATGGATTTTTCATATGTACATACACATGCATGGTGCATCGAATAAAGGATTGCCCATTTTCCAAAGCCAGGTGGTTATGTGGGGCCCACATGTGTACAGATAGGGCAAGGTGTACATAGTGCATTGTTTTTCACTATCACCAGTACCAGTGTTTTTTTTTCTATAATAATGAGGAGTTGATAGCGCATAAAAATTCTCCAAGAATTTATCCGTTGGTCGAGGACATGAGGTAAGTAGGTGCGTCAGATGGCATCTAGTGGCGTCAGGAGGTCGAATGGGGTCAATACTTGCACGTGGATAAGTACGGACACAACGTGGGTAAGTACGAACACAACGTGGGTGTTTTCTTCTGATAATTATGCAAAAAGGTCATCATGAGGACCATTTTTTGGGACCACTTCACGTGGTGGCAGGATGCATTATTGAAAAAAGTTGAGTGCCAGGAGTGCGGATGGATACAGCAGGGTGACAACTATGCACTGCGAGGTCAGTTTTTGGCCTGTTCGGGGTCCGTTTGAGGTCATCTAAAAGGCCAAGGGTGCCCAAGTAATAAAGCTAAGTGTGGGAATTGAAAAAACTGAGAGAAGATCAGAAAAAACGTGAGAGAAGAGGAGGAACAGCCGCAGCTGTGTTTTTGGGGTTTTTGGAGCCTGTTTTGGCCGTAAACTGCTCATTCGAGGTCGGATTTGAGCACTTTGACATTGTAGACTGGGATTTTGGGCCGTTCCGAACGCGATGGCACTATCCATTTTGCCAAATTCCTCAATGTTTTTCTGCTATTTTGGTTGTGTAAGTTTCTCCTATGAGCGAAGCTTCTGCTCCAGTTTGTATCTGGCTTATTTTACCCATTCTGTGTGAGCTGTTTTCCCCCTTGGTGTTGGCCCAAGCTCATTTGTATCTAAATATCAGAAGTTCTCCTCTTTTGAGCTGAGTTTTTTTTGGGTTGTGTGAGTGTCTCTTTGTGTGGAGTGGGTAAATGGGTAATCTCTCTCCTCTCACTCCATCGGTGTGTTCCATGTCTCGGCCAGGTGGATTGTGTAAGCCGAGTGGTGCCCCATAGTGTGTGTGTGTGTGTGTGTGTATCTTCCCAAGAGTGTGTGCCGGGTCATTATAGAGGCGTTCTGTGTGTTTCCATCCCGCTCACATTCTTTTGGTGTCCCCACTGAGGATCTTCTTCGAGTACCTTCTGCTTCGAGCTTTAAGCTTCGAGATTCGGGATTACCGGTTGCAGACTGCAGGTTACAGGTTACAGGGATAGGTACAGGTACAAGTGATTTACACAGGTACAGGTAGCTGGAGTACAGTGATATACTAGCAGTGGTGTCACTTGCAGTTGTTGTGGGTATGCATCACTTGGCGCCTGTTTGAGCGCATTGTCTGTTGGATTGTACGTTACTTGTGGAAACTGCCATTGTACGTCTTTGTGGAGCCATACTTGGTTTTTTTTTTGCCAGTCCCAGCCATTTCTGAGACTTGGTCTGGAAGATAGTCATTTCTGAGACTTGACTATACGCGATTTGCATTAGCCTTTGTGTGAGGGCCGATAGCGTGAGGTTTTATTGAGCTGGAGGATTCTCAAATGTGGAGATCCTTTCAGTGATACAGGTAGCTGGAGCACCCTTTTTGTGACCTCGCCATATGCTATGTACTAGTGATTCCTACTTGATGCTCGGGTTCTATTATTGGCAGTTTATGCATACATATACAATCGATATTTTGGGTTCTCATTGCTCTACTTTTGGGGAAACTCTGTCAAAAAATTTTCAAGTTATGATGGCTGGTCTTTTGGTCTTTTAAGCCATTTATGCTGTTATGCTGCTGAAATTTTGGCAAAATCAGAGGATAAGTCAGGTGTGCCTTCTTGGGAGCTTCATGGTTGCTTTAATGGATGATCAAAATGGCCCTCAATTCACTCCTTTTCATTTAACTCAAAGAATCAAGATAAATGTCCATGTGTCCAAGAATATTTTTTTCCAACAGCGCATAGTCTTTATGTTCGGACCAAGAAGATTAAGAGAGATCCTGGAATGTCCTTTGCCCGTTGTAATTCTGATGAATCAACTATGAAAACTCATTTTATGTGCATGTGTTTGTCCTTATCTAAAGTTTAGCTCCATTGAAGTTTTTGGGGATTGAGTCAGTCAAAAGTTTTGGGTTCTTGCATGTGTGTTCGAAGGGGTTCTCAAAGCATCGTAACTTGGGTAGCTATGGCTTTCTCTTATCCAGAGTTTCATGGAAGAAGTGATGAAGATGTCAAAGACTTTTTGGAAAAGATGGAGGTTGCCTGCATTAGCAACCAGATTCATGACCCAGCACAGATGTTACGTCTTCTCCAAATTTGTTTGAAGAGTGATGCACGAGCTTGGTCCAAAGCATTTGAAGAGGAGTTGTGTGGGGCTGATCCACCCGTAAGGTTGAGTTGGGACAATCTACGGCATGGGTTGGAAGTGGAGTTTGTGAAGATAGAAGATCCTGACAAAGTGTGGCAAGAAGTACAAGGTTTGGTGCAGAAGGAAGGTGAGCCAGTAGATGCGTACATACGTAAGTTTTCAATGGCATGGGAGCGGATGTGCAAGGCCTTAGCACCACAGGTACCCCCGCCTGACATGATGAAGAAGGATAGGTTCTTGGCTGGTCTTTGGGAGAATATACATTGGAGAGTGGAGCTAAAGAAGCCTAGGACATATGAAGATGCACTAGAGGTAGCAAGGAACAAAGAGTGGAAGCTGAGGAAAATGAGTCAGTTAAGGGTGGAGTCTTTGCCCATGAGGTCTGAATTTCAGCCTATGGACTCTTTACAAGGTTGCATGCCAGGGGTTCATCATGAACCAGTGGTTCCTGTTACTCCTCAGGTTATGCCAGCAGTGGGTCACCACAGCAGTGCAAGATGATGGGCTAAGGCAAGACATGAGGCAAGTGGTAGATTTAATGAAGAATCTCAGCCTAAACATGCTAGGGCAAGTGGGAAATAATCGAGGTCGAGGGAGGTTTGCAAATCAGCCAGGAGGTGAAGAAAGACCTAGGAATGGTGTTGGACAAAGCAATGGTAGGTTCTGGAGGCAGACACCCACATGTTATAATTGTGGAGAGTTGGGCCACATCAGCCCGCAATGTGATAAGCCACCAAGGATGGGGGGAGACATGTATCCATTGCCAAGACAGGTGTTAACTAGGTCAAATGATTATGGAATTGAAATTAAGGGAGACGAAGGAGCTAGTGGATTAACCCAGGAGGAAAAGAGAAAGATAAAAGTGTTAAGTGTGGTTACCTTGGAGAAGGCATCAAAGCTAGAGGATACATAAGTGATGCCTATTGGGAAGAGGACCACAGAGGAAAAGGAAGGAAGAAGTGCCCCAGGTCCTAGTAAGAAGAAGGGAAAGAGTCATGAAGGCGAAGATGTCAAGTCCAAGAGGAAAAGGAGGGCTCGTCGCAAGTTTCATGTTTCAGATTTTCCACTAGGGGATGGGCAATTAAGCTATGATTTGAAGGAAGATCTGACAAGCAGGAAGGCAGATGTTACTTTTGGGCAGCTTATAGAGATGGTGCCTAAGCTAAAGAGACAGTGGAAGAGGATGGTTAACCCAATGGAGAAAGAGCCAGAGAGAGGTTTAGTGAAGGTGTTGGCAATGGATGAGCTACTAGACATTTGCCCAATAGTAGATGTGTGGCACAAAAGAAAAAATCTGGGACAAGGTTATGTGGATGGTGGAGCCCAAATATGTGTCATAACACACTCATGCGTTGAGAAGATGGGTCTCATAGTGACAGGGGTGTCAGGCTTCTGGATCAGATTGGCAAACCATCAAAAAGTAAAATGTTTGGGTGTGTTAAAGAGCTTAGAGGTGGAGACGTATGAGGCAAAGGCGGTGGTTGATTTTCATGTGATGCCAGCGGGGTTGGGAGTATATCCTATTATACTGGGCAGACCATGGTTATGTGCAGTGGGAGCTGTTCAAGATTTGCGACGTGGTACGATTAGCCTCTATGGAAAGACAGGTGCCAAGAAGCTTTATAATATGGACACAAGGAAATGATTGGAGGAGCTTTATGAAGATGAGGATGAGTCTAGTGATGAAGACTATTCCACAGTGTCTGATGAGGACAATGATAGTACTACCTGCAATGATGAGGATGTTGATGTTGCATTTCTTTTGATGGACAAAGGAATCCAGGAGTCTGGTTTAGTTGCATTTGAGAATGAGGTTGAAGATGAAAGTGAAGGGCCTTATGAAGTGATTGAAGGGCTGATGCAAACCAAGGTTGAATTGTCAAAGAAGCAGGAATTGATGACACAAATGATCAGTGGAGACCTCTCAGCTATGGAGAAGGAGATATATTTGCACATGCTGGCTAGTTTTCCTGATTTGTTCACTACCTCATATGAAGAGATCAGAGGGTTCAAAGGAGAAGAGATGCATATAGAGCTGAAAGAAGGTGCTAAGCCAGTGTGGCAAAGGCTAAGAAGGATGGGTCAAGAGCAAATGGAAGCCTTGCGGGAAGAGGTGGACAAGTTATTGAAGGTAGGGTTCATAGTCCCAGTGGAAACCACAGAATGGGTGAGTCCAGTAGTAGTCAGTCCAAAGAAGGATCGGAAGTGGAGGATTTGTGTAGATTTTAAACCCTTAAATGCAGCCACTAAGAAGAACCCATATCCTCCTCCATTCATCGATCAGATCTTGGATTCAGTGGCAGGTTATGAGAGGTACACTGTGTGTGATGGTTTTTAGGCTATTTTCAATTGAAGATTGCTCTTAAAGAATGCACAAAGACAACTTTTATTACGCCATGGGGTTGCTATTGCTACACAGTATTGCCATTTGGGTTGTCAAATGGACCATCTTTCTATCAAGAGAGAGCAAATTGGGTATTGGAGCCATTCATTGGTAGTTGTGTTAAAGCTTTTATGGACGACTTCTGTGTCTACAACAATAGGGCTGAACACCATGAGAAGCTGCAAATGGTATTGGCTCGATATGATGAATGTGGAGGACAACTAAATCCAAATAAATGTCATCTAGCACAGCCAGGGGTGAAGTTATTGGGCCATATGGTGTCATAAAATGGCATTGAAGCTGATCAAGACAAGGTTAAGTCTATTATCCTTCTTCCATCACCTACGAGTACGAAGCAATTGGCAACCTTTATACACAAAGTGAAGTACATGGCGCGGTTTATTCCATTGTCTTCACAGCTCCTTTATCCATTACAACAAGTGGCAAAGCATGATCCATTGCAATGGGATGACAAGTGTGAAGAAGTGTTTCAAGAGGTGAAAGAGGTGTTAGGGGGCCTGTCAGCCATGCAGGCTCCTGATTGGGAGAAAGCTTTTTATGTAAATCCATCAGTGGGGGATGATGCCATTGGAGCCATGCTATTGCAAAAGGGGAAGGGAAGCCATTATATGAGGCCAATGTATTGTGCAAGCCGAGTGAAGTTGGTAGCAGAGAGAAAATTCTCGGAAGTAGAGCTAGTGATGGCCAGTGTAATATTTGCTTGTCGAGGATTTCATCATTGCTTGCTACCAAGACCTTTTGTTTTCTTGACGAGTTATGCCTTTTTGCCCCCCACAGTTAATTAATGGCACTAACATGTCAATGTGGTCAAGAAATGGGTAATTGAGCTGCAAGAGTTTGAGTTCTCTTTTCTAGTGGAAGACAGTACAAGAGCTACCCTAGCTAATTTGTTGACTTACAAGAAGAATCCCCTTCTTGTTAAGGAAGATGTGGTGAGAAGAGTAGTTGAAGAAGTGCCACAGATCAGCAATGCACATGTGTTGTTCTTTGATGGCTCATACAGGAAGAGCCATGATGCAGCTTCAGGGGGTATAGCACTTTATGATCCAAAGAGGAAGCTAGTATGCAAGAGAGGGTTCAAATTGGATTCTCATAGTAACAATGAGGCTGAATATGCTACTATAGAAGCCGGATTACACATTTGTTTGAAGCATGGGGTTCGAAGGTTGAGCATAAAAGGTGATGCCTTGTTAGTGGTGAAGCAAGTGCTGGGTGTGTGGAAGAGCAAGAACAGCTCATTGAAGGAAATGTGTTTCAGAATTAAAGGCCTCTTAAAAAAGTTTGAAGCATGGAGATTCAGACACATTGAACGTTCTCTAAATGGAGAAGCACATGAAGCAGATCAAAGCATGATTGGGGAGTTATTTGTGTTGAGGACCACTTTACCTCTTTATCATGGCCGGGAATGTTTGGCTCAAGAAGAGGAGTTTTTGCTAACAGGAATCATTCCAAAGGAGATTCAGAAGTATAAGAAGTATGGTTTTGTGCATAGAGCATACAGGTACAAATTGATTGGTGATGTCTTATACATGAAAGGGGCTGATCTCGTGTTGAGACGTGTACCTTGGAGGGAGGAGCTTTACAGAGTGTTGGAAGAGAATCATGAAGGCGCATGTGGCGGCCATTTTTCTCTAAAGATCACCTTGCATAAGATCATGCAAGAGGGGTATGTATGGCCTAGTTTGCACAAGGATGTTCACCATTGGTGTAGGTCTTGCAATAGGTGTCAAGCATTTGGGAAGAGAGTGTTGAAGACAGAGCTACGAAAAACCATGATGGCGTTTGATGTGTTTGAAAAGTGGGGGATTGATGCAATCGGCCCGTTACCTATCACAAGCAAAGGAAAAAGCTATATTTTGACTGCAGTGGACTATCTCTCTAGATGGGCAGAGGCTATAGCAGTAAAACAGATCACTGCAAAGGATGTGGCAAAATTTGTGTATGATGAAATATGTTGCAAGTTTGGGGTGCCACTAGAGCTACTTTCAGATAAGGGGCCAGGATTTAGAGCTAAACCGCTAGATTTTTTATGCACGAAGATGAAGATTAGGCATCAGCATACCACTCCTTATTACCCGCAGTGTAATGGCTTAAATGAAAGATTCAATGGTGAGTTGGTACAAATCCTTTCAAAACTGACAGAGCACCAAGGAAAGAATTGGGATTTGGAATTGCCTAGTGCATTATGGGCTTACCGTACTTCGATGAAGACAGGTGTACAGGGTTTACTCCATTTCATTTGGTGTATGGAAAGGAAGCACTATTGCCTGTGGAGGTAGAGTTGCCTGCAGTAAAGATGCTAGAGAAGTTGCTTGGGCCGCCTAGTGATGCATTCAAAGAGAGGCTCTTACAATTACAAGAGGTTCAGCTGGATAGGATGAGTGCATTGGAACATTATGGGCAGATGTACGATAAGGCTTTGGCAAAGATAAATTAAAAGGTCAAAAGTAAGGGTATCAAGAAGCATGACTTGGTTTTGCGCTACAATAGAAAGCTGGACAACACCTTCCAAAAGAAGTTTCAAATTAAGTGGGAAGGCCCTTTCAAGGTAGTGGAGTGTTTTCCAAATGGTACATATCAGCTGGCTAACCTAGATGGAATCCTACATAAGTCAAGGGTAAATGGATTGCGTCTTAAATTGTATCATGCTAGATTGATGATGGTGGAGCAAGATGAGATGTCTGTGGAGGAAGTAATGTTGGTGAGGGATGAGGAGACCTGTGACGCGGCGAGTCTTATATCTCTTTTTGTTGCTGCTGATCATGAATGATCTAATAGGCTAGGGGATGGGCAAATTACGTTAGGAGTTTTTTGGAGCAATGGATTTTGCATATGTACATACACATACACGGTGCATCGAATAAAGGATTGCCCATTTTCCAAAGCCAGGTGGTTATGTGGGGCCCACATGTGTACAGATAGGGAAGGGTGTACATAGTGCATTGTTTTTCACTATCACCAGTACCAGTGTTTTTTTTTCTATAATAATGAGGAGTTGATAGCACGTACAAATTCTCGAGGAATCTCTCCGCGGGTCAACGACATGAGGTTAGCAGGTGCGTCAGATGGCATCTAGTGGCGTAGGAGGTCGAATGGGGTCAATACTTGCACGTGGATAAGTACGGACACAACGTGGGTGTTTTCTTGTGATAATTATGCAGAAATATCATCATGAGGACATTTTTTGGGACCACTTCCTATGGTGGCGGGATGCATTATTGAAAAAAGTTGAGTGCCAGGTGTGCGGATGGATGAAGCAGGGTGACAACTATGCACTGTGAGGTCAATTTTTGGCATGTTCGGGGTCCGTTTGAGGTCATCTAAAAGGCCAAGGGTGCCCAAGTAATAAAGCTAAGTGTGGGAACTGAAAAAACTGAGAGAAGACCAGAAAAAACGTGGAGTGAAGAGGAGGAACAACCGCAACTGTGTTTTTGGGGTTTTTGGAGCCTGTTTTGGTCGTAAACTGCTCATTCGAGGTCGGATTTGAGCACTTTGACATTGTAGACTGGGGTTTTGGGTCGTTCCGGACGCGATGGCGTTGTCCATTTTTCCAAATTCTTCACTGTGTTTTTTCTGTTTTGGCTGTGTATGTTTCTCCTATGAGCGAAGCTTCTGCTCCAGTTTGTGATTGTATCTGGCTTATTTTACTGTGTGAGCTGTTTGCCCCCTTGGTGTTGGCCCAAGATCATTTGTATCTAAATATCAGAAGTTCTCCTCTTTTGAGCTGAGTTTTTTTTGGATGTGTGTGTGTGAGTGTCTCTTTGTGTGGAGTGAGTAAATGGGTAATCTCTCTCCTCTCACTCCATCGGTGTGTTCCCTGTCTCGGCCACGTGGATTGTGTAATCCGAGTGGTGCCCCATAGTGTGTGTGTGTATCTTCCCAAGAGTGTGTGTCGGGTCATTATAGAAGCGTTCTGTGTGTTTCCATCCCGCTCACATCGTGAAATCCAATAACCATAATGTGGATCCAGCCCTCTCCCCCCACTTCCTCTCTTGGAGTGGCCCCTCCAAATAGTGAAACGTCTAAAAACAAAGAAATGTATGGCCCCTTTCCATTTTCAATTAAAAGGTCCAATTTATACACAAATGAACCACCAAGCCCATGTTGTGTCAAGAACAATCCTTTTTGTACCACCATTGCATGCTTTTAGCCTTATCAAGTTCACAGAGTATCTCCTCTGTTGTCTGAATATTCGAGTCTGAAAGCTTTAAGCAGTTTATTATATGATCTGAGTTGGCAAGCCAGGTAATGGTAGTACCATTTCCTTGCTGCCTCCTTTAATGTTTGCGGAAAGTATTCACCCTAGTCATCTTCATCAATATTTTTCAACTCGGCATATTCCTCAAAGGCTTGGATATGAACATCCAGGTCATCCTTCTTTCCCCCTTTGAACACGCGAAAAGAGATTTTCAATGAAGATGTGTAATCATGCCTATCACCATCATTTCTTCCTCTTCTCACCTTGGGGTCTTGACGCCTTTTTGAAGCTTTCTTCTGTGTCTGCATCCCAATTAATTTATGTCTCCATCTCAGTTTCGGTTTCCTCCCTAGCTTTTCTACTGGAACTATGGCAACTTCCTTTACTACCTTTGGCTCCCTCTTCCCCCTATCTAGTCCAAGAACTGTTAGCCTTGCGTTCTTCCCTTTCAGCCCTTCTTCGTCTGGACTGACTAGAATGCTGAGAGTCCTTTGCCTCATCAGCATGACTGTGCTCCTATTGAGCCTTAGTGTCAGTGACTTGCTCATGCTGGGGATCAGAATCTCGTCCTGACTCCTCAAGGACAGGGTCAACACAGTAGGATGGTTTTCGGCCACGGCTGGGTTTTGGTGCCAATACTTCAGCTGAAAACTCAAACTGGGAGAGGAGTTTTCTAGTCAACGAGCAAAAGCTCTAGCCACCATGATCACCAAAATGGAATTGAGCTGATCTCTTTAGATAGCTGATTCCAGTGTTAGAATTTACAATTGTTGGTGATTCGTTAGTTCAATCAATAGAACTGGAAGAGAAGATAGAAATTGAACTGGAATAGTCACATGAACTGAAATACATCTGCTGAGGTGAGAGACAGATTGAATGACTGGACATAGAGTTCAGATTCACATTCAGATTCAGAGTTCAGAGTTCAGATTCAGAAAGAATGAATACAAGGTATATCTGGCTAAAATGCACTCAACTACTGTATTAAGGATTACAGAGTAGGATAACAAGTGAAGATAGTGTAGCTTAACAAAAGATAAGCAGCCCAAAATTACAGCCGAAAATTGCCAGCCCAATTACAATGTAATGGGTCCTATTTATAGCCCTTTTAACTTACTGTGGTAACCACCATGGTAATTACTGACTAGTCTATTGCTCAGCTTCCAAGAGCCGGTTCCCACCTAGTGAGACTGTCTCCGCCATCTACACTCATCCAAGACCATATGGATATGTTGAAACTGGCTCCTCAAAATATTCAACAAGCACAAGATCGGTATAAAAATTTACTGATGAGAAACATTGGCAAGTTACCTTCACGAAATGAGAAGCGGCATTTTTCTGCATGCCAGAGCATTCAGAAAGTCTAAAGATTGGGCCAACACCTAGATTATCTCCGAGATAATGTGGGCCTTTCAAGATACTCAAGAAAGTTGGTGATTGCGCGTACAAACTCTCATTACCGTCACATTCTCATATTCATCCGCAATATTTCATGTACGCTATTTATGTATATGAGTGCATGGGGATGAGAATGTCATTGACCAACAGATTTTGGTTGATTTCATTGAACCTCCTATCCAACCGCATGAACCTGAACAAATCTGAGACTATCATGATTTACATACGGGTCATCATGTACATTGACAAGCTTTAGTCAAGTGGAAAGATTGACCTAAAGAAGGTGCCACTTGGGAAAACATAAGTGTTCTTGAAAAGAAGTTTTCCACTTTTGGAAGTTTCCATTGGGCCGTGTTTTTTAAAATGAAAACACATCCAAAGGGGGAGTAATTTCTTACCAAGGTCAACCCTGGGGGGTCAAGGATAGGCAGGCCAAGGTTCGTGGGCCAAGGGCTGACTACTACGTGGACAGGGAATCCTACAAGGCCACGGTCCTATAAACAAGAAGGTAGGGAGAAGGATTCATGCTAGCAGTCCCTCATGGCTTTACAACAAGGATGCTATTTGAGAGAGATTTTGGAATGTTGAAGGCAAGGATTTTCATTTTATTAAAAAGATTACATGGATCTACACTATGTGCCACTTATTATAGCAGCTTTTCTTGTGCCTCACAACATTTGTATTTTCCATGAAGAATCTTTTGATATGGTGTGGCTACGAGAGGCAGAAGCAGAATTGGCGGCTCATGGTGGGCGTGTGGT
Source organism: Adiantum capillus-veneris (assembly GCF_014529385.1). Lineage (NCBI taxonomy): Eukaryota > Viridiplantae > Streptophyta > Polypodiopsida > Polypodiales > Pteridaceae > Adiantum > Adiantum capillus-veneris. Next base: position 104,378,735 of record NC_140959.1, read on the forward strand.
AGAAGATCAAAGAGAAAGTGCTACATCCATGATGGAGCTTCGGGCAACACACAAAATCGGAATAGAGGAGGCTACATAGCGTGCTCAAGGGGGCAATGATGGAGATGCCATTGACCTTGGAGTTGTCTCTTAAAGGCAAGATAGTATTGCAAAGGCAATGTATGTTCAACTTACATCTTGCATTCAATTTAATAGAATTTTGTGTTATGGATTTTACTATGGTTTATTGATGCAATTGGTAAATTTTTCTTTCTTTCACTCTTTGTTCCATCACGGCCCAATGTTCATAGTAGACGATGGAAGAAAATAGAGTCACTTTTTATTCCATGCTCTATGTGATTAAAAGGGTGCAAAAAGTGTGCATTCTGCAACTCCTTCACCTAGAAAAGCACCTATTGGAGTGTTTCTTGTGCCTCTTCAATGTGAACCCACCCTTATTAACTATTTCATTGCCCAATTGGTTGGTTCAACTCTCTCTCTCTCTCTCTCTCTCTCTCTCTCTCTCTCTCTCTCTCTCTATATATATATATATATATATATATATATATATATATATATATATATATATATATATATATATATATATATATTGAGGCGGTGTCGAGAAATTTGCGGTCTTGCCGGGAAAGCACCGGGCTTATGGCTGTGAGAGTTTGTGAGAGAACTCCAAAAAACTATATGAAGGAGTTAAGCCATAGATGCCATGAAGACTAGGGTTTGGACGGAAGTGCAATCAAAGAAGTTCCACTCTTTCTCTCTTGCACTCACACACACAAAGAATGAACACAAAAGAGAGTGTCAAAACAACACAAAGATGAAAACATCAAGGCTATGGTCATATCGTATCATGGGTAATATGAAAGGGTTAATAGATGTGTTAATGGCATTCTATCTTGGTTGACCAAATATATATGTTTTGTCTAGTGATGGGGATTAATTGTGTATACAAATCCTCTTGGTTCATAGCAAGATAACTACGCTTACATCAAAAGAAAAGTTATAGTCTATAAGAGGTAGTATGATGGGATCCGGTGAAAGAAGTATTTCATTGAGCCTTTCTGGGCCAAAGAGAAACACTATACGTTTTGAAAGTGTATTTTACGGCTAATCCATACGTTAATTCTAATAGATCATACAGAGTGAAAGCGATAGAAATTATCATCATGTGGGTTATTCATCTAGGATAGTATATGAGAAATGTAGATATGAGAGAAGTGAAGAGATAAGAAGTTTCCCTCTCAAACCCTATTCTTGCCCGTAGGCAATAAGGATACTGCAAGGAGAGATGTACCTGTAGCAAAGAGAACCTAGAATTTGTAGAGAGGATTAATTACTAAGAATGAGAGAGATAGGTTTGGTTAAGGAGACGATATTAGATATATATACATGTTGGATTAGAGATGAAAAAGAAAACAACAAGAAATCAAGAAAACATCAATGTAGAACACATCTTACTTGACAAACCCTTCGGCACCATTATTGATGGAGAGAGAAGAAGAGTGGATAATTCCACTTTGATTGATACACCAAGTGCAAGACCTTCTTTGATTAGAGTTGATCTTCCAAGGTTAGCTTGTTGCAAGAATGGCTAGTCTTCTTCTAGGAGAAAGTGTAGGCTTAGGCGTATGTTAATGGCTAAGTATAATTAATCATTACTACACACTCTCTCATGAATTCCTCTCATCAATGGATTGAATGCTTGAGTTCTTTTCAAGCAATAAGAGGTCCCCTTTTATAGGTGAAGGGAACCCCCAAGGGTTTACACAAGAAGAGAAGAGCCAGTGTGAATAGAAACTGGAAAAGTTGGAAATGAGTTGTCCCTGCATGATGTGGGCAGCCTGGGGTCCAGTATTTTGATCATATCTCCTCAACCGTGGCTCTAAATAAAAAAGTAAAAATGCAGGAAGAAACTTCAACTCATTAGCTATGATTTTTATTTTAAAATCATTTTCCAATTCGAATTGGAACCTTGTGCAAAAAAATCATCAAAATAGGGTCCATTTTTTGCAACAAAAGTCTTCTTGTGGTCCCTTTAGCCTAAACTTTCATTTGATTCCAAAGGACACCTCATGCCATATGAAAGCATGACATTTCTCCTTGACAAAGTTTTGTAATCATGCTTGCAATAATACATTAAAATAAGTATATCTTTGAAATCATGCCACCTAGTGTCCCACTAGGATTTGATTCCCTCCTAGTAGCTATTTAAAAAGAAATATAAAAACTATATGAAAAATACATAGAATATATGTATATTGGAGTTTACCCTAGATATAGGATCTAGCTAGGGTGTGAGATGATAATGAGATAGTAGAAATAAAGAATCAATGCTTTTTGCCCCAAGTTAAAGAGGCGTAAATATGCATATGTACATTATAGAAAATATAAGTATGTATCTAAAATGTTACAAGATAACTCTTGTAGCATGCGTTCCCACTATGTACGTGTCACAGCACGACAGCGGTCCGGGGTGGGCAACAAGAAGAGTGGCCTCTAAGCACTCTTCTAGGCTCCCGTGCTACTCAGTTAGGTTTGGGTTGGAAAAAAACAACAAACACACACACAAACCCGTAACTTAAACCTACACAAATTTGGGGCACCACCTAGTTTTGGATGCGAACTAGGACCCGTAAAGAGAGAGAGAGAGAGAGAGAGAGAGAGAGAGAGAGAGAGAGAGAGAGAGAGAGAGTCCTCGAGCTGCTTTAAAATGTATCGGCAGTGATCAAGAAAACACAATTATATATGTAAGAAAGAGAGAGAAGGGGGAGGGGGTGCTTGTTGCATTAATACCTTCTTACAAATTTGTCATGACAAATCAAAGTGAGATTAGTATTTGTTCAACATAGCTTGAGTAAATTACACCACAACACATCATAAGAAAATCCACCCCAATCACTGTCTTAAGGCCAGGGGAGTCCTCTCTACCCTATCGCCCTCTTACAGTATGTGGGATTTATGGCTAAATTGATGACAACACCCAGAGACAAGCTATCAAGAACTTTAAAAAAAACACCAAGACACTTACACATCAATGTTGTCCATTCCTTCACGTTGGAAGAGAGACAAAGTATCCAAGCTTAGTCCAAATCCACCCTCCTTGATTCAGCAAATGTTGGGCATACACTAGTACGAGAAATGATAGATTTCCTACTCTCAATTGAATGATCACTCTCTCTTACAATGGCATAAAGTCCCCTTGCTAATCACCCCTAATACAACACATGCATATGCATAAGACAATGAGCTTCCACTCAAGAGCTCCTTCTAGAGAGGTTGAGCTTGGCTTCTCAAGCTATAGCATAGTGCTCTTGCTTATGGCTCCCCCCTTTTGTGCTACACCCTCCTTTTATAGCAATTTTGAGGGCTAGGGTTACTCCTCTAACCATGGTTGGGTTAGAATTTGAGAACTTATCTAATTTCTTTTGCTTGGAATTATCAAGAAGTTGGTGGGGATAGATGAAGAAAAGAGAGAGGAGAGAAGTGGAGGTGATAGGACTTTTCATACTAGGTTAGTGTTAGTAAATTATTAGAGTTAGTATTTATTTTGATTTACAAATGGAATTGGATATTTACAATGGGAGTATCCATGTAGGATACAAATAAGGAAGAAAAAACCCTTAATAGGTAAGAAAATATGGATTTCTTACAATTTTGATGCTCCAAGTGTCTTGAGTAGGGTCAATTTTGACGCTTGTTGACGGTCCACTAGCTTTGACGGTACGTTTTTTCTCCACTCTTGACCTTCCTTGGGAGCCAAGGTCATTGAGTAATCAATCAACATGGTGCTGTCTTTCAAGAGAAGAGGCTGAATTTTGTGGTTTTTTGATAGATATGGGTAATATGGAAGAGGAAAAATGAGACTAGGTGGTCAATTTTGGAATGGACGTGTGTGTAGGAGACATGAGTTCACCATGGTTTCTCTTATTCTTCAAAGTTGAGAAGAAGGTGAGTAGGGTGCAGAGAGGAGTGGTGAGAGAGGTGTGGATGATGAGTGGAGAAGTGTGTGTGAAAGAGGAAAATGATAAAGTGGAAGAGGGAGTGTGGCTGCATAGCATGGGAAAACTGGGGTCCACCAATAAAATCATAGCTCACAGATCGTAGCTCAAAAAAATATGAAAAAATTTGACATAAAAGTCCAGCCCACGAGCTACAACTTTTGTTTGTATTACCTTTTCAAATTCAGAGAGCAAGTGATCTTTAAAAATTCAGCAAAACCGACTGTCTTTTCCCACTGCACAAAGTCCTTGTGGGGTCCTTCTTTGGATGATTCTTTTGAATGCCTCCAAGAGTGAGCCCTCCATAGTGCATGCATGCATGCCACATACCCTTGACCTTATTTGTTGAGATCATGATATAAATGAATAGTACAACTAAGGAAATCAAATATTGAGGGGTCTAAAAAAATATGTACATGTCAAATATAAATACAATAGGTGGAAAAAATATAAAGGGGTCAAAATCAATCTCTCTCATTATAAGTCTACCATAAAAAGATGAATATTTTTGGTGTTCTAATTTATGAGAGTAATAGAGAATAGATGTAGGAAGGAAAAAAATCACCAATAGTGAAAAAATATACACATAAATAAAACTAGTTTTTTTGGATTTTTGGTTGGATGGAGTTACACCAAAAATAAGAGAAGCTTGCATGAAATTATTTCTTTATGGAATAAAGAGTATGGTAAGAAAAATTGTGGTAATGGTGAGTCAATGTATATAGCATAAAAAACACACACCTAAGTATAAATATTTAAATAAATACCAAAATAATTATGAAAAATCCTTATATTTAGGCCCTATATACAATGAAATATTTACACACAAAGAGGCCATAATATACCTTTTTTTAAATTTTATTTTTTTTAAATTTTTTTGGCTCAACTAGCCCAGTGACTAGCTAATTGAGGGTTTTTAAGAAAATATGGGAAAAGTCCCCTAACTCACACACGCCTATGTACAGTGAAATGGTAGGGATAGCCACAATGTTTGGGTGATTTTGGTAGGGTGAGGTAGCTCACTATGGAAATTTGGATAGCCGAAAAACGGCTATCAATATATATATATATATATATGTATGTATGTATGTATGTATGTATGTATGTATGTATGTATGTATGTATGTATGTATGTCTGTATGTATGTATATATGTATATGCTTTCGCATCAACTTTGACATGATATCAAATCCAAAGATAGAGGACTAGCACGAAACAAAGAGGTTGTAGGCAGCACTTCAAAATGCTAGCACTCTGGGATAGCTCTCGCAGTGGTAGGAGGTTTACATCCCTTGGTGAGAATTTTGAAACTTTGGTGACTATTACGACTCATATTGCAGTGTTGTTTGAGATGGCACCCCCTCGCCCCCGACAGTGTTTTGAAACACAAAAAAACTGGGAGCAGTTTTGGCAGGCGATTCAAGGAAATTACTGCAAACTTTTGAGAGGAAAACTCCAACATCCAACATCATCTTGGCCACTTTTTTGGTGCGTGAATTTTGAAACTTTGTGGGGGGTTTTGCAAGGTGAAGTTTGGGGCATCTTAAGAGGGAAAACAAGAGAATTTTGGCACAGCTTGAGGACAATATTTAGAGGCCTTTTAGAGTGCAAAGAGGAAATCTAGGCTTGCTAAGGATCAAACCGCACTTGTTAAGGTTTCTACCTGCGAGATAGCAGCCCCTTGCTCGAGTGACAGTGACAAACTGAATGGGGATAACTAAGGGATAACTACGATCATTGGAACTTGATCATGTGGCTTTGGTTTTCATTGAGAGGATTATGGGATATTTTCAATGGCTTAGTAAAGGCACGACCTATGAGAGAGAACAACAATTGGTATACTCGACTTCCAGATGAGGAGCACCTCAAATCATGTGTTGATTGGGATGCTAGCAATGTGAAGGTGATGTCGGTAATTGTGGAGCCTCTCTCATGAAAAAACTTTCTTGAGCCAAACATATTTTGAAGACTGCCAATGCAATTTTGTCCAAGCTTGTCAAAATGATTGATTGAGATTCTATGATGAGTGTCTCGGCGCCTACAATGTTCAACACCTATCACATCTCTGGAAGAGACAGAACCAAGACAAAATGTCAATCTTGGGAAGCAAGTGATTTGATTAGGGCATGGAGGCATGCCAAGACGTTTTCTTGTGTGGACACAGTACACTCCACTCTGATCTCGATGTGCATTATATCTACCAAAATCTCCAAATCTATCCTTCAATACTCTCACACAACCACATGCAAATCCTCTAGCATCTCAACTTTGCTTGACTCCAAACTTAATAGGCAATTTCTTGAGACTATATGGAACAGAACTTAGTCATCAGACTTGCAATATGACACAAGGATAAAAATGTTATTTTCTCTGGGAGGCCAGATGTGGGTCGACTTTTCAGACTTTAAACTTGCCTGCTAGGTTCTTCTAAGTGCCCGGAATCTTGTGCAGATAAAATCTCAAAACGATACTCGAATAGAGAGAAATTTCATCTAGAATTCCATAGAAGTCAATACTCAATTTTTGCAAATGCTTACAATGTAGGTGTTCACATGTAAAGCTCAATGACACAAACACGATGGTGCCCTCGGAATTCCGATGCGACAACCGTGTAGTGTAGTGCAAGAAATTAAAATCCCAGTATAGAGTAGATGACACATGACATACAAAATATATATATATATTCTCATTCATGCAAAATAATGATCGTACAAAAAAAACTTTACAATGTTGCCTGTTATACCCTGGCTCCGGGTTTTATGGTACAAAAACTAGATTTGTTGCAATAGCATCAAGAATTACATTTTTGGTTTCAAAATTACATACTGACAGTAGATATGGGTTTTAAAAGAGATATCACAATCAATTAGAATTACAAGGATGATGAAATGAATTGTGAAGTAAATTGGAATCGTTGTTGGAATCTTCCAACCTCCCCCCTCCTAACTCATGTCGTCCTCGACATGAGTCAAAATCGAGGTTGGTTGCGGACCCGTTTCGGATGTAGGGTTCCCTTTTGAAGTAGCATCATGCTTTCTCTTGTATCCCTTCCTGATTTATATTGCTAAGGCTATGTCTTCAGGAGCAAAAGGCTTCATTGTGTCCGTTGAAAGGAGTTCCATTGCATGGTAACTCATGAACCGTGCTTGGATATCATTGACTTTATGTCCAAAGAGTGTGGTATACAATGTGAAGAACCCTTTATAAAATGCTTCTTCAAATGTAGTCATGAAGTATGAAGGCATGAACATTAGCCATGCGAAGAAGCCATGTAAAATTGTTTCATGCGGCTGTTGACTAAGATCATAGGCTAATCCTTTGTTTCCTTCCAAAAATGTCATCCAAGGGATATTTGAGACCCAGGGTTTATGATACATGGTGATACAAGCAACCATCATGTTGTAGATGTTTCTTATATCTTAGCATCTGACAAGAAAGATCAAGAAGTCCTTCATACATTTTGGATGCCGAGTGGAGAGTGCTAAGCATGTATTTTTCATCTAATCTTTCCTTATCCTTTGGCCCTAGTAGAGATGGTTAGTTTAGTCAGTTGGGATGTTGCTGCTATATTGTTTCATGGCGAATCCATGTTTGCACTCTAGGCACTGGACAAAAAGTGACATCCTTTTCAATAACATTGGGTGCTCTCATCATATGAAACCACCATTGAAACACTTACATATAGCTTTGTGCAAAGAAAGATTTGATATTTTCAATTGTAAGTGAAGCTCCTTGTGCATGTAAACATGCTACACCAAAACCTCTTTCAATGTCTTCTTGGCTCCAACAAGTCGGAAGTATTTCACTCTCCCTTTCCATCATGACAAGAATGGGTTCTTAGATGAGGCTTTCCTTCTCCTTATCTGTTGCATTATATTTCAGCTACCCTTGGTTATAGATATTGGGATCCATTCGTTGTGCCATCTAATCTGGCGCATAATTGGTGATAGATTCAATGGATGTGATAGGGTGTTTGGATTGGTAAGAGGAGGTGAGATGAAGAGGGGTGGGAAAAGGAGGGAAAAAAGATGATGATTCAAAAAAGCTTAGGGATCAATGAAACAGACCTTTTTGAGGTAAAAGGCACATGTACTTGAGAGTTACCTCATATTGTGGCTTAAAAAAAATCCATTTTAAAAAATCATATTTAATTTCCAAAAACAAGATTTTGTAACAAAAGCCCTCCCCTCATTGGCTTAGAGCGCTCTCTCTCTAAAAATTAAAAGGCAAAAAAGAGCCCTCAAACTTTATCTAATGTCACCTACAAAGACTTGGTATATTCAAAAATAGAGCTGCCAGTGTGGCTGATCTCTTAGCACCTCAAAGTACAGAAGTTTTCAAGATATATAGAACCCAACTTTCACATTGCGGCGGTCATGGCAATGGGGCTTTCTTAACAAAGGGCCGTGACTTGAGAAATTACATTCTTGAAAATTTGGTATCAGCAAACCACAAGAACAATGAAAGAAATAGGACATACATAAATGCACGTCCAGTGCTAACAAGGATAGACTACCAAGCCCTCAAAATGATTGACTAACTACCACCGGTGGCGGCTTACTCTCAAATTGATTTTTTGCACAAGTATAAGCATGCAATCCATGCGGCAGCACATCCTTCATCGGCACCAGGCCCCAAAAATACAAGAGGATAGAGCTCAAGAAAGAGAGTATTGGAGAGTGATGAGACAGAAACAGACATAGAGCTCGGTGGAAAAGTAAAACCCAAAAATAGAGACACCCCATCTAAGTTCCAAACTACAGCTGATGAAGAGGACGAGGATGAAGAGGTGGACATCATCGTTCCTCTAGTGCGAGTCAAGAAGAGATCAACAAATTCAAAGGATCAAATTCCAATCTCCCAGACTCAGATATCAATGAAAGAGGCACAAAGACTTAGAGAGGAACGCCGATAGAAATCGTTTGAAGAAAAGAAGAAGGTAGCAGCAGAGAGTGCAGATGAGGATGACGAGGAGGAGGAGGCTAGAGAAAACAAAAGCCAAAAGTATAGAGAAAATCAAGCAATGGCAACATGAGAACAACGACTAATAAGGTGGAGCTTGCTGGCACCATGCGGAAATATATTCACAATGTTCTCAAGAAAAAGGCGGAGCAAAGATCTCACGAGATTCCAAAAAGAAGAAAATGGATGACCTAGAATCATCTGATGACTCCTCAAAGAGAAAACGAAAAGATGACAAGGAATCACCAAGAGAGGAGACGGGTGTGGAGTCTCTAGAAATCCACACATAAATAGTGCCACCCCTCTCCTCCAAGTCAACCACCCCTCTCCTCTTGCTTAAGAGTCAAAGGATGAATCTAAAAATCCATAAAAACTCAAGAGAAGCAACCTCTAGAGTAGCACAATCTTGAAAACAAAGAGACAAATAATTCCCAAGAAAAAGAGGCCACTCAATAGGAGACCCCTCCAAATGGCAACAATCTAAGAAGCAACAACAAGACCACAAAGACAAGGAATCAAAAGTACAAGCAGTCTCCAACCATTTAGAAACAATAAGAAAATAAAGAGATACCAGAGAAGAAAGAGAAGGAAGTTGGCATCTCTCAACAGCATATCACATTCAAAAGAGGGCCAACATCTCCATGCTCAAGGGATATAATTGAAGATGGAGCAAGGCTCTTTCAAGACTTTGACATTGATGAACACTTAGAGAACATCAAACTGATATTCAAGTGTCAAAAAGTCATCACCAGCCTATGGGAGCTGGATGTGAGAGTTGCCAAGGCTGAAGCACAGACAATGCAAGAGGCAAATTAGTGGCTCCAGCAACAGATCAAAAGGAAAGCTAGATGTAATTAAAGGAAGCATTAGAGAAAGAAAAGAAAGATGCAGCTTACTATTACAAAGAGACTCAAGCTTACAATGAGGTGAACAATCAGTTTTAATTGGATCAGCAAAAGCTGGAAGAGGAGCTAAAAAAAAGAGTATCAAAAGAATGTGAAGCTAGGGGAATCTTATGGTGTAGTTAGAATACACTATCACAGCTTCTAACGATGCAAGATGCACCTACCCCAACTTTAACATCATCCACTCTAGTGGTGGTTCTAGAAGAACTAAAAGCACTTAAAGAGGATCTTGCACAAGAAAAATATGATAGACAAATCTTGAATGCAAAGGAATAGGGCTATCCAAGCCCAAAAAGACCAAGAAGTTATGTAACTAAAGGAGTAACTAGAAATGGCCCAGACAGAGTTAGCAGCTCAAAAGGTAGAACATGTACTAGAGATGAAAAAGAGAGATATGGCAATTACTACCATCCAAGCCCAAGCAGTTGTGTCAAGTCAACCACAACCTGCAACAAAGACCGAGCACACAAGGATAGAGCTATAGATAGTAGATCTACCAAGCACATCTAGTGAGGGAGGGATCCATGATTTTGAATCCATAGAAGAGATAGCGGATGCTAGAGATGAAATCAAGAAGTAAATCTCTGAAGTGCATGATCGTTCACAAGAGTATTGAATCAACGACCCTCTTGATGATCAAGCCAGATGACATAGTAAAAACTTTTAGCCATGACATGATTCCACTACCATTCATGAAATAAGAGGCTCTGCTATGGAAGAAGAAGTTATGCCCACTCTCAAGCCAAACAAAAAGAGGGTACAAAGATGTGCAGCATGTGCAATCAAAAGAATTCAAAACAGGGGATTACGTCTTGGTGTATACCCTAAAACAACATGCTAAGAAACTCAAAAGGCAAGGGATGGGACCCTTTGTGATCAAAAGTTTGTCACCAAGTGGTGTCATGAAGCTTGCAACATTAGACGGAAAATAAATGCCTCTAGCTACTCGCTATGCTAGTTCTTCAATTATAACAGGTGGTGGAACTCAAACTCACTTTTTTGGCCGTTCTTCTACTTTCTTCTTACCTCTAGCCACTCTTTTCTTTTCTTCCTCTATCTCGGGGTCTGGAGAAATTTCTTGTGAGGGTTGTTCTTCTAGTTCCTCCATTAAACCCTTATCACTTTCTTCATCACTTTCAACTAGAGCCTACTACGCTAACTTCCTATTGGATCTTCTGATGAGTGGTGCTGGCGCATCTTCATCCTCTTCTTCCTGTTCTTCATTCTTCAGGCTGGTACCGGCCAAGCATTTTGATCTTGGACACATGGAAAATTGTCATTTATGCCCATCACCTCTAATAAAAAACATGGACTCACAAAGTGAGTCCTCTCTTTAAAGAAGCATCATCTTCTTCCTTCTTCGACATCTCTTCTTCCTCCTATAGAAGCGTCACAAAAACACACAAAAATATTTAAAATTTGTGCATGCTTATCTTTAAAAGAGTTTTACTTAGACTATGATTTGCCTCTTATGAAGTAGTAACTCTCAATTTTTTTCCTCTTCTGCTTCTCCATTCAAAAAGTGCTCAGCACAAAAGTTGTAGATCTCACCAGTTTTAGTCCAAATCATGGGCCATTTTTTAAGCCTGGATCCCTATCATGAAATATATTAAAAATAATATCACCGATTTTTCTTTTGTTAGTTTAGCTCTGATGCATGGTTTTTAGGAGCCCTTCTGAAGATGCAATAAAGGCACAGTCAGTTGTTGGGGAGATGAGGATACTCTAGTCCAAGGGATCTCGAAAGAGAAGAAAAATCTACTTCACAAGCACCAAAGAGTAAAAAGTGCCATGGACAGAAGATACGTGGGAACGAGCTCTTATGCATGCCTACAACCTATATCTTACAGAATAGCCCATTCTAGGTGTGAATTTCTCGTGAAATTTACACGAGGATGTTCGTGTGGACTCACAGCACAGCATACTCCATTTTCACTTTTTTACCGACAGTAAATATTTTTCCGACAGTAAATATTTTTTACCTACAGTAAATATTTTTCACCTACATGATAAATACAAATCACTTTTTACCTACAGTAACTTTTTTTACCCATGGTAAATATTTTTTACTGCACCATAAGTATTTGGTAGGTAACAGTTCACTGTTACTAGAAGTAGTGATTGGGCATCAACAATGCAGTTACAGGAGGAGAAAAAGGGAAAATCTTATAGTAAAGGTGAGTCAACAGGGATAAAGACTTTTGAGTTGAAAAGAGACATGCTGATTTTTTCAAAGAACACATGTCAAAAGAAGCCATGGTTGAGGATTTTTTGAGAATTTGATATTCAGGAGGACCCAGCTGCCACCTCCCCCCCGCAGGTCCCCCCCTGACATGTGCAGAACCTCCAGTTTCAACAGCCAACTTACCTGCTCTTAAATGCTGGTCAAGGCCTTATCCCCATGTGTCACAATCAGAAAAATCAGCATTTACCCTCCCCGCTCAAATCACTCTAGAGAATATCTTGATGGTGACATATCAGGTGACCTCAATCTATTGACCACCCTAAGCAAAAAGTAACCCCAATCAGCGGATTTAAGCATGTTTATCCCTAATCCTAAACCCTCTCAGAAACCTATATAAGGAGGCCTTCTCTCACTCAAACACAACACTTCACCCACTTCACCAAGCAACGAAGCTATGACGACATTGCTCACAACGAGGAGCTATGGATGGAGCTCTACTCTCTCTCCCTCTCTCTCTCTCTCTCCCTCTAGTATGCTACATTACTAGCCCTAAAACCTAAATAAGGAGTCTTCTCTCATGCTCCATGGCCACCATCCTCGCCATCATTCTCTAAGGTATTGATGTGTTGCTAGTAGGATCATACCTACTTGCTGGGTTGATTATTTTTTATAAGGGATTATGCCATCCTTGGCTTGCTTCTCTATATCCTTGTTATGTATGATCAGATGCCGTTGTATTGTTAAGCTGATGTCTTGTGTATATATATGCTACATAAGGTCCCTAAGCTTCGTTTCTATGTGTTTTGCCATATGTTTTGATGCCATCATAATGCCAGAAGTCTCACTTGCCTATGTGCACTATGTGTGAGGTCCCTAAACCTCTTAATTTAGGGTGGTGCCCCCTTTGTTTTGTTTCTTTGCTTGTTTGCATGAGGCGTGGTTTGTGGAGTGTGCACGAGTACAGAGGCCACCCGATTGCACTGCTCTTTTTCCCGCTATCATTTTGGTGCCCCCAGAGAGGAGGGCTACACAGACCTTCAGTCCACAAGCAATGAAGATGTGCAACCTACAACATAGACGAATGGCATGAGGAGTTTGCAAACTGGAGAACAGAAGAGGAGGAGGCTTTAGAGGCCTTAAAAGCTTTCATCGAGGTCTTGTTACCAGGTTGCAGTGTCATTGAAATTCAAGAAGTAAGTTCTTCTACATGCCTTGTTCGTGATCGTCGCCAACGAAGGAGAGTGAGAAGAAGAGCTTGATATACCTCTCCTCTCAACTTATGAGTGCTCCAGAAACCTCCAACGCACACGAGCTTGAAATATTCTACATTAACATACACGAAGGTACTGTGACACACATTAAGGGAAGAGAAAGCATCACCAGACCTCTCTTTCCTGAGGAGCCGACTAAGAGGAGGAAGATCACCTCTACACCTAAGTGGCCCAAGGCCGCAGCGCGTGCTCAAGCGTAAGGTAACATTTGGCTTAATCTCATTAATAAGGGATTACATGACCACTACAGGCAAGAAAAAGTCTAGTGAGCAACCAACTTCAACCTCCAACTTGCAACCACGACTCTCACCCCTAAATCCTCCTGAAGCAAAGAGGCGAAGGCTTGCCTACAAGATTGCCGCCCGTTTGCGAGTGCTCCCAGTGCACTTTGTGAATCCAGACACCACCAATCCCAAGCCAACCTCCTGTCCGCGTGAAGATCACTTTGGATATTGTCCAAAGTGCTTTGGAGACCGGGTGAAAAGCCTCCCTGCCCTACCTTTGCTGCTAATTTTCAAGAAGTTATCTCAATCTAAGGAAACTATCTTAGTTGATGATGTGCTGCACATTAATGGTGTCACTTTCATTCGTCATGCTGATTATGGTAATAGCATCCAATTGTTGCTTGCTAAAAGGCTCAGCATTGTACAAAGTGTTGCCATCACGCCTTACGTCTTCACAGATGCATCAGGAAGAGTCGAAGTGATCCGAGGTGCTGACCTTCTGTGGCTGATCAGGCTCATTGGTCCCAAGGTGGTGCAACTAAGCTAGGCTCTTGTGTGTAAGTATGGATGCCAATAATGAGAATGATGATCCCCGCATGTTTCCTTTCCATTTTGTGCGTCATATCCGTCTGAATATTTGTATTGATAGAAAAATATTTTATCAGCAAAGAATAGCCCTGTTGTTTGGAGCCGAGAGAAAGAAGAGACTGGGAGTCCTTAAAGATGGCCTTCATCGAAGAATTTCGCCGCCATGAGCCTCCAGAGGAGATATGGAGACAGCTCTTGGAGCTACGCCAAACATCATCCAATGACTATAGAAGCTATGAAGGAAAGTTTTCCAACCTGTGGGAGAAATTGTGTGCATCACTAGGTGAAGGAGAAAGGGCGCCAGAATGCCTAAATAAGGACTGTTTCCTGGCAGGGCTTTACCCCATCCTTCGAGAAAAGGTAAAAGGTAAATTCCCAGATACCTTTGATAAAGCTATGACTTATGCAAGGGAGAAGGATAGGAAGTTAAAATTCCAAGCTCAACTACAAGGGGGAATGGAGCCTCCACCACTAGCTCAACCTACGGCAAGGGTAGTAGCAGGGACAGGAGCAACAGACCAAGAGTCCTCTCAACAAGAATTACTTCAACAAATCACCAATCAACTAGAGAGCCTGTCCATCAATCTGGTTCAAGGTGTAAGGGCTCCCCAGCCAGGAAATGAACGAAATAGACAAGAAGGACAAAGGCAAGCACGTGAGTACATTTGCTACAAATGTGGAGAGGTAGGTCACGGCATGTATTATTGCCCCCATCCACGACGCTATCAAGGAAATGGTAATCAAAGACGGCCTCCTCGCCAGCAAGTCACTCCTCCTTGAGCTAGGCCACTAAATGGACAAAATGCACACGTGGCTCCACCAATCCAAATATTGAGACCCCCTCGTCCACCACCACAAGCACCAGCAGAGATCCCTCCACTACCATCGGGAGGGGAGGACAGGGCTGTCTCTGTCATAAGTCTTGACAATGGTAAGGATAAAGGGAAAGAAAAAATGGAGGAAGCTGTTGCCATGCCAATAAAGAGAGTTAGGAGACAAAGAACTGATGAAATGGAAGCTTCAGAGCCGGATAAAGGGAATGAGGGTTCCTCCCAAGTGATAGGAGACAAGAAAAGGAAGAGTAGGTCAAGGAGGCACATAGGAGTAGAAGACTTTCCACTTGGGGTAGGATCCATACCTTACGACCTGGTAGCAGATGTGAGTAAGCAAGGACCAAAGATTTCATGGCAGCAACTCCTCCACCTTTCCCCAAAGATGCGTAGAACCTGGTCTAAGATGGTCAGCACCAGGAGGGCTAAGGCAAAGTCAGTTGGGTCTATTAGTGCAAGAGGCATGAAGGATATCGTGCCAGTCATTGATGCAGAGATTAAGAGTCAGCGAGTCTCCAATGTGTACGTAGATGGTGGAGCCGAGATTTGTGTTATGACAGAGAAATTAATGCACAGGTTGGGTTTGGAAGTAAACGAGCAAACTTCCTTACAAGCTAAGATGGCAAATAATGTAAGGGTGGCTTGTGTGGGAAAGGTTAATGGAGTGAAGGTTTCAGCTTTTGGTGTGGCAATCTCAATTGACGCTTATGTGATTCCAACTAAGGGGGAGGGATATCCACTAATCCTTGGAAGACCTTGGCTTATGGCTATGAAAGCTAGACAAGATTGGGAGACAGGTTCCCTTGAGTTGCGACCAAATCATAAGGTAGGTGGCAAGCAACAAAAAATTGTGTATTACATGAAGCAGGGTAGACAACAAGACCTAGAGATGGAGACTTCTATGGATGAATGGAGCACAAGCAGCTGCTCTTCATCTGAGGATGAGTCATCTGAGGAGGATGCTAGCTCTTTGGAAGTCATGGGTATAATACTGCGAAACCCAAAAGGAGAAGGTGGTCAAGACTCTCTAAACAAGGAAGAAGCCACAGGCTTAGAGGAGATGCTAGCTAAGGACCTACTAGAAGAAGAGAGAGAACCCTATTTGCAGGTACTAAAGAAGCATGCTGGCCTCTTTATAACTGATTACGAGCACATTAAAGGAGTGACGGTAACCCAACACCATATCCAATTAAAGGAAGGTGCCAAACCAGTGGTGCAAAGGCTAAGGAGATTAGGGCTAGTGCAACAAGATGCACTCTTAAAATAAGTAAAAAGATTACTCGAGGCAGGATTTATCTACCCAGTGGAAGATTCTGAGTGGGTGTCTCCAGTTGTGGTAGCACCAAAGAAAAATGGGAAGTGGAGGGTATGTGTGGATTACAAGCCTCTAAACGCAGCCACAAAAAGGGACCATTTTCCTTTGCCTTTTCAAGATGAAATACTAAATGAAGTGGCTGGTCATGAAAGGTACACAGTGTGTGATGGGTACTCAGGCTACTTCCAAATCAAAATTTCAGATGAAGACCAAAGAAAGACTACCTTCATAACACCTTGGGGGTGTTTTGCTTATAGAGTTATGCCTTTTGGTTTAACTAATGCCCCAGCTACTTTCCAGAGGTTTATGAACTTGGTGTTTCAACCTTACTTTGGTAAGTCCATACGAGTCTTCATTGATGATTTTTGCATTTACAGCTCTAGGGAAGTACATATGTCCAAGGTTGATGAAGGTTTCACCCGTCCGGCCCAATTGGGTGGGCAATTGAATAAAGACAAGTGCCACATAGGTGAGAGCAAGGTCACTCTACTAGGCCATGTTGTGTCTCAAGATGGTATTGAGGCTGACCCTGAAAAGGTAAAGACATTGTTAGCTTTACCTACTCCTTCAAACGTGAAGCAACTAGTCTCCTTCATTCAAAAGGTTCGCTACATGGGACGATTCGTACATCTCCTTTCTCAGGCAATCTATCCTTTGCAGCAGCTCACTAAACACACTACATTGACATGGAGTGAGGAGGGTGAAAGGTGCTTTCAAGAAGTTAAAACCATTTTGAGCTCATTGCCTGTCATCCTACATCCCACATGGGGTGAATTATTCTATGTAAATCCTAGTGTAGGTCCAGAAGCTCTAGGAGCTGTCTTGATGCAAAAAGACCCAAAGACATCTCTCATGAGACCAGTCTACTTCTCTAGTAGAGTGATGACAGCTGCTGAAAAGGGTTTCAGCGCAACTGAGCAATTGGTGCTAGCTCTTAAGTTTGCAATGGAGAAGTTTCGGGCTTACTTACTTCCGAGACAATTTGTGGTGATCACAACTGAGGAGGTTTTTCCATATACCCTACAACACATGGAATTGTCTCAAAGAATAGCAAAGTGGGTGGTGCAGCTTCAAGAGTTTGACTACACACTACAAGTAGAGGATTCCACCCGTGCTTGTTTGGCAGATGTCCTCACACAAAGGTGTTATGAGAAGGCCAAGAAAGAGGCACCTAGTAAGGTACCGCCTATCCCGGAGCCTGAAGTTCTACTAGGAGCACACAGTCTGTATTTTGAAGGGGCTTACAAGAGGACCAAAGACAAGGCATCAGCAAGCATAGTAATATTAGGTCCAGAGAAGGAGAAGATCTTTGCAAAAGGGTTTCATCTAAAAGAGGTTCATTCTAACAATGAGGCAGAGTACCATGCCCTTGTTTTAGGGTTGCAATGTTGTCTTTCTCAGGGCATCACAAAGCTAAATGTTTTTGGTGACTCCATGTTGATTGTTAAGCAAATGGTTGGTGTATGGGCCTGTAAAAATGACAAATTGTCTGTTAAGATGAGGGAAGCAAAGGCCTTGTTGAAGGGTTTTAAAGAAGTTCGAGTGCACTTTGTACCTAGAGATCAAAATCGAGAAGCAGATGCCTTAGTAGGTGAAGAACTACAAACTCTCATAGTAGGTGCTATCCTTGTGAAAAGTCCTTTATACCAAGGAAAGGAGGAGCTGCATGATTTACTTTACTTTCTTGAGCATTGTGAAGCACCCTCTGGTATGAGTAAAAGTGAACGTAGGTGGTTGGCAAAAAAGGCTACCAGCTATAGCTTAGTGAATGAGGAGTTGTATTGTAGAGGGAAAGATGCTGTCTTAAGGAGAGTTCCTGCATCCCAAGAGATAAAGGATATTTTGTTTAGTTGTCATGAAGGTGTGTGTGGTGGCCACTTTGCACAAGAGATTACTAGCAGAAAGATTTTACAAGCAGGGTTCACGTGGCCAAGCCTCCATCGAGATGTACAACATTGGTGCCGCACATGTGAGGTTTGCCAAAAAGCTGGACCAAGGCGTCTTATCCATGAAAATCAGCATCCAATCAAAACCTATGGGCCATTTGAAAAATGGGGGATGGATGCAATAGGGCCACTACCTTGCACTCAATCAGGGAAGGAATACATCATTATGGGGGTGGAGTACATGACCAGATGGGCAGAAGCTCATCCCACAAAGCGCATCACAGCCAAGGACGTGAGTGATTTCATTTTTGAATGCCTTTGTTGCCGTTTTGGCACACCTTTGGAGATTCTCTCGGATAGGGGACCGGGATTTCGAGCTGATTTAGTCGGGCAATTGATGAGCAAGTTAAAAATCAAGTGCAGGCACTCTACACCATACTACCCTCAATGCAATGGTCTTGTGGAAAAGGTAAATGGTCTTATATGTAAAATCATCACTAAGAAAGTGCATTTACATCCTAAGGCATGGGACAAACACCTAGATGCAGCACTTTGGGCCTACAGAACATCCTTTAAAACATCCTTGGGGTATACACCTTTTCACTTGGTTTACGGGCAAGAGGCACTATTGCCTATAGAAGTGGAGCTAGCGAGCCTCCGAGTTCTAAAAGCACATCAAGAGGATAGTCAAGAGAAGCAGGTGGAAGGAAGAATCATCGATTTGGAGAGGTTAGGGCTAGATCGAGAGTCAGCAGTGAAGTACTATGCAGCCCAGGCAGAGAAGAAACGAAAGAAGTTCAATCGCAACCTTGTCAAGAAAGGTATCAAGGAACGTTCTTTAGTGCTCAGATACGACAATCGCTTTGATCGCAGGAAGGATGGTAAGTTCTTGCTTAAGTGGGAAGGCCCTTTTGTAGTGATACAGAGGTTCTCAAATGGTAGTTACCAACTAGGTGACCTAGATGGTAAGGTACATCAGACCCCGGTAAATGGTTGGCGATTGAAGGCCTACCAATGTCGTCTTTCACAGCCATATGCTGGTGAAATCAATGCTAAGGATGGTTCAGAGGAGAGCTCATCATATTCGAGCTCCAACTAAGGTAACAATCATGTACATAGTCGTTTCAAAAAAAAAAAAAAGAGAAGACAAAAAAAAAGGGAAAAAAAGAGAAGAAAAAAAGAAAAAAGAGAATGCTACCAGTGAAAGCGGATATTGACAATGGATGGGGTATGGCTTTCAAGGGTCTAGGAGACCAGTTGTTAGTCATGGATGGATACAATTATTCATCAGAAAGGACTAAACAGGGTGCATCAGCCAAGAAAGCAATAACATGGCAAATTCAATTGGTACCAGGTTGGTAAGTATTCAAGAGAACCCTATTGTAGCACAACCTACAACTAGAGGCATCAAATACCTCTAGCTTAAGGGGGAGGGCTATATGATGCATGGTTTTTACGACCCCTTCTGAAGATGCAATAAAGGCACAGTCAGTTGTTGGGGAGATGAGGATACTCTAGTCCAAGGGATCTCGAAAGAGAAGAAAAATCTACTTCACAAGAACCAAAGAGTAAAAAGTGCCATGGACAGAAGATACGTGGGAACGAGCTCTTATGCATGCCTACAACCTATATCTTACAAAATAGCCCATTCTAGGTGTGAATTTCTAGTGAAATTTACACGAGGATGTTCGTGTGGACTCACAGCACAGCATACTCCGTTTTCACTTTTTTACCGACAGTAAATATTTTTTACCTACAGTAAATATTTTTCACCTACATGATAAATACAAATCACTTTTTACCTACAGTAACTTTTTTTACCCATGGTAAATATTTTTTACTGCACCATAAGTATTTGGTAGGTAACAGTTCACTGTTACTAGAAGTAGTGATTGGGCATCAACAATGCAGTTACAGGAGGAGAAAAAGGGAAAATCTTATGGTAAAGGTGAGTCAACAGGGATAAAGACTTTTGAGTTGAAAAGAAACATGCTGATTTTTTCAAAGAAGCCATGGTTGAGGATTTTTTGAGAATTTGATATTCAGGAGGACCCAGCTGCCACCTCCCCCCCGCAGGCCCCCCCCTGACATGTGCAGAACCTCCAGTTTCAACAGCCAACTTACCTGCTCTTAAATGCTGGTCAAGGCCTTATCCCCATGTGTCACAATCAGAAAAATCAGCATTTACCCTCCCCTCTCAAATCACTCTAGAGAATATCTTGATGGTGACATATCAGGTGACCTCAATCTATTGACCACCCTAAGCAAAAAGTAACCCCAATCAGCGGATTTAAGCATGTTTATCCCTAATCCTAAACCCTCTCAGAAACCTATATAAGGAGGCCTTCTCTTACTCAAACACAACACTTCACCCACTTCACCAAGCAACGAAGCTATGACGACATTGCTCACAACGAGGAGCTATGGATGGAGCTCTACTCTCTCTCCCTCTCTCTCTCTCCCTCTAGTATGCTACATTACTAGCCCTAAAACCTAAATAAGGAGTCTTCTCTCATGCTCCACGGCCACCATCCTCGCCATCATTCTCTAAGGTATTGATGTGTTGCTAGTAGGATCATACCTACTTGCTGGGTTGATTGTTTTGATAAGGGATTATTCCATCCTTGGCTTGCTTCTCTATATCCTTGTTATGTATGATCAGATGCCGTTGTATTGTTAAGCTGACGTCTTGTGTATATATATGCTACATAAGGTCCCTAAGCTTCGTTTCTATGTGTTTTGCCATATGTTTTGATGCCATCATAATGCCAGAAGTCTCACTTGCCTATGTGCACTATGTGTGAGGTCCCTAAACCTCTTAATTTAGGGTGGTGCTCCCTTTGTTTTGTTTCTTTGCTTGTTTGCATGAGGCGTGGTTTGTGGAGTGTGCACGAGTACAGAGGCCACCCGATTGCACTGCTCTTTTTCCCGCTATCAGCTCAATTTTTGGACATTTTCTTCACTTCTTTACCTGATACTTTTGTCTTGAGGGGGTATCCACACACTCCTCCTTAAGGGATGTGTGTGCATGGACATTTGGGGATCCTCAAGCTATGTTCAAGCTATCCCACATATCCCTTTTTGTTGGAATTCTTACACACGTATGGAGGCATTTAGGACGTGTTTTTAATTCATTTGGGTTGTGTAATAGTACATTTGATTTTGGAGGGAATTTTATTAGCAATTCTAAATTTGCATCATCCTTTTGGCACCCTAAGATCCTAAGATGCACATTATACTAATTGCAATTGCATTTTGGAATGTTCGTTCACTTTTTTGGCACACTAAGGTCCTCAAGCTATGTTCAAGCTAGCCCACATCTCCCTTTTTTCAAGAATTCTTGCACACATTTGGAGGCATTTAGGACATGTTTTTAATTCATTTGGGTTGTGTAAGAGCACAATTGATTTTGAAGGAAATTCCATTGGCACTTCTAAAATTGCATCATCCTTTTGGCACCCTAAGATCCTAAGATGCACATTATACTAATTGCAATTACATTTTGTAATGTTCATTCACCCTTTTGGCACACTAAGGTCTTGAGATGCACCTTGCAACATAATTGTAATATTGGTCCTTCCACTTTTTTTATTTTCTCTCTTTATAATGGCCAATTCTATGGAGATTTTTTTTTTTTTAAATAGAACAAAGTTAGATTTGGTGACAAGATTATTAACATGAGATCACACAAGATTGAGAATCTTTCATAAGGCCAACTCCCCCTAAAAATTATTTTCACATCTTATACTCTTGGAGCTCTTTCCAACAAAGAGTAGCTTGCATATACATAGGACTAAGGAGACTAAGCTCTCCATGACCCAAGCAATGTAGCGGCTCTTAGAGCTCTTTCCAACAAAGAGTAGCTTGCATAAACATAAAGCTCTCCATGACTCATTTTCGGGCCTTTTAGCTCTAGTGAGAGAATGCTCCTTAGCCAATAGGAAGAAGGCTAACGTTACATTGAAAAAACCTTTTTTTTTCATTTTGAAAATGTCCATGAAAACCATTTTGGTGAAATTGTCACTATCATGAGAAAAGTAAGGTGCTTGATAATGACATCTTCCACAACCGCTGAACGCCTTTTTATGACCCCTTGTTGCTATTCTGTAAAGTAAAGTACTTGTACTTGTGCATCTCGCACAAGCATCAATGACCTTTTTATAAAGTACTCGCAATTTAAATTCAAACAGATCATACTTGATAGTGATTGATAGGTACTATTTAAGACTATGAAGAAGTCAAAACCAAGCGAATAGAGGCCCTTGAGGGATCTCAAGGGCCTTTATTCACTTGGTACTGACCGCATGAGGCCCTAGGCTTAAAAATTCTATATCTTGAGCTAGAGACGTCAGATTTCAGCATTTTAAAGAGCTATCCTAAGGTTTTTGTACGTTCCGGATGCATTTGTGGTATTAATTTTATATGGGAATTTCAAATTCTGAGCAAACCTTTCCGAGCAATCATAAAAACGAGAAAAATCCAATAAGATACATATAAAACTTAAATCATAAAAGGAAACATTTAGCACCAAATAAAATATAATCTATCTTTCAATGTCCTCCTGTAGTATTATTCAAGGAAACTTCAATCGTACACTCTTATATTAACTCCTTGATTATCCAAGGGTATGCTCCCACCTCAGAAGCATGACTAGTGGTCATAAATAGTAAAGCCATAGTAGACGCTTGGACAAGTATGTGTGTGTGTACGCGCGTGCGATTCTTTTTTTTGTTGGGGGGGGGGTTCTCAATACAATATTATGGCAAATGCTTGTAGAGTGAGAGGATTGTTTCAAAAAAAATTGTTGTTAAGAAATGCCTACTTTAGGGAAGTTATAAAATAAGCAGATTTGATAGAGTTTATTTGGTAGGTTGGAGTCAATATGAGCAATGTGTGTTTGCATTTTTTGGTTCTAGATTGTATCTTGTTTTTTTTGCAAAACTCACAATTGTGAGTAGATAGTAATAAGAACAATAGAAATATACACCAATCCTCAAGCTCATACCGAGCCTTGAGGGTCAAAGGTTCTAGATTGTATCTTATTGAAATTGAAGTTAAAAATTTTCGTGGGTAACTCCATTTTTTCTAGCTTCCAAAAAGGATGTTTCGGCTTACAATCATGACACCAAGGAAAAGGGTCCTCCACATACATGAAAAGAATAGTGTAAAAGAATTAAATGAATTTTAAAATTTCAGGTCTTTTATAAATGTCATTGAAAGGAACTTTGTATTTTTAAGAAAGAATTTTTTTTTGGACACTTAGTTGTAGTCAAACCCCTTTTGAACAGATGCAACAATAGCCAAAAGGCATATACAATTTTGGAGAGAACCTCACAAATCTAAGTGCACATAGGTAAAGCAATTGTTTCCTACATAGCCAAAATGAAATGTACTAATGAGATGATGCAAAGTTTCACGGTGTTGGCTACATTTTATAGCTCTCTTCGGCTTGTACTTACGACATTTAGACTTTTCATCTTCTCCCCTCCTCTCCCTCTCTCCCTCTCTCACTCTCAAACAAACTTTGGCTAATTTAGAAAAAAACTTGCCCTACTGTAGGTGACTACCGCAACTAATATAGGTAGTCTTCACAACAACCTAGCCTAAAGAAATTCAAGAGCACCACATTTTCTATGAATGCCGCACAAAGGTTTCAAATTTAATGCAAAAGTGAATGAAGAGACCCTTTGTGATGCAAGTGCATTCACTACAACATAACATGAAGATATCGACGCATCATATATTGACGGCCATGCCTTTCCACGCATATATCGACGTAATTAGAGCACGCCGATATATGCGTCGATATGCACGTCGTAATGCGCGTCGATATACGTGTGGAAAGGCGTTATTTTCCATGCGTATATCGACGCAAATTCCCACGGATATATCGACGCAGTTTACAACGCAAAAAAAATTTGGGGGGAAAAATGAAAACCCGCGCACAGGGGCCATTTTCGCCTGCTCAAATCTTGGCCGAAACCTGTTGCGCAGGTATTATGTCACTCTCCCCCCCCCCCCCCCCCCCCCCCCCCCCCCCCCCCCCCCCCGCCCAACCCCTCTCTCTCTCTCTCTCTCTCTCTCTCTCTCTCTACATCGTGTGTGTGTGTGTGTGTGTGTGTGTAGGTTATCAAAGAGAGAGAGAGAGAGAGAGAGAGAGAGAGAGAGAGAGAGAGAGAGAGAGAATTAATGTATGCGTAGAAAATTAAAATTAAAGAAAGAAAAATTAAAGAGAGAAATAAAATGAAATTTTATATTAACGTCTTCGAAAGGCCAAAGTGACCTATGAGACAAGAAAGTTACAATGTGGTGAATCTGATACAAAGTCAGAGTAAAAAGATGACAAAATGACAAAATAAAATATTATGGAATCCTAAACTGTTGGGTGTGGACTAAACGGCTAAAACAGCTAGCTGGGATAGGTAGATCATAGGAGATCCAGCATCTGTCGTTGGCGGATCTCATCAATCTCCTCCATGGTCAGTCGTCTGACCAGGTGTTGTGCATGTCGAGCCAAAGTGACCTGGATCGTCTGATGCAGCCTATAACTTCATTTGACCAGCTCAAAATACATTCGAAGCTCAGCTCTCACCTTTACACATGAAAGTCCTCTAGGGAGCAACAACAGCGCCGTCGTTGCTCTTAGAGACAAGCTTCCTCCTCATAAAAGGTTGGGCGGGGGCATATAACAAGCCGTAGGTCAAACAGATAGAAGAAACCCCCAAAATACAAGCCGTTTTTTAAGTCCGGTTGGGTTTTTCTACGGAAAAACGCAAACGGACTTCATAAACGGCTTCTACGCCGTAGGTCAAATCCAGTTGCGTTTTTCTATGGAAAAACGCAAACGGACTTCGGAAATGGCTTCTATGTCTACCGAAACCATCCGTAGTCCATTAGGTAGTCTTAAGGCAATGTCAAGAGCGTGTATGGAAAGCCGTAGGTCAAACGGACAGAAGAAACGTCAAATACACAAGCCGTAGATCAAATCCGGTTGCGTTTTTCTACGAAAAAACGCAGACGGTCTTCGAAAACTGATTCTATGCCTATTGAAACCATCCGTAGTCCATTAGGTAGTCTTTAGGCAATGTCAAGGGCGTGTATGGCAAGCCGTAGGTCAAACGGATAGAAGAAACGCCAAATACATAAGCCGTAGGTCAAATCTGGTTGCGTTTTTCTATGGGAAAACGCAAACGGACTTCGGGAATGGCTTCTATGCCTACCGAAACCATCCGTAGTTCATTAGGTAGTCTTAAGGCAATGTTAAGAGCGTGTATGGCAAGCCGTAGGTCAAACGGACAAAAGAAACGTCAAATACACAAGCCGTAGGTCAAATCCGGTTGCGTTTTTCTACGGAAAAACGTAGACGGTCTTCGGAAACTGATTCTATCCCTACCGAAACCATCTGTAGTCCATTAGGTAGTCTTTAGGCAATTTCAAGAGTGCGTATGGCAAGCCGTAGGTCAAACGGATAGAAGAAACGCCAAATACACAAGCCGTAGGTCAAATCCGATTGTGGTTTTCTACAGAAAAACGCAGACGGACTTCAAAACTGATTCTACGCCTATCGAAACCATCTGTAGTCCATTAAGTAGTCTTAAGGCAATGTAAAGACCGTGTATTTCAAGCCGTAGGTTAAACGGACAGAAGAAACGTCAAATACACAAGCCGTAGGTCAAATCCGATTGCGTTTTTCTACGGAAAAATGTAGACGGTCTTCGGAAACTGATTCTATGCCTACCGAAACAATCCGTAGTCCATTAGGTAGTCTTTAGGAAATGTCAAGAGCGCATATGGCAAGCCGTAGGTCAAACGGATAGAAGAAACGTTAAATACACAAGCTGTAGGTCAAATCCGATTGCGTTTTTCTACGAAAAAACGCAAACGGACTTCGAAAACTGGTTCTACGCCTACTAAAACCATCCGTAGTCCATTAAGTAGTCTTAAGTCAATTTCAAGACCGTGTATGGCAAGCCGTAGGTTAAACGGACAGAAGAAACGTCAAACACACAAGCCGTAGGTCAAATCTGGTTGCGTTTTTCTACGGAAAAACGCAAACGGACTTCAAAAATGGCTTCTATGCCTACCGAAACCATCCGTAGTTCATTAAGTAGTTCATTAAGTAGTCTTAAAGCAATGTCAAGAGCGTGTATGGCAAGCCGTAGGTCAATGGGTTTGAATTAACGCCAAATACACAAGCTGTAGGTCAAATCCGGTTGCGTTTTTCTACAGAAAAACGCAAACGAATTTCGGAAATGACTTCTATGCCTACTCAAACCATCCATAGTCCATTAGGTAGTCTTAAAGCAATGTCAAGAGCGCGTATGGCAATCCGTAGGTCAAACGGATATAAGAAACGCCAAATACACAAGCCGTAGGTCAAATCCGGTTGCGTTTTTCTATGGAAAAACGCAAACGGGCTTTGGAAATGGCTTCTATGCCTACCGAAACCATCTGTAGTCCATTAGGTAGTCTTAAGGCAATGTCAAGAGCGTGTATCACAAGCCGTAGGTCAAACGGACAAAAGAAACGTCAAATACACGAGCTGTAGGTCAAATTCGGTTGCGTTTTTCTATGAAAAAACACAGACGATCTTCGGAAACTGATTCTATGCCTACCGAAACCATCTGTAGTCCATTAGGTAGTCTTTAGGCAATGTGAAGAGCACGTATGGCAAGCCGTAGGTCAAACGGATAGAAGAAACGCCAAATACACAAGCCGTAGGTCAAATCCGATTACGTTTTTCTACGGAAAAACGCAAACGGACTTCGGAAACTGATTCTACGCCTACTGAAACCATCCGTAGTCCATTAAGTAGTCTCAAGACAATGTCAAGACCGTGTATGACAAGCCGTAGGTTAAACGGACAGAAGAAACGTCAAATACACAAGCCGTAGGTCAAATCCGGTTGCGTTTTTCTACAAAAACACGCAAACAAACTTCGGAAATGGCTTCTATGCCTACCGAAACCATCCGTAGTTCATTAAGTAGTCTTAAAGCAATGTCAAGATCGTGTATGACAATCCGTAGGTCAATAAGTTTGAATTAACGCCAAATACACAAGCCATAGGTCAAATCCGATTGCGTTTTTTCACGAAAAAACGCAAACGGATTTCGGAAATGACTTCTATACCTATTGAAACCATCCGTAGTCCATAAGATAGTCTTAAAGCAATGTCAAGAGCGCGTATGGCAAGCCGTAGGTCAAACGGATAGAAGAAACATCAAATACATAAGCCGTAGGTCAAATCCTGTTGCGTTTTTCTATGGAAAAACGTAAACGGACTTCGAAAATGGCTTCTATGCCTACCGAAACCATCCGTAGTCCATTAGGTAGTCTTAAGGCAATGTCAAGAGTGTGTATGGAAAGCCGTAGGTCAAACGGACAAAAGAAACGTCAAATACAGAAGCCGTAGGTCAAATCCGGTTGCGTTTTTCTACGAAAAAACGCAGACGGTCTTCGGAAACTGATTCTATGCCTACCGAAACCATCTGTAGTCCATTAGGTAGTCTTTAGGCAATGTCAAGAGCGCGTATGGCAAGCCGTAGGTCAAACAGATAGAAGAAACGCCAAATACACAAGCCGTAGGTCAAATCCGATTGTGTTTTTCTACGGAAAAACGCAGACGGACTTCGAAAACTGATTCTACGCCTATCGAAACCATCTCTAGTCCATTAGGTAGTCTTAAGGCAATTTCAAGACCGTGTATTGCAAGCCGTAGGTTAAACGGACAGAAGAAACGTCAAATACACAAGCCGTAGGTCAAATTCGGTTGCGTTTTTCTACGAAAAACGCAAACGGACTTCGGAAATGGCTTCTATAACTACTGAAACCATCTGTAGACGATTAGGTAGTCTTTAGGGAATGTCAAGAGCGCAAATTGCAAGCCGTAGGTCAAACGGATAGAAGAAACGCCAAATACACAAGCCGTAGGTCAAATCCAGTTGCGTTTTTCTACGGAAAATACAAACAGACTTCGAAAATGGCTTCTATGCCTACCGAAACCATCCGTAGTTCATTAAGTAGTCTTAAAGCAATGTCAAGAGTGTGTATGTCAAGCCGTAGGTCAATGGGTTTGAATTAACGCCAAATACACAAGCTGTAGGTCAAATCCGGTTGCGTTTTTCTACGAAAAAACGCAAACGGATTTCGGAAATGACTTCTATGCCTACTGAAACCATCCGTAGTCCATTAGGTAGTCTTAAAGCAATGTCAAGAGCGCATATGGCAATCCGTAGGTCAATGGGTTTGAATTAACGCCAAATACACAAGCAGTAGGTCAAATCCGGTTGCATTTTTCTACGAAAAAACGCAAACGAATTTCGGAAATGACTTCTATGCCTACTGAAACTATCCGTAGTCCATTAGGTAGTCTTAAAGCAATGTCAAGAGCGCGTATGGCAAGCCGTAGGTCAAACGGATAGAAGAAACGCCATGGACACAAGCCGTAGGTCAAATAGGAAAATAGAAAGAGAGAGAGATAGAGAAGTGGAGAGCGAGACAGAGAGAGAGATAGGGAAATACAAAAATAGAGAGAGAAAGAGAGATAGCGAGAGCAAGATTGAGAGCGAGATCTAGAGAGAGAGAAAGGGAGATAGCCGTTGCATGTTGAAGAAACTATGGAACTAAAAGAGGCAAAGGGGTTTTGCCCGCTACATGCATTGCCATGTACACCTGGGAGTGCACATATGTGTCTACCCATATAGGATTTGACCAATAAAGACGAGATTTTGACCCGGTGGTCTTGATCTCCGTACACCTCTGGACCGAGGTGTACGGAGATTGGGCAAGACTAGAGAATGCGAGGTAGTTTACATTGTGAGGAGTATATATATTAAAACAACATTCATAATCATTGTAGATGGTAACGTCATCAACTAACATGGAGGAAAAGATTTCATGTTCGTGCACGCTCTGCAAGTATCAAATCCTGCACAAGCCTAGGATATGTAATGAGCATGTGCACAAGTACGGAGAGTTTGCTAAAGAAACCGTACAGAATTTACGATATGACTCCTATGGAACGGGCATTGATTTTCGCGACATAGCACCTACATCTGAGAGAGAGAGAGAGAGAGAGAGAGAGAGAGAGAGAGAAAAAGGATTATGCGTGAAGGTCCGACCAATATAGATCCAAGGATGGAAGCAGAAAAGGACTTACAGATAGAAGACGATGGCATGGAGGAGATGCTGGATGCCTTCTTCCAGACAAGTGAGGAGAACGCTAACGAAGCAGCACCAGCAACACCAGATTCATGCATGTCCAAATGATTGCATTCTTTTTCACAATGAATTCGCAGATTGTCTGTCGTGTCCTAAGTGCGGAGCAATGCGCTACAAACAAGATGCAGTTGGTGAGACAGTGCCAGCTAAAGTGTTGCGGCATTTCCCTATTATTCCTAGGATAAAAAGCATGTTTCGTTGTGGTTCCATTGCAAAGTTGATGCGGTGGCATTCTATGAATAGATCCACTGACGCAACATTTAGGGTGCCTCTGCTGATTCAAAGGCGTGGAGGCACATTGAAGATACCTGGCCACATTTTAAGAGTGAACCACGCAATTTGCATTTGGGCATGGCAATGGATGGAGTCAATCCATTTGGCTTGAGAAGCTCGTCATGAAGCACTTGGCCTATGTGCCTTATCAATTACAACCTCCCGCCGTGGCTTGCCATCAAAAAGAGTCATTTGATATTAAGCTTGATTGTACCTAATAAGTTCAAGGCAAAAAACATGGATGTTTATCTAGCTCCACTAGTTGACGAGCTCCAGGAGTTATGGCATGGGATCGACATAGCAGATGCGGTTGAACTAGTAGGACAACAACATGCAAGGATCCATGGACTTCTTATGTGGACTATGCATGATTGGCCAGGATACGGAGAAGCTTCTGGTAATGGTTCTTGATTTACAAAATTCTCGCTATTCGCAAGCACTTTGCCTTGGCGTGATTCATGCTTTAATATATGCAAGGCTAACAACTTTGGGATACAATGCATGTCCAATTTGCGGGCAGTCTTTGGATGTGCACTATTCTGCCTCTCTTTGAAAGACAATTTATCAAGGCCACCACCATTATCTTCCAGATGGCCATCACTTGCGTGAAGGTCAGCTTGGTCGCATCGAATGTCGTCCTATGCATGTACAAGAGTGGTGTCGCCAATGGGAGCAACATGAGAGGTAACCTGTTCCAGGAATGAAATGTTTGTCCATTCTCCATACGTTGCTGTACTGGGGTGATCTACTAATTAACCATTTTCTGGATCCAATGCATATATTCAAGAATGTGGGAGAGCTCCTTTGGAAGACAATCATGGGAATGAAAGACAATCGAGCTTCACGAGATGATTTGCAGTCAGTTGGAAAGATGCGAGAGCTATGGCCTTTCACCAATGCAGCTGGCAAACAAAACTTCCAAGAGCGCCATGGGTATTGCTAAAAAACGAAGAGCGACAAGTTAAAAGGGTGATTTTAGAGTTTAGGACACCAACAAGATATATACAATGTCTCAAGACAGCATTCACCTGTGACGATCAACTGTCAGGACTGAAATCGCACGACTGGCATAAGTTCTTGCATTTCATTCTTCCAATTGTGATCAAGGGGTGTTTAACGGAGGAAGTCCGGACCTGCATATACAAGATTTCAGAGCTAGTGCGGTGAATCTCTTCCAAGGAGATACAGGAGGAATCTATTGCAGTCGCAAGGGCTAACTCCATTGAGGCAGTTTGCATGATTGAGAAGTATCTACCCACGAGCTGCCTAACTATCCAAATGCACTTGCTCGTCTATGTAGTAGATGAGGTTGCAATGGGCAGGTACAGTCCACAGCCGTTGGATGTTCTTTCTAGAGCGGTTCATGAAAACACTTAAGGGTCCAAAAAGCGCGTCCATAGGGGAGCATGGCAGAAGGATGGCTGGTGCAAGAGTCTCTTGTATTGACGATCGAATTTCTATCCGTTTCTGACCCAGAAATGCCTCGACTATGGAGCGATGAGGAGGATGCAAGACTGGTGGGAGAGGAGCCGCAAGGGCAAGGGGTGCAGAAGAAAATGAACGACGCCATGCGAGAAAACATCATGAAGTTTTGTATACTAAATTCAGCGCCGATGCAAAAATGGCTTGAAAGGTAAGAAGAAGAGAAAGAGAGACGCAATAGGGAGCGACAGGATTTCAGGCGAAGCCGAACAACTAGAGGTTTACCCTTGCCAGACTATCTTGATCCTCTACCTGAATTCCCTACAATGGCATGATTGGACAAGATAGTGAGAGCAGCTCGACAGATCGGAGAACCCATATCTCTAGAAGAGGAAGAGCTGGCTATTGGATGTCATTAGAAGTATCATACATACATGGCACTGTGGTCGCATGGAAAGCATTTCAGAACACAACAAATTGATAGCAGAAGAAACACGTTTGACAGTGGGGTAATGGTTAGTTTCATGTAAAAGAGCAGGGCTAGTTGCAGAGACACGAATGAGAGCACTAGGACCCTAGATTACTGTGTTCTGGTGTCAGATATCCTGAAAGTAAGCTTCAGGCGGTTTGAGATGTTTTTGTTGGATGTGAAGTGGTTCAAGGTGATTACTTATGGTCGCAATGCAACGGTACGCAGAGATGGAAATAAACTTGTGCAAATAGATTCTACAAAGGTTTGGACAGATGCGAGCGACACATTTGCTCTCCCCGAACATTGCGAGCAAGTGGTCTTTGTACCGGACCCTCGAGAGCAACAATGGTGGTTTGTGGTTCAAGTTGCTCTAAGAAATAAACAAGTATTTGAAGGGCAAGATCTCCGGGAGGAAAGTCAGTCAGACGACGTCCATACTACTGTGACATTAGATGAGATGGACGAAGGTATGGCAGAGGAAGCTGACAGATATACGAGAGATGACGCGGACGAGCCAAAATTGACACTTGTAGATGAAGATGCAATGGATGAAGACAATCTGCCAGAACGAGTTGGGGCAGAGTTATGTTTGCAATTAGAGATAAACGATGAAACGGTGCAAGATCTTATCGATGATGCCTCACTCGTCGAGGCCTAGACCTGTAAGTGTTTGTGTGAAGACGTTGATTTAAAATTAAGCTTAAAGTTAATTTAAACAACTGTGTTCTGACGCTTTATTTTACTTTCTTTGTGCAGGACTTTAGTATGGCAGACCAGTTTCCAGATCCCGCTTCTATGAGTGCAGATGCATTCATGGGCTTCGTTACACGGATGACGCCTGCTCAGATGGCAGAGGCTTCTCAGTACTGGGTAGCCAGTGCCACAGGTACTACGCCTCCGGGCTTCACACCCGAGGGTCCGACGCCTAGGGGGGGGACACCTATGGGGGGGGGGACGCCTATGCGGGGGGACGCCTATGGGTACGACGCCTGCTTCTCCCATCACGGCCGCTTCGACACCTAGAGGTGGGGCAGAGGCGAGTACGTCCTCATCTCCGTAGCACAGGCGCACTCGCCGATCTCGGCGATCGTTAGGTGGAGGTGGTGGTTGTTGTGGAGGAGGGTCCACAGATGCTTCGACCCCTCCTCGCTCACGACCCCCGTCCCACCCAAGCACACCTCTCGACACACCTCTTAGCACACCTCGGACACCTTGGGGGACACACGATCCTAGTGCCTCCAAGCTCTATACTGTACGGCCAGATGGTTCTGTTGACATGGATAGAGTCGGGACTGAGATGAGACAGCGGATTCGCTAGCACGCGGAGCTACAATTTTCGACCAGCATTCTGACGTCTTGGGATCAGCAGGAAAAGAACAAAGTCACTTACATAGTGGAGACCATCCTGAGAGAGTACCAGCCTGCTCCGGGTTCTGACGTTGTTTCGAGGAGGTGGATCAAGGGTGTTGCACGGGACACTGTGAAACATCGACGAGATGCATCTCGGGAGGCTTTCAGGACCGGCTCGCCAAAGCCTTCGGGAATCCCACATGAGATGTGGCTGCAGATCAGGGAGGATGAGCAGACAGCGGCCACGCGGTTCAGACAGCAGCGTGAGACCGCGCAGATACGACAGATGACCAGGGGGACATCTCATCTTGGCAACGGAGGCTTCGACACCTTTCGCTATGAGTTTGTGAGTTTCTAATCCAATCTTAACTATGGCATTTTTTAAAACGCGATGAATCATGTATTCTTATTACTCTGATTTTTGTATAAACGGAGAATCTTGCGATGCATCGAGCCCCGACACGTCAGGAGGAGTTAGATGGATATCTCAAAGGTGTCTATGAAGTATTGAATGATCTTGATGCTTCAGGAGAGCCTGTAGATTGGGCGGCCTTACAGTCTCACTGATCGCTTGAGGTGAGGCGTTAATATGTGTGAGTTGATTTAATTAAGTAAGTATATGTGAAGTAATATCAATACTAATTTTGTGAGTTGTCCTATGTGCAAGTTGTGACGCCTAGTCATCAATGGACCGGATTTCATATATATGCTTTGTGAGACACAGACACGCTTCTGTGTCTCCTTTTGTATAGACATATATATATGGTTATGATTATTGTTCAGACAGTTATTGTTTTCCTTATGGTTATGGTTATTGTCATTGTCATTGTATAGACATGGTTATTTCTCCTATTCTTCTATAGACATAGTTATGGTTCAGGTTTTGTTTATGGTTATGTTTAACTTTCTGGTTATGCTTATGGTTATTGTTAATTTTGTTTCTGGTTATGATGAAAGTGGTTATTGTCATTGTCATTGTATAGACATGGTTATTTCTCCTATTCTTGTATAGACATAGTTATGGTTCAGGTTTTGTTTATGGTTATGTTTAACTTTTTGGTTATGCTTATGGTTATTGTTAATTTTGTTTCTGGTTATGATCAAAGTGGTTATATTGGTCGGTTATGGTTTTAAGTTATGGTTATGCTTTTAAGTTATGGTTATGGTTCGTTATGGTCATTGGCCTTAAATCTCATGTGAGATCCTACATGGATAGCATGTAGGAGGCGTATACATGATATATTTTTTTTGAAAAGTTTATATAAAAACGAAGCGAACTCTGTCGAAATTTCTGCGGGAGCACGATTGATGTTGGTGCTGCTCGCTTTCTTGGGCAGAGGGCAGGAAGTCTGGCTGTGGTGGATGTGTCCATCTTTTCACTGGGCACAGGCCAGGCTACCTACCCTCTGCCCAAGAAAAAAAAATTTATATTATGGTCGTCAATATATGCATCTATATATCCGTCCATATCTGCGTCGCTATCTGCGTCTATAACTGCGTCCATATCTGCGTCGCAAATAAAGCCTTTCCACATAGATGTCGACGCAAATAGCGACAGTTTCACAGGGACGTAGATATCGACGCGGGGCGTCGATATCTGCGTCAATGACACCTTTTTTTGTTGTAGTGATTTATGCAAGCGCATGTGCAATGCATATGATCAACAAGTTCAATGAGTTGGGTGCAGCAACATCCATGGTAGTTCGATCAATAAATTTACCATCGTTAGCATCTCTACCTTCTCAATGAGAGGATAATTCACCATTCTCAGATGGCTTTAGCATCTTCCTCTCCCTTGTTGTGATATACTTACAAGATCATGACCCCTAGTGTATGCAATAGCTTGGCTTTGCTCTTAAGTTTGATCCCTTTGACTTGTCCATTGTCCTCATGTTGTAGCCTCTTCACTACCTTGTCAAGTTGTCCCACCCACCCATGCACCCACCCCTATTAGGTGGTGCTCTGTTTTGAACAATCTAAAAAAAGTGAAATCCTAGTGCGCACATGCCTTAGTACCCCATAGGGTACTACCCTCTAAGGGGTGATTGAGTTCCTGGCTTCTAGAACCAAGAATATGGTGCCACTTTGGGAAAGGCAAATATCAGGGTCCCTATTCATTGAGAAATTTGGTTTTGAAGGGTTTGGGCAAGGAAAATTAGAAGCCATTTGGAGACACAGTAGGGTATAAGGGGCCAATATAAGACGCGGGCAGAGGCAGAGGCAGAGGCAGAGGGTGGGGGGACGACATGAATATTAGCTAACTGCACTGCTCCTTGATGAGTGCGTGCAGTGCAAAGTTTGAGTGAGTGGGAGATTCTAAAGCATCTTCGAAAAAAGTCTTTTTCTTTTTAAAGTAGCGAGTATGTGTATCTCTCTCACCAACTTGTTCTTGCACCAAGACCACCCTACTTAAATTCTCAACTATTTCTTGAGCCTACGGCACTGAAGTCAAGCTTTGGACGTTCGGAAAATAAAGGAAATAATAAAGAGGTTCATGGAATCGACTTCGCTTGAGGATGGCAGCACACAGCTGACAGCTGGACGTGAGTGACGGTGAGGCCTGGGCTTGCAATTCTCTTTTAATTATTGGGATTGATTCACATGGGAGGGTGACACAAGGAGCTTTAGGACAAACTGATGTAGGATCACAAGCTCCAGAAACCCCTTTACCTCTTAAAGCGAAAGGCTGGTGCCATCACCGCCGTGGTGGTGGTTCTGGAACTCTCTCCCTCTCCCTCTCCCTCTCTTTCTCCCTCTCTCCCTCTCTCTCGTACTGCGACTGCTCAATCCCAAACCTTAGACAGACATATCTGCAGTCTTTCCATCTCTGCATTCCCCATAATTTTACTTGTGGAACACTCTCTCTCTTTCTCTCTCTCACACACACACACACTGCGTTTAACCCTCTTCTTATCTCTACAATAAACCACCCCACCAAGTCTCATTAGCCGCCACCATAGTACTCTATGCCAAAACCACATGTGCCTTTGACAATTCCCTCATCCAAAGATTGCTTGGATCCTGCACCCGAATCTTTGCCACCACCTGGCAGCGATCATAGCATATTGCATGGTGGCAAGCATCGTGATGTTGGAGTAGATGGGCAAGGATGTGAATGGCGATCTAATAACGTCTTGCATGATGATATTGAGGTGCAAAGCATTTTGTCGTTCTATTCTCAGCAAAAAAATGGCATCCATGATGAAGGTGTTGTGTGTAGGGGTCTGTAGCCAGGGGAGCTTCAATGGGCGTGACGGAGGATGCTTACCCTCAAGTTGAGCCAGAGGCATCGGGACCTGGAGATGATGATAGATGTGGACTCCCTCGGGGTGTTAGACTTCAATTTCTGCCATCGAACATTTGCTCATGCTTTTAGCGCCGGTGCAAACAGTCAAAATAGCACACTCATTGCCTACATATATGTATCCCCACTCTCTCTCTCTCTCTCTCTCTCTCTCTCTCTCTCTCTCTCTCTCTCTCTCTCTCTCTCTCTCTCTCTCTCTCTCTCTCTCTCTCTCTCTCTCTCTCTAAAATGGGCGTGGACTGGTTGAGAGAGTTTTTTTAAGAGAGAAAGAGAGAACACTGCTTGTAGAAATGGTGCACTAATTGCCTCCATATTATGTGTTAGTGCGTAGAAATGGTGCTCTCATTGCTTGCATATTATGCATCCTATCAGTTCTGCTCAAAAATCGCACTCAGTGCCTGCAAATTACATATTCTCTCTTGCTCACAAAAAAGAAAAAAAACTCTTTGAAACAGTCCGCGCCGGCGCGGACTGGTTCAGAGAGTTTTTTTTCTTTTATTTGTGAGCGAGAGAGAAGCACTTGCAAAAATGGCGCACTCATTGCCTACATACTACGCATCCTTAGTGTTGCTCAAATGGCGAGCTCAGTGCGTGCATATTAGTTATCCCCTCTTTTTCTCAAAAAGAAAAACTCTTTGAAACAGTCCACGCCGACGCGGGCTATTTCAGAGAGTTTTGTGTGTGTGTGTGTGTGTGTGTGTGTGTGTGTGTGTGTGTGTGTGTGTGTGTGTGTGTGTGTGTGTGTGTGTGTGTGTGTGTGTGTGTGTGTGTGTGTGTGTGTGTGTGTGTGTGTGAGAGAGAGAGAGAGAGAGAGAGAGAGAGATCAGAGATCTAAATAGTGCATACATGCTACATCTATTGTCAGTAACCTTCAAGGGCTCCGTACCACAGAGTATTCTATTGTTGTTTGCAAGATGGATTGGTTATCATGAGTGCAAACCAAAGATAAACCTAGCGGCCCAATCGTTGCATAGGGTGCATATAATCGACCATAGCAAAGATGACAATTGCATCATCACCCAACATTCCCAAGGGAGGTTTTCCCAAGGGAGGTTTCTGTTTTGATCACGAGTCTAGTCTGTCACTATGCGCTTCAAGCACGACCCCTTAGCTCATACCTCCTCTTTATTTTTGAAAAAACCAGGTATGATGAGGAGGGTCAATGGCTTTTGGATGATCACATCACTAGAAGGTAAGCATCTTCTCTCGGTTAGCAGCGTTCTTCTTGGTGGACGGACATGATCATCTCTTATACAGTGCGTTGTCAATACGATGCAACCCTTTTTCCCTCATGTAGCTAGCAATGTTTTCATACCACCTTATCATGTGCAAACTCAAAACGGACTAAATTTTGTCGCAAACAAATTAATATGCAAAGTCTTTGCAGCGGCTTCCGGCCCTCTTGCTGAAACTGTTGCTCCAGATGTGAGGAAGGCTCTTGTACTACTTTTTAGAGTAGGGTATGGCTTTGATCTTCACAGATTGGAGCCGAGTTTACCTCTTATAATTGGTAGTTACATGAATGTTCCACATGACCAAGGATGTGAAGCATATTCTAAAGGTGATGTGCTTTTCCATTGTGTGGTGGATGCTCTATCCTTACATCTAAAATATTTTTCCAAACAATAATTCAAAATGGAAAGGAGTCGTATCCTCAATATTTGTGAAAGAAGTTGTTCAATTGATGCATGATGCGAGATATACTATGGTCAATTTGGATTCCATCCTCATATTACAAAGGCCAAAGTTGAGTCCCCGTAAGGAGACCATAAAATTGAACCTCTATGAGATGTTACACATAGATCCTTAAGTAGTTAATATAAAGGCCAAAAGCCATGAAAAGGTCGATAGCTTGGGAGAGAATCATAGCATTGTTGCCCACACTATTGTGTTACTAATGAAGAAATAACCTGAAACAAATGATGTATAATAAAGGTTTGCAGGCTTTAACAGCTACTCATGTTTATAGATTAATAGTTGATTAAGCAATGATTCAAAGAGAGAGAGAGAGAGAGAGAAGAGGAAGAGACGTTTTAACGCCATAGGAACATTCCACAAGAGACCTCATAGCTCTATTGATGAGTCTTGAAGTCCTACTCTAAAGGGAAGGGAAGGGAAGAGCCTAAGAGAGAGTTTCGTTAAGAAAAAGAACTCTGAGAGAATTAATGCACAATCACATGATATATGCGTTAGTAAATTTGTGTTTTGTTTCACGTATACTTGGAGGGGTCACTTGATAATTATGTGACTCTCACATGAGTGCAAC
The DNA here is from genome assembly GCF_014529385.1 of Adiantum capillus-veneris. Taxonomy (NCBI): domain Eukaryota; kingdom Viridiplantae; phylum Streptophyta; class Polypodiopsida; order Polypodiales; family Pteridaceae; genus Adiantum; species Adiantum capillus-veneris. The sequence goes on from NC_140959.1 coordinate 104,417,204, forward strand.
AAAAAAGTTATAAAATATCTTTTTTCCTCACATTTTCACATATATAAGGGTACCATAAAATGGAATTGGAAAAAAAATTACAGATTAAATAGAAAAAGGCTGTATTTTATTTGTAAAAAATTCACAGATAAAGGATTATAGAAATAGTCCTTAAACACACATGATATACACAATTTATACATAGTCCCCTCCCCCCCCTCCAAGCATGAGCACGCATATCACACTTACCAATATGCTTTGCACTTGTTGATACTTATACTAATAGTAAAATTGATGACATGTATCATGATTACTAGATTTTTATAATGGTGACCTAACTTCAAAACATGGTCCATTTACTTATAGAACTTTCTACATAAAGTATTTCTAAGTTTCCAAACAATATGTTTTTACTAGCAATGGGGCTAACCGTTTTATTGTTTGGGTTTAGAGAAACCTCTCTCTCTCTCTCTCTCTCTCTCTCTCTCTCTCTCTCTCTCTCTCTCTCTCTCTCTCTCTCTCTCTCTCTCTCGCTCGTTGGAGAAGAAGTATACATATACTTGAGTAGATCCCTTAATAACTTTGCTCGGTTCTGAGCTTGCTTGGATAAGTTCGCTCGTTGTTTGGTAGAACTCATTTTGTATTTTGAAAACAACTCTTATGTGTTTTCTCTCATCGCACATCACATCACTCATAAGATTCACAGACATGGATTTTTGTGTACATAGAAGTTGGGCTCTTGAAAAGCATTGTGTACGAGCATGCATTTAAGTAATTGAGTAAACTTTTACTTATGTACTATGAGAAATAGAATTCCAAAAAAAAAACTTTTGTATTTTTCATAATTACCTCTCTCTATGCTGAGTTGGCGTGGCCCAAAATTGAGTCCAAGTTTCTCCTAATGGGAGCCAATGCCTAAGGGAAATGATGTATGGGAGGTAAGTTCAAAAGAACATGCCAATGAGTTAAATTTTCTATGTGGTTTTGGAAGTTGAGAGTGAGGGCAAGAGCATGGACACTTTGGAAAGTTTCGTTGTACAAACGCAGGTGAAGGCAACGACACCATTGCTATAGTGTGGTATGTTAAAGCTCTCATACCATTGTAACTAAATTGTAACTTACAAATAATAAATCTATCAACAAATGCACTATTATTCATGATAATTCAATGATGTAGACACTCAAGACAAGAAACATGAGGCATTGGCACAATGCAGAGGGCCATATTTTATGAGTCCCCCCCCCCCCCGCCCCCCCAAAAAAAAGATATTTTTCATTATGATGCAAAATTATAAGTACATGCAACAAGAAATGCTAATACCAAGCTCTTTACAAGAAGTTACTACTCTATGTGAAGGCTTAGAATTTCACAAAATGGGTAATTAATAGTTTTGTTTTACACAATTTGCACTTGCAGTACTTGCCTCCTCCCAAAGGCATCCATCAATGCAAATCAAGTAACCACATGGGGAGAGAGAGAGAGAGAGAGAGAGAGAGAGAGAGAGAGAGAGAGAGAGAGAGAGTTAGTAGCAAGCTAACCCAGATACCATTTTTCGGAGCTCTCTTTGTAAAACATTTATTATTTTGATGAATCGAGAATATTGTAACTCCTATTTTTCGGATAAACTTTGTAATCGATGAGCCGGGGCTACAAGCTTCCAGATTGTATCAACCTGTCTTTAGTTAAAGCTCCTAGATAATTACTTTTGACCACCAAAAACCTTGGCTAAGGTATCAAAGCCAATTTTGTAAAGTTATTATTAAGTTTTTGGATAATGAAATACACAGCGTGAGCTAATGGCGCTCACTTCTCTCCTTCTCCCACTTCCTACTTCCTCCTCGGTTGTCACATTGCAGTTGCGTCTATTGCGTTGCAACCTTAGTTAAGAGTTTCAGCCATGAAAAATGTTGCACCTGATGTGAGAATTGCTCGAAAAAAGGAGAAACAAAGTAGGAACAACATGTGATATATAGAACAAACCGTACAAGATTGTAAGGGACCTTTTATGCAAAAAATGGCACTGACATAAATTTTGCACAAAATGACAAAATTGCCTCTGTAGCACTGCTTGTAGTGGAAACAGAGGTTGAAATGAGCTTGAATAAAGAATATAAGCATACTAAGCTCTATGACCATGGCCGAAGTATTTGTTGACATGTTGATGCTCGCCAAATCTCACAAATATTGGAGAAAATGAGCAGGCAAGTGTTGAAGTTGCTAGCGACTAAGCCCAGGAGGATGCAACCTGCTTTGATAGTAATTGTTGGAATTAGGGTTGCAAAAAAACAAACACAGCTTGGAGAAGATGAAGGAAGCTCAAGGCACACAATAGAGATCATATTACTTAGTGTGCAATGGAAAGATAATTGGGGGAAAAACCTTCTAGTGAGTGAAAAACTGCCCCGGTGGTCATAAGTGTGTTCACACACATCACTACCACATGTATATAGTAATAGTGGTTGTTTGCTCGAGGGTGGAACATATGGCATTGTGGATTCCTAGGGACGCGGTAAAGACAATGGAGGGGATTGTGGACTCTTGGGGATGTCGTAAAGACAATGGGAGGGGGTTGTGACTGCGATGAACGTGAAACCTTATGAAAGGCCCTAGGGAACTGCTTAGGAGAACCCTTCTCCCTATCGCCCTTTATATAGGCCTTGGCTTCTAGGGTTCCCTACCCAGCTAGCAGTCGACCCTTGGCCCAGGTCCGTGACCCCCCAGGGTTGTCCTTGGCATGACATTACTCCCCTCTTGGAGAAGCTTTTTCGTCCTCAAAAATCAAAAGTGGTGGTATCTGTAAGGTGTGAGCTTTGTCCTAGAGTCCTAAAGTTTGATTCAAGGAGAGAAGAGTGGATTTATCCCACATGCAGTGGTGCAAGGATGTAGTGCTACTTAAAGCTCATTTCATGAATGAATAAACACAAGTCTATTTTGCATTACATCTCTCTTGTTTATGGTGAGCTTATGATGGCTTAGCAACAACTCAAGGTCGTATTTATGAGTCCAAGTTAATTGATCTTGGAACCTAATTTGCTTGAGTGATAATCTAACCAACACACACTCACTTGTGTGCATGATGTTTCTCTTTCATCCACCCTAGCTAGCACGATCTCATTCCCATCAAGTGGTGTCAAAGCTACGATGTGCTAGCTAGGCTTGTTGTCATGCATTTGTGTGTTAGTGATTAGAATTCTGTCTTAGCTAATTGCACCTCTTACTGATCGAGCTTTAACCTACTCATGTGTGGACACGTCCTTGGTAGACCCAAGAGGCCACTACCCTCCAAGGATTAGGCAGGCTTGATTAGGGAGCATTAGTTTTTCATTATCTTGCAATTAGCAGATGCATTAGAGCGTTACCTCTATGCTAAATTGACTAATTCAATTCCCTCATTCAAAGTGCACTTTGACGCCAACTTTTTGCATGATTTTTCTCCATTCACTTGTTCATTATTAAAACGCTTGCTTTGTGTGGAGATAGTGCCCAATAAGAGCTTTCATTTGAGTCCTACATCATTGAAATCGATGTGCTTTAACATCCTCAATTAGTTTGAAAACCCAATGGTTAATCTTTGGAAATTTCTGCAGGTCTTTAGAAACTTAAAGAATTTTTTTTGTGTGAGTGTAGAATCAGAGTGTGTGTGTGTGTGTGTGTGTGTTGGGGGGGGGGGGGGGGGGGAGCATTATTGCTCAACCACCAAAAGCAAGGAGGTTTGTCTTTTGCAACACGTGAGAACCTCCTAATTTTAGGAGGGAGCAAGGTCAAAGGGAGGGCCACACACCCGAATTGGATGGACACGCCCTTCTCACCGGTTCTCAAAAAAAAGTTTTTTCCAAAAACTTGTCAAACCTACATGTTAGAAACAATAGAGGTAAAGTCACTAAATCTGAAGGTCTTTACACTAATTTTTTTCAAACTTTGAGGGTTTTCTCACCTTCAATTATAAAATTTAGAGGTAAATCTCAAAATTTAGAGTTATATCTCAAAATTTAGAGGTGGGGTTAAATCTAGAGCACTGCTTCGCACTTCATTAGCGCCTATAACGCCGTCGGGCCTGCCTTATGCCTAGCTACTCGCGCGCAGACATCTACAGCATTTTTTTTTCTATGGACCTACTCAACCACCGTAACACAGCCTCGTCATAATCTTCTCCCTCAGCACCGCTTCGACCTGCTGCATATCCTCTGCATAGGTTTTTTTTCATCTCGTCATCAACCGTCGTTATTGACTCATGTCATGCATGTCGCTTTGCAGAGTACAGAGCACTATAAGGCCATGAACTTAATCCCATGACACTTTCCCACCCCTCGGCTGGCCTCGCTTCTATGGTTTGCCAACACCTTGAAGACATCGTGGCACATGCTTGCCTTGCTTAAGTGCACAAGCCTACTCGTGCCAACAAACCCGCCTCCCAGCCTAAGCGCAGTGGGCATTAGCATTCTTATTTGAAGATCAAATTTAGAGTCAATTCCTACCGAGCTCACTAATCTTATGGTCAAAAGCAGCTCTAAGGCTACACATCAAATGTGAAGCTCCTTCTAAGGCTTGCCACTCTAGCTAAGAGCTGCCAACCTTCGCGCACCTAATCAAAAAGGTATCAAGATTTCAAAGCTCCACAAGCTTCGACATTCAAGGGGAGGGAGCTACATTGAGCAAATCAAAGGTTTGAAAAGCTTCCAGAGAGCTCTACGACTAGACATCGATCTTCAAGAACATAAGGATTTTTTTACAAGAATCCAAAGAGGGAGCACACCTAAGCATCAAAATGCCTTCATCACGCAAACATTCAAAGAAAGACCAAGTTCTTTCATCATTTCTATGTGACTTCACTTATGTGAAGAGGTACTTCACAATGAAGGGAAATTTTAAAGAACACTTTAAAATAAAAAATCTTGTAGCCAAGCACAATTTTTTCAATGTATGTCATTACATCCATCATAAAGGAGGATAAGGCAATTGTGTTATTGTGCGGAGTCCACACACTCTTGTAGAGTCTCCAAGTGCAAAGACCGCTCCAACGCACCATGGAAAAATTTCAAAATTCACTTTGAGGGGAGGGGAAACCGTCAACAACATCATTAGCATCCGCATTAGCAATTCTTTTACATCAGTATTTTTGCATTGCATTTTTTTTTCAGCAAAGCCTGATTGCACAACACAAGTGGGAAAGAAGCACTTGTTCAAGGGAGGATATGAAGACAAAAACCATGAAGTAGTTGAAGACAAAGCATTAAAGAAGGCGAAGGTGCTTTTGGATTAGAGCGAAGCATAGATTTTTTAGAATTTTTCTCTTGTATTAGAGCGTTGTTTTTTAACTCCTGTATTGGAGTGTGAGTGTTATGTTGATTGTCTCCTGGATTGGGGATGTATGTTGTTTGTGCTCCTAAATTGGAGTGTTGTCTTTCTTCATCAAGTTGTAGCCCTAAGTTCAAGGGGAGGATTCCTCTTGTATTGACATCCTTAGTGGATATCATGTGTCATCCTTAGTTGATAAGAACCTTCAGTGTATTTTCCTAGTCCAAACCTCAAGGGGAGGATTGTAAGGTGTGAGATTTTTCCTAGAGTCCTAAATTGTGAGTCAAGGAGAGAAGAGTGGAATTATCCCACATGAAGTGGTGCAAGGCTATAGAGCTACTTAAAGCTCATTTCATGAACAAATAAACATAAGTCTATTTTGCATTACATCTCTCTTGTTTATGGTGAGCTTGTGATGGCTTAGCAACAACTCAAGATCATGTTTATGAGTTATACGAATTGGCGAGCGAGTATTTCCGAGCAACAAAATAATCGAGCAAGTCTCTTCAGACATTCTTATTACTTAGATCGAATTACATTACTGCAAGCGGGTTTTCCATTGTTGAAAACTAATCCCACGATCCAAATCAAATCCCATGATGACTAACCCCATGGAACCAAAATTGGAGCCAATGTCAAGTTTGCCTCCTGGCTAGCTATGTGAGCATCTACTTCATTCAATGACCCCAAGCCAATGTACGTGCTCTTGCTCTCATCACCATGAAGATCATTGACATCAAAATCCTCTGTGATTAACCCCAACCAAGGACCTAAACATTAATGAGAAAAACATAATCAATTACTAGTTGAGAGTACCTAGCATTAGAGAGCTCTCCTTGTTGTTTGTGGGGACAAGCTAGATAAAGAAGTGTATAAGTTTTATGATTTCTTGAGCTTGAAACAATGTTATGAGAAAATCAATTTCACAAACATACAAAATCCCCTTTAGGGTTATTCAAAGAGGAAATTTTTCAAAAGAATCAATAGTTTTTGCAATTTTACTCTATTTTCTAAAGTTTTCCAAGGAGATTTTTTCCTTCTTCCCTTGCCTTCAACCGGTTGTGTTGATTTTTCAACCAGCTCAAGGTAAAGAGGGCTCCCCCATATAGCCCCATTACTTTAAAGGACATAAGAATTTTAAAGGACCCAATTGCAATTAGTGTGCACGTCCCATATTCCCACGCGTAGGGAGTCTACTCCATGTGAGACTGTAGTAGTACACAAAATGATATTGATAGTATGAAGAGAATGACTAGGTAATCAGGTATCAACAATTGTAAAGGCGGAACCTCCATGTCAGGGGTGGTTGAAAAATACCCCATAGAGAAACTGCAGCGGTAATTGCCTTCATTTTGCATGCGGATGCTTTTTCTTAAATGAAGGTATGAGGCCTGCATAAATATATGGATGGGCCCTTTAAAAACACCGTTATGGGTCTTATGGGTTAGCCCTCTAAGCTGAGGTTCACTTTTTTGAAACACTAATCTAAACCGTAGGAACATACTACTGGCTCAAAATCTCCACATATTATTTTCACTACATTACTTACCTTGCTCTCAATGTTCGGGAAAAATCATTTTTCTAAACATACAAAATTCCTTTCCTTGAATTTGCCAAGAAGAAACTTTTAAGTGTATTTTTGGAGTTTTTATACTATTTTTCTCTATTTTGGGGTGGAACTTCTCCTTTTCCCCTTGCCCTCAACCGGCATTTTTTTACATAGAAAATGACACGATATTAGACACATTTTTTCCCGAACACTGCTTGTTGTTGAAAGTAAAACGCTAAGTCGACTAGTGATTTAACACAAAAAATTCTGTTGGCGATGTTACTTGGGATGTTTTGTTGTGGTACCAAGATGGAATCAAGAAGGCTATGACTTTTTTATACCTATACTGCATGCTGCAAACACTAGAGATTTTTTACTGGAGGAAAAGTACATGGCAGTGGCAAGCCATATGAAGACGTCTGTAGTGGTGAGTGAGGAAAGGGACCGCCTTTTCAGCACAGATACAACAGAGCCCAGCCTTGGTGAGGTAGCTGGGAAAATAGTGCAAAGCAATATTATGCTTCTCAAGGTATTGTATGCCTTAGAGAATGCATGCAAGCAGCCGTATGTATTGGAAGACCCTAGGGGCCTCGCTTATGCTTCCAAGCTATTGCCAGTAGGCCTTGCGTTGAGAGAGAGAGAGAGAGAGAAACAAGCCCCAAGATGAGAAACTGCAATAGATTCCACTTATAAATCAGTTTTCAAAATGGTGACAAGATTCTGCGCCGGCTTGAGGTTTAAAAAATATATTTGACCCTCCCCTCCCTGGTCTATTGCTGCAATTGTTGCAACCAGTCCGCGTCGACAGCAGCAGCCAGCAGACTACGGAGGGGACTCTGCAAAAGCGGTCAAGAGTGGACCTTGGGAGACAGCGGCTCTAAAGACAGCATGGAGTAGCCACAAGGTACTTTGTAGCGGCTAATTTTTCTCGAGTATTTTTCTGTTGTAGTCATCTTTTGGTGCGGTTGTGTGAGTATAGATAGATATGTGCAGTGCTATTGCTAATACGTGAGTAGAGATGGAAAGAAACACCGAGTCAAACGATGTAGAATGCGAGTATTATGATGTCAAGAAAGTGTATGGCGTAGCCCGTTCCCTGCTTCGGACCATCGCTACTGCATGCATTGAGAAGACCTATGGAGACCTCTTTAGGTCTCCTGTGTCAACCCTCGACGAATTAAAGCCAAGAAGGAGATTATAGACTTCCTGCACGCGCATCCCCCTTCGCCTCCATCGGATCTCAATGCAACTCATTCTCCTTTTGATCGTGCCAAGGCCATCCTTGATCAATTTGTCTACTCCAAAACCAAGCTTCTTAGCAGAGTCTCCAGCAAGCTCGTGAGTCCGTACAAGAAGAAGGACAAAATTGAGGAGCTTGAGCTTGGTTGTGTGAGTGGGTTTTGAGTTTATGTGAATGTTTGAAATAGATGGGGTGGCATCGACGCCCTTCGATAGTTGTAGAACATCCTTGCAAAATAAAAAGAAAATTTGGCCCTCCCCTCCCTGGTTTGCTGCTGCAACCAGTCCGCGCCGGTGCGGACTGGTTGCAGCAGCAGACCAGGGAGTGTGATGGTGGCGAGTGCGATGGCCTCCGAATTATAATTTGTTGTTGTAGAGACAGCGCTTGATGCTGACTCGCTGGCTTCACCTCATCCTCCGTCTTCACACGTAAAAGCTCGCCATACAACACACCATGGACTACCCTTCTTGCGGAGTGGGTGGAGAAGGGATACCTGATGAGCCCGTGTTGTGCGCGTCGTCCATGCTCTTTTACCACAATCTGCACAGCTCTCTCTCTCTCTCTCTCTCTCTCTCTCTCTCTCTCTCTCTCTCTCTCTCTCTCTCTCTCTCTCTCTCTCTCTCTCTCTCTCTCTCTCTCTCTCTCTCTCTCTCTCTCTCTCTCTCTCTCTCTCTCTCTCTCTCTCTCTCTCTCTCTCTATTTGGACAATATGCAGCGTTGATCGTATCAACACTTTTGAGCAATATGTATGAACACTAACATCCCCCTTCATTGCGATGACAATATTTAGCAGCTTTCAGGCCTGTACACTTGTCCATATCCTGCATAATGTGAGGAATAAATATGTTTTAAGCTGTCATGCTTGCAGCAATGGTGTAACATGCAACTTTCAGGCATGTGATTCAGTACTACTGTTGGCTTCCATTCCCTCAACAATATTCAAGAGCTGGTCATCTACAAGCTTCCGTTGGGAGAGGTAATATTGAATCAATGGCTTACTCTCATAGGCATGCAACCTCAACCGCTCTCTCACAGCCGCTTCATCTGAATCATCCGCTCGCACGCTTAGCTGGGAAATGCATTCTTGCAGAGGCAGATGCGTGTTGCTTCTCGTATCCCAGTTGAGCCCAGCTAGGGTGGACTAGGGGACTCCCCTCCATGGTCTACTGCCCTCCATGTAGAGCTAGAGGGCGATGGACGCAGGAGTAGTAGACGCGTAGAGATTTAGGAAGTTTTCTCTTATTAACGGGGTTACATTGCAAGGCAAGATTACATGCTTGGTGTGCTGGTTACAGAGATTGATCATTTACGATTACCGTCCTGTCTGTCTGAGTTCGACTTCTTCAATTGCCTTTTTAAAGGGTGGAGGAAATCAATTCCAAGGTTATGACCCAGGGATGAGATTTGGGGACATCTGTTGAACAAATCAATAAATGTACCAAGCTGCCAATAGAGTAGGGTTAGTTCTTTTTTCAAAAAATATCAAGCAAACTAGGGAGCTGTTGTAGTAGGCGGTGCCACAGGCACATAGAACGGAACATGGAATGGTTTGTGGCTGGAGATCATTTAATTGTGCGCCTCTTGGGCAAATGATGGTGATGCGGTATGAGGTTGAGGTATTGAAGGCGAACAAAAGTACAACCATCGCAACTGGGATCTTGGAGAATCCTAATTGCCACATGGGATTGAATTATCTATGTTTCGAGTATGAAGAGATTGCTTGTGTCTCAAATACTCAATTTTCATGATGGTTTTAAAATCTCATTTTTTGTCGATTAGTGTTAGATTTGTGGTAGTGAAAGTAACGTGCATGGAACTATTTTTTCTTTTACCATTGTTGCTCTTGTATCAATTTGCTCGAATTAGAAATCCCCGTGTTTATGAGTCCAAGTTAGTTGATCTGGAAACTAATTTGCTTGAGTGATAATCTAGACAACACACACTCACTTGTGTGCATGATGTTTCTCTTTCATCCACCCTAGCTAGCACGATCTCTTCCCATCAGTATCTTTATAAGAAGACTAATGTTTTCTGCAGTGGCATCCTTCATAGATCCAATTGTCCAGTTGGTCGGAACACAATTCAACAGGAGGTTGAATAAAATCACGTAAAGTATCTTGATTTTCCACATTGTTGTCCCTTTGCAACCGTCTTGTGTAACCGGCCTATATCTACCAACATGGCATCATGTAGACTCCATTTAGAACTCACTTGAGTATGCTAAACGAGTTATCATATCTGAGATGTATCTAATAGAGTACCTCTTTTCTCTTTTTATGAGAGTAATTGGCTAACGTAGCTCAAAGTAGACTTTTTATCAATCTTCATTATAAACAATCCCATTAACTAGTGTTCAAGATTGAGAACCTGACTTAAATATGAAGAGACTAAACCTAGTCGCAAACATGCTTTACCTTATGGTAAGCAAACTCCATTTAGAGCGTTACATGCTTTTTAATTGAATTGTTTGGTGATGACATACGCACAACGCATATCCTTTAGCACAAGACTACACTTGTAATCTATCTATCCTCTTTGGATAAATGACAGTACTCAAGTGTGTTTTCCTGCCATTTACAAACAGTCTTCCAAAAGGACTAGTAAACAGGGATCACAATGCCTGATAGCATTGCTAAGGAATTAACAATGTTATGGATAACCATCTTGGTTAACTTGAGAGATCCACAAGCACCCAAATCTATCCATGACCTCTATTAGTGATTGGTAGATTGAAAATTATCCCATAAAGATATTGCACATAGAGTGCAAGATGCTTCATAATCGACCAATGTCATGAATGTGCATGCCACTCCAAATCAGCCTTTGCTAAACACTAAGACCCATAACACCGTATGATTTAGCAAAAATAGATTCAAACCCACATATCCATGATCCTACTTGCCAATGCTTATGGCTAACGTTATTCTCACAACTCACAAGGAAGGAACTAAATACTTTCCATGTGAAAGCCGTGAGAACATATTTGGAGCATTATAGAATGTGCAAATTGATCACACCTAGGTAACAAATGAAACATGTTCATTAATAGAACATAGCTTTGCTACATGCACAAACAACCATCCGTTAGAGTTGTTTAACAACACTTGAACCTTAACAAGTCTGACTAGGTATCCGACCATCTTTGCCCACTGAAATTGTTCCTGATACGACGTGCTAAAAATGGTCTTATAAGTGGATTTGACCAGTACCTAGGGACTGCCATGACACATATAGATGCCATTAGCCCTAGAAACTCATATCCTCCATATGTGGAATATGTCTCATATAAGATGTTTGAAAAAAGAACATCCCTCAAATATGAAATGTACTTGTGTGTGGAGGTAACTATAGACATGCAGTGACATCAGTGAGAGGGACCCTCATTAATCTTGCTCCATACTGGCTAAAGCGAACTCCTTGAGCTCCTAGACCATGTTGTATCCCATGTGACAACATGTGCCTAAGAAAACCTACATATAGGTCCATAACTTCATAATGTAGAAATGTATCTGGGACACTGCGGCCCAAAATTCTTTGCTCTTACGAGACCTTTTTCATGTCTCTAAAGAGAAAAAGGGAAATTCAAGCAAAGGATGTTCAAAAAGGAATAAAATCAAATCATATGCATACCTTAAAGATACAACTGAAAAGATGCCTTACCATAAAATCAGCCTTAAAGAGTAATATATCTGTGACCGATTGAACACTACATGAAGTATTAGTGAAAAACAAGCAGTAGAAACTGGTAACCATGGGTGTTGTCTTTGTAATCCAAACCCCTTGGTGAGCTTTTGCAATGTCAAACCGCTTAGTTTGACTTTGCATGAAAATTACTCAACCTAGTAGCCAACAATGACAAACACAATCCATCATGGTCACAAGTGTTTGGAATCAACTGAGAAAGTTAAATTTGTCCACTATTCCTTGGTAGATTGTGGATTTATTTCCTTGAAATTACAATTGTGCAAAGCTCAAGTCATGACTCTCAACACCTATGGAGTGATTGTGTATTAGCTGGGTCATACCCCTGAAAATACCACTCATGGAGACCTGATCAATGCTGCAATGAAGCAACAGATTTTTTTCGGTTGGAATCTTATTCACGACTAGTCACCAAAGAATCTTCTTCCTCCATGAACAGAGGATAAAGATGTCAAATACCCCCAAATTAAATAGTCATATTAGTTTTCTCAGGTGTTTACACAAGAGATTACATGCATGGAGTCTCTCTTAATCTATTAAAGTCATGTCATGGATTAGTTATTGCTGCTAGGCATGCCTACATTCTACCCATAAAATTTGTCATTTGGATTAGCTACACCTGTGCACAGAGACAATGATGTAAAGTGCCCATCGTTGTATATATTTACAATGATCACAAGCCAATCGACCAACCTCCATTCTTCTTGATCATGTAGCGGTGTTATTGAGGAAGTGTAAATGCTAAAGTGGACATACTGCCATCATTTTTTCATGCCATGCATACATATCAAAAAAAGAATAATAAGCCCTTGGCATCAATAAAAATCTCAATCGTGTGAGCCACTATTATACATGCATTGCACGATTACACTGGCATGGATACATCACAGTGCATTGTTGCGAAAACTGTGAGTTTATATCCACTTAGTTTCAAATATATGTGTTGTTTTCCTTGATCAAAAGTCAATGGATAGTACATTGGTATGGAATAGAATCCTTGCTTCACATAAAGTTTGGCAAAGCAGTTTGCATTGCACAATAGATAAAAGTTCCCGAAATGAAAATTTAAAGACAATTTCAAAAAAAGAAGTAGAACGTGAAATTGGCTAACATGGTGGCTTCTCCGAGACGAGTTGCCTGTTGTTGAGTCTAGCTCATAGCAATGTAGGCTGGGAAATTTAGAGGTGTCGGGGTAGATGTACCCTGCTTACCTTCGTGGCTTGGTTCATATCTACCTCCAATTAAAAATCAAATATAATTGTTTTCAAGTTTTCCCAAGTTTTATGCTTAAAACAAATTCCAAAATTTGGAATCTTATATGCAATATGTCTTAAAGTGAAGCCTTGCTTCGCTTAGTTCATTGGAAAGATGAGATAGAACACTGTTTAAGTGCTCATAGCGAGTAGAGGCTGATGTTAAAACAAAAGAGAATGGACCTTGTCAAGATTTCTTGAAGAACCGACCTTGCCAACTCGTACATCTTGGTGAAAACCATAGCTATCAAACCTCATCTAATACCTATATTGCTGCTTGATTGAAGTAGCATTTGTTTATCAAGTTGGAATTGTAGAAAGTCCTACAAAAGTGAATAAGTTCAAAATTAAAACTTAAAGTTAACATACTTACCAATTTTGTAACCACCGCTTCTAGCATCCGAAGTTGGAGCATCATGGGGCATGAATGTGCTTTTAATGTTCTTCATGCATGTATTTTGCATGCACTCTAGCAAGTTGGAATTTCTTTGGAGTACCCATGCCCCCAATGCATAAATAATGTAGGGAGACGTGCTCCTAAAAGCCTTGTTTTTCCTCTCTGGGTTGCCCAATTGTAACAAGATGAGAAACCATGTCCCAAAACTTGGAACTAGAAGAAAAATATGCTTTTTGGATTCATAGAATTGGAACAAAAGGTCGGCCATACGGAGCACCTGCGGCTTCTTCATCAAGGCTAGCAATAGGTCGTGCCGATTCCCATGAGATTCTCAAGCACTATTGTGCCCTGGCCTTTGCCAGGCATGGGAAGAAACCTTGCTTTTAAACAAGATCATTTCTCACTCAAGCCTTGCTTGACTATGATTGGTTGTTGTAAACAATGTGTTCAAAAACAAAAAGAACAAGCTTATGGTAATGCTCACAATCCTTGCTTGTGCCTTGAGTGTTGAAATTGCACAAGTATAAAAAGATGTCCATGGCAATGCATTTATTTGTTGCATGTCAAAGCCACAACGCAGCAAATTCATGAAAAATTTGTCAAACAAAATCAAACACTACTGCATACCTCATTAATTAATCAAATCACTTGGGCACCTCGGCCAGATGGTCTGTGCTCTTTGCCAAAATTTCCTTGGTAGAATGGTCCTCTGTTGGGATCATCTTGCCAATATCTATGTTAAGTATGCATGTTAAACTTCTTCTTAATTCAATTTGGCTTTTATTCATACCAATACCTTGGCTCTAGATGCCTAATGAAAGTCGATCGTATTTGTAGCAATCGCTGTAGTCGCCAGTAATTAGCCTTGCTAATTATTTCGTCGAGTCGTGAACGATGGCTGAGAAATTGTCTTAAATTTTGTTGCCAGCGAACCTCCCTTCGAGATTGTTGCCCATGAAGTGAGTGCTATTGCTTGAATTTTTGTTGAGCTACCCACCGTGCAAAGATCGCTCAAAATTGTTGTTTATGGCAAGGTTTGCGAACTTAAAGCCTCTTGAATACTTTGCTTACTCAAAAAAAATTGAGAATTAAAGAAAAGTACAAAAATTCTTTAACTTTGAAGAACTTGTTCTACTCCTTTGTCTTCTCACCCCGATCTGGTTGCTTGCCTTGGTCACAAGGAGAGAAATTTTTGTGCTCCTTTGTCTGCTCACCTCGATATGGTTGCTTGCCTTCGTCACGAGGAAGAAGAAGAGAGTTTTAACGTCGTAGGAAACTATCCCAAGAGACCTTAAAGATCTAGTCGACCAAGAGTTGAACTCAAGACTTGTTATTCAAGAGGGAAATGGCATAACCAATCTACCACACTTGGGTGATAGAAAGATTATACCATTTTCCTCTTTTTATTAGCACACACACCCACACCCACACCCAAGAAGAAGAGAGTAGGAAACTATCCCAAGAGACCTTAAAGATCTAGCCAACGAGGAGAGAAGTTGAAGGGGTGAAGGGGGGGTTGGCCCGTGGGTACCCTCCCTTGATTCAATCAATTTTCCCTAAGGCCTCAAGCCATGGGTGCTTGAGTATGAACACAAGCTCCAAGGAGCTATGGTAGTGGCGGTAGCGAATGGGGAGAGCGAGAGAGAGAGAGAGAGAGAGAGAGAGAGAGAGAGAGAGAGAGAGAGAGAGAGAGAGACTTCACAATCGCTCTGTTGCTTCCCGGCATGTGCGCTCATGACATGAAGTGATGAGCAAGTCAAGGAAACCCCGCCAAGACCCTCTGCACACAGGCTTTGGTGCAGGTCAACTTCGCCTCCTTTCCCCTTTTAAGGGTTGCTGCACACAATCTATTTGGCTTTGTCTCCATGGCTCTCTAATTCATGTATTGCATGCACATGCAATGGGAAGGGACCATGCCCTTTCCCCGTAAACCTATCCTATGCTCTAATACCAATGAAAGGCCTTGGGGAACTACTTAGGAGAACCCTCCTCCCTACCATGCTTTATATAGCCCTTGGATTCCAAGGTTTCCTGCCAGCTAGTAGTTGTCCCTTGGCCCTGGTCCGTGACCCCCCATAGTTGCCTTTGGCATGACACCTTGCCAAAATGAAGAATCAACCCTAGTCCAGAACCCGTGCCAGAAACAATTTGCGGTCTTGCTTTGATGCTAATGTAATGTTGTTGTAGACGCTCACACTTTGTTGCCAAGTCGCTACATCCAACAAGACAATTTAAAATTGTGTCACCAACCTTCCTAAATGTACCCAATAACCACCTACAGAATAACACATACATTAGTGGACGATGCAATGACAACTATATATAGAGACTTCAATTACTCCTCGACTTACTGAACAAAAAATTGGTCTTCTCCACACCAGGTCAAAAGGGTGATCCAATGTCGTCTATTCTCCATGGTGTATCTTGAAATGGCTGTCGGATCATGTCATTGTCGGCATCAAAACCATCATTGTTAACTGCCATATTTCAACCTGACAATCATACAATGAAACAACTGGAAGCTCTTCAATTCTATGTGTAGACATGGCTAGCACCAAGGTCTCAACCTACAACATGGTTTACACTTTAAACAAAAGCATGCCAATATCTATCATGAAACTCGTAGAGTAATGGTTAAGAACTATTGAATCCGTGAAATCGTGATATGGACTACGCAAATCTTTTTTGAGGGCGCTCAACCACCATCCACAAATTACAATTACAACTCCATCGATCAAAACACACAATATGAATCATCCATCCCAATAAAACTCTATAGTTGAATACCTATATAGTAGGCGTCACACAATACATGCAAAGTGCAGCTACTCCTCTGCATTGTGTGTGGCTCGTATGGTTGTCTTCCACTTACAAAAATCCTCACCGAAGTGCTCTTGTCGAAATGCATGCATTGTCTCCCCAAGAGATAGGCCATAATCACATGTGGTGCGTGTGTGTAGCTTCATCACCATGGAGTTCTCGGCCTCCATCTTCTCTACAAATCTCAATACATCTTTGCACTTCAAGCATTGAAAATATTGCAATAATAAATATGATCCCATACTCTAATGTTACTACATTCACCTTTTTAGCTACCACCAGTAAACATGCATTCTAAACCACTATGAGAAAGGCTTCTCTTGAGTCGGAATAGATGCCTTCATCATTGAAATGTTCCCTTGGCCAATATGTCAACCAAATGATATTTCCTACAATTTTTCATTGAATACCATCTTAGACAATCAACAAAAAACAAACAATGCATTCAAAAGCAAATAATACTTACTCCACAGGACTGATGTGTGCACGTGTAACCTCAAACACTCTGAAGGGGGTCATTTTGCAACCCTTCTCTCCCCAACCCACAAATGAAATGCATTTTCAAAAAACATTTGCGTTATTCTCGAGATTGGCAATGACCGCTATATCTGAAAACTTCCACACAAAGAAATTATCAGTCTCCTTTATCATCAAGGCATAGCTTGTCTTGTAATGAGATTTGTTTGAAAGGTACTCTCTATTGTCCTTAGCCAACAAATTATGCATTTTGAGCCTACACATTACAAGAGCTCGCTTAAATTTTGACGTCAAATTACCGGTGTCAATGGCGGGCCTTGATATATGTGTAGGTAAATCTGGAGGGAGATCAAGTTTTTAAAATTTTTAATTTTTTAATTTTTGGTGCTCATACCAACCTCTTTACTGGCACCTATATCAACGATTGTACTGGCGCCTATACCAATGCTCATACCGAAGTCTATACCGACACCTGTATCGATGGACCCTTCAAAACACTAACTGCGGGTCTTTCCCTGCGCATTTCTCTCATTTTTTCACCTCTTCTCTTGTCCTCCTCCTCCTCACCTGATGCAGTTCTGCTGCCCAACGGTTTGTCTGAGGTGAGATTCTTGCTCGTGGACTACTCCTCAGCATCAAGATGAGATTCTTTTCAAGTTTGCTTGTAGGTTTGTGCAATTTAGTGTGTGTGTGTGTGTGTGTGTGTGTGTGTGTGTGTGTGTGTGTGTGTGTGTGTGTGTGTGTGTGTGTGCATTTTTGCCTGTTTGAAGACGTTTTTAAGACTCTTTCTTCCTCAAATAGGCCGCACGTGAGTGCTCTAAAGTTTTCTGCAATTTTATTTTAAAATTATATTGTATTGACAAAATAAAACTTCACGCATGAAGCTTTCGATGCTTTTATGCAATTTTATTTTGAAATTATGCTTTGGGGAGCGTTCTCGCTACCATCTCATCATCATCATGCGATTGAGATTTAGGTTATAGGTTTAAGTTAGGTTTAAGTTAGTTTTAAGTTAGGTTTACGTTTAGGTTATAAGTTACAGGCTAGATTACTTAGCTATAGGTTAGGTTTAGGTTACAAGTTAGGTTATAGGTTAGGTTAGAGCTAGCGCCCAAAGTAGAAAAAACACAAACGCACTTCAAAAATGACTCGTGTACTTCAAAAAACGCAAACGAACTTTGATTAGGTTAGGTTATAGGTTAGATTAGGTTAGGTTATAGGTTATAGGTTAGGTTAAGTTATAGGTTCAGTTAGGTTATAGGTTGGGTTACAGCTAGCGGAAAATAGTAGAAAAAACGTAAACGGACTTTGGAAATGAATTAGGTTATAGGTTATAGGTTAGGTTAGGTTAGGTTTAGGTTAGAGCTAGCGGCAAATAGTAAAAAATTGCAAATCAACTTCGAAAATGATTCGTGTGTTGGAATTAGGGTTGCAGGGAAACACACACAGCTTGGAGAAGATGAAGGAAGCTCAAGACACCCAATAGGCAGCGTGTTACTTAGTGTGCAAAGGAAAGATAGATAGCCCTAGAGTGATGGGTGTATATACAATGCAAGGGGGGGAAAACCTCCTAAAGACGAACAAAATGCCTCGAAGGTCCTAGTGTGTTCACACACATCACTACCACATGTATATGGTAACAAATCCCCCCTGGAGTGATGCGGTGAATGACAGATGGCACATGAGTAAAGGAAAGTGCCATGCCCTGAGGACATGATCAATCCACAAAGGGGAGTAAGCCCAAAGCTTTGCAGAAAGCTTCGAGCTTCTCACAAGACAATGCCTTTGTGAAAAGGTCTCCAAGGTAGTCCTGTGTTGGCTTCTTTCTCAACCATGATATACATGAACTGCCAAGCTTGAAACAAAAACCACTTGTGGACACTCACGTGTCAAAACAACCAGTCCAATCTGAGTCCAAAAAAGCATGTAAGTCTGGCGGCAATAATCCCCCCTTGGGATAAAACAAGCCAAGATGTAAAGTGCCACTAAGTTAGCAGAAAATCCTCTTGACAGCCTGTCAATGCTTAGACCCTGGGCTATGCCTAAATCTGCTGACTTGTGAGACTGCAAACTGAATATCTGGCCTCATGTTGCATACATAAATGAGGCAGCCAACAGAAGTTTGGTAAAGAGTGACATCAGCAAGATCGCCAACATCATGTAGACTCAACTTCAAAACTGTTTCCATGGGAGTGGCAATAGGTTTGCAATCCTCAAGTCTAAATTTACATAGCAATGTGTCAATGTAACTTTTCTGACACAAGGCAATACCACCATCACACTGCTTAAACTGTATACCCAAGTAATGATGCAACAACCCCAAATCTTTCATCTTGAAAGTAGCATTCAAATCAGCCTTAAATTCAGCAATATGTCTCTCATTTGGTCCAGTGATCAACAAATCATCTACATAAAGAACGAAATGAGAAGTACATCACCCTCACGCTTTACATACAGTGTGCTTTCTATTGGACTGTTACGAAAGCCTTGTTTGACCAAACGAGTGTCAACTTTCTCATACCAAGTACGAGAAGATTGCTTCAACCCATACAAAGCCTTGTTACATTTGCACACTTTGTCCTCTTGTCCTTTCTTGACAAAACCACAAGGCTGCGTTACATAAACTTCCTCAAATATGTCACCATTCAAGAAAGCAATAACAATGTCTGATTGATGTACATCCCAACCGAAATGAGCTACCAATGCACATAGAAAACACACAGTAGTCATACGATAAGTGGGAGCAAAAGTCTCTTCATAAGCTATGCCTTTTTGTTGTGCATAACCCTTTGCAACAAAATGAGCCCTATGGCGATAGATCTCACCATCCGGCTTGCATTTCAACTTGTAAACCCACTTCGTGCTAATGGCCTTTTTGCTAGGAGGAAAATCACATAAAGTCCATGTGTCATTTACTATAAGTGCATCATATTCTGATTGCATGGTAGCCATCCAATTTTATGAATTTTGTGCTTCATCAAAAGACAGAGGCTCCTCAACATCATGTAAGCTAGACACAGCCAAAGCATAACAATCTGATGCATAAGATGCATGGCGAGAGCCTGAACGAGTACGACTAGATAAAGATGCATCCAATTTACTGTCCTTCAATGTATGAACTAACCATTTTGGCATACCTCTAGCCTGCTCATTTTCAACCCTTTCCTCATCAAGTACATCATGTACATCTACATCAGTAATAGGGTAATCTGTAACATTTTCAGAAACCCCCATAGGCTGTACATTTGCCTCATTGGAATTTACATTTGTATTTCCACCACTAAAAAGAGGCAACAAAGTGTCATAAATGTCCTTTGAGCTTACATTATTGTCTCTAGTACATGACAGCAAGGGCTGAACAGAATCTTCCACAAACACTACATCCTGTGAAACCAAAATACGCTTTTTTTGCGAATGATACAACCTGTAACCTTTACTTTCAGCACTATAACCAACAAATATACATTTGATAGCCTTATCATCCAATTTTTTGCGTTGTGTGTGTGGCACCAAAGCATATGCCAAATAGCCAAAAACACGCATGTGCTCAATAGAAGGCTTTTTATCATGCCATGCTTTATATGAAGTAATAGATTGCAAAGCTTTCGTAGGACACCTTTTTAGTACATAAGTGGCACACATGATGGCCTCAAGCCAAAAACAATGTGGCAAAGCTTGACCTTTGACCATACATCGTGCCATTTCCGTAAGTGACCTGTTTTTCCTCTAAGTGACACCATTTTGCTGAGGTGTATAAGGCACTGTACATTGGTGTTTTATCCCACGACTAGAAATGCATTAAATTTGTGAGACATATACTCCCCCCCTCGATCAGATTGGAGGGTGTCCATAGTACATTTTGAGACATTTTCAGCCATAGCCAGAAATTGTTTGAAGCACATAAAAACTTCGGACTTTGTTTTAAGCGAAAATACCCATGCATGCCTGGAGTAATCATCAATCAAAGTCACGAAGTACGGGTAATTGCCCAAGGACGGAGTTTGCATGGACCCACAAACATCACTATGCACAAGCTGCAACCTGCATGTGGCCCTAACTGAACCATCCTTTGGAAACATTTTACCCAGAATATAGCCTTCACAAACATGTTTGACAGGTGCTTCAAGAGGCGGCAAAGAAGCAACCATATCATATTTCTGCAAACGCAAAAAACTGGCAAAATTCAGATGACCAAAACGTGCATGCCAAAGTTTTTCATCTGAAATAGCCCTTGAATCTGCAACTGTATTTGCAAATTTTGTCCATACTTGTCATACAAAGTGAGCTTTATAGCCCATAGCACAAAATGCCAGATGCAACAATTTCATCACCAAAACTGAGATTATAAACTGTACATCTATCATCCACAAATTTTACTACAAGTCCAAGTCTAGCAAGTGTGGATACAGACCAGAGATTCTTCTTGATCCCCGGTACATAAAGTGCATCAACAAGTGTGAAGGAATTGCCATTTGTAGCAGTAAGCACAATCTTTTCAACTCCTTGAAGTGGATAAGAGGAATTTTTGGCACAAGTGACTGAATTCCCATGAGGGACAGGCTCGAGAGAGGTGAACAATTCATGATGTAAGGTAATGTGCTTTGTAGCACCACTCTTGAAATACCACACATGTGAATCTGCAGCAACTGACATGCATGCATCATAGACAGCTCTGCACTAAAAGCCCATTCTACATCAACATCAGCGTTACAGTCTCCTTTTACAGAAGACTCAACAATGGCTACATTTGTAGTGGAACCACCCTCTTGCTTCTTAGCCTCTTTTGCCATCAACTTGGGACACTACTTGGTCACGTGATCATTAGCTTTACAATATTGGCAACGCATCTTCTTTTTGCCCTTATCACCAAAATTTCCAGACAAATTGCTGCCAGCAGAAGCATTAGGGATAGAATTTTTTCTACTCGTAGGAGTACCATAAGAAGTGGCTGCATTGATGTTACCACCCTTTCTTTGAGAAGCAATAAAAGCCTGTTCAACTACACGCTATCTAGTTTTGTTTTTCCTGGAAAGTGACTCTTGCAACAGTAATGTGCATAATGCATCAAACTTGACAACTTCTGGATTTCCTTGGGTCATAAGTCTCCAAGTACTAGAAAAAGTCTGGTAAGAATCTGGTAAGGCATCAAGAACAGTTTGCACAAGGGAATTGTCTGAAATGACTTCACTTGCAAAAATAAGTTGCTCATTGATATCCTTGACACCAGCAAGAAAAGTGTCCATTTCCTCATGCATAATCTTCGACTCTAGCTCTTTACGCAACAAAGCAATTTTAGCCTCATTGCGGCTTGCATAAAGACATGCTAGAATATCCCAAGCCTGTTTTGCAGATTTTGTTGAACGAATGTGAGGAACAATGGTGCACTTCATAGACAATGCAATCAATGCATGAGCCTACGCATCCTTTACATCCCAACGAGCTTGTTCTATCATAGGCAAAACAACTCTAATAGCACCAATCCTTGCAGCAAGACCTGTAACATCCTCAACATCGCCTACATCCTTAGAACCAACACGTACATCAATGCCCTGCAAAATATTCTAGACACCCTTTGATACAAGAACGTGTTGCATCATATAAGCCCACATAGGGTAGTTGACCCCATCCAACCTGTCCTCAATAGCAAACATCTTGAAGACATCTGTGTTGTTGTCAGCCATGGTAAATGTTGCACCTAATATGAAAACTACCCGAAAAGAGGAGAAACGGAGCGGGAACAACATGTGCTATATAGCACAAACCGTAGAAGACTGTAAGGCACTTGTTATGCAGAAAACAGAACTGACAGAATTTCTGCACAAAATGACGAAATTGCATGTGCAGACCTGTCTGTAGTGGAAACGGAGGTCGAAATGAGCCCGAATCAAAAATCTGAGCAGACTTAGCTCTACAAGCGTTTCCAAAATATTTGTTGACCTATGAACACTCACCAAACCTCACTAAAATCGAAGAAAGTGAGCAGACATGTCCTGGAACAGCTGGCGACTAAGCCCGGGAGGACACAACCTGCTCTGATACCAATTGTTGGAATAAGGGTTGTAGGGAAACACACACAGCTTGGAGAAGATCAAGGAAGCTCAAGCCACACAATAGAGAGTATGTTACTTAGTGTGTAATGGAAAGATAGATAGCCCTAGAGTGATGGGCGTATATACAATGCACGGGGGAAAAAACCTCCTAAAGAGGGAAAAAATGCCTCAACGGTCCTAGTGTGTTCAGACACATCACTACCACATGTATATGGTGACATCGTGTACTTCAAAAAACATAAATGGATTTTGGTTAGGTTAAATTATAGGTTAGGTTATAGGTTAGGTTAGGTTTGGGTTATAGGTTAGGTTATAGGTTATAGGTTATAGGTCATAGGTTATAGGTTAGGTTAGGTTAGAGCTAGGCAAATAGTAGAAAAATTGCAAACGGACTTAAAAAATGACTCGTGTACTTCAAAAAGCACAAACAGACTTCGGTTAGGTTAGGATATAGGTTAGGTTAGGTTAGGGTATAGGTTATAGGTTAGGTTAGGTTATAGGTTATAGGTTAGGTTAGAGCTAGTGGTGGCAAATAGTAGGAAAAATGCAAACGGACTTTGAAAATGACTCGTGTACTTCAAAAAACACAAACAGACTTTGATAAACGAAGTAAAATAATGTAATCAGACTTCAAAAGTACACACAGACTTCAAAAATCCTAATATATAGTCATTGACTAATAAAGACGAGATTATTACCCTGTGGTCCTAATCTCCGTGCACCTCTAGACCGAGGTGTGCAGGGATCGGGCATGGCTAGAGAATGTGAGGTTGTTAGAGCTAGCGGCAGTTGAAAAAATACAAACAGACTTCGAAAATGACGTATACTTCAAAATGCAAACGAAATTTGATAAACGAAGTAAAATAACACAATCGGACTTAAAAAGTGCACAAAGACTTCAAAACCCTAATATATATCATCGACTAATAAAGACGAGATTATTACCCTGTGGTCCTAATCTCCGTGCACCTCTCAACCGAGGTGTGCGAGGATCGGGCATAGTAGGGAGTGTGAGGTTGTCATGTATTTCCTTGTAGTTAGTAGTATGTAGTTATAACAAGAGTGATTTAATTATTTATTGCATCATTGGTAGATACAGTATTGACGATAGGATGGCATGTCCTTGTGCACATTGCAAGCATCAATGCTTTTGAAAACGAAAAATCTACGACCAGCACATACGCAATGGTCTCTAAATCATAGAGTAACTACAAGACCTACATTATTAAGCTCATGGTCTAGAGACAATAGATCAACCTCCGCAAGTAGATATTGCTCCAACTTCATTCCAGAGAAGAAGATTTTCAAACGAACAGCCATCAACTAAGTCCTCCCAATCAATACCTAATGTAGCACTTAGAGGAAAGTTGGCATACATTTAAGAATGAGCCTCGACATATCCACTACGGTCTGGCAATGGACGGAGTAAACCCATTTGGATTACGGAGTTCTTCATGGAGCACGTGGCCTATTTGTTTGGTTAATTATAATCTTCCACCATGGCTAGCTATCAAGAAGGGCCATCTGTTGTTGTCGCTGATCGTCCTAGGAAAGTACAAAGCAAAGAACATGGATGTCTATCTGGAACCACTTATAGAAGAGCTCCAAATCTTGCGGCGGACAGGACTCGATGGAGCACATGGAGCACATGGCCTATTTGTTTGGTTAATTATAATCTTCCACCATGGCTAGCTATCAAGAAGGGCCATCTATTGTTGTCATTGATCATCCCAAGAAAGTACAAAGCAAAGAACATGGATGTCTATCTGGAACCACTTATAGAAGAGCTCCAATTCTTGTGGACATGAATCGATGCGGTTGATATGTCCCAACCAATCGGACAATGAAATGTACTTGTGCAAGGCATTCTCATGTGGACCATGCACGATTGGCCAGGCTTTGGTGAGTGTTCAAGTAAGTGCCTTTGAAAACCTCACATATATGTTATTCCTGGCTATGCCAACACTTTTATATTTTAATTTTGTGATTTTTCAGACTTGAGTTACTCGAGCAATCATGCATGTCCAAAATGTGGTCCTCGACTTGGCTTCCGCCACTCTGATCATTTGAATAAGATAGTTTACGAGGAGCATAGTATATTTTTGCATGAAGGACATGAGCTACGTGGACCAAACATATGCAAACATGACATGCATCTGCTAAAAGCGAGCGATTGGAAAAACATGTGGCTGGAGAGGGGAGATTTCATGCCACCTAGAATGAAAAGACTTTGTATTTTCCATGAACTCTTGTATTGGAGAGACCTGCTGATTAATCATTTGCTCGACCCAATGCACATCTTCAAGAATGTGGGGGAGATCATATGGAAAACCATCACTAGAAAAAGAGAGAGCAAGGCCCAAAGAGATGACTTGCAGGCTGTGGGTCGAATGCGAGATATGTGGCCTCGACTTAAACCCAGTGGAAAGTTTGCTATACCAAAAGGTCCATGGGTTTTGAGTCATGTAGAAGACCAACAAGTGAAGAAGACTATATCTTCATTAAAGACTCCCACTAGGTGCATGCGATGTTTGAAAACGGCTTTTACGAGAGTGACAATCTTAGTGGTCTTAAGTCCCATGATTGGCACAAATTTTTAGAGTTTATCTTACCAATTTACATAAAAGATTGTTTGACATATGAAATTAGAAGAACAATCTACAAAATCAGTGAGTTGGTAGGTTGGATCATTTCAAAAGAGATAAGAGAAGATAGCATCAATTCAACACGTTTAAATGCTATTGAAGCAGTGTGTATGGTGGAGAAGTACTTTTCAATAAACATTCTCACCATCCAACTGCATGTACTTGTGCATGTGGTCAATGAAGTTGCAGTTGCTGGGGTAGTCCATAGCAGGTAGATGTTCTTCTTGAAGAGATTTATGGAGACTTTAAAGGGGTTCGTTCGTCAAAGTGCTCTCCCCAAGGGTAGCACGGCCAAAGGATGGCTTGTACAAGAGTCTCTTGTCCTCATCAATGAATTTTTGGGCTCAATTGATCCAGAGACGCCCCGAATGTGGACTATGGAGGTCAACGTCAAGGTGACAGGGGACCAGCCGTAGGGACAAGGCATCATTAGGAAGATGGACATCACAATGCGAGAAAAGGTTATGAGATTTTGCCTTCTCAACTCAGACATCATGCAAAAGTGGCTAGAGAGGTATGAAGGGGAAAAGCAAAAACGCTTGACATATTGCCTACAATTTAAGCGCAATCGTGCCACTAGAAACCTTCCTTTTCCAGATCATCTTCAAAAATTGCTTGACGTTCCAACTGGGCAATGGTTAGACGTGATAATTTCAGAGGCAAAGAGAAATGGAGTGTTGATTACTGAAGAGGAAGAGGAAATGTCAAGGGGTTGTGATTGGCATGTAAATTTTTACAATTTCCTTTTTGAGCTCCACATGATGACATAACTTTAATAACTTTAAGTCTATTTCAATTTTGTGGCTGTAGTATCACAATATGGAGCTTTGTGGTAGCATGGGAAACACTTTAGAATGTGACGGATAGACGAACAAAGGGTCACCTTCAACAGTGGTGTTAGGGCAAGCTTCATCCAAGAAAGTAGGAGTAGTACCAGGGATGAGAACAAAGAGACTAGCCAGCTTGAATACTTTGGCTACATCCAAGACATCTTGAAGATTAACTTTAGAAAGTTTTATATTTTTATCTTTGATGTCAAGTGGTTCAAAGTTATTACCAGCGGCCCTAATGTAGTTGTGCGCAAAGGCAAGAGTGGATTGATTCAAGTAAACTCTAGGCGGGTGTGGACAGATGTGCGGGATACATTCGTGCTTCCATAGCATTGTGAACAAGTTATGTCCACACTAGATCCACTATGGAGAGAAAATGATGAAAATGATTTATCTTAACCGTGTTGGCTCTATGTTGTTCAAGTTGCTCCACAGAGCAAGCAAGTGTGTGAAGGATTAGTTGTTGAGGTTGAAGAGCTAATTCATGAACAAAGTGCAGGGCGGACGAATGATATAAGTTTGAATTTTGAGCTGGAGGTCAGTCGTGAGCATATACCAAAACCTATAGAGGAGCTTTCAAATACTGAAGCTGATGCGAAGAGCAACAAAGAAGTGGAGTTTGATGACAAAGATGCAGAAGTACAGATTGAGATAGACATCTTTGGTGTATCAAATCTCGTAGAAGATGAGAGATTAACTACTGATTTTTGCTAGGAGCTCTTTTGTAAAACTCTTTTTATTAGTCTACAAAACTGGATAGATTCATTGAGTTGTGTTGGAGCTTTGTTTTTTTGTTATTTGTATTGATTAAGTGTAAACTAACGTATTTTATCTATGTTATTTGTGTATCTGTAGTCATGGCCGATGACAATGATACATACTCTCCTAGTTTTAGTTTTCCTGTCACTCTGGATGGCATGTCACCCAAGCAGATAGACCCAAGAAAATTAGTTACACACATAACCTTTGGGCAGTTGGTTCCTCTAGACCTACTAAAACCACCCCTATGCCTAGGACTAGTGTGCCCCCTACACCGATTGGCCCCACACCTCAGTCAAGTGTGTCCCTTACATCGACGGGTGGTTCATCCTCAAGACGAGGTAGACATTGTTTTGGAGGCAGTGGTTGGTGTGGTAGTGTTAGGATTTAGGCCAACTGGCCGAACATCCCACTTACTACTAACCCATCTACTAACATAACCATTATACACTTATTCTTTAATACAATAGAATAAGGAGCTGCAACAACAGGATAACGTTGTTGTGCACTGCACCCAAAGCAAGTCTCTCTCTCTCTGCTCTCGCACTTGCACTCGCACACGCTTCCCGCGGCACCTTCAACTGGTATCAGAGCAGGGTTTGTGCTTGCCGTTTTCGCGTCCGTGCGCGTGCACTTTCAAAAGTGCAAACAGGTTTTCGATTTCGGCATCGGCAAATTCAGCGTTCCAAAGTTTTTCGTGCAATCAAAAGCTTCATCCGAGCTACGCTTCAGGAGTTGTATTTTTCAACTCCACTTCTGCTACAACTATAGGTACAGGAGCACTTTTTGGCATCGACATTGTCTCGGGTTTTTCAGGCATCCATCTCCTCACAGGTACTTGCATACATACAGGATATCTAGGTTTCTTAAAGTTTGCAGTGTTTTGCATCAGCACAGATTTCAATGGGAGTATTTGATGCGGATATACATTGTTTTGGCACTTTTAGTAGTGCTTGAGCTCTTTTGAGAGCAGTTTTACTCCCCGCAAGGAATTGTTTACTACTATCACATTTTGTTTGGCGTCTGTTTGAGCGCGTATACTGCACCTTGCAGTATTGTTGACAATGGATGTACTTTGAGTTGCGGAAACTGCCATATGTACCTTTTGTGGAGCCAATTTGGCTTGTTTCTGGCAGTCTCGACCGTTTCTGAACTCGGTTCGGAGGCCCTTTCTGAGACTGGGCTGGTTTCTTGTCTGCATAACCTTTTGTGAGGGTCGATAGCATGAGGTTTTCTTGAGCTGGGGGATTCTCGAATGTTGAGATCCTTTCGGTGATACAGGTTGCTGGAGTACCCCTTTTTTGTGGCCTTTCCATAGGACATGTATAGAGAGGGCTAGGTGCATTTGACGCCGTGTTGGCAGTCTTGGATCAGCTTTTGACTTTTTATGCACGGTTAGTGGTTGATGCGCATGTCTTATGCTCTAAGAGCATTACATTTTATGCGTTAATGATCTCTTGTGACAGTTATGGATCGAGATTCTGTTAGTTTTTCTGGGAAAACTCTACCAAATTTTTTCCAGAATTACTAGTGTTTATCGCCATATTATCTTTAGCTTGCAGCCATGTCATCTAGTGGTGAAAAGGATATTTACAATATCCAAAAATTTGATGGGACGAATTTTGCTATCTGGAAAGAGCAGATTCAAGATGTTCTTATACAAAAAGGCCAGTTAGATCCTATCCGAGCACCCAAAGGGCGAGTATACAAATGTTGAGTGGGAGAAACTTGATGCTAAGGCCAAATCTACCCTCCGTTTGCATTTGGCCGAATCTGTGTACTTTACTATAGTCGGAGAAAGGACTGCTAGAGATGTATGGGATAAGTTGTGTTTCAGTTATGAGAACAAAAGTGCCACTAATAAGGTTTTCTTGATGAAGAAGCTGTTTGACCTTTTTCTGAAGGAGGTGGGCACTATTTCTACTCACATTAATGAGTTCAATATCATTTTCACTCAGTTGACCACTCAGGGTTTGGTCTTCGATGAGAAAATCAAATGTATCTTCTTGTTATGCAGTTTACCCTCGTCTTGGGATACGTTATGTACTGCGATTAGCAACTCAGCACCTGGTACCGGTCTAGTATACAATGACGTCCTTGGGAGTCTGTTTACCGAGGAGATTCACAGGAAATCTCTCGAAGGTAAGAAGGATGGTGATGCGTATGTTGCTAGTGATATACAGAGGGGTCGCACTCAAAGCCGTGCCAAATGCAAGGAATGTGGGGGCTCATACAAGGTTCTATGTGTAATGTCGAGTGCTATCACTGCCATAAAAAAGGGCATGTGAAGAAGGATTACAAGGGGTAAATCAGGCTCCATACTCAACAATCTCCCACTTGGAGACTGATCTCCAAACCAAACACGTGACTGCTTTCTATCCTGGCTTCTTATCCTTGAATGCCGATTGAAGATGAGAAAAAACTCAACTTCTCCTTGTTGACCACCTTTGTAAACATGTCTGCAGGATTTTCACTTGTATGCACCTTTCCTAGCTTTAGCTGTCCCTCTTCCAAAAGAGTGTGTATGAAGTGATATCTCACCTCAATGTACTTTGTCCTTGAATGAAAGGCTGAGTTCTTTGCAAGATGTATAGCACTTTGGCTATCACCGTACAAGACACAATTGTCTTGTTTGAATCCAAGCTCTTCTAAGAATCTGTGAAGCCACAGAATTTCTTTGCTTGCCTCCGTCATTGCTACATACTCTGCTTCCGTGGTAGAAAGTGAGACCACTTTCTGCAGCTTTGAAGCCCAGCTTACTGTTGTGCCTTCAATCGTGAAGACATAGCCAGTAGTGCTCCTTTGAGTATCTTTGTCACCTTCCATATCTGCATCAGCATATCCTTCTAGAAAAATACCAATTCCTCCAAAATACAAAGCATTTGTTGTTGTCCCTTTTAGATACCTAAGTATCCACTTCACAGCTTGCCAATGCTCTTTACCTGGGTTTTCCATGAACCTACTTACAACTCCCACTGCATGTGCAATGTCTGGCCTTGTCCAGACCATAGCATACATAAGAGAACCTACCGCTGCAGCATATGGAACTTTAGACATATAGGTTATCTCCTCTTGTGTCTTTGGACACATATCCTTGGTTAGTTTAAAGTGACCAGCCAAAGGTGTAGAAACCATTTTTGCATTTTGCATTGCAAACTTTTCTAGTACCTTCTTGATGTAATCCTCTTGAGATAGATTTATTGTCTTCTTTGTCCTGTCCCTTAATATCTTCATACCAAGTATCCTCTTTGCAGCACCTAAATCTTTCATCGAAAAAGATTTAGACAACTCCTCTTTTAGGTCTTTGATGTCCTGCATGTTAGCACTTGCGGTCAACATGTCATCAACATACAACATTAGGATGATGAACTTCCCATCTCCCAAATTCTTTGTGTAGACGTAGTGATCCGAGTTGCATCTTGTGAATCCATGATCAAACATCCATCGATTGAACTTCAAGTACCATTGTCTTTATGCTTGCTTTAAACCATACAAGCTCTTCTTTAATCTGCAAGTCATTTTCTCCTTACCTTTTACTTCATATCCCTTTGGTTGAAGCATGTAAATGTCCTCCTCTAAGTCCCCATGAGGGAATGCCGTATTACATCCATTTGCTCAAGATTTAGATCATGAGCAGCCACAAGGCTTAAGATAAGCCTAATTGAGTTCATTTTTACAACAGGAGAAAAAATTTCATTGAATTCAATACCTTTCTTTTGAGAAAACCCTTTTACCACAAGCCTAGACTTGTACCTTTTCTTCCCACCTTCTTCTTTCTTCAGCTTGTACACCCATTTGTTTTGAATTTCCCGCTTACCTTTAGGCAACTCAACCAACTTCCATGTTTGTTTGCGATGTAGTGAGTCCATCTCCACTTGCATGCTCTTCATCCATTCTTCTTTGGATTCGTGATGCATAGCTTCTTCGTATGATTCTAGCTCTCCAGAATTTGAGATCAAGCGATGGTTGAAGGATGGAACGAATCTTTCTGGAGGTCTACTTGCTCTTGTAGATCTTCGGGGAATAGGTTGAGGCTCCTCATTTGGTTGACGTTGTTGCACATTGTCACCGTTTGCTATCCTTGAGTCTTCACCGTCCTCAAGCTCCATGTACTCATCACCTGTTTCTTTTGTTTGTTTTCTTTCCAAGTAATCTTTGTACATATTTTTCTCCTTAAAAATTACATCCCTACTCCTAAAGATTTTCCCATCTTTAGGATTCAATAGGCAATACCCAAAGTCACCTTCTCCATAGCCAATGAAGAAACACTTTTTGGACTTTGCATCTAGCTTTGATCTTAGGCTTCTATCAATGTGCATGAAAGACTTACACCCAAACACTTTGAAAAACGCATAATTCATCGGTTTACCTATCCATGCCTCTTCTGGAACTCCCCCATCCAATGTCGTTGAGGGTGACCGGTTGATTAAGTACACATACGTACTTACAGCTTCCACCCAAAGCTCAAGCGGTAGGCCTGCATGTAGCCGCATGCTTCGTGCTCGCTCCATGATTGTTATGTTCATCCTTTCGAAAATTCCATTTTGTTGAGGTGTCCTTGGGGTTGTCTTTTGCCTCCGAATGCCATTGCTAGCACAAAAGCTTTCAAAGCTTGGCTGCAATATTCGCCTCCATTATCGGATCTAAGGCATTTAACCTTAGTACCTGTTTCATTCTCCACAAAGGCTTTCCACCTTTGAAATATGGAAAACACATCGGATTTATTCTTCATTACATAAACCCATGTTTTCGTAGTCGCATCGTCTATGAATGTTACATAGTACAATGAGCCACCAAGTGATGATGTACTTGCACGACCCTAAATGTCAGAATGAACCAGCTCAAGTTTTATATTTTTTTTCATTTCCATATTTTTGAAATTTTACCCTCTTTTTTTTACCATAAACACAATCTTCACAGAACTCTAAGTCCACTTCTTTCAAACCTGGTAGAAGCTTTTTTGTTTGAAGGATTTGCATTCCTTTGGCACTCATATGCCCAAGCCGATAGTGCCACACCGCACTGTCGACTTCCGTAGCTATTGCACAAGTTGAAGATTGTGTGCTAACAGTACACAAGTAAAGTGTACCGACCTTTTCTCCCTTGCAACCACCAAAGATCCCTTTGAGATCTTCCACCGTATGCTTCCGAATGCAATGTTGTGACCTTCATCATCCAATTGTCCTATAGAGATCAAATTTTTGCGAAGAGAAGAAACATGCCTAGCATCTTTAAACTTCCATTCATTTCCGTTAGCAGTTTTGACACAAACTGGATATTTGCCGACAATTTCACAAGCTTCATCATCTCTCAAGTATACATATCCAAAATTACCTTTGTTGTAATCTTGCAAATGTTGCTTGTGTGGTGTCGCATGGAATGAAGCCTCAGAATCTACTATCCAGGAATTAGACACATTGTCTAATGAGAGATTTAGAGCATCTTGCTCTACTTTACTTGCCACATTGGCCTTGCATGTTGGCTTGTGTTTTCTTGAGACTCGGACTCCTTCTTCTTCTTGGACGAGCAATCCTTCTTGACGTGGCCCTTCTTGCCGCAGTTCCAACATTCAAGAACTGACTTTGTGCGTGACTTGCTCCGTCTTGAGCGATCACTACCATTTTGGTTTTTGAACCTCTCCTAGGCCTTCCTCTTGTTTCCCGTGACAGTGCAGCACTTGATGATTCTCCTATGCTTTTTTTTTTTTAGAGCTCCCTCTTCAGCATTGAAATTTATTTTCACCAATCGAAGCTGACTTATGTTTGTGTTAAAGTCATTTAAGTGTTTTGCAACTGAACCATTCTCTGCCATCTTTAGATTGAACAAGCGCTTCATAAGAAATACCTTATTGGATGCCGATGGTTTCTTGTAGAAGTCGTCAAGTGACTTCATCAATTCCTCCATGGTCTTCATCTCTGAAACATTGAAGGCCATCGTTGACGCCAAGCTTAACCGAATTGTTCCCAATGCCTTTTGATCAAGGACAATCCGTGCTTCATTTGCCATTGTTGCGGGCTTCTTTGCAAGACCGCCTAGTGGCAAATAGAGGTCCTTCTGGTAGAGATAGTCTTCAATCTGCATCTTCCAATGTTGGTATTTTTTGCCGTTGAACTTCTCAATCTTGAGCTTCCCTTCCTCCGCCATTACTCCCACTCAATTCAAGGGATCCTTTCCTTGAGATAATTTAGCTACGAGTAAACCTTGCTCTGATACCAGTTGTTAGGAAATATGACGTAGCTAAGTAGATAATTGAGTAGATTACTTAATGGAGAGAGATAATTTTCACACACAAGAGATTATAGAGTAGAGAGAGATAGAGAGCACACACGATATAGGTGGTTCACCCAATGTGGGTTACATCCACGGAAAGCAGCCACTCAATGGCTTTAGTACTTCAAAACAAGAAGTATGTTACAAATGGATTATACCCTTTTGGAGCTCCCACCTTGCTTCACTCTCACCACCTCACACCCACCTTGTTGCATCAACTTCACACTCTGAAATGTGTCTAGAAATGGCCTCCTTTTCTAGGTCAAAAGGGCTACCCTCTCTCATGAGAGGCAGCCATGTGTAGCCTCCCTTGTGTAGATAAGTCCAAATCCGACCCTCCAATCCATCCACGTGTGGCCTCCCTTGAAAAGACAAGTCCGCTTTTGAATTTTTCCACCCACCACCGGCCATTGACTACCGGCCAACCGGTTTTCGACCACTTTTCGGCCATCGTCTGGCCATAAGATTTCGAAGAAAAAGGAATATTCCAACGGGCGTGAAAATTTTGGTTTTCGGCGAGTTATTTTTCTTCACGCACGCTGGCTTCTCCTCATAATGGGGGCCTTACAAATGTGCGTTTTTAACATAAAAATTACAAGGGGTAAATCAGGCTCCATACTTAATAGTAAGCATGCATAAGATACTCTATGTGTGAGCCTTGCGGTTTCTACTTCTTGTACTACCTGCTTTTATCAGCATAGTCCGCATGGGTGCCTTTAAGGCTCCACGCTGTATACATTGTTTATCTGGGAAGGTTGCAGTACCAACCGTATACCCTTTAATTGCCCACTTGGCTTCATAACATTCTCTTTCTTTTTTCTAAAAAAAATGCTATTATCTTTGCAAAAAGATTGGGAAAATTACCAGGTTCATTACTTGATAAGGGGAAATCTGTAAAATTTACTATATAAGAAAGCCTATCCCATTAAAAAACCTTGTAAACTGTGCAGTAACTTAGAATGTGCCGGTAGTTCTCTTGGGTACGTGTATCCACCAATCGAGTGTATAAACATGACCAAGAAAGATCCGGTTTGGGGGGGAAATGTGTATTCTATTGCATATAAACCAACCATGTTTGTGCACTAACTAAGCATGTACACTTTTTTTAATTGTGCTAGTGTATCCACCACTCAAGTGTTGTCAAAAATTCTTGTCTTCTAGGATTTCCACAATTGATGACAATGGAAATTTGTTTATTCACCGTTCAGCTTGTTAAAAAACCATCATTGTGTCCTGCTTTGTAGTCATTCTTCCTTCCATCATTCTTCTGCTAATGAAGTAGTCGCCTGTGCCATGTTAGAAGATTTGTAGATTTATGGTGGCATGTTATCAAACTTGTGTCTTTTTCAAAAAATCAAATGGTGTTATTTTTTGTGTGCGTATGTGTGTGTGCGTGTGTGCGCATGATATCACAGAGTGTTGTCTATATGTGTCATCTGTTCAATATATTGTGTGTGTGTGTGTGTGTGTGTGTGTGTGTGCACGCGTGCGTGTTTGTGTGTCTGTGCACGTGCGCGTGTTTGTGTGTGTGTGTGTGTGTGTGTGTATATATATATATATATATATATATATATATATATATATATATATATATATATATATATATATATATATATATATATATATATATATATATATATATATAGAGAGAGAGAGAGAGAGAGAGAGAGAGAGAGAGAGAGAGATAGGGAGAGTGCATGGATGAGAGAGTGTGTGGAGAAAGATAGATCGAGAGAAAGAGAGAGAGTGTGTAGAGAGAGAAAGGCAGGGATAGAGAAAGAGAGTGAGAGAGAATGTGTGTGTAG
Source organism: Adiantum capillus-veneris (assembly GCF_014529385.1). NCBI lineage: Eukaryota > Viridiplantae > Streptophyta > Polypodiopsida > Polypodiales > Pteridaceae > Adiantum > Adiantum capillus-veneris. Next base: position 104,452,276 of record NC_140959.1, read on the forward strand.
AGAGAGATAGGGAGAGTGCATGGGTGAGAGAGTGTATGCATGTGTAGAGAAAGACAAGGAAAGTGTGTGAGAAGAGAGAGAATGTGTATAGAGAGAGAGATGCAATTTTAATATAATTTCAAAAAGAGTAACTTTAAAAAATAATATTAACTTAATAAAAAGTGAATTCTTGCAAAATAGATATAAATAGAAGATTGACATTCATTCTTTTCTCTCAAGCCAAGCACCTCTCCCTTTCTTTTCCTCATACACTACATCTTACTTTGAATTCTCTCTCTCTCTCTCTCTCTCTCTCTCTCTCTCTCTCTCTCTCTCTCTCTCTCTCTCGCCTTCTTGCATGCTCTCACACACTAAATCTCTTTCTTTGATTCTCCCTGCTCTTGATCTCAATCCCTCTCTCTCCTTCTAGAGGCTTGCTATCCTTTTCACAATGACATCATCATCATCATCATGATACGACGTTTTGCTAATCAAGAATGCATTCAATTTTTCAAAAACCACCTTGGAGAACGAGGAGGCTACACACAATGCAAGGACACGATAGAAGATTAAGACCAAAATTTCATGCCTCATCAATTACCGATAATGGGCTTACATAACTGGGAGAGCTTGAGTCCGAACTTGATGATGATCAATGTTGCCAAGTGAGTGACCTTTCGATTGCAGTGAATGCGATCAAGCACGCAGCCGAGAAGCTTCTTGAGGGTGGATACCTTACTAGTTCAACGATGAGCTTAATTATCAACTTGGTGATATAAATATACCACTTCATATTGCTGGCCAAGATTTGTGGTTGTGTCCACCATGGATGCAAAACTTGTCAATTGTTAAGTCACTAAACCAAGTGAATTAAGGATACTTGGTTTGGGAATGAGCTTTAACCACCTATAACATACTATCTTTGGATAGTTCATTTTGTAATACCCAGATATCTATGTTTGTAATTGTTTCTTCCTCGTGTTACTGCAAGATATCTATGTTTGTAATTGTTTCTTCCTCGTTTGTAACACGCAATATATTTTTTGTAATGTGGATTGGACTATTTCTTTTGGGTTTGTAATTCCCCTTTTTTCTTGTTATGTTAGTGAACAATGACATTAGGCATCCAAAACAACCCTCTTAAATAATAGAATACAGAATTTTTTATTTAAAAATTTGGACTTCAAAAATCATTTAAAAATATTAATAACTTTTATGGTTAATATAAAATGCCCTTAACTATCTTAAACACAATTAGACACTTTCACTTTCATTTTCCAATCTAGTGCTTATTTCTTGAACTATGCTATCATGTAGTGCACTATAGTCTTCCCCTCCTTCAAAAGGGATTTTCCCTTTACCAATGGGAATATTATTTTTGGGGTTAGATATCTACAAGAACATAGAAAACATTGAGTGCTTTACAAACCATTATCATGGGTAGGAATAAAGAGTTGACAGTGCCATTAGAAAAAAACAGCAATCACTTAGGAGAGAAGTTTTATGTTGTGGACGAATCTCTCTCTACAAAATTTGTGGTGGTGGTCAAAGATGGTATAGTCTCAAATTTGAGAGGGATGACTGCTCCTTCTGTGGACGCTCCCTACATAGACCTTACATAGTCTCACTTAGGAGAGGAGTTTTATGTTGTGGACGAATCTCTCTCTACAAAGTTCGTGGTGGTGGTCGAAGATGGCATAGTCTCAAATTCGAGTGGGATGGCTGCTTCTTCTCTGGATACTCCCTACATAGACCTTACTAGTGCTACAACGGAGGTGTGGAGATCCCTGTAAAATACCAAAAATAGCACAACATAGCTCATGAACAACAAACCTGCATACCTGCTAATCGTACTTGCACATAAATCGAGCTATACGCAAGAGGAGAGAGATAGAGGGCGATAGAGAGTAGGAAAACACGTGCAATCTCCCCCCGTGCAAGAGTGAGCATTTTCCTCTTGCACGTATTTACTTATATATTTTTGAATGCTCAAAAATGAATACACGTTGTCCGCTCGGACATAAAGTGACTACAGCTCACAAAGATCTCTTTAATATTATGATGATAATAATCGGCTATCCTTTGCACATTCCATAAAGCAGCTATGTATTTTCCACGTGTCAGCTCTGCAGTAAATAACAAAATATCACTTCCACTACATACCTCTTCGTTGTGGAAAGTAACTATCCTCAGTTGCAAAGATAAAAATCTGCAAACTATACTGGTCAAAAAACTATGATTAGTATTTTGTGTTAAAAACATCTCATAAGAAAAGAAAAAAATTATTAAACTAAACAAAGTTGCTTATGCTTGCCGTCATCCACATACTACTGATAGCCGTTTTTCGGCTCTTTGTAATTGTCACAGTGAGTTACCTCACCCTACCAAAATCACCCAAACACTATGGCTATCCATACCATTTCACTATACATAGGCGTGCGTGAGTCACGGGACTTTTCCCATATCTTTTTAAAAAACCCTCAATTAGCTAGTCATTGGGCTAGTTGAGCCAAAAAAATAAAAATAAATAAAAAATATAAGTATATTATGGCCCATGCGTATGTAAATATTTCTTTGTATATAGGGCCTAAATAAAAGATTTTTTCATAATTATTTTGGTATTTATTTAAATATTTCTACTTAGGTGTGTGTTATTTATGCTCTGTACATTGCCTCACCATTACCACAATTTTTCTTACCATTTTTCATATTCTTTATTCCATATAGAAATATTTTCATGTAAGCTTCTCTTATATTTGGTGTAACTCCACCCCAACAAAAATCCAAAAAAACTAGTTATATTTATGTGTATATTTTTTCACTATTGTGATTTTTCCCTTCCTACATCTATTTTGTTTTTTTTTAGAACACCAAAAATATTTATCTTTTTATGGTAGCCTCATAATGAGAGAGATTTCTTTTGACCCCTTTATATTTTTTCCACTTATATTATTTATATTTGACATGTACATATTTTTTAGACCCCTCAATATTTGATTTTCTTAGTTGTACTATTCACTTATATCATAATCTCAACAATATCTTCAATTATAGACCTACCAAATAAGGTTAAGGGTAAGTGGCATGCATACATGCACTATGGAGGGCTCACTCTTGGAGGTATTCAAAAGAATCATCCAAAGAAGGACCCCATAAGGACCTTGTGCAGTGGAAAAAAACGATCGGTTTTGCTGAATTTTTAAAGTTCACTTGCTCTCCGAATTTGAAAAGGTGATACAAACAAAAGTTGTAGCTCGTGGGCTGAACTTTTGCCTCAAATTTTTTCATATTTTTTTGAGCTACGAGCTGTGAGCTATGATTTTATTAGTGGACCCCAGTTTTCCCATGCTATGCAGCCACACTCTCTCTTCCACTTTATCATTTTCCTCTTTCACACACACTTCTCCACTCATCATCCCCACCTCTCTCACCACTCCTCTCTGCACCCTACTCACCTTCTCCTCAACCTTGAAGAATAAGAGAAACCATGGTGAACTCATACCTCCCACACACAATTCCATTCCAAAATTGACCACCTAGTCTCATTTTTCCTCCTTCAATTTACCCATATCTATCAAAAAAACCACAAAATTCAGCCTCTTCTCTTAAAAGACAGCATCATGGTGGTTGATTACTCAGCTTCAATTACCTTGTCTCTCAAGGAAGGTCAAGAGTGGAGAAAAAATGTACCGTCAAAGCTAGTGGACCGTCAACAAGCGTCAAAATTGGCCCTACTCAAGACACTTGGAGCATCAACCTTGTAAGAAATCCACCTTTTCTTACCTCTTAAGAGTTTTTCTTCCTTATTTGTATCCTACATGGATACTCCCATTGTAAATATCCAATTCCATTTGTAAATTAATACTAACTCTACTAACACTAACCCACTATGAAAAGTCCTATCACCTCCATTTCTCTCCTCTCTCTTTCCCCACCAACTTCTTGATAATTCCAAGCAAAAGAAATTAGATAAATTGCTGAAAATCTAACCCAACCATGGTTAGAGGAGTAACCCTAGCCTTCAAAATTGCTATAAAAGGAGGGTGTAGCTAGCACAAAAGGGGGAGCCATAAGCAAGAGCACTATGCTATAGCTTGAGAAGCCAAGCTCAACCTCTCTAGAAGGATCTCTTGAGTGGAAGCTCATTGTCTTATGCATGTGCATGTGTTGTAATAGGGGATTAGCAAGGGAACTCTATGCCATCGTAAGAGAGAGAGTGATCATTTAATTGAGAGTAGGAAATCTATCATTTCTCCTACTAGTGTAAGCCCAACATTTGCTGAATCAAGGAGGCTGGATCTGGACTAATCTTGGATACTTTGTCTCCCTTCCAACGTGAAGTAATGGACAACAATGATGCGTAAGTGTCTTGGTGTTTTTGTTAAGTTCTTGATAGCTTGTCTCTGGTGTTTTCATCAATCTAGCCATAAATCCCACATACTGTAAGAGGGCGACAGGGTGGAGAGGACTCCCCTGGCCTTAAGACAGTGATTGGGGTGGCTTTTCTTGTGATGTGTTGTGGTGAAATTTACGCAAGCTATGTTGAACAAATACTAATCTCACTTTGATTTGTCATGACAGATTTGTAAGAAGGTATTAATGCAACAAGCACCCCCTCCCCCTTTCTCTCTCTTTCTTAAATATATAGTTGTGTTTGCTTGATCATTGCCGATACGTTTCAAAGCAGCCCGAGCACTATCTCTCTCTCTCTCTCTCTCTCTCTCTCTCTCTCTCTCTCTCTCTCTCTCTCTCTCTCTCTCTCTCTCTCTCTCTCTCTCTATGCGTCCTAGTTCGCATCCAAAACTAGGTGGTGCCCCAAATTTGTGTAGGGTTAGGTTGCGGATATGTGTGTGTGTTTGTTGTTTTTTCCAACCCTAACCCAATTGAGCAGCACGGGAGCCTTGAAGGGTGTCTAGAGGTTGCTCTTCTTGTTGCCCACCCCGGACCGCTTCAAATTGGTGCCCCCACTGAGGACAGGCTTGTGTATGTTTTGTGAAGGCTCAACCTTTAGCATAATCAAGTAGCTTGCATGAATCACGAGAATTTGTATGATCCCTTCATTCCCATTGCAAGGCAAAAGGTACACATAATTGTTAGTACTAAGTTGCAATTTCAGCGAGTAATTCGTAGAATTTTAGGTCCTCTTAGGTTAGCCGAGATAAACACTTCGGTAAATCCTTTTATTTTGCCTCTCATTAGGTACGATATTAGCTTGGACGTCTATATTTTTGTGTTATTTTAAGAATTAGGACATGCATAGGCCATGGATAATGGCCCAGGAATAGAGGTTTTTCCCTTTCATTTTACTCCACACATTAGAATAAACGTTGCAATTAGTAGAAAGATCCATTTTCAACAACGAATGGTGTTCATGTTTGGTGCCCAAAGAGTAGGAGAAATTCTTGCATCACCAAATCCTGTCATTCTACCTCTCATCAACTACCACACTTCTTTTGATGTACATGTGTTCATTTTATTTTAAAATGAAGTGCAGCCCGGCAAAATAGTGTGTATGTTTGTTTTTTCTTTGTCCAAGTTGTTACAAGAAACAAAAAAACGATCATTTGTTCTAACTGGGAATGTGTGGGCAGTGAAAGTTCAATCCTTAGAGATCTAGCTCTATTACCAATTGAGTTGCAGGAGCAAGTAGTAAGGCGTCTCCCTCATAACAAGAGGGTGGTGAAGTTAAGACGGAAGGTCCTACGTGTGGATTCCATTTTCCTCTTGTTGTTGGGCACTAAGGAAGACCGCGCATTCATCCAACTAGTGTGTGCCCTAAGATTGGTAAATAGAGTGAAATTTGGCGTTTGACGAGTGCATTTCACCATTGAGGAAGACTCTTCAGGAAACTTGCGGCCAGAGTTCATGCTTCATAGACTCACATTTGGTGAATTTTTCCCTCATTTGTGTCTTATTAATAGTCTTCCTTTCGCTTTCAACAAAGGAGATAGGGAGCTATTCAGAGCTTGTCTTAATAAAGAGAGCATAGAGAAGATTGCAAATTTGTATAAATTCTCATCCTTCTCTACTTTCTATGACACTTTGTTCATAGAGACATTGTAAATCTCTTTATGCTTTTGAATGATTTAACCATAATTCTAAGGAGTTTTTGTCCAGGAATTTTGTAGCACAAGTGGAGTCTTTAAATCTTGCAAAATTGATTGGACTTGATGAGGATGTTCTTTATGAAATTGTGAGAAGGTTGCCTCACTCCGACTGTGTGGAACTCGAAGGAAAGGAGCTCCTAGTCAATTGCTACTTTCTCACGGCCTTCGACGAGCATGAAGATCTAGTTTTTATACAAACCGCTTGTGTGTTGGGAATTGTAGAGCAAGTGCAATTTATCACTTGGGACGTGGTTGCTCTTTTGGATCCAGAAAATGAAGTTCTAGAGATTTCTGTTTATCGCCTTAGCTTTGAAGAATTTCAACCCTTCTTAGAGCTCATCAATAGTCTACCTTTTTGTTTTGATCAAACAAATCGAGACCTCATTGAAGCTTGGATAGCTGAAGAAGAAAACCTAGAGTGGTATTTTCTTACTTCTTCATTTGCAGGCGAGTGGTTCTAAATCTCTATTGTATCCCTTATTGTAACTCGTGTTGTAATCTTTCATAATAATGGAGAGCCAATGCCAAATGTCTGGATATCCTCTTTTCTTTGGAGAGCCTGGAGAGGATGCAGAATTATTTTTAGCAAATTTCAAGATGTCTTGCCGTATCAAAAGGATAGTAACCGATCAAGAACGTGTAGAAATGTTTGAGATGGTCCTTAGGAAAGATGCTAGTACTTGGTTTGACTCTTTGCATGAGGAAGTTAAGGGGAATTACACAGAAGTTTTGAATCGTTTTAAGAGATACTTCTTTGATCCCCAAAACACTCAAAAACTATGGCAAGACATTGTTTCTCATAAGCAAAAAGACTTAGATGACTACTACTTATACAAGCAAGAGTTTCTACGTCTTTGGGCTCTATGGATACGAAATGTTGCTAACCCTGGTGATGGTGCAGAATTTCTAAAGAAGGAGAGGTTCATAGCCGGACTCTTTCCTGACCTTAAGGTAAAAGTTGAGGCGGGTGTACCTGCTACTTTTGATGCAGCAAAAACTAGGGCTGCTGAGAAGTATAGGAAACTCAAGTGCTTAAGGGGAGAGGTTCCAATAGAAGGTCTTAGACCCAAAGATAAGTCACAAGCATCAACATCTAGGGAGCTTCCTGAGGTAACGGCTGAAGTGATTGAGAAGTTAAATGAATCTTTAAGCAGCCTGTCAATTCACCTTGCACAAGCTGTAGGTCCAAAGGGACAAGCAAAGAAGTCAGAAGAGAGAGAGCCACGAACTAGGAGAGTCGTGCAATGTTGGAATTGCGGAGAGTCTGGCCATGGGATGTATAATTGTCCTTGGCCCCGTGGAGAGCCAGGGAGACCTAACTTGAATTACCCAGTGATGAATGCAGGAGAAGGAGCTGGTCAACAACCAAGGCTTCTACAAAGGCCAAATGGACCAAGACCACCTCCACAAGGGGTAGAAGGAGTTCCACCCTTGCCAGATCCAAATGTGCATGTGGTAGAGGTGACAAATTCAAATGAGGTTGACATGGAAGCCAATGGCATTAAGCGTGGTCGAGGGAAAGGTAAAGAGAAAGAAGGAGTCACATCACAGAGTGACCATGGACAAGGCAAAAAGGCAAAGGAGACCAAGGAAACCAAGAGGACTCGACGTCGTATCAACCTCCAAGACTTCCCTCTTGGACATGGTATGGATCCGTACAACTTGTTGGAAGACATGAGAGGTAAGGGTCTTGATATTTCATGGCCTCAATTTCTTGCATTATGTCCACAAGTAAGGAGGGATTTAACAAGGGCAGTTAGCACTAGGAGAAAGGTAAAAGAGAGTGTGCCTGTTGTAAAAATTGCACAAGCTGAAATGAATGAGGACATTACACCGGTGCTAGACTGTTACATCAAAGGAAGATTGGTTAGGAAAGGTCTAGTGGATGGGGGTGCACAAATTTGCATCATGACAGAGGAACTCATGCAAAGACTAGGCATGCACATCCATGAGACACCTGAAATCAAAGTCAAGATGGCAAACAATAGCAAGGCTAGGTGTGTAGGCATTTGTAAAAATGTCCTTGTAGAGGACTTTGGCATTAAGAAAGCGGTGGATTTTTATGTTATGTCGACCAAGGGAAGTGGTTATCCATTTATCCTAGGAAGACCATGGCTAATGAAAATGCGAGCTTTGCAGGATTGGGAGAGTGGGAAATTAATTTGCAGGAATGACAATCATAAGAAGGTTGTCTTTGACATGAAGGAGCAACGCCAAGAGGAGCTCCATGAAGAATCATCTCAAAGTGAGACGGAAGAAGGTTGAACCGATAGCACTTCAGAAGAAGAAAGTAGCGGCAGCATTACTGAAGAGGAGTCTTCCATCGAAGTCATGGGGGTAAGGTTTAAGCCAAGCAACCAAGAGACCTCTTGTCAAGGCTTGGAGGAGGTAGGTCCTCAAGAGAACGAAGGTGTTCAAGATGAAGGGATGCTGGAAGGTATGCTATCAACAACACTTACAAAGGATGAAAGAGAGGAGTTCAAATGTGTGCTAAGGAAGTTTCCTAGGCTTTTTGCTAAAGACTACACCGACGTGCGTGGGGTAGATGTTGTTCAACACAAGATTGAGTTAAAGTCTGAAGCCACACCTAAAGCTCAAAAGCTACGAAGGCTAGGAGTCATTAAGGAGCAGGCTCTACTCAAGGAGGTAAGAAAGCTTCTAGCAGCAGGTTTCATTTATCCACTGGAGAATTCAGAGTGGGTCTCTCCTGTTGTTGTCAGTGGAGGGTGTGTGTGGATTATCGTCCACTTAATGAGGCAACAAAAAGAGATCACTTTCCCCTCCCATTTCAGGATGAGATACTAAATGAAGTAGCTGGTCATGAGAAGTACACTGTGTGTGATGGCTACTCGGGTTACTTTCAAATAGGTATCGCATTGGAGGATCAATTGAAAACAACCTTTATCACTCCTTGGGGTTGTTATGCTTTTAGAGTCATGCCATTTGGCCTGACAAATGCTCCTGCAACTTTCCAATGCTTCATGAACATGGTGTTTCAAGCATTCTTTGGAAAGTCCATTAGGGTTTTTATTGATGATTTTTGCATTTATAGCTCAAAATCATTGCATCTACAAAGGGTAGAAGAAGGTTTAAAGAAGCTCTATGACATGGGAGGTCAACTCAACCCCGACAAGTATCACATAGCTGAGGATGAAGTGATCTTGCTTGGTCACAAGGTTTCCTATAAAGGCATTGAGGTGGATCCTTCAAAGGCAAAGACTCTTATTGAGCTCCCCTCACCGAAGAATCTCAAAGAGGTCATATCATTCATTCAAAAAGTGAAGTATATGTCACGCTTTATTCACTTAGCTTCGGAGTTGCTTCATCCTTTGCAAAAGTTGACACAACAAGTAGAATTTGCATGGTCTGATGAGCTTGAAGAGTATTTTTGTAACATTAAAGTCATTTTGTCAGAGCTACCAACACTCATGCCTCCTTGTTGGGAGTACACATTCTTTGTTAGCTCTAGTGTTGGAAGGGAAACAATTGGTGTTGTGTTGCTACAACAAGATCCCCACAGTACAAGGATGCGACCCATCTACTTTGCTAGTAGGGTCATGAATGCTTTGGAGAGAGACTACACAGAAGCAGAACTCATGATGCTTTCTCTCATGTTTGCGGTGAGAAAGTTTAGATCCTACCTGCTACCAAAACCTTTTGTAATTCTCACTGTATAGAATTTGTTCCCTTGGGTGTCATCTCAAATGAATCTTAGTACTAGGATCTCAAAGTGGATTATGGAGTTGCAAGAGTTTCAATACTCTTTCAAGGTAGAAGATAGTGTGCGTGCACAATTGGCAGGGATTCTCACTTATAGGGTGCATGAAAAGGAGATTAAGGTGCCTGAAGTAAAGACCCTACCATTACCACCACCAAAAAGTATTCCTAATGCTTTTACCTTGTTCTTTGATGGAGCTTTTCGTCGAGCCACAGGAAAAGCAGGGGGAGGGCTAGTGTTGCTCAACCCAAGTGGAGAGGTGGTCATGAAAGAGAAGTTCAATCTACCAAGTTCAGCTAGCAACAATGAAGCAGAATACGACACACTAATTCATGGTTTGAAGATGTGCATTGGCCAAGGGATACAACGCCTCATGGTAAAGGGAGATGCACTTCTCATTGTTAAACAGATTTTAGGCATTTGGGCATGCAAGAATGAAAGCTTACGGACAAAAGTTCATGCCATTCGTAGATTGTTTAATCAATTTGAAGAAGTGCAACTATATCATATTCCTAGGAAACAGAATGAAGATGCCGATTTACTTGCACAGCAAGTAGTTACATGTGTTGAGAAAGAAGTGCAGGTCATCATGGTGGCAGCAACTGTCAAGCAACCGAGATACCAGGGATTGGAGTCATTGACTCCCATTATTAGCTACATTTTGGAGGGCGAGTTTCCACAAGACTTCACGAAGGCTCAGAAGAGGAGACTCATGAAGAAGGCAAGCGCATATCTCTTCCTAGAAGGCTCCCTCTATCAAAGAGGGAAGGATAAAGTGTGTAGAAGAGTACCAACTATCGCGGAAATTCCAGCCATTCTAAAAGGTTTGCATGAAGAGGCATGTGGTGGTCATTTTTCCCAAGAATTAACTGTGAAGAAGATTTTGCTTGCGGGGTATGTTTGGCCAAGTCTACATGTGGATGTCCAACATTGGTGTAAAAGTTGTCACAATTGTCAGGTAAATGGGAATAGAAGATTGATTTATGGTCCAAGGCAAATCGTGCTTGCAAATGGACCCTTTGAAAAGTGGGGCATTGATGCTATGGGTCCTCTGCCTAGGACAAAAAATGGTAAACTCTACATTCTAGTGGCTGTAGACTATATGACTAGGTGGGTGGAAGCACAAAGTGTGGCAAAGGTAAATGAGAGGACAGTGAGCAAATTCGTCTACACTCACATTTGTTGTAGATTTGGCACACCTTTGGAGATTGTTTCTGATAATGGTCCAGGGTTTAGAAAGGGATTGCTCACAGAAGTCTGTGAAGAACTTCACATTCTACATCGTCACAGTACACCCTACTATCCCCAATCAAATGGTTTGGTAGAAAAAGCTAATGGTGTCATTGCAGGCATCATTAGAAAGATGGTGAGAAATAAGACAAAGTTGTGGGATGACTTCTTGGATGGTGCCTTGTGGGCGTATCGAACCACATATAGGAAAGCCACGGAGTTTACACCATTTCACTTGGTCTATGGTCAAGAGGCTTTACAACCAATTGAGCTCAACATTCCAACAATGCGACTTCATGACAAAGAAGCACAAGATGATCAAGAAGCATGGATGGATCGACTTCTTACCTTAGCTGAGCTTGAGTGGAAAAGAGAAGCAGCATACAAGTGCTACAAGAGGAAAGCTACGCAGGCGAAGGAGAAGCTTGACAAGAAACTAAAGGACAAAGGTATCAATGAAGGAGATCTGGTGCTAAGGTATGACAATCGACTCAATAATCGTTTTGATGCCAAGTTTGAAACTAGATGGCAAGGGCCATACATAGTCAAGAAGGCTTTCAATTCAAGTTACTATTAGCTTATGGACTTGAATGGTAAAGAGCACTCCAGGAAAGTAAACGGGTATCGCTTGAAGCCCTATTTGAGTCGCCTTCTACCAAAGGATCTACCAAACATCTGTCAAAAGGCCACTGTCTCATGTAAGTATTGTTACATGAGGCATGAGTGTAACTCTAGCCAAAATTCTGAGGGGCCAAACAATAAAGATCTCGTCAAGGACTCTGAAGCACTCTCTTCGGAAAAGATGCTCTATGATGGTACATGAATATACCATCATCCAGGGGGAGGGCTAATGATAGCCGTTTTTCGGCTCTTTGTAATTGTCACAGTGAGTTACCTCACCCTACCAAAATCACCCAAACACTGTGGCTATCCTTACCATTTCACTATACATAGGCATGCGTGAGTCACGGGACTTTTCCCATATCTTTTTAAAAAACCCTCAATTAGCTAGTCATTGGGCTAGTTGAGCCAAAAAAATAAAAATAAATAAAAAATATAAGTATATTATGGCCCATGCGTATGTAAATATTTCTTTGTATATAGGGCCTAAATAAAAGATTTTTTCATAATTATTTTGGTATTTATTTAAATATTTCTACCTAGGTGTGTGTTATTTATGCTCTGTACATTGCCTCACCATTACCACAATTTTTCTTACCATTTTTCATATTCTTTATTCCATATAGAAATATTTTCATGTAAGCTTCTCTTATATTTGGTGTAACTCCACCCCAACAACCCTTCCTACATCTATTTTGTTTTTTTTTAGAACACCAAAAATATTTATCTTTTTATGGTAGCCTCATAATGAGAGAGATTTCTTTTGACCCCTTTATATTTTTTCCACTTATATTATTTATATTTGACATGTACATATTTTTTAGACCCCTCAATATTTGATTTTCTTAGTTGTACTATTCACTTATATCATAATCTCAACAATATCTTCAATTATAGACCTACCAAATAAAGTCAAGGGTAAGTGGCATGCATACATGCACTATGGAGGGCTCACTCTTGGAGGTATTCAAAAGAATCATCCAAAGAAGGACCCCATAAGGACCTTGTGCAGTGGAAAAAAACGGTCGGTTTTGCTGAATTTTTAAAGTTCACTTGCTCTCCGAATTTGAAAAGGTGATACAAACAAAAGTTGTAGCTCGTGGGCTGAACTTTTGCCTCAAATTTTTTCATATTTTTTTGAGCTACGAGCTGTGAGCTATGATTTTATTAGTGGACCCCAGTTTTCCCATGCTATGCAGCCACACTCTCTCTTCCACTTTATCATTTTCCTCTTTCACACACACTTCTCCACTCATCATCCCCACCTCTCTCACCACTCCTCTCTGCACCCTACTCACCTTCTCCTCAACCTTGAAGAATAAGAGAAACCATGGTGAACTCATACCTCCCACACACAATTCCATTCCAAAATTGACCACCTAGTCTCATTTTTCCTCCTCCAATTTACCCATATCTATCAAAAAAACCACAAAATTCAGCCTCTTCTCTTAAAAGACAGCATCATGGTGGTTGATTACTCAGCTTCAATTACCTTGTCTCTCAAGGAAGGTCAAGAGTGGAGAAAAAATGTACCGTCAAAGCTAGTGGACCGTCAACAAGCGTCAAAATTGGCCCTACTCAAGACACTTGGAGCATCAACCTTGTAAGAAATCCACCTTTTCTTACCTCTTAAGAGTTTTTCTTCCTTATTTGTATCCTACATGGATACTCCCATTGTAAATATCCAATTCCATTTGTAAATTAATACTAACTCTACTAACACTAACCCACTATGAAAAGTCCTATCACCTCCATTTCTCTCCTCTCTCTTTCCCCACCAACTTCTTGATAATTCCAAGCAAAAGAAATTAGATAAATTGCTGAAAATCTAACCCAACCATGGTTAGAGGAGTAACCCTAGCCTTCAAAATTGCTATAAAAGGAGGGTGTAGCTAGCACAAAAGAGGGAGCCATAAGCAAGAGCACTATGCTATAGCTTGAGAAACCAAGCTCAACCTCTCTAGAAGGAGCTCTTGAGTGGAAGCTCATTGTCTTATGCATGTGCATGTGTTGTAATAGGGGATTAGCAAGGGAACTCTATGCCATCGTAAGAGAGAGAGTGATCATTTAATTGAGAGTAGGAAATCTATCATTTCTCCTACTAGTGTAAGCCCAACATTTGCTGAATCAAGGAGGGTGGATCTGGACTAATCTTGGATACTTTGTCTCCCTTCCAACGTGAAGTAATGGACAACAATGATGCGTAAGTGTCTTGGTGTTTTTTGTTAAGTTCTTGATAGCTTGTCTCTGGTGTTTTCATCAATCTAGCCATAAATCCCACATACTGTAAGAGGGCGACAGGGTGGAGAGGACTCCCCTGGCCTTAAGACAGTGATTGGGGTGGCTTTTCTTGTGATGTGTTGTGGTGAAATTTACGCAAGCTATGTTGAACAAATACTAATCTCACTTTGATTTGTCATGACAGATTTGTAAGAAGGTATTAATGCAACAAGCACCCCCTCCCCCTTTCTCTCTCTTTCTTAAATATATAGTTGTGTTTGCTTGATCATTTCCGATACGTTTCAAAGCAGCCCGAGCACTCTCTCTCTCTCTCTCTCTCTCTCTCTCTCTCTCTCTCTCTCTCTCTCTCTCTCTCTCTCTCTCTCTCTCTCTCTCTCTCTCTCTCTACGCGTCCTAGTTCGCATCCAAAACTAGGTGGTGCCCCAAATTTGTGTAGGGTTAGGTTGCGGGTTTGTGTGTGTGTTTGTTGTTTTTTCCAACCCTAACCCAATTGAGCAGCACGGGAGCCTTGAAGGGTGTCTAGAGGTTGCTCTTCTTGTTGCCCGCCCCGGACCGCTTCACTACCTATTCTAGTGTCCCATACCACCAGAATAAGCAGTATATGTCATACCTTGATGAACCAAGATATCATTGGTCACACTCATCATCCAATAATAAATCCTCATCAATCTCAAGTCCAATTCCATAAATATTATTGCAACAAAAAATCATGATATATCAATTCCAAATCCAAAATCCAGATCAAATATCTACCAACATATGCCCGGGTAACAAAATCATACTAAGGACAGTGGTGGCCAGCCTGCCACTGTAGCATGATTTTGTGATCGGTGGTACCTAAATTGACAAATCTACACCAATAAGACGTGCTACCTAAACTCGTGAATATGCACTGATGTTGCCTAAATTGGTGGATCTGCATTTAATTTTGTTTAAAATAATAGAATCTGTAAATTGTCGATGTGCTGCCTAAATCGATGGATCTGCATGGACAACTATTGTTGCCTAAATCGACGAAGCTACACCAGGATGAGCATTTTCACACTGCCTAAATCGACAAATTTGTTTGCTTGTGACCAGTGGACTAGACAAGACATAAAAATTACAAAACATTTACCTAGTATGAAATTGGAGTATGTTTGAGTAGCCAAAATACTTACAAATTGTTGTTCACTATCCCAGAGCACCTTAGCTCGCATGAATAGCTACATAGCTCATAGACAAATCGTCTCAATAAAAATTACTTTCAATACAATTAGAAGTCATGACCTTAGCAATGTTTGAGTATACAGCTTAGAACACAATGTAGAGAAATGAAATATGAAAAGAGAAATGACATATTTGATGTACATATCAGGAGGGTATACTTTATTTGAAAATAAATAGCGTAGCTCTTTGTGAATGAAATAAAGAGGAAACATAAGAAAACAACTAAAATGTGAAAATGGTGAGCAAAATCATGTGGGTGGAAGCTGGTTAGACAGATAGTGATATTGGCCTAAAAGTGTGGTGAATGTAATGATGTCGAGCAAATTTACTTTAATAAGAAGTAGAAAAATAGGAGAGTGAGTAATGTAGCAAGAAAAATTTTCATAAAGTTGCAAGTACATCAAATTTTAATTCCTACAAATGAGTTCGTGACTTGTTATAACCTGAACGAATCACAAAAGACGAGGTAGTATCATGACGCATATTGCAGAAAGTAGTTACAACTAAAGTAAGCAATTCAAAAAAAAAAAAAAAACTAGCTTGTGCTAACGAAAAGCATTTAGTACAATGCGGACAAAATTGCGAGAAATATTGTGTTGCATTTGTATGAAAAGAAATCATAAAAATCGTGCCAGACTGTGTGTGCTACGAGAGGTGCTGACAACTTACAGCAAACTGAAAGACTAGCTATGAATCATAGTAGAAGGGAGCCGATAGAGATGTTGTGATATCCGTAAAAATTTAAGCTATAATAGAGATCTACAAAAGGAGGGCAAAAGGGATCCTTGATAGGCTTATTAAAGAAGAAAAAAAAACATGTCTATGGTGTAGGGTCAGGGAAAGTAGTGCTAGGGGGGTCGAGGCGAGGTTTATTGGTGTCAGTGGAGGGTGGTCGTCCGAGGAGGTTTCCGGTGAGGCTGATTAAAATGCATGGACGGAGGCTTGCATGTCCAAAAGTTGAAGGCAAATTCTTCGAAAGCGGTTTTCCAAGCGGTCGTAGTCACGATGGAGTTGTGTAAGCTCAACTTGCAAGGACTGGATAGTGTCATTGACAGTGCTTTGTTGGGCGAAAATGAAGCCATAGTTGTCGGTGTAATATGGATAATCCTTGGAAGAGAGAATTCGGAAATTGAATCATTGGAGAGGCGGTCGATGGTGCCGGTAGAACTTGCTAATAAGTGACCTGTGTAATACATGTCAATGCCCAAGTATGCCCGAGAGTGGGCTTCTTTTGAGAAAGTATCGTAGCAGTCGCTGTCGAGCTTCGCCAATGGTCGCTGCACTGAAGAGCTTCGTCAATTACCACTCTTGATAAGCATAATCCACTCCTCTCTCAGTCGCTGCCCACTTGAGCTTAGAGTGTTACTCACGAAAGCTTTTTGCTCATGTGGGTGCGAGTGAGAGTATGAGCTGAGTGAATACAGCCTGGAGACCACAGGTGTGGGCTCTATGCAAGAGAGATTGGAGAGAAGTACTGATTGCATATGATTTTCATAATTTAAAAAATTAGGAGACTATATTTGAAAGGTGGAGGAGGACCATCTAAAAATAACAGGGGCGTCATGAGGGCAGGTCAATGATAGCCGATTAGGATGCGAGTGATTATGCTCGCATATGCAAAGAGTTGCCCGTAGGGTGGGTGAGGGAGTTGAGTGGATTGTGACCATCACATCTTGAGTTTGAGTGGCGAGTCTTGAATGAGTAATTTGAGGGGCAGTTGGCACGCCGTGTATGCAAGAGCCGCCATGCACTGGAGTGGCACCAAGGTTGGTTGGACGACAAAGGCTACAGAGGGCAACATGTGGCGGCTGTGGATAGAAAGGGTTGAAACTTGGATGGATGCATGAGAATAAGCTAAGAGTTCAGTGAGTGGGCACATGCACATACCTCACCCCCACTTTAGTTGAACTCCACTCCCTGAAAAGGTGAGGGCGCTTCTCGATCTAATGGAGAATTGCGGCTGTTGCATGCACTAACGAAGGGTAGGGAAGACAAAAAAAGCTCTCGTTCGTTTGGCCAAAAGAGAGAGATGAAAGGTGAGGCAAAAACTGTGTGTGTATGGTTGCCATGCACAAGTGGTTGGATATGTGGCTCTCGGCGTCCCCTAGTTAGTGGTTCAGCAACCTGTGGTGGAAAAGTTATTGCATGCAAGAGGGCTATGTCTCAGTGTGGCGGCTGCTATGTCATGTGATAGATAGATTACGAAGCTACCGAGTGAAGGGTTGGCTGCATAAAGATGCCTACCATGGCGGGTTCACCTGCATGCATGTGGTAGCGATAATGGTACTGCCATTGTGGGTGCATGTGGTGCGAACGTCCATGTTTTTGCATGTATTATGTGTTGATGCCATGGACTACCATCGTCACAATCTCCAGCTATTGCTCGTCAAATTTTTTAGTCTTGGAGCACAGCCTAGGCTCTAATACAACTGCTACAAACGAAGGCATGGAGATCCCTGCAAAATACCAAAAATAGCACAACATAGTTCATGAATGACAAACATGCATACCTGCTAATCATACTTGCACATAAATCGAGCTATATACAAGAGGAGAGAGACAGAGGGCAACAGAGAGTAGGAAAACACGTGCAGGTGCACCTCCTAGAGAGGAGTGCTACATAGGTACCACGAGAGACAAGGGAAAAGGGGAGAGAAGAGAGACACAAGACCTGGGTGCAATTTCCCCCCGTGCAAGAGTGAGCATTTTCCTCTTGCACGTATTTACTTATAGATTTTTGAATGCTCAAAAATGAATACACATTGTCCACCCGGACATAAAGTGACTATAGCTCACAAAGAGCTCTTTAATAATACAATGATAATAAATCAGCTATGCTTTGCACATTCCATAGAGCAGCTATGTATTTTCCACCTGCTAGCTGCAGTAAATAACAAAATATCAATTCCATTACAACTAGCCCAAGCAAGGAGCAACTTTATGGGGAGCAAGCATTGGAGACTCTGCCAAGGTAAGGGGAACAAATAGTATTTTGTCTTTTTTAGCTCAATGACAAAGCCAAACACATTAACAAAGCTTCTTTCGAAGATGGTGGAAACCAAAACATGGAAGCACAAACCCTTTTTTGGGAGTGCATAAATGAAGTTATGGAGGGGCATGGATGTGAGAAAGCGGATTTCAATGGATTCATGACCGACAAAGCTCAAGCCAATTGGGATGCAAGTTTGCACTGTGTCATAAAATCTAATATCTAACCAACCCAAATGATTTTCTCAAATTAAAATGATCATTTAATGTGGGAGAATAAACAGGAACAAGGGCTAGAATATAGACATGTGCTTATGGAACTATCTCAACACGGGGCCAAGGTTCAAGGGGTCTAAATGAGAGATGGTCTGTCAAAGAGCAAGGCTAGCTAATGGAGCTTAAAGACCTTAGGGTTAGCTTCATTAAAGACGTGCAAAGGTTAGTGTTAAAAGTCCTTTGACCTTAGGCAAGCTAGGACTCTGTTTGAGGTGAGAGCCCGATCTAAGCTTGAGGTGCTTGAAGTGCTTAATGACTAAGGTGCTAAGGTGCGCCATGACTAAGGTGCTTGATGGGTTAAGGTGTTTCAAAAAGTCAAAGCACATCCCTACACAAGGGGGGGTGAGCCCTCATTGTAGGAGCTAGAGAGAGAACACACACACCCTCACACAAGTCAAGCCTTTCCTAATGAAGCAACAAGGACACATGTCAAGTTCCTCTCCATGTTGCCCTCATAAGGTTCCTAAAGCCTATTGGGTGGCCTCTCAAGGGGTCAAATGATAATTTAGCTAATTTAATTAATTGTGTATGCATTTATCAAGTCCTTCTCTCAAAGGGGAAAGGGGGACACTTGTCCCAAGGCTAGCATGGCTGCTTCATATGAACTCTGCATGTGATTGGCTAGGCTTGAAGGGGTCCAATGAGCTTCCACCATGAGCTAGAAGAGGGGATCGACCCAAGTAAGGAGGGGGCTAGCTTGGGGGGTATACTAATGTGTTCACACACATCACTACCACATGTATATGGTAACAAATCCCCCCTGGAGTGATGCGGTGAACGAGAGCTGGCACATGAGTAAACGGAAGTGCCATGCCCTGAGGACATGATCAGTCCACAAAGGGGAGTAAGCCCAAAGCTTTGCGGAAAGCTTCAAGCTTCTCACGAGACAATGCCTTTGTGAAAAGATATGCAAAGTTGTCCTGTGTTGGCACATAAGCCAAGCTGATCTCTCCTGCTGAGAGCCTCTCCCTGACATAGTGGTAATGCACCTCAATGTGCTTTGTGCGAGCATGAAAAACTGGGTTCCTCGCAACTGCCAATGCGCTCTAACTGTGAGTGTAGATAGTGTTGGCAGTGTCCTGTCCAACACCGAAATCAGCCATAAGGCGTCTGAGCCATACACACTCAACCGTAGCTGTGAAGACTGCCCTGTACTCAGCCTCACAACTCGAAGTGGCCACAGTAGGTTGCTTCTTGCTCAACCATGATATACATGAATTGCCAAGCATGAAACAAAAACCACTTGTGGACACTCGCGTGTCAAAACAACCATTCAAATTTGAGTCCGAAAAAGCATGTAAGTCTGGCGGCAATGATCCCCCCTTGGGATAAAACAAGCCAAGATGTAAAGTGCCACTAAGGTAGTGAAAAATTCTCTTGACAGCCTGCCAATTCTTAGACCCTGGGCTATGAATAAATCTGATGACCTGTGAGACTGCAAACTGAATATTTGGCCTTGTGTTGCATACATAAATGAGGCAGCCAACAACAGTTTGGTAAAGAGTGACATCAGCAAGATCGCCAGCATCATGTAAACTGATGAAGCAGGATCTGTGAAGGAGAAGCTGTGGGCAAGGAGAAAGAGCACACAGACACACGTATGGAAGGGGGTGAGCCAAAGATTAAGGACCCCAATTATAATGTACACATATATTGAAGAGTGGCTCAAGTGTACTATACACTTGGGTTAGTAGCAGTTAGATGGGCGGCCAGACATGGCCAGCATAAACCCAACAATCTCCCACTTGATGGCCAATGTGAGAGGCCAAAAGAGAGAATGAATGAGTAAGTCTCTATCTTACCCAATGCCCATCAACTCACGACAATGTTGGTTGAAGAGACTCTTGGTGAGTGCATCCGCTATGTTTTCTGACGTAGGAATTTTCACTAAATCAAGGCTCTTGTTTGCCAGGCATTCACGACTGAAGTGATAGCGCACATCAATGTGTTTCGTTCTGGAATGAAACACTGGATTTTTAGCCAAGGCAATAGCACTTTGACTATCACAGTGAAGAACTGGTAAGCACTGCTTCAATCCAAGATCCTGCACTAGGCGAGCAAGCCAAATAGCTTCTTTGCATGCTTCACTCAATGCAACATACTCTGCCTCTGTAGTGGAAATGTATGTACAATCTTGAAGAACTGATCTCCAAGAAATGGCAGAACCAGCAAATGACCAGCAAATGTGTAAATCCAACCTGTAGTTGATTTACGACTGTCAACACAGCCTCCATAATCATTGTCTACATATCCCTTAATGGATAACTCTCCATGACCATAGTATAACTGTCTATCTGCAGTGCCACTCAAGTATCTGAGAATCGACTTGACAGCATCCCAATGCTTTTTACCAGGGTTAGACATAAATCTGCTGACAACTCCCACTGCATGTGCAATGTCAGGTCTTGTAGCCACCATGGCATACATAAGACTACCACAAGCTGAAGCATAAGGAACCTTAGCCAGCGCAGCTTTTTCCTCAGCAGATTTGGGACGGTCTTTCTTGCTAAGTTTCAAGTATGCAGGCAATGGAGTACTCAAAGTCTTCCCCTTCTGCATGTTGAAATGATCAAGAACCTTGTGCACATACTCTTTTTGAGAAAGGTACAACAACCTCTTCTTACGATCACGAGTAATGTGCATACCCAAAATGTTGGCTTCACCCAAATCTTTCATGTCGAATTGACTTTTCAGCTTGGTTTTCAAGTCAGCAATGTCCTTCTTAGAATGACCAGCAATAAGCATGTCATCTACATAAAGGATAAGCATAATAAGCTGTCCATTTGGTTGTCTTTTCATGTAAAGACATGGATCCTCATTACTGCGCTTATAGCCTAGGGAACGCATAAATGCATCAAACTTTTGATACCATTGTCTGGATGATTGCTTCAAGCCATAGAGACTTTTCAAAAGCTTACAGACCAAATGTTCCTTGCCCTTTAGCAAAAACCCTTCAGGTTGCTGCATATAAATCTCTTCCTCGAGATCACCATGTAAGAAAGCTGTATTTCACAAAAAACTCAACAATGGCTGCATTTGTAGTGGAACCAGCATTTGCAGTGGAACCACCCTCTTTCTTCTTAGCCTCTTTGGCCTTCAATTTTGGACACGACTTGATCAAGTGATCATTAGCTTTACAATAATGGCAACGCATTTTCTTTTTGCCCTTATCACCAGAATTTCCAGACGAATTGCTGCCAGCAGAAGCATTAGGAACAGAATTTTTGCCACTCGCAGCAGAACCATAAGAAGTGGCTGCATTGCTGTTACCACCCTTTCTTTGAGAAGCAATAAAATCCTGTTCAACTGCACGCTGTCTAGTCCTGTTTTTTCTGGAAAGTGACTCTTGCAATAGCAATGTGCATAATGCATCAAACTTGACAACTTCTAGATTTCCTTGGGTCATAAGTCTCCAAGTTCTAGCAAAAGTCGGTAAGAATCTGGTAAGGCATCAAGAACAGTCTGCACAAGGGAACTGTCTGAATTAACTTCACCTGCAGAAATAAGTTGCTCATTGATATCCTTGACACTAGCAAGGAAAGTGTCCATATCATCTTCCTCATGCATAATCTTCGACTCCAGCTCTTTACGCAGCAAAGCAATTTTAGCCTCATTGCGGCTTGCATAAAGACCTGCTAGAATATCCCAAGCTTGTTTTGCAGATTTTGCTGAATGGATGTGAGGAACAATGGTGCGCTTCAGAGACAACGCAATCAATGCATGAGCCTGCGCATCCTTAACATCCCAACGAGCTTGTTCTGCCATAGGCAAAACAACTCTAACAGCTGCAATCCTTGCAGCAAGACCTGCAACATCCTCAACATCGCCTACATCCTCAGAACCAGGACGTACATCAATGCCCTGCACAATGTTCCAGACACCCTTTGACACAAGAACATGTTGCATCATATAAGCCCACATAGGGTAGTTGACCCCATCCAACCTGTCCTCAGCAGCAAACATCTTGAACACATCTGTGTTGTTGTTGTCAGCTATGGTAAATGTTGCACCTGATGTGAAAACTGCCCGAAAATAGGAGAAACGGAGCGAGAACAACCTGTGCTATATAGCACAAACCGTAGAAGACTATAAGGCACCTGTTATGCAGAAAATGGCATTGACAGAAATTCTGCACAAAATGACGAAATAGCCTGTGCAGTACTGCCTGTAGTGGAAACGGAGGCCGAAATGAGCCCAAATCAAAATTCTCAGCATACCGAGCTCTATGGGCTTACCCAAAATTTTTGTCGACCTGCGGCGAACGCTTGCCAAAGCTCACTGAAATCAGAGAAAGTGAGCAGGCGTGTGCTGGAGCAGCTGGCGACTAAGCCCGAGAGGACGTGACCTGCTCTGATACCAATTGTTGGAATTAGGGTTGCAGAGAAATGCACACAGCTTGGAGAAGACGAAGGAAGCTCAATGCACACAATAGAAAGTATGTTACTTAGTGTGCAATGGAAAGATAGATAGCCCTAGAGTGATGGGCGTATATACAATGCACACGGGAAAAAACCTCCGAAAGAGGGAAAAAATGCCCCGGCGGTCCTAATGTGTTCACACACATCACTACCACATGTATATGGTAACATGTTACTTCTTCTTCCTCTTCCCTACCCTCATTCCCCGCTATCTCTCTCCACCTTCAAAGGTGTTTGAGGCCTTGGGACTGAGGCTTGGGATGGTTAATGCTTTCACAAGTTTATGTTATACTCGTGATGCATGAAGCTTTCCATCTTCATTGCATTACCTAGGTCACAAGGAACACAAAGATTGTATTATACGAAGTCTCTCTTGATGGGAGAATCTATAATACAAAAGCCTATTGGAGGGGTGACCAGCTCCACATAAATCCGGTCCTCAAATTTTGTCATGTTCTCTAATTCTCTCTCTTGCAAAAGTATTGTTCATGTCAAGTTAATCAAGTATTATGGTTATGTTGCTACCGCTAATTAAGTTCACCCTCTACGTTCTCAAAGTAGTCTCACAAAAATGCTTACTCTAATTCTCTTAATTCCTCTATTCTCAAAGTTCATAGGCCATTTCCACTACATACTGTGTTCAATGGTGGGAAATACAATGTTCTACAACATCGAGCATGTGGCGTACACAACAAATTGCATTGTTTCTTCATCTCAACAAAATAAAAAAAACATGTGCAAAAAGTGATGTTTATCTCCCTCTAGAGAGGCAACAACATCAAAGTGATCTTGACTTCTTTGATAATGGTGGCACAATGGACATTGCATGGATAAGAGAAACTCCACAATGGACTCCTGGTTGAGCTTGTGGGAGGTGCATATTGCCATTGGGAGAGCATCATGATAGTAATAGAGAGAAGTGATGATGGAGCAAGCACTCCAATAACAAAATTCGCCGAGAGTAAGCATGGGATCTAGTATGCAGGCGAGGGATTCAAAGAAAAAAATCTTATTATAAGATGTATGTACTTCAGATATATCGAATGCAATACTACAAAGCACGAAGGCAGTTTCTTACTCTCAAGGTAAACATATTGGAGAGCTTCATTAGAGAGATGCAAGGAGATAGTTTCCTCTTGTCCAACGCAAGTGATAAGAGTAGTAAATGAGGCTACACCTAGAACATCCATGTATAAAGCTCACACACCTTTTCAAGGAGACAAAGAAATCATTCAGCAAAAGCAAGGGCCATTGATTATGATTGATGTTGAGGATGAATCCAGAAATAGATAAGAGTACAATGCAAAAACATGTGATTGTACATCATGTGGAAGGCTGAGGAAGATCATTTTTAAGGAGGATTCAAGGATTGGAGATGGAAGTGAGAATTCTAAAGACAAGGCAATTTTGGAACAAAAGGTCAATGAAGCTATGTGGGCAATTAGAAGAACTCCTCTCGACTGCCATGTAACATGTACTGGCACCCCGAGTGGTAAAAAAAGATGTGGACAAAATATAATGGCATGTATTAAAGGGACTCCTACACCATTATTTGAGGGGTAAAGAAAACATCCATATGGGCTACTTAGGCAATGGTTTTGGTTATGTCCCAACCATGTTATTCATTGTCATGTGGTGGATCATAACATAGATCCAACGCCAGTTCCTCTATCAACAATTTGACTGGTTGATCTAAGAACAAATCTTAATGATAAAGAAGTTAAGATATTGCTTGAAGGAGGATTTCAAGTGGAGTAAAGTAGAAAAGAAAAAATGTGTGCAACTACAATGCGGACTCCTCTCAGGGGTGGAGGTGATTTTTCTTACACTTCAACAAAAGCAGGTCATAGTGGTTCAATGCCAAGAAACTCTGTAGTAGTCAAATTTTGTACTTCCATTTTAGAGGAGGTAGTAAAGAAAATTGGTTTGGCTCTTGGTTTAAAGGCTAAGGTGATTGAAGATAAATCCATCTTAGACAATGTACATGAAGTCTTCATGGTGGAGTCTCAAGCAAGAGACATACATATGGGGGTGTATGAGGTGCACATCAAGGATGAGCCCTACTGCACATGCCCCGTTTTCATCGATAAGGAGACCAAGAAAAAATCTTGTTTGGCTTGCAAGCACTTGTACTTCAGTTTCTTGAGAAAGCTTGAATTGAACCAAAATGAAACATGTTCATACATCAACGTGTACTAGGCAAGGTAGATGTCTACAATGCTCTTAGCCATGAATGCACATATCCAAACTTAAAGTGAAACCCAATGATTGGATAATTTTGTGATACCTTTTTCGCCATGTATAGACTCTGAAAAAGTTGGTTTGGATTGTTTTGGTATTGGACCACTGGCAAAGTGGTTTTGGACTATTTTGGTGTATGTCGCTCATGTTGTTAACCTTAAATGATTTGGGTGTATACTTGTCCTGTTGTGTGTGTGTGTGTGTGTGTGTGTGTGTGTGTGAGAGAGAGAGAGAGAGAGAGAGAGAGAGAGAGAGAGAGAGAGAGAGCAAAACAGGAAGCTTTGCCAGGGACAGAGGGAGAGAGAGACCCTTATTTCTCACGGATGACAATCTTTGATCGAGTTGTGTTAAATATTTGAAAGAGTGTGTATGTGCTCAATGATTCGGGTGTGTTTTGGTCCTTGGTGTATGTGTGATTGCCAAGGAAAGAAATCTGAGAGAGTCTGAGAGAGAGAGAGAGAGAGAGAGAGAGAGAGAGAGAGAGAGAGAGAAGGGTTGAGATTGAGAAAGAATCTTTTTACAATCTGCTCCCCGGATTCCAAACTGCGCTCTGCCAAAAAATGCTCGACAAAAACATATTCTACCACTTTATGTAGCTCTTGCATTACTCCTGTAACATAAATTATGTGGGGATTCTTAAATGATTTTCCACACAATAAAAATGCAATCTCAAGGTCATTTAAGTCATTTTGTTTATGTAAAAGTACGTCAGAACCCCTTAACCAAACCTTAGTAGTTTGTGAATGTTCTAAAACTCTTTTAATACTTTAGCCTTGGTCTTGCCATTCTCCCTTGCTCCATAGTCTATTTTAAGTCAAACATATATATATTCTCCTCTACACTAGAGTATTTTCGTTACTAGTTCAATCTTAGATTTTCATTTATCTCTAAAACATCTTCAATTGATGAAAATGACTCTTGATTACTTTTCGAGTAGTTTAGACTTAACAAAAATTAAATTTGGTGACCACCTTAGTATGAACAATTGCAACATATTGCTACGTGAGCTAAAAAGGAGTATGACAAGAAGTTCAACAATTGCTAGGAAAAGTCTATTATTGTGGGCTGCCCAAGGTGCGTCTAGATTCTAATATTTAGCCAAGTAACAAATGGTCAACTATAAAAAGTACATGCGACATATGCAGACCTTGTGTATAAGGTGGCACTTTGCAAGCATGTGCTAGCTACAAGAGACGTAAGAACCTGTTCATCTTCATGGCAAGTTGCAAACTTGTTTGGAAGGCGTGAATGTCTAACATTATGTTCATGTGAGACATCTAGTGACAACCCAACCAACTCTCCATAGTTTGCTGCCTCATATATGAAGATACTTTTCTTATCATTGGCATATCCAAGTTTTAAAAAAAATATATTACAAAGGATTATCCTCTCCACTGACCTTGTCACCTCGCTCATCACCTCACCAACTCTGCATCAGACTCTCTCTCACCCCCCACTTATAGCTCCTATGCCTCCCCCTATGTGATTTACATGTCCATTCTCTGTGTGTGTGTGTGTGTGTGTGTGTGTGTGTGTGTGTGTGTGTGTGTGTGTGCTTCCTGGGCGTGCGTGTGGCGCCTGCTTTGGTTGCACATCTTCGCCTTGCATCCTTTTCTTGGACTGAAAAGTTGAAGGCTTTTTAAGTGTGTGAACACCCTCCTTACTAACACACACGCGTACACACACACACACACACACACACACACACACACACACACACACACACACACACACACACATTGTTACACAGAGGCGGAGAAGAGGGAGATGGTGCAACGACGCTGGAGAGAGAGAGAGAGAGAGAGAGAGAGAGAGAGAGAGAGAGAGAAATGTCTTGATGTCAGATAGAATGAGAGAAAATAAGGTTCTTAAAAGATATTCATTAAATACTAATTTTCCAAAATCGTGGTGACATACTCGCTAGAAATGTAGGTTAATCCTCTTGTTGTAATATCACTTTTAAGAATGCTGCAAGAAGACCTATGCCACTTGGTAGCACCTCATTGGAGCGAAATAGTTATTATTAAAAATAAAGATTGCGACAGATGGCGAAAGGTAGTGAGCTAATTTTGGAAAAGGAGTTGAGCACACCCTAGTCGTGGAGAGAGAGAATCAACAACGGTTAAACTGGTGCACAATCATCTGTTTGCAGGAGAGAGAGAGAGAGAGAGAGAGAGAGAGAGAGAATCAAACCGGGGTTAATGAGCAAAGGGAGACCCGCCACAAAAAAAAAACCTGCTGTCTGCCACCAAGGAGGTCGTCTATGGGTCATTAGGGAACGCAACCAACGCTCTGTTCATGGCTAATATATATTGCGATTCTGCATGAAAAGCTGTCGAGAAGAGACCTAGAGTGAGGGGGACGGGGTACATGCTTGCCATTAACTTGAGAAAGCATCACTGTCAACATCTGTGATTTGCGGCAGGTCTATGAATCGATCTAGTTTTTCAAAATCGTCCATACGAGCACTCGCGTCCAACAAAATTCCACCTACATCAACAAAAGTAAAGAGAGAAGCAACAACCAGTAGGGAGAGAGGACACTGCAACTTCTACGATGCCAAATGATAGTGCACAATTAGGGTTAAGTATCGTACTCAATCTCTTCCATCAGCTTTGCTCTTAGATTGAATGGAGGGTTAGAGAGAGAGTGAATCAGCAAAGTTTCGTGTTCGGAGTCTTCACAATGCGTCAATCAAGGAAAACTAGTTTATTTTGGTGAATTTGAGCCCGGTCCTCCCCATTTACATTGAAGCCTAGCAGCAACTGGTCGCAGACCAATTGGCGTGAACTGGCTCTAAGGATTCCCAAGTGGAATGCATTGTCACTGGATCTCATCACATGGCTGCCAACTTGGCACACGGTGCGCTCTTATGTTCACCTGTTTTAGAAAGAGAGAATGCCGACGACTTGGTCGATGCTGGCTTGCAGAAAAGCGGAGTCAAACAGCGCCCTTTGCTACAGAAGCTCCGGTACTATAGCTTCCTCTTGCAAGCCTCTTTTCCTCTGCTACAGTTTCCTCTTTAACTTCCGCGGCAGAGACACATAGCAGAAGAGAAAAAAACGACTCTGGCAATTAGTAGTTACATCGCTGACAGTTCATGGGATCCATGCCCTCATGGAGCATTTCGATAGAAAGACCGTCAGGTAAAGGAAAGGCCTTAGTCCTTGAATCTGTTTTCAATCCTTTAGATCATACTCTCGGTCACAGTTTTAACAATGGCACAAGGCATTTGTAGTTGGAAAGCGCCGCGCCCATTTTTCTATGCCCATGCCTCTAGATCAGAATATATGTATTGGCCCTCCAATTGCTGGAACTACACAATGATTTCAAATAGGTGTCACCCTCAGCAAGAATGTTTCTATGTAACCCACAATTGGGGCTTCTTGGCGGGGATAAAATTGGTTATTTTTCACCAGAACCTTGCCAGGATGACACGTTTTTGTCGTAACCTTGTTATAGCTGTAGGAGGCATGAGGCGTTCTGGTGGATGCCAACTAGACTCTTCCTTTTGGTGCCAAGTAAATTATTGCTTTTGGCAAGTCATATACCCATTTACTCAGTGGGCTGAAGACATTGGTGATTGTTTTTTTGTGCTGAATCAGATGAAGTTTTTCATTTTGCAGCTAGACTGAATAAGCAACTGCATTTAAGTAATGTTTTATTGTTTCAAAGAGGTTCCCTTAAATACCTTTAGACGTAATAGGTCGCAAATACGTGATATCTTTGCCATGTATGAAGATGACCTAAATGTGGTGGAGAGATCTCTGTGCTGTGATGATTTCCAAGCAAATGACACTTTGCTTGTGATTGGTTGTTCTTTACACATGAGAGGGAGCACCAAAATTGTTTGTATGAGTCATTGGTGCATTTCATATAATAGGAATTCAATGTTTTTTTATTGGAGGAATACATAGGCATATAGGCAACTGCAATAAAGCATAATTTATTGTCAACTTATACGAAATATAAATCAAAATAAAATATTTTTGAACTAATAGAATTACTAGTATGATTTTCGAACATCTTATGGGTGCGAAGAGCATTGCGGGGACATAGATTGGTGATCAATGGAAAGAAGAGTGGGTTCTTTATGCAAGCGGTACACTTTTCGGGGCACCTTCTTTTGGGTGAGGTTGTTAGCATGGATTCGGCTAAGGTTGAGGCATTTGCAATGGGCCATCTATGTGGAATTTGCAAAATGTGAGAAGCTTCTTGGGCTTCTGTTCTTACTATGGCTGGTGCATCGAATAGTTTGCGGAGATTTCCTTGCCATTGCATTCCCTTAATCATAAAGATGTACCATTCATTACGGGAACTTTCACAAATTACAACAGTGAGCGACATGGGGAAGTTGACCACATGACCTGTTTTGATATTCCTAGACTTGGAGAAGTCTTTTGAGGTTTGCTGCGATGTATGCGGTAGTAGCTGTTGGGGATTGGTGTCACAAGATGGGCACCACGTGCCAATAGAAAAGAAAAGACTGAACATACTTTTAGCACTTCAATAACAACTGAACTGAAAGAGAGAGAGAGAGCACACTCGACACGGAGTGGCGGAATTCCACACCAGAGAGTATTGGCCCCAAACCTTGGCGCCCCTTTGGGTATTTCTTTATATTACTTGAACTTAGTACAATGCCGGTACTCGCGCTTTGCACCTTCTCGCTGAAGCGTGCCAGAGAATGAGCCCTCTGCGCATATCTAAAGGCCCTTTTCCTATGAAAAGCAGTTACTCTGGAACATAGATCCACCCCCGAAATACCAAGGATGTACCGTGGGTGGTGGAAAAACTGGATGCATTGCTTGGTAAACAGTTCCTTGTGCATTCAAGACAACATGCGGGCTCTAAAAGGTGGCTGGCTGAACTGGCATAGCCTGTGGAATAGGCGTCCTAACCACCTGTTCAAGGATGGGAGGAACCTGTTTTGGAGCCCCTGACTCCGCAACATGCGAGTGCTCCCTATCTTGCTTGGACACATGAAGTACTTGGGCTTGAAGTATTTTGCTGTGGCACTGGTGGCGCTTGCAAGAACTCCATAAAGCTTGGGTTCTGCTCCAGTTGCGAAAACACATTCACCGCGGCAACTAACTGAGTCGTGAACGCATCATCCTCAAGTTGCCCAGTCATAAAACCTTGTATTGGAGGAGCATTCTCATTAGGAAAAGGTGCATACAGGGTGGCCGTGAACTCTTGCCAACCTCAAACACCATAGGAATTTTCTGCCTGTCGTGCGGAGAGGAATCCTCTTCCATAATGCCTTGCCCTTTGTCAGCCATAGTGTAATCCCGTGTTCCTGTACTCTGTGTCTTTACCCAAAACAACCGAGGCTCACTTCTTGAGGAAAAAGTATTTATGTCCCGGCAATGGTAGCTATTGAAACCGGCCCGTAGGGCGGTAGACTTTGGATTTCACCCGAAATTCTTTACTTTAGACACACACAGAGAGCACCTTGGAACGGTAACGTGCAACGGGAATTATCACTTAAGCACACATATGGCTTAGAAGCTAGAATGCTCCGAGCATACGCCGACAACTTGCAGGCCCCAAAATTGGCACCTCTTTTGGTATTTCTTTATTCTTTAAGAGGGTAAATTACAAAGAAGAGTCCGGGGAATTCTTTACC
The DNA here is from genome assembly GCF_014529385.1 of Adiantum capillus-veneris. Taxonomy (NCBI): domain Eukaryota; kingdom Viridiplantae; phylum Streptophyta; class Polypodiopsida; order Polypodiales; family Pteridaceae; genus Adiantum; species Adiantum capillus-veneris. The sequence goes on from NC_140959.1 coordinate 104,482,933, forward strand.
TATGTCCAGCTAGATATCACCTGTTATGGTGAAATTTTGGCAGCATAACAGCCCCAAAACTTGACTGAAACCAATTCCCCTATTGAAACTCACTTCCATTGACATAAACCCTCTGATTTCTGCCCAAAAACAATAAATTCAGCATGCTGTATTTACTGTTTTTGCCCTCTTTTCAGCCCTAAACAGTCCTTGAACTGTCCTCTAACAGTGGGGCACTGTTCCCAATGGTTCTGGCATCCATATGGCTGAAAAACAGTCCAAATTCAGCGCATAACCAGCGCTGAAAACGCACCTATACGGTGAGGTTATCACCCTCACCGGTGCCTGCTTTTGGAGCAACACTCCTGTTCTTGCTCAGAGAGGCTCTTGCCTCAGCAAACATGTTAGGTGCAACGGATTGAATGTTTGAACTTTGCTCAAGATGAGTGCTCCAAACTGTGCTCAAGGTTCCTTTTTTGTTCTTATGGAAGGGAGAGCCTTCCGTTCTTAATGAGAGAGTGCAATGATCACAAACAAAATGAATGGACACTGTGCGTGCAAGTGTGTGAGACTGAGAGATAGAGAGAGAGAAATACGACACCTGAATGTTGTCAAACCCTCCTCCGAAGTCCCCACTCTCTATGGCGAGAGTGGTCTACTATTGATTGCACAAATCTCTACAATGCTTGGACTTGCCGATGATGTCGACGACGATGAGACGGGCTGAAATCTGAAAATGCTAAGGGCTGAAATCTGCAAATCTTTATCTGCTGAATTCTGACTCTATGTCAGTGACGATGTCGATGACGACGATTGCGATGGCGACGCACTGAAAACACAGATGCTGAAATCTGTGTTTTCCGGGCTGAAACTGTAAACTACGTTGGATCTGACCGTGCAGCGAGGATTTTCTGCGGGAAGGTGAGATCTGCGAGGTTCGGGACTTGATCTGCGGTTTCTAAGTGCTGAAGACTGAAAACGCTTGTGTTGGTTCCGTCGCGGTAGATCTGCAAAACGCTGAAATGCCTGGCAGATGCAAAAAACGCTAGGGCTGAAAAATCTGACCTTGCGGGGAAATCTACTAACGCTAAAAAATCTGTTGTGTTGCTATGGGAATCTGCTAACGCTAGGAGGCTTCTGCCTCTTGCTGTTGCCAGGAATCTTCAAGATCAAAAACATTGGCTGATTTGGTCCAAAAACGCTAGGTTGATACTGAGTTGCAAAAACGATAGGCTTGCTGTTGGGGGTCCTACTGAGAAGGTGCCTGTTGAGCGTGTGCTCCTGCTGCCTCTTCTACCAATTAGTGCTAGCGCTAGGTTTGCTTATATACAAACTTAGCAAAGTTGCCCTACCTACTTTCCAACAAAAGTCACTTAAAAATAATGAGTGAAAAATGTCAAAAATAGAGAAAATAGGTTAAATGCACTGGAAAATTCCCCTGATGGATTCCGATGGATTTTGATGGAAATGTTGATGATCATGCTGTGTGCAACCGGAGGATATGCATCTAATCTAAGTGACTGGTCATGCACGATCTGCGAACAGACTCACAAAAGTGCCTGATCACTTCCTATTCTAGACCGACTTGACTGAACTGAACCTTGGTCATGCTATTGCTTATTTAGGACACATAGGGTTGGATGTGTGAAACTGGCCCGTGGGGCGGTAGATGCTAGCTTTCACCCGATTCTTCAACACTTGGCTTTACGACACAAAGCAATGACTTAAAAGGAACCTGTAACTGGGACTGAATTACACTTCAAGACAAATAGCACGGCCAGGAAGCTAGAATGCTTCCAAGCAGACAGCGACACCTTTAGGCCCCAAAGGTTGGCGCCCCTTTCGGTATTTCTTTATTCTTTAACAGAGGGAATAAAACCTGTGGTTCCCTACAAGTTGCCCTGCACAATCTGGGTTGAATTCCATCTGTTCTGGCCTGATTTCGGCAGCATAACTGTAGTAGGACCCTTCACAGTCAATATCCCCACGCATTAGATGACTTCCCGACGCATACGGACACTTTGCAAACCCTGGCGAGAATCTGCAGCACGCGGAATTCTCTGTTTTCTGCTCCGAAAATGCGCCAGATCACCTCTACAGCGGTCCCCTTGTGTCCCCGAACCCCTTGGGCGTATTAGGGACCGTTTAGGGCCGAAACCCTAAACCTGCAAAAATACACAGCAGGCTGTAATTCCCTGTTTTGGGTTCGGTTTCGCGTGCCGCTCGCATCTGTAGCGAGTCCTCGAGCTCCCACACCTGTAGGGCTACTTGCCCTTTGAATCGGACGAGATTTCGCACGTGAAACCTCTCTGAATTCCCCTGTACCTGCGGGGGATTAGCCGCTAGCTAATCCAATACCTGTGCAAGAGGCTCTTGCCTCGGCAATCGCGCATGAAACCCACATAACTGTACATTGGTCAAATGAAAAGCCCACTAGAGGGGCATAACATACTGCTCATAGGGGAGAGAGAGAGCAGTGCGTAGCGTGCAGGGCATCACTCCTGGCACCGCACTATACATAAGAGGGAAAGGAAGCACTCCATAGCTCTTGCAACCTGTTGCAATCCGCCTACCGCTGAAAATGGCGCCCCCTTTCTCTTGTAGACTCGCCCAGAGTGGCAGAAGTGCGCACAGAGTGACACCTCGCCCAGTTTCCGAGTTTCCGACTTTGGCCAACTTGGCTAAAAATATCTCAACTGGTGCGTCAGTTGACTTGGCAGCAGAGCAATATAATGTTTCCCTTGTCATTCCAGAGCTAATGACGCAAACACATTTCACGGCCCAAAATAGCAGTTTCCTAAATTTTAGGAGATGGTTCCACGGCACTCACATTGGTCATCTGACCATCAATCACCACTGAAACCACATCGAAAAATGCAATGTCGACCAGCTATGAGGTGATTTACACTTGTAGCCCCATCGTGGCTAACCTTAGTCCATTTGCCCAACTTCAGTGCTCACTGGCCGTCCGGCCTAGACTCTCACTGTCCGCCTCACACCATGCAACTCGGGCATTGGCATTTCCAGAGGGGTGCTTTAAAACAAGTCAAATAAAATTCCCCCAAAAAGAAATCAACAAGTAAAGTTGCCACAGACTCGTGACATACCCCCCTCTTGAAATCGCGAACGTCCTCGTTTGCATGAATATCAATCCATTAGTGTGTACAACACTTCGTGGACCATCGTATCACGGCTATCAACCTTTTTGTGTGTACACACCTGGTTAACATGGTACGAGACATACATGCTCATAGTTAACACTCTTGTGTATTCAACACTTGTTAACTCATGTATGGTCTACCTGTGAGACTGTTCCATTGACATAGTGGATAGCTTTCACACTGTGCCACTGGCTTTAATAGAGTCCATAACTTTTAGTACACATTGAATCCTTTCAAGCATAATAAACCAACATTTTAAAAATGCGTCAACATGTACTCATTAGAAGCAATTGCTGTACTCTTGACAACTGACAAGACATACTTACTTCTATTGTCACAAGGCAGGCACCACGTGCCAATAGAAAAGAACAGACTTTTAGCACTTCAATAACACCTGTTCAATAACAACTGAACTGAGAGAGAGAGAGAGAGAGAGAGAGAGAGAGAGAGAGAGAGAGAGAGAGAGAGAGAGAGAGAGAGAGAGAGACGACACGCGACACGGAGTGGCGAAATTCCACCCCAGAGAGTATTGGCCCCAAACCTTGGCGCCCCTTTCGGTATTTCTTTATATTACTGTTGATTTGCAAAGTACAACAGCCGGGGAGCACCTCCTCTGCAATCTGCGCGCTGAAGAGTGCCAGAGAGGGCCCCCAAGGCTCATATTTAAAGGCCCAAAGCCTAAAAGCATCAAATATGAAAAGCTGACCCCAAAAATTCACTTTCCTAAAATTTCGGGATTTCCCTAAAAATCCGCCGCGAATTCCGGGACGTCCGTACAGGTGCCACATCATCATATTTTGATGTGCAAAGTCTTTTGAGTGTGTTTTGCTTTATTTTTAATGCCTTTATGCCACTTGGGACCCCATCAGACGGGATCCCCATAAGTTGGTAGAACTTCTTCTTCTGTTGCTTGTTCTTCTTAGGGTTTCTAGAATTAGGGTTTGCAGGTTTTAGGGTTAGGGTTTCAATAGTTAGGGTTTCTGGCAAAAATTAGGGTTAGGGTTTCTGCTCTCATCTGTAAGTTGGCTCCATTCTTTAGGCTTTGACACGTCAGCAGTTTGTTACATCTCCCCTTCTTGAAAGAGTAATCGTCCGGGATTGCACCATATCTGCAAAACAACTCAAGTTAGCTCAAAAAATTTCCGAGGGTCATTCCGAGGGACAATCAGTTTGCTCTTTTAATAAGGAGTTAGCTTCTCCTTTCTGCTCTTTTGATCAAGGAGTTAGCTGCTCCTATCGGCTGTTTTGATCAAGGAGTTAGCTTCTCCTTTCGTCCAAATCGGAACTCTTGATATTCCGGCGTAGTAAAATTAGCCATCACACCCAGACCGTACTGATCTTCCTCGGGTGTCTTGATGCACTAAAATTACATACCCAGGCAATCTCATCCAATTAGGAATATTCAGTGGTTGGCACATCACAATGCAACACAAATGCTCACATATGCATGTTACAAGACATAGAAACATAAAGCCGCCGATGAACACTCCCCCCGCAAATAACCATCCAGGTCTGGGCCATGAGCTGTTCAACGACTCCCTCATCACTCCTTCCGCAAATAACCTAAAAAGGTCCGGGCCATGAGATATAGAGGCCTTTTACAACCAAACGCCCCCCAGACCGCAGCCTGCGTCGTTTGGAGGTGCTGAGAGTAACCACTGCTCAGACTTCTTAATACTCCTCCCGCATAACCATCCAGGTCCGGGCCATGAGTAACAACAACAATACTCCCCCCGTAAATAACCACAAGGGTCCGTGCCATGAGTAACAACAACACTTTTCAATCATTCAATACTCCCCCTGCAAATAACCACAAGGGTCCGGGCCATGAGTATGAACAAGCATTCTCAAACATAATTTCTCACTACTCCACTCGGGAGTAAAATCACCAATCATTGAAACCAATATTAAAACCAGAGTCAAACAATTCAAATCGGCACCAAGACAGGTTCAAAACAGATACCATCCATTTCAAACAAATTTCAAACAGGATCACCAAACAAGTTCTCAAACAGATTTCAAACTTAAAAACGCAATCTCGACATCAGTCGAGCTCGAAAAGTCGACGGACTTTCCATCCTGGAACCTGCACCAAAAATTAGGGTTAGGTTCATTCCGTAAGGCCGTAGCCGAGCACAGCATGGTCCATCAGCTCTTGGACAGACAGTGTTTCTTTGGCGGCGATGGTAGTCCCAAGATAGCAATCGCACCGAATCTCCAAGGTCATCTGCTTGTGAAGAGACATCTACTGAGAGATGTCGAGAAATTTCAAGTTATGATCTGCTAGGGTTTCCATGGCAAGCATTTCAGGATACCCCACTCTGCCAGAAGTTGCACTCCGAAGGAAGATGTCAGAAACTATATAACTTCGGGCAAAAATTTTCTTGAAAGCTTGCCAAGTACTTGGAGTATGCTGCTTGGTAGCTATAGACATCAACATCTGCATGGCACTGCTTCTGAGAAAAACAGTGACTTGAAACAAATCTGGATCCTTCTCTTGCATGGCTTATGCCATGTAAGACATGAGCGGTGAAGACGGGAGTGCGCCCGATGCGCGATGAAGTAAGGGTGGGAGTGGCTGATACCTCAAATATAATTCAATTCCAATAGCTCTGTCTGCTCTTTTGTAGGACCGGTATGCTTTCAGAAAAGCACACGCCTGATGCTCTGATACCACTGTCACAAGGCAGGCACCACGTGCCAATAGAAAAGAACAGACTTTTAGCACTTCAATAACAACTGTTCAATAACAACTGAACTGAGAGAGAGAGAGAGAGAGAGAGAGAGAGAGAGAGAGAGAGAGAGAGAGAGAGAGAGAGAGAGAGAGAGAGAGACACGCGACACGGAGTGGCGAAATTCCACCCCAGAGAGTATTGGCCCCAAACCTTGGCGCCCCTTTCGGTATTTCTTTATATTACTGTTGATTTGCAAAGTACAACAGCCGGGGAGCACCTCCTCTGCAATCTGCGCGCTGAAGAGTGCCAGAGAGGGCCCCCAAGGCTCATATTTAAAGGCCCAAAGCCTAAAAGCATCAAATATGAAAAGCTGACCCCAAAAATTCACTTTCCTAAAATTTCGGGATTTCCCTAAAAATCTGCCGCGAATTCCGAGACGTCCGTACAGGTGCCACATCATCATATTTTGATGTGCAAAGTCTTTTGAGTGTGTTTTGCTTTATTTTTAATGCCTTTATGCCACTTGGGACCCCATCGGACGGGATCCCCATAAGTTGGTAGAACTTCTTCTTCTGTTGCTTGTTCTTCTTAGGGTTTCTAGAATTAGGGTTTGCAGGTTTTAGGGTTAGGGTTTCAAGAGTTAGGGTTTTTGGCAAAAATTAGGGTTAGGGTTTCTGCTCTCATCTGTAAGTTGGCTCCATTCTTTAGGCTTTGACACGTCAGCAGTTTGTTACATCTATAGCACTGAACAGACTTTTGGACAAAACTTCTATTCCCCAAGGGCAATTGCCAAGCAGGGTACACTTCTATTGCACTAAATCCGTAGATACATGAGAAGTGCTAGCTCCTGGATCACCCTTCTCTAGCGCAGGTCTCTTTCCTTTTGACCTTTGCTCTTCTTGAGTTGGAGAATATGTAGGGGATAAACCAAAGGCTTCAAGGTATAGCTGCAATACATTTGGTGACTCTAACAGTTCACTCTCTTCCATCCACTTTGCATCCATAGGTAGATAGTTCTTGAACTTTACCAAATATTGCCTTGTAACCTTACCTTTGACTTTCTTTCCTTGTGTGCCATGATCTGTTCTGGGACCAAAATTTCATCAAGCTCTTCAACTTCTGGCCGCTCTTCAACTGGCATATCCTTTGGCACATCACCAATAAATGGTCTGAGAAGACTCACGTGAAAGGCATTGTGAATCTTCCAGTTCTCAGGCAATTTCAACCTATAACTGCTGTCACTGATCTTCTCCGTTACTTGAAAAGGCCCATAATAACGCATACTAAGAGACTTTCTTTACCTTTTCGCTTCTTTAAGCGTGCCTTTTCAAATCGCAACAGTACCCAATCACCAAGTGAAAACAACAATTCACGACGGTGGACATCAGCAGCTTTCTTTTGCTTTGCCTGCGTCCTTTCAAGGGCATGCTTAATCTTCTGGTACATTTCATCCATATTCTGTACATATTGATCTGCCTGAAAAATCTTTTCCTTGATATGCAAAATGGGAGGAACTTTCATATGACCTTCGACAATTTCAAAAGGTGCTTTGCCTGTTGAAGAATGCATTGTGTTATTGTACGCATATTCAACCAACGGCAAATACTGCTCCCACTTCGCCTTGTGCTCTGACACATAGCACTTGAGCAGATCCAAGACAGTAGAATTTGCCTCTTCTGACTGCCCATCTGTCTGAGGATGAAACGACGATGAGAACTTAAGCGTAGTGCCCATATTCTCAAATATGCCTCTCCAGAATAGACTTGTCATCCGTGGGTCACGGTCACTGACAATCGACTGTGGCATACCATGGTACTTAAAGATATTGTACATAAAGAGACGTGCCATTTGATCTTGATTTATCTTCTTCCTAACAGGAATGAAATGAGCTTGCTTGCTGAATCTGCAAATAATGGTCCAGATTCCATCATTCCCTGTCTGTGTTCTTGGAAGATCAAAGATAAAATCCATAGCTATGCTTTCCCATGGTTTATCTGGAATTGGTAATGGCTGTAAGAGCCCTGGTGCCTTTTGCCTATCAAACTTGACCTTTTGGCAAATCACACATGCTCGCACAAAGGCATCCACATCTCTCCTCAAGGTAGGCCAGTAAAAAAATGTCTCAACCGCTTTCACTGTAGCATCTATACCACGATTCCCTGCATACGGTGGGACATGACTCTCTACCTTGACCTTATGTCGCAATGGCCTAGTGACACAGAGTCTTCCATGCATCATCATAAACCCATCTTTGAGGAGGTAGTGCTCATGACGTTGTCCTTCCTGTAACTGTTCGAAGATCCTTGCAAAATCTTCGTCATTTGCATACTGTTCCTTCATGTCATCAAGCTCATGATGATAAGGAATTGACACAGCTGAAATTTGTGGCTTTCTTGATAACGCATCAGCCACAACATTCTTCTTGCCTTCCACATGCACAATTTGGAAGTGAAACATGGAGAGAATGTTTGCCCATCGCATATGCTTTTCCGATAGCTTTGACTGTGTCAGAAAGTATCGCAAGGTCTGATGATCCGTTTGGACAACAAAATCAGCACCCAACAGATAATGTTTCCAACTTAAGAGCGCATGAATCACAGCCAATAACTCTTTTTCATAGACCTGGATGGTCATCTCTGGCCCTTGCAAGATTCTGCTCTCATAGGCTACTACCCTGCCATCTTGTATTAGCACTGCACCAATGCTACTGCCACAAGCGTCACATTGAACCACAAATGACTTCCTGAGATCTGGCAAAACAATGACCGGATTTGAAGTCATCTTTTCCTTTAAGAGATTAAAAGCTGATATCTCTTTCTGGGTGCATCTGAAAGTGACCTCTTTCTTTCGCAAAGCATCACTAAGAACTCGTAGAGACCAAATGTCGTTCTAAACGCAGTCTTATGCACATCCTCAGGCCTAATTTGAATATGATGGTACCCACTTTTCAGGTCGATCCTGCTGAAAATCGCCGCACCCTCTAGGCGATCAAGACTATCATCAATCCTTGGAATAGGAAACCTATTCTTGATGGTATTCTTATTCAACACACGGTAGTCAATACACATGCGCCACAAGCCATCCTTTTTCTGTACTAAGAGCACTGGAGAGCAATAGGGTGACGAGCTAGGCTGCATCAACCCTTTCTCTAAGAGCTCCTCCACTTGGCTCATAATCTCTTTCCATTGCGCCTCACTAACCCTATACGGTGGCCTATTTGGTGGGCTACAACCTGGCACCAAATCAATCGCATGATCCTCGGGCCTCTCCGGCGGTAGTCGAGATGGTAATGAATCAGAAAAACAGCCATTAAACTTTTGCAAAAATGCTAGCCTGTCTTTATCTAACACAGATAAATTTGACTGGCAACTATCTGAAACATCACGTGCAAAAACCAAGTACGCAGAAAGATGATTCTTTATTACAGAAGTGATAGCAGAAGCAGATACAATAGGGACTGACTCTCATTTCAGCTTTACATTCAAAATGTGAGTTTTGCCCCTATGCTGTACAGTGATCTTTTTGTTGTAGGCATCCAACACTCCATGCACTCGGAACATCCACGGGATCCCCAACAAGACATCACATCCTTCCAGCGGCATGATGTAGAACTCTTCTGTGTCCACATACGACTGAATATGCAGACGCAGCTTTCCAATGATGGGAGTAACGCACTCTGAGTGGCCAGGACATGCCAATCCTGCCTCTGCGGTATACCCCATCTCTTCAGCTCTGATGCCCAGCTTCATAGCTAATTCTGGCGTGATAAAGTTTGCTTTGGGACCTGGATCAAAAAAGATAAGTGCCATCTGGTCTCTAACTTTACCCCACGCTTTGCATAACTCACTGGCATCTGTATTAGGCCTGTCGCCCAATATGTCTGGCACTAAACCTGCTGAGGGCATAGGCTTCTTTTCTTGCCTGTCCTCTTTGTCATCGAGTCAGCTGGCCTTTTCTTTTGTGGACAGTTGGTTGCAAAGTGACCGGTCTGCTCGCATATAAAGCACTTATTTTCAGCCATCAAGACCTTCTTTTCCTCGGGCGTCTTACGCATAAAAGGCTTCCTTTTCTGCTTCCTTGCCTGCGCTATAAAAGTCTCGGCTGAACCTTTGCCTTTATTGAACCTAGCTGGCCCGTGGGACGCTTCAGGAGCCACTCTGGTAAAGGGCTGCTTTGCTGAATTTTTCTTTTGCTGCCCTCCTTTCTCGTTGCTTGGAAACCCACTGTCTTCTCCTTTCAACAAGGCAAGACCAGTGTTAGCAACTTCCATAAGCTGATTGAGGGTAGCCACTCTGTTCTTGGTACAGTAATCGCGAAGCCCTTTAGGCAACCCACAACAATACTTCTCAATCTGCTTTGTCAATGGCACAAATCTGTAGGAGGTCACTGAGAGTAATGCTTTACAAAACCTCCTATTGTACTCCAGCAAGCTCTTGCATGTAGCCGAAGTAAGTTGGTGCCAATCTCTCATGACGTCGGCTTCAAATTCATCTGACAGCCAAGCAAATGCAAACATTTGCTTGAAGTAAACCCAACTGCCGGGTGCGTGTCCTTGCATTAACAATGCCGTCCACCATGTGAGCGCATTGTCCTTTAAGAAAGTGGCAGCTTTTCTAACTTTAGAGGCTTCTATAAAATTCCCTCCTGCATAAGCTGTATCAAACTGCTGGAGGAGAGTAAGAGTCTTTGTTTTATCCTTGAAGCCACTAAAGGTGCTGAACTTCACAGTTGCACCTCCTTCTTTGTATGGTTTTGGCTTCTCTATTGGCCCCAAATTGTCATAGGGAAGCGTCTGCAGCATGGGCATTGTAGTAGGCACTATCTGTGCCCCTTGGTTATTAAGATTCTGCATCAAAGGTGCCGTGTTTGGCTGCTGTCCAGAAAAACCAGCCATACCAAAATTGACCTGTGGCACCCCAAACTGGCCCTGATTGCTCTGAAATCCTTGCTGCATGCCAATATTACCATACATGGGGTTTGGCGTCATGCCATGCATACCCCCAAACATTGTTCCAGGCATGTAGTGCTGGTTTCCAGGCGCAGGCGCATAACCAGCCATACTTTGGAACACGGATCCACCCCCGAAATACCCAGGATGTACCGTGGGTGGTGGAAAAACCTGACGCATTGCCTGGAGACTGGTTCCCTGTCCATTCAATGCAACATTTTGACCTTGAAAGGTGGCGGGCTGAACTGGCAAAACCTGTGGAGTAGGAATCCTCGCCACCTGTTCATGGAAAGGAGGGACATGTGTAGGAGCTTGACGTGACTCCGCAACATGTGAATGCTTCCTATCTTGCTCAGTCGCATGGGGGACCTTGGCTTGAGCCTCAACGGGCTCTGTACGCTGAGGGCATTCCCTTGCCTGCTGTGACTTTAATGGTGCTTGCAGATAATCCATAAACCTGGGATTCTGCACCAACTGAGTGAAGACATTCACAACAACAACTAATTGTGTCCTGAACGCATTCTCTTCAAAGTGCCCAGTCATGAACCCTTGAACCTGTTCTTGCTGTGCAGTCACACGAACAAAAGGCGTAGACAGTGGCGGTCGTGAACTCTCGCCAACTTCATGCTGTAAAGGAATAGCCTGTCTACCCTGGGAAGAGGAACCTTCTTCTCTCGCATTGTCTGTCCTCTCAGCCATAGTGTAATTCCAAGTTCCTGTGCTTTGTGTCTTCGCCACAAACCAACCAAGGCTCACTTCTTAAGGAAAAAGTGATCTTGTCCCGGCAACGGAACCATGAAACCGGCCCGTGGGGCGGTAGACGTTAGCTTTCACCTGATTCTTCAACACTTGGCTTTACGACACAAAGCAATGACTTAAAAGGAACCTGTAAACTTGGACTGAATTACACTTCAAGACAAATAGCACGGCTAGGAAGCTAGAACGCTTCCAAGCATATAGCGACACTTGTAGGCCCCAAAGGTTGGCGCCCCTTTCTGTATTTCTTTATTCTTTAACAGAGGGAATAAAACCTGTGGTTCCCTACAAGCTGCCCCGCACAATCTAGGCTGAATTCCATGTGTTCTGGCCCGATTTCGGCAACATAACTGTACTAGGACCAGTCACAGTCAGTATCCCCACGCATTAGATGACTTTCCGGATGCATACGGACACTTTGCAAAACCTGGTGAGAATCTGCAGCACGCTGAATTCTCTGTTTTCTGCTCTGAAAATGCGCCAGATCACCTCTACAGCGGTCCCCTTGCGTCCCCGAACCTCCTGGGGGTATTAGGGACCGTTTAGGGCCGAAACCCTAAACCTGCAAAAATACACAGCAGGCTGTAATTCCCTGGTTTGAGTTCCGTTTCGCGTGCCGGTCGCATCTGTAGCGAGTCCTCGAGCTCCCGCACCTGTAGGGCTACTTGCCCTTTGAATCGGACGAGATTCCGCACGTGAAACCTCTCCGAATTCACTTGTACCTGCGGGGGATTAGCCGCTAGCTAATCCAGTACTTGTGCAAGAGGCTCTTGCCTCGGCAATCGCGCATGAAACCCACATAACTGTACATTGGTCAAATGAAAAGCCCACTAGAGGGGCGTAGCATACTGCTCATAGGGGAGAGAGAGAGCAGTGCGTAGCGTGCAGTGCATCACTCTTGGCAACGCACTGTACATAAGAGGGAAAGGAAGCACTCCATAGCTCTTGCAACCTGTTGCAATCCGCCTACCGTTGAAAAAGGCACCCCCTTTCTCTTGTAGACTCACCCAGAGTGGCAGAAGTGCTCACAGAGTGACACCTCGCCCAGTTTCCGACTTTGGCCAACTTGGCTAAAAATATCTCAACTGGTGCGTCAGTTGACTTGGCAGCAGAGCAATATAATGTTCCCCTTGTCATTCCAGAGCTAATGACGCAAACACATTTCACGGCCCAAAATAGAAGTTCCCTAAATTTTAGGAGATGCTTCCACGACACTCACATTGGTCATCTGACCATCAATCACCAATGGAACCACATCGAAAAATGCAATGTCGGCCAGCTATCAGGTGATTTACACTTGTAGCCCCACCGTGGCTAACCTTAGTCCATTTGTCCAACTTCAGTGCTCACTGGCCGTCCGGCCTAGACTCTCACTGTCCGCCTCACACCATGCAACTCGGGCATTGGCATTTCCAGAGGGGTGCTTTAAAACAAGTCAAATAAAATTCCCCTAGAAAGAAATCAACAAGTAAAGTTGCCCCAGACTCGTTACAATGTGTCACGTGACAACACAACTGTGCACGAGTCAAATGAAGAGCCCTCTTGTGGGGCATCACATTACTGCACGTAGGGGAGAGAGAAGTGTGAGGTGTGCAGGACATGACTTCTTGCACCACACTGTACATGAGAGGGAAAGCTTGCAGTCAATAGCTTTCAACATGTGATAAGCTTGCAAATGAGGCTCTCTCAGCTAGAAATCGAGCACTACCTTCTTCTGCATGAGGAAAGTGCACCAGAGAGTGCCACTTGGCACATTTACAGGCAATTTTCCGTTTCGTGCTTGCCGCTTAAAAATCTCCTGATTGGTTGCCGAGTTGACTTTGCAGCAGAGTTCTAAAGTGTTCCTCTTGTCATTCCGGAGGTAATGACGCGAACAGATTTCATGGTCCAAATTAGAAGTTCCCTAAATTTTAGGAAATGCTTCTGTTGGACTCCCACTGTGTAAGGGGCAACGGAATGAATGTTGAACTTTGCTCAAGATCAGTGCTCCGAACTGTGCTCAAGGGTTCCTTTTACTTACAAAAGGGAGAGCCTTCCGTTCCTTTAGTGAGAGAGTGCAATGGACACAAACAAAGTGAATGGACACTGTGCGTGAAAGTGTATGAGACAGAGAGAGAGAAGAGAATACGACACCAGAGACGTTGTAAAACCCTCCTCCGAAGGCCCCACTCTCTATGGCGAGAGCGGTCTACTTATGATTGCACAAATCTCTACAATGCTTGGACTTGCTGACGATGTCGACGATGATGAGGAGGACGACGAGACAGGCTGAAAGTTGAAAACGCTAAGGGCTGAAATCTGCAAATCTTGTATCTACTGAATTTTGACTCTATGTCGGTGACGATGTCGATGACGACGCGCTAAAAACGCAGATGCTGAAATCTGCATTTTCTGGGCTGAAACTGCAAACTTCGCTAGATCTGATCGTGCGGTGAGGATCTCCTGCGGGAAGGTGAGATCTGCGAGGTTCGTGACTTCTTCTGCGATGTCTGAGCTGAAAACTGAAAACGCTGGTTCTAGGGCTGAATTTGTCGCAAAGATCTGCAAACCATAAACGCTAGGGCTGAAAACTGAGCTTGCGGGGAAATCTGCTAACGCTAGGAAATCTGTTGTGTTGCTGTGGGAATCTGCTAACGCTAGGGCTGATTTGCTGTCTACTGTCGCCGGGAATCTGCAAGTGCTAAAACGCTGGCTGATCTGGTGCAAAAACGCTAGGCCTTCTGTTGAGAGAAAACTCCAGAGTTGTCGCCGGGGTTGGTCTTGCTGAGAAGTTTCCTGTTGAGCAAGGTGCTCCTGCTGCCTCTTCTGCCAGAAAGTGCTAGCGCTAGGTTTTTATTTATACAAACTTAGCAAAATTGCCCTACCTACTTTCCAACAAAAGTCACTTAATAAATAAGTGAAAAATGTCAAAAATAGGGAAAAAGGGAAAATAGGTTTCAATGCACTGGAAAATTCCCCTGATGGATCTTGATGGGAATGCTGATGATCATGCTGTGTGCAACCGGAGGATATGCATCTAATCTAAGTGTTTGGTCATACATGGTCTGCGAACAGACTCACAAAAGTGCCAAATCACTTCCTATTCTAGACTGACTTGACTGACTGAACCCTGGTCATGCTAGCTAGTCCACGGACACATAGGGTTGGATGTGTCACATGACATCCCCTCCTTTTCAAAGTGAGGTACTGGTACCGAACTGTATGGCGTCGAGGGAGATCGCCAACAACATCCGGAATCCTCGAAAGGACTCTTCGCCGGTCCACTCTGATACGCTGGTCGTGCGATACTTGAACTTCATAAAGGTATGCAACGCTTGCTTCTTTGGGCCGCGCCGAAAGCGACACAAAGTCATCGTCAATGCTTCCACTTCGTCTATAGTCATGTGTCTACCTTCTTCAAGAATCTCCGTGGCTGAAAATTCCTGAAACCACTTCCAACAGAAAAACATGAACATACCCATTCCATGTAAAGTGACTGGAAAAAATCTTGTCTTTCTCAAAGACTGTGCATGCAATGCAGATGAACATAGAGACGGAGTGCCAAACCGTTCATCACACACACACAAACAATGAGATCGAATCTTGTCATGCTGATCTAAATCAATCAACTATGGCAAAACAAAATGGAAATGCCCATGCTTGGTGCTCATACTTTCATGTGCTCTTTCTACGAATGTGTCATGCCAAGGAAGAGACATGAAATGTGACTTCCTTGAATGCATACTTTTCAGCTTTTCATGAATAATCCGCATACATTCGTGCTCATTCAGGAGTGAAACGTACTCAACGTACAATATGTCATGCCTAGGAAAAGGGATCACATAAAAACGCTGACTAAAATACAGGAAACGATCACGAATTAAACACTCGTACAATGCCTGCCGACAAATCATTCGAACACATAGTACTTCCTGTAAGTGCTTTGGACCTAAGCTCAAGAGCCAAGATCGGTTCTTCCTGAGGGGATTCTTTGGACCTAGGCTCGAGAGCCAAGATTGGTTCTTCGTGATTGATCGAATATGCAATGAGGTTAGCTTCACTAGAGAAAGTATCAACCAACACATCATCCTTGTGAACAATCACATTTCATGCAACTCATCATGCTTGTGAGAAAACACATCTTGATCATGCAAATCATCATGCTCATCATTATCATCCAAATCATCATGCTTATCATTGTCACTCAAATCATCATGCTTATCATTGTCATTCAAATCATCATCATGCAAATCATGTGTGTCATGCTTGGGAGAATGTCACGTGACACATCCAACCCTATGTGTCTGTGGACAAGCTACATCACGACAAGGGTTCAGTCAGTCCAGTCAGTCTAGATTAGAAGTGATCTGGCACTTTTGTGAGTCTATTCGTAGACCGTGCATGCCCAGTCACTTAGTGTAGATGCATATCCTCTGGTTGCACACAGCATGATCATGAGCATTTCCATCAGAATCCATCAGAATCCTTCAGGGGAATTTTCGAGTGCATTTAGCTTATGTTACCTATTTTTGACATTTTTCACTTAATATTTTTAAGTGACTTTTGTTGGAAAGTAGGTAGGGCAAATTGAGTAAGTTTGTATATAAGCAAACCAAAGCTAGCACTAAATGGCAAAAGAGGCAACAGGAGCCAAGCTCAGCATGCAACTTCTCCAACAGACCTTGGTGGACTTCCCTCCGAGCAAGACCCATCACTAGCGTTTCCTCCATCAAGAACCATCGCCATAGATCTGCATCAGCTTGGTGTTTTTGCATCAGCAACCATCGCCATAGACACTCCCCATCAACTAGCGTTTTTGGAACCCTTGCCTAGCGTTTTGCATCAGCAACCATCGCCAGCAGAGACCAGCATACCTAGCGTTTTTGGCGTTTTCAGCAGGGCTTTTTCAGCATTGAAGCACCTGCAAGTTCAGCCCCTAAAAGGATTTGCAGATTCAGCCCGGAATGACCATAAGTTTTCAGCCTTAAGAAACCTCAGTTTTCAGCCCTAAACCTACAGATTTTCAGCGTCAAAGACCTACGAAAACAGTCCAGAATCAGTGTTTTTGGACTAGTCGCAGATTTCAGCCCATAGCGTTTTTGGACAGCAGATAAAAGATTGCAGATTTCAGCCCTTAGGCCGGTCTCGCCATCATCGTCGTCGACACCGACATAGCCTAGACTTGCATCAATCTCATGCATACAATTTATACCAGTTTGTGCAATCAATAGTAGACCACTTTCACCGACGAGAGGGGCCTTCGGAGGAGGGTTTTACAACGTCTCTGGTGTCGTATCTCTCTCCTCTCTCTATCTCTCAGTCTCATACACTTGCATGCACAGTGTCCATTCACTTTGTTTGTGATCATAGCGCTCTCTCGTTAAGAGTGGAAGGCTCTCCCTTCCATAAGAACAAAAGGAACCTTGAACACAGTTCGGAGCACTCATCTTGAGCAAAGCGCAAACATTCATTCCGCTGCATTTAACAGAGAAGAAGAGACTGAGAGAGTCTCCTTTTCCTGAGTCTGTGCAAACTGCGCCTGCACAATAGAAAAGAGTTGCAAGAACTCTTTCATGTGTTGGTCGCTTTGTTCTTGTCTTGCTTTGTTCTCGCGATCAAATTCTGCTTCTCTTTCTTTGTTCTCGCGATCCAATTTGGCTTGACCTTCTTTGTTCTCGCGATCCAATTTGGCTTGACTTTCTTTGGCTTCCAAGTCGTACTTACGCTCTATGGCTGCCACTCTTTCTTCGTAGTCACGATCTATGGCTGCCATTCTTTCTGCGAACTCCTTGTCCATCATCCTCTTGTCGAAAACCTCCATAGGAGTTAGGGCAATCCTTGTTGTAGATGGGGAAGGGGGAGGGTCGGAAAAACCTCTTGGTGGAGAAAATTCTTCTTCGCCTCTCTCATGCTCATCACCTCCAAGCGAAGTATCCATTCCGCTTCGAGTGATGACCATCCACTGAAGTCTCGGGTTCTTAAGTTCACGAGGAACTTGGGTTCTTGGGGTTCTTGAGTTCTTGCGGGTCTTGAGGTTCTTCTTTAGCGTGCAATCTGTGTTAGAGAAGGATCTTCTTGGCGGCCTTGCGCTCGCACCAAGGTTGCTTTTTCCCACCTCACGTCGATTGGCCGGCCGCTAAGTGCACGGTCCGCTCTCAATGAGTGAAAAGAGGCACAAGGGGAGGCTGGACAAGCCCTTCTTTCCTGGGATTCCTGTCACTCTTCAAAACACGATTAGGAATCGACACGCCCAAGTGAACTTGGGTTCGTGTGACTTCAACAAGCAAAAAAAACAAAATTCTTGTGATTCTTGTGGTTCTTTCCTTAAGTGATACAGAACAGTACCAAAGCTCTGATACCAATGTATGGTGCAGCGGAATGAATGTTGAACTTTGCTCAAGATGAGTGCTTCGAACTGTGCTCAAGGGTTCCTTTTACTTACGGAAGGGAGAGCCTTCCGTTTCTTTAGTGAGAGAGTGCAATGGACACAAACAAAGTGAATGGACACTGTGCGTGAAAGTGTATGAGACTGAGAGAGAGAGAGAAGAGAATATGACACCAGAGACGTTGTAAAACCCTCCTCCGAAGGCCCAATCTCTATGGCGAGAGCGGTCTACTTATGATTGCACAACTCTCTACAATGCTTGGACTTGCCGACGATGTCGACGACCATGAGGACGACGATGAGATGGGTTGAAAGTTGAAAACGCTAAAAGGGTTGAAATCTGCAAATCTTGTATTTGCTGAATTCTGACTCTATGTCGGTGACGATGTCGATGACGACGATGCGATGACGACGCGTTGAAAACGCAGATGCTGAAATCTGCGTTTCCGGGCTGAAACTGCAAACTTCGCCAGATCTGACTGTGGGGCGAGGATCTGCTGCGGGAAGGTGAGATCTGCGAGGTTTGGGACTTCTTCTGCGATGCTTGACTGCTGAAAACATAAAATGTTGGTTCTAGGGCTGAATTTGTCGCAAAGATCTCCAAACCAAAAACGCTAGGGCTGAAAACTGACCTTGCGGGGAAATCTGCTAACGCTAGGAAATCTGTTGTGTTGCTGTGGGAATCTGTTAACGCTAGGCTGATTTGCTGTCTATTGTCGCCGGGAATCTGCAAGTGCAGAAACGCTGGCTGGTCTGGTGCAAAAATGCTAGGCCTTCTGTTGAGAGAAAACGCCAGAGTTGTCGTGGGGGTTGGTCTTGTTGAGAAGTTGTATGTTGAGCAAGGTGCTCTTGCTGCCTCTTCTGCTAGAAAGTGATAGCGCTAGGTTTTTATTTATACAAACTTAGCGAAATTGCCCTACCTACTTTCCAACAAAAGTCACTTAATAAGTGAAAAATGTCAAAAATAGGGAAAATAGGTTTTAATGCACTAGAAAATTCCCTTGATGGATTCTGATGGGAATGCTGATGATCATGCTGTGTGCAACCGGAGGATATGCATCTAAATCAAGTGTTTGGTCATGCACGGTCTGCGAACAGACTCACAAAAGTGCCAGATCACTTCCTATTCTAGACCGACTTGACTGACTGAACCTTGGTCATGCTGTAGCTTGTCCACGGACACATAGGGTTGGATGTGGCACGTGACACACTGGTCATCTGACCATCTATCCCCACTGAGACCGCATCCAAAAATGCAATGTGGCCCACTGTCGGGTACTTTTCCTCGGTGACCCCACCTTGGCACTATGCCTTTATTGAGTTCACTTCTTAGTATCCACCAACTTGCTAAGTGCGACGGGGGGACCTACATGATTTTGAACTGAGCCTAGACATCCTCTTACTATACGAGTTCCAGTGCCGACCAACTTCTCGTCTGCGGGTGAAACTATTGTTCACATTGGCCATACAATGTGCGACCATTTGCAACTTCAAAAAGAGGGTCTCAAAAATCAAACAAAAATCACTGGAAAGAAACAACAACTAAGGTTAGCAATTGCCATGTCCTCATGACATAGTTAACAGTTGCCACGTCCTTGTGACAGCTACAGACTTCCACCACTGCATGGCATTGTCTTTGAGAAAAACAGCAGCTCGAAACAAAACTTGGATCCTTCTCTTGCAAGTGATCTTTGTGGCTTATGCCCTGTAAGACACGAGCGGTGAAGACGGGAGCGGGAGCGCGCCCGACGCGCAATAAAGTAAGGGTGGGAGTGCCTAATAAGTCCGGGATCGGTACCCGAAGATACTCCAAAAAAAATTCCAGTAGTCTCTGGTTTGCTCTGTCTACTGTTTTGTAGAACCGGTATGCTTTTAGAAAAGCACACGCGTGATGCTCTGATACCACTGTCACAAGATGGGCATCGCGTGCTAATAGAAAAGAACAGATTGAATAGACTTTTAGCACTTCAATAACAATTGAACAGAAAGAGAGAGAGAGAGCACACGTGACACGGAGTGGCGGAATACCACCCCAGAGAGTATTGGCCCCAAACCTTGGCACCCCTTTCGGTATTTCTTTATATTACTTGAACTCAGTACAATGCCGGTACTCGCGCTTTGCACCTTCTCACTGAAGTGTGCCAGAGAATGAGCCCATTGCGCATATTTAAAGGCCCTTGGCCTATGAAAAGCAGTTTACATGAAAAGCCTTCAAACTTAAAAGCAATTGATCCAAAAGCAGATGCCCAAAAACTGCCAGCGCAAAAGCAGAATTCCGTATAACTCTGCCACGTCAGCAATCAATGTGAAACGCGGAAATCCGTACAACTGTGCCACGTCAGCATGTCAATGTAAAATCCGGAAATCCGTACAGCTGCCACCACGAATTCCGGGAATCCGTACAGTTGCCACGTTATCTTCTCTGCGCGTGTGAGTGTGTGGGCTTTATTTTATTGTCTTTATGTTACTTGGGCCCCATTGGACGGGGTCCCATAAGTTGGTAGGACTTCTTCTTCTTCAGCTGCTTGTTCTTAGGGTTTAGGCCTCTTAGCCGAGATCTGCATAGTGGCTCCGTTCTTCAATGGCTTGGCACATTAACAATTTGTGACAAGCGGTCTTGATGCAGGAAGGCCATGTGGTAGCTTATGAGAGACGGATACTATTGAGCTCAATAAGGATTGCACAGATTTATGAGAAAGAGCTCTTAATAGTGATACATGCTTTGAGTCAGCGGAAGCTTATTACTTGCTAGGTGCAAACTTTCTAGGGGACAAGGATCATCAGAGTCTTAGTTACTTCTTGTCTCAGCCAAAGTTGTTAGAGAAAGACAGGAGATGGGCGAACATTTTGTCTCAACTTCATTTCCCGAGTGTGTATCTACAGGGCAACAAGAATCTAGTTGTAGGTATGCTGTCTCGCAATGTTAGATGTGTTATAGGCTTGGACACTCCAAGCGAGAAGTCAATAGCAACACACAAGCAAAAACTACAAACAACTAAACTGAACTTGAATAGAGAGAGAGAGAAGAGGAGGGTCGATATGGAACAGGAGTTCCGTCCCTAGATGCACTGGTCCCAAAGACTGGCGTTAATGCTTTAGAAAGGTACAACTCCCCAAGGATCCAACTCTCCCGAGGGTCCAGCTCGCTTCAAGACTTTGCGTCGAGATGCTCTTTGAAGAGTGGCTCAAGAGGCTCTTATAAACAGTACAACGAATGCCCAAAAGTAGAGCCCCAAAAGCACTTCATCCCAAACCACTCAACCCTAAAAGCGATTGCACTCAAAAGCTCGACGTAAATCAGACAGTGCTGTCACGTGCACATCTAACCCTATGTGTACGTGGACAAGCTACTTCATGACATGGGTTCAGTTCAGTTAGATTAGGAAGTGTTCTGACACTTTTGTGAGTCTGTTCGCAGACCGTGCATGTCCAGACACTTAGAGTAGATGCATATCCTCTGGTTGCACACATCATGATCATCAGTGCTGTCACGTGCACATCTAACCCTATGTGTACGTGGACAAGCTACTTCATGACATGGGTTCAGTTCAGTTAGTGTTGTGGCACTTTTGTGAGTCTGTTCGCAGACCGTGCATGTCCAGACACTTAGAGTAGATGCATATCCTCTGGTTGCACACATCATGATCATCAGATTACAGTCAGAACCCATCAGGAGCATTTTTACAGTGCATAGACATATTTTTCCTATTTTTGACATTTTTCACTTATTATTTTTAAGTGACTTTTGTTGGGAACCGGGTAGGGAAATTTGACTTACCAAGTATATAAGCAAACCTAGCGCTAGCACTTTTTGGCAAAAGAGGCAGCAGGAACCCTGTGTTCATCAGGCAACTTCTCAGCAAGACCCCCCCAAGGCAGAAGACCTAGCGTTTTTGCATTGCAAGGCCTAGCGTTTTTCACCCAGATCAGCCCTGGCGATTTGGATTGCAGATCAGCCCCGGCAGCAGCAAGACAGCTTGACTCCCTACCGTTTTTGGCATCAAGACCACAGATCAGCCATAGCGTTAGCAATTTTCCACCGCAACAAACATTTTTCAGCCCTAGCGTTTTTGCATCAGCATAACACTTCAGCGTTTTGCAGATTCATCACGACGGAACCCCAAGAAGCATCAGCGTTTTCAGTTTTCAGCAGTCAGACTCCGCACTTGTCACGTGACACATCCAGCCCTATGTGTCCGTGGACTAGCTACAACATGATCAGGGTTCAGTCAGTCTAGTCAGTCTAGATTAGAAGTGATCTGGCACTTTTGTGAGTCTATTCGTAGACCGTGCATGCCCAGTCACTTAGTATAGATGCATATCCTTTGGTTGCACACAACATGATCATCAGTATTCCCACCAGAATCCATCAGATTCCATCAGGGGAATTTTCCAGTGCATTTAGTCTATTTCCCCTATTTTTGACATTTTTCACTTATTAATTTAAGTGACTTTCCAACAAAAGTAGGTAGGGCAATTTGGGTAAGAAAATATATAAGCAAACCAAAGCTAGCACTATTTGGCAGAAGAGGCAACAAGAGCCAAGCACAGCAGGCAACTTCTCAAGCAAGAGCTTGGTGGATTTTCCTCCAAGCAAAGACCAACCCTCGCCATAGCCTCCCAAAGCATTGGCGTTTTCAGTAAGCATCCTCGCCAAACAGTCTCAACTAGCATTTTTGCATTAGGGCACCATCGCCAAGAAGATCCCATCAGCTAGCGTTTTTGAAGAAGCCAACATCTAGCGTTTTTTATCCCTTCAGCCTAGCGTTTTTTGCATGTCCCAGCGTTAGCAGATTTCAGCATTAGAAAGACCAACAAGATCAACCCAAAAAGAGTAGCAGATTCAGCGGGTAAGACCATCAGTTTTCAGCCTTGAAGAACCTCAGTTTTCAGCCCTAAACCTGCAGATTTTCAGCGTCAAAGAACCACAGAAACAGCCCCCCCAAATCAGCGTTTTGGACTAATCACAGATTTCAGCCCATAGCGTTTTTGGACAGCAGATAAAAGATTGCAGATTTCAGCCCTAGTGTCGGACTCGTCATCCCCGTCGTCATCGCCGACATAGCCTAGACTTGCATCAGTCCCATGCATTCCATTTGTACCAGATTGTGCAATCATAAGTAGACCACTCTCGCAGGCGAGAGTGGGGCCTTCGGAGGAGGGTTTTACAACGTCTCTGGTGTCGTATCTCTCTTCTCTCTCTCTCTCTCTCTCTCTCTCTCTCTCAGTCTCATACACTTGCACGCACAATGTCCATTCACTTTGTTTGTGATCATAGCATTCTCTCATTAAGAATGGAAGGCTCTACCTTCCATAAGAACAAAAGGAACCTTGAGCACAGTTCGGAGCACTCATCTTGAGCAAAGCGCAAACATTCATTCCGCTGCACCTAACGTTGGTATCAGAGCTTTGGCAGCGTTTTGTATCACTCAAGGAAAGAACCACAAGAATCACAAGAATTTTTTTTGCTTGTTGTGGTCGCACAAACCCAAGTTCGCTTGGGCGTGTCGATTTCTAATCGTGTTTTTGAAGAGTGACAGGAATCCCAAGAAAGAAGGGCTTGTCTAGCCTCCCCTTGTGTCTCTTTTCACTCATTGAGAGCGGACCGTGCACTTAGCGGCCGGCCAATCGACATGAGGTGGGAAAAAGCAACCTTGGTGTGACCGCAAGGCCGCCAAGGGGTGCGCCCGCAGAAAGGAGTAGAACTCGGGTGAAGAGAAGATCCTTCTCAAATGCGGTTTGCAAGCGAAAGAAAACCTCAAGAACCTCAAGAACCCAAGTTCCTCGTGAACTTAAGACCTCGTGAACTTAAGAACCCACAAGAATCCACGATTGTAGAATGGTCATCATTCGAAGCGGAATGGATACTTCGCTTGGAGGTGATGAGCATGAGAGAGGCGAAGAAGAATTTTCCCCACCAGGAGGTTTTTCCGACCCTCCCCCTTCCCCATCTACGTCAAGAATTGCACTAACTCCTATGGAGGCTTTAGATCAGATGTTTCTAGAAAGGAAGTTAGAACGCGAAGCAAGACATGCAGAAAGAATGGCAGAATGGAACGCAGCCACGCAGAAAGAAGAGCAGAAAGAAAAGCAGAAATGGAGCGCAGACACCAAGAAAGAATTGCAGCCGCCGTCAAAGGAATGAGCGACGAACACATGAAAGAGTTCTTGCAACTCGTTTCTCAAGCTCAGACACAGCTGCAAGAGATTCGGGAAAAGGAGACTCTCTCAGTCTCTTCTTCTCCCAAGCATGACACACAGGATTTGCATGAGGATAAGCATGATGAATTGAATGATAATGATGAGCATGCTGATTTAGATGACACTGACAAGCATGATGATTTGCATGATCAAGATGTGATTTCTCACAAGCATGATGATTTGCATCACCAAGATGTGATTTCTCACAAGCATGATGAGTTGCATGAAGATGACGTGATTGTTCACAAGGATGATGAGTTAGTTGATGCTTTTTCTAGCGAAGCTAACCTCGTTGTACATTCGATCAATCACGAAGAACCGATCTTGGCTTTCGAGTCGAGGTCCAAAGACACCCACAAGACGATTCGATCATTCAGGAAGAACCGATCTTGGCTCTCGAGCCTAGGTCCAAAGAACCCGCACATGAAGTATTATGTGTTCGCATGATTGATACGCACGCATTGTTCGAGTGTTTCATTCGTGATCGTTTTTTGTATTTTAGTCAGCGTCTTTATGTGATCCCTTTTATTAGGCATGACATATTGTACGTTGAGCACGTTTCACTCATGGATGAGCACAAATGTTTGCGGATTGTTCATGAAAAGCTGAAAAGTATGCATTCAAGGAAGTCACATTCCATGTCTCTTCCTTGGCATGACACATTTGTAGAACGAGCACATGAAAGTATGAGCACCAAGCATGGGCATTTCCATTGTGAATTGCCACAGTTGATTACTCTAGATCATAAGAGAGAGATTCGATCTCATTTGTTGCGTGTATGTGGTGAACGGTTTGTCATTCCGTCTATTGGTTCATTTACATTGCATGCACAGTCTTTAGAGAAGACAATATTTTTTCCATTCACTTTACATGGAATGGGTATGTTCATGGTTTTGTGTTAAAAATGGTTTCAGGAATTTTCAGCCATAGAGATTCTTGAAGAAGAAAGAAGCATGACTCTCGACGAAGTTGAAGCATTGAAGATGACTTTGTGTCGCTTTCGGCGCGGCCCAAAGAAGCAAGCTTTGTAGACCTTTATGAAGTTCAAGTACCGTACGACCCACATCACAGTGGGCCGGCGAAGAGTCCCTTCCACGATTCCGGATGCTGTTGGCGATCTCCCTCGACGTCATACAGTTCGGTACTAGTACCTCACTTTGAAAAGGAGGGGATGTCACGTGACACATCCAGCCCTATGTGTCCGTGGACTAGCTACAACATGATCAGGGTTCAGTCAGTCTAGTCAGTCTAGATTAGAAGTGATCTGGCACTTTTGTGAGTCTATTCGTAGACCGTGCATGCCCAGTCACTTAGTATAGATGCATATCCTTTGGTTGCACACAACATGATCATCAGTATTCCCACCAGAATCCATCAGATTCCATCAAGGGAATTTTCCAGTGCATTTAGTCTATTTCCCCTATTTTTGACATTTTTCACTTATTAATTTAAGTGACTTTCCAACAAAAGTAGGTAGGGCAATTTGGGTAAGAAAATATATAAGCAAACCAAAGCTAGCACTATTTGGCAGAAGAGGCAACAAGAGCCAAGCACAGCAGGCAACTTCTCAAGCAAGAGCTTGGTGGATTTTCCTCCAAGCAAAGACCAACCCTCGCCATAGCCTCCCAAAGCATTGGCGTTTTCAGTAAGCACCCTCGCCAAAGAGTCTCAACTAGCGTTTTTGCATCAGGGTACCATCGCCAAGAAGATCCCATCAGCTAGCGTTTTTGAAGAAGCCAGCATCTAGCGTTTTTGATCCCTTCAGCCTGTCGTTTTTTGCATGTCCCAGCGTTAGCAGATTTCAGCATTAGAAAGACCAACAAGATCAGCCCAAAAAGAGTAGCAGATTCAGCCTTGAAGAACCTCAGTTTTTAGCTCTAAACCTGCAGATTTTCACCGTCAAAGAACCACAGAAACACCCCCCCCAAATCAGCGTTTTGGACTAATCACAGATTTCATCCCATAGCGTTTTTGGACAGCAGATAAAAGATTGCAGATTTCAGCCCTAGTGTCGGACTCGTCATCTCCGTCGTCATCGCCTACATAGCCTAGACTTGCATCAGTCCCATGCATTCCATTTGTACCAGATTGTGCAATCATAAGTAGACCACTCTCGCCGACGAGAGTGGGGCCTTCAGAGGAGGGTTTTACAACGTCTCTGGTGTCGTATCTCTCTTCTCTCTATCTCTCAGTCTCATACACTTGCACGCAGTGTCTATTCACTTTGTTTGTGATCATAACATTCTCTCATTAAGAACGGAAGGCTCTACCTTCCATAAGAACAAATGGAACCTTGAGCACAGTTCGGAGCACTCATCTTGAGCAAAGCGCAAACATTCATTCTGCTGCACCTAACAACACTAGAACCCTCAGACCTCGCAGATCTCACCTTCCCGCAGCAGATCCTCGCCGCACGATCAGATCTAACATAGTTTGCAGATTCAGCCCGAAAAACGCAGATTTCAGCATCTGCGTTTTCAGTGTGTCGTCGTCACATCGTCGCCATTGACATCGTCATCGACATAGAGTCAGAATTCAGCAGATAAAGATTAGCAGATTTTAGCCCTTAGCGTTTTCAGATTTCAGCCTGTCTCGTCGTTGTCCTCATCGTCGTCGACATCGTTGGCAAGTCCAAGTATTGTAGAGATTTGTGCGATCAATAGTAGACCGAAGGAGGGTGTTGACAACATTCTTGTGTCGTATTCTTCTCTCTCTATCTCTTAGTCTCATGCACCTTCATTCATAGTGTTCATCACTTTGTTTGTGTCCATTGCACTCTCGCACTAAAGGAACGGAAGGCTCTCCCTTTCGTAAGTAAAAGGAACCTTGAGCATAGTTTGGAGCACTCATCTTGAGCAAAGTTCAACATTCACTTCCGTTGCACCTTACATTGGTATCAGAGCTTTGGCAGTGTTTTGTATCACTCAAGGAAAGAACCACATAATTTTTTTTGCTTGTTGCGGTCGTAGGTAACCCAAGTCCTCTTGGGCGTGTCGACTCCTAATCGTGTTTTGGAAGAGTGACAGGAAACCCAAGAAAGAAGGGCTTGTCCAGCCTCCCCTTGTACCTCTTTTCACTCTTTGAGAGCGGACCGTGTACTTAGCGGCCGGCCAATCAACGTGAGGTGGGAAAAAACAACCTTGGTGTGAGCGCAAGGCTGCCAAGGGGTGCGCCCGCGGAAAAGAGAAGAGCTCGGGTAAAAGAAGATCCTTCTCTAACACAGATTACAAGCGAAAGAAGAACCTCAAGAACCTCAAGAACTCAAGAACCTCAAGACTCTCAAGAACCCAAGACCCAAGACCCACAAGAACCCAAGTTCCTTGTGAACTAAGTACCCAAGACTTCAGTGGATGGTCATCACCCGAAGCAGAATGGATACTTTGCATAAAGGTGATGGGCATGAAGAAGGCGAAGAAGAATTTTCCCCACCAAGAGGTTTTTCCGACCCTCCCCCTTCCCCATCTACGCCACGGATTGCACCAAATCCTATGGAGGCTTTGGTCAAGTCGATGATGGCACAACAAGAAGCGACTCGCGTTACCGTGGAGCGTGAATGCCAAGAAAGACAAGATCGCAAGCGTGAACAAGCGTGCTTGGCGGACGAGGAATGGAAAGCAAGAAAGGCCGACTTGGAGCAAGCTCGCTTGGCGGCCGAAGAAAGAAAGGCTACTATGGAGCGTGACCTTGTGCAAGCGCGCTTGGCGGCCGACGCAAGAAAGGAAGTGGCCGAAGAAAGAAAGGGGACTATTGAGCGTGAGCATGAGCAAGCGTGCGAAGCGGCCGAAGCAAGACGAGCGGCCTTGGAGGCCGAGCGTGAGGTACAAAGAGACCAATGCATGAAAGAATTGGTTCGACACGTTCTCACCTCGAAACCCGAGCCGACCTTCAGGTGATGAGCATGAGAGAGGCGACGAAGGATTCTCCCCACCAGGAGGTTTTTTCATCCCTCCCCCTTCGCCATCTACGCCAGACCCTATGGAGGCAATGATGAAGCAAATGATGGCCATGATGGATAGACAGGAAGACAAGCGCCTTGCTTTAGAACGCGAGCACGACGCAAGAAAAGAAAGAAAAGAACTAAGGAAGGAAGAAGCGGTAGCACGAAACGCAGCATTGGAGGCCGATCTTGCCGCTCATAGATTGGCTTTGGAGGCCGAGCGTGAAGCTCGACGAGAGCTACGCACTCAAGAATTGATTGCCCAAGTCCTAGCCTCGAAGGCCGAACAGCCCAAAGATCGTGGGAGTTTGTCAAGTGGCGCAAGCCACGACTCGGATTCCAACCATCCAGTAACAGAAAAGTTGATTTTCAGTAAGTATGACGGTAAGATGGATGCTATTGTTATTCATTCTTGGTTGCATGAATTTAATGCTTATTTTGCGACAACTAAGAAGACAAGCAATAGCAAAGTTTTGACGGCAGCTATGTACCTTGCCGGTGATGCCATTAATTGGTACCACGCATGGCAAGAGGCACAGCTAGTCGCGCACCTAGAGGCAGCCGACGATTTCACGCCCCTCTCTTTTAGTTGGGTTGATTTTCAAGACAAGCTCAAGGCGCGGTTTATGCCACCCCAGTACCTCGCACGGTTGAAAGACGATTGACGCACTCTGAAGCAAAATGGTATGCCGGTTGTCTTTTTCTAATCGTGTTTTGCAGCTAGGCACTCAATTACGCATGTCGGATAAAGAGCGCAAAGAGGCTTTTCTCTTTGGATTGGACGAGTATGTCAAGTACGATGTCGAGGTACTCGATCCAATCGATCTCAACAAGGCGGTAGCGATTGCTCTCGCATAGGAGATGAAGCACAACAAGGGAAAGCCTAAGGAGAACAAGACTTCCACAAGTACCTCGCAGACTCCTCAGAACGGTAAGAATGGTAAGAATGATAACTCTTCTAACCAATCTACCAACAATATCTCATCAAAGAATTCTTCCAATGAATCTAAGGGTAAGGCTAACGCAATTGCTAAACCTAAGCTTACTCCAGATGACAAGGTAGCACAAGGAATTGTAGGAGGTTAGATCACTTTGGAAGAACAAAGCACTTATTCTAAGGAAGGTCGTTGTTTTCATTGTCACATTAAGGGTCACATAAAAAGAACATGTCCTAAGCTTGAATCGAATGAATCTAAAGAACCCACAGCACCCACTACATCTGTCAATGCACTGAATGATAACACAATTGTGTCCACAGTTTCTCAGGACCCTCTTATTGATGATTCTCTCATTAAATGTTATGGTCGTACGTTAGGGCACCGTTTTGTCATATTGTTTGACCCAGGTAGTATGCATGATGTGATCAGCCCCTCTCTTGTTGAGAGAGCCCACCTCGAAGTTAGTCCGAGATCTCCTATCGAGGTCTCTGGCTTTCGTCCTGGTATGGACGCTCATCACGAAGGAGTGCCTTGATGTGTTGTTTGCAATTCAACAGACTGCCTTCACTAGAAGATTTGTTGTTTCTCCTCTCTCAGGATGTGATATGCTTTTAGGCATGAAATGGTTTCGTGAAATCAACCCTCTCGTTGATTGGGAGGCTAGCACTTTAACTCTCAATGCCAAAAGTGATTCTCCTATTGTCATTCATGGAGAGGACATTACTCATTCTCCATCTCTCATTGCTAATATGCAGGACAAGATTGACAAGATTCAGGAGAAGGAGACTCTCTCAGTCTCTTTTTCTCCCCAGCATGACACACAGGATTTTCATGATGATGATTTGAATGACAATGATAAGCATGATGATTTGGTTGCTAATGATTTGCATGATGATTTGGATAACAATGACAAGCATGATGATTTGCATGATCAAGATGTGATTTCTCACAAGCATGATGAATTGCATGAAGATGATGTGATTGTTCAAAAGGATGATGTGTTAGTGGATGCTTTTTCTAGCGAAGCTAACCTCGGTGCAAATATGAGCACTCACGAAGGATCGATCTTGGCTTTCGAGTCGAGGTCTAATGAACCCCCACAGGACGATTCGATCATTCAGGAAGAATCGATCTTGGCTTTCGAGTCGAGGTCCACAGATCTCCCACAAGAAGATTCGATAGATCCCGAAGAACCGATCTTGGCTCTTGAGCCTTGGTCCAAAGAGCCATCACAGGAAGTATTATGTGTTCGCATTATTGATACGCACGCATTGTTCGAGTGTTTCATTCGTGAAGGTTTCCTGTATTTTAGTCAGCATTGTTACGTGATCCCTTTTCCTAAGCATGACATATTGTATGTTGAGCACGTTTCTCTCATGGATGAGCACGAATGTATGCGGATTGTTCATGAAAAGTTGAAAAGTTTGTATGTAAGGAAGTCGCATTCCATGTCTCTTCCTTGTCATGACACAGTTTCCGAAAGAGCACATGATAGTATGAGCACCAAGCATGGGCATTTCCATTGGGATTTGCCACAGTTGATTGATTTCGATCAAACAGAAAAGATTCGATCTCATTGTTTGCATGTGTTTGATGAGCGGGTTGTCACTCCGTCTCTATGTTTATCGACATTGCATGCACAGTCTTTGAGAAAGACAAGATTTTTTTCCTTCACTTTACATGGAATGGGTATGTTCATGGTTTTGTGTTGGAGGTGGTTTCAGGAATTTTCCGCCATGGAGATTCTTGAAGACGAAAGAAGCAGGACTCTAGACGAAGTTGAAGCATCGAAGGAGCCACATAAGACTTTGAGTCGCTTTCGGCGTGGCCCAAAGAAGCAAGCGTTGCAGACCTTTATGAAGTTCAAGTACCGCTCGACCCACAGATCAGAGTGGGCCGGCGAAGAGTCCCTTCCAGGATTCCGGATGCTGTTGGCTATCTCCCTCGACACCATATAGTTCGGTACCAGTAGCTCACTTTGAAAAGGAGGGGATGTCACGTGACACATCCCAACCCTATGTGTTCGTGGACAAGCTACACCACAACAGGGTTCAGTCAATTCAGTCAAGTCTAGATTAGCAAGGATCTGGCACTTTTGTGAGTCTATTCGTAGACCGTGCATGCCCAGTCACGTAGCATAGATGCATATCCTCCGGTTGCACACAGCATGATCATCGGAATTCCCATCAGAATCCATTAGCATCAGTTAGGGGAATTTTCCGGTGCATTTAGCCTATTTTCCTATTTATTGGTATTTTCACTTATTATTTTTAAGTGACTTTCCAACAAAAGTAGGTAGGGCAATTTTGCTAAGTTAATATATAAGCAAACCAAAGTTAACACTTTCTGGCAGAAGAGGCAACAGGAGCACCTTGCTCAACAGGCAACTTCTCAGCAAGACCAACCCCCGCGACTACTCTGGCGTTTTCTCCACAGAAGACCTAGCGTTTTTGCATCAGATCAGCCTTGGCGATTTGTGCACAGCGGATCAGCGCGGCATCATCACGACACAGCAGATCAGCCTAGCGTTTTTGCATTTGCAGAACCCCGGCGACAGAAGGACCAATTTCAGCCCTGGCGTTTTTGGATTTCAGCAGCAAATTAAGACCGGCATTATTCACCGAAAGTGTAGCAGATTCAGCCCGTAAAGACCATCAGTTTTCAGCCCTAAGAAACCTCATTTTCCAGCCAAGAAAACGCAGCCAAAACAGTCATTTTCAGCCACCAAAACAGTCCTGAAATTCAGCGATTAGAAGATCTCAGATTTCAGCCATCGTCGTCATCGTCGTCGTCATCGGCATAGACCAAGGTGCATAGTCCATTGCATACGCATTGTATACCTTTGTGCAATCAAAGAATAGACCACTCTCGCCGACGAGAGTGGGGCCTTCGGAGGAGGGTTTTACAACCTCTCGGGTGTCGTATCTCTTCTCTCTCCTTCTCTCAGTCTCATTCACTTGCACGCACAATATCCACTCACTTTGCTCGTGATCACAGCACTCTACAAGACGGAAAGCTCTCTCTTTCCCTAAGAACTAAAAGGAACCTTGAGCAATAAAGATCACTAATCTTGAGAAAATACAACATTCATTCCGTTGCACCTAACATTTTAGCACTAATTGGCAGATGAACAGAGAGCACAACAGGCTTCTCCCAAGCGGCAGGTGTTTCCTCCCTCTCTCAGCAAGAACCTCTCCTACCTTGGTGAGGCCCACTCCACCCTCAACCTCAGTTCCCTGGTGTTGCCCCCATTTCCTGGCATTGCCTAGCGTTTCCCTCCTTGATGCTATCGCCAAGCACTAGAGGTATTCAGCATTTCCTTCCTCAAGCACTAACGCCAGGGCATCATCAGCAATAACCAGCGATCCTTATTTTCTCACTAACGCTAGCAAGGCAGGAATCCAGCGTTTGATTAGCATTGGAAACCTGTGCAAGCCGGTCAGTTTTCAGCATTGAAGGACTTCCTGCAGTAACCATTTCAGGCCTTAAAAGCACCCTAGACCCTGCAGCCATCCAGCGTTTTTATTTGCAGAAATTCAGGCCTTAAATCGCAGCAGATCAGCAGTGATTTTTCAGCCACTAATCAGCATTTTTCAGCAGGTGATAAGGCAAGTAAAAATGCAGCCAAGGAGCAGAAATTCAGCAGCGTTTTTAGATCCTAACCTGAGCCCGGCAAGAAAGTAATTCTCAGCCCTAGAATCAGCCCGAAACAGTCATTCCCAGCCACCAAGAAGATCCCAGTTTCTGCCACGAAGCCGTCGACATCCCATCTTCGTCATCACCATCGTCGTCACCAACGTCGTCACCGTCGTCGTCATCGGCATAGTCCAACAGCATCAGTCCTTTGCATTCGCATTGTACTCTTTCGTGGAATCAAAGTAGACCACTCTCGCCGACGAGAGTGGGGCCTTCGGAGGAGGGTTTTACAACCTCTCGGTGTCATATCTCTTCTTTCTCCTTCTCTCAGTCTCATTCACTTGCACGCACTAGATCCACTCACTTTGTTCGTGATCACCACACTCTCTATAAGACGGAAAGCGCTCTCTTTCCCTAAGAACTAAAAGGAACCTTGAGCAGTAAAGATCACTAATCTTGAGAAAAAACAACATTCATTCCGCTGCACCTTACATTGGTATCAGAGCTTTGGAAGTGTTCTGCATTACTCAAGGAAAGAACCACAAGAACCACAAGAATTTTTTTTGCTTGTTGCCATCGCACGAACCCAAGTTTACTTGGGCGTGGCGATTCCTAATCGTGTTTTGTTGAAGAGTGACAGGAATCCCAAGAAAGAAGCGCTTGTCCAGCCTCCCCTTGTGTCTCTTTTCACTCATTGAGAGCGGACCGTGTACTTAGCGGCCGGCCAATCGACGTGAGGTGGGAAAAAGCAACCTTGGTGTGAGCGCAAGGCTGCCAAGGGGTGCGCCTGCAGGAAAGGGTAGAACTCGGGTGAAGAGAAGATCCTTCTCAACGCGATTTGCAAGCGAAAGAACACCTCAAGAACCCAAGATTCTCACGAATCAAGGACCTCAAGAACCTCAAGACCCTCAAGAACCCAAGTTCCTCGTGAAGACCCCCAAGAACCCACAAGAACCCAGGACTTCAGAATGATCATCACTCGAAGCGGAATGGATACTTCGCTTGAAAGTGATGAGCATGAGAGAGGCGAAGAAGAATTTTCCCCACCAGGAGGTTTTTCCGACCCTTCCCCATCTACGACAACGATTGCACTAACTCCAATGGAGGAGTTGAAGCTGTTGTTTATGGAACAGACTTTACAACGCAAAGCAAGACATGCCGCAAGAATGACAGCCATAGCGCGTGAGTACGAGCAAGCACGCTTGGAAGCCAAAGAACGACAAGCCAAATTTGATTGTGAATTCAAAGAAATGGAACGCAGACATGCAGAAGCCGAAGCAGAAAGACAAGCAGCGAACAAAGCAAGACAAGCAGAATTTGATCGCGAGATCAAAGCAAGAAGGGAAGAGCGCTTGCGACTCTTTTCTCCACCTCAGGCACAGATGCACCTGAATCGGGAAAAGGAGACTCTCTCGGTGTCTTCTTCTCCCAAGCATGACACACAGGATTTGCATGATTGTGTGAAGCATGATGATGATTTGAATGATATTGCTAAGCATGATGATTTGAAGCACAATGATAAGCATGATGATTTGGATGCCAATGATTTGCATGATGATTTGGATAACAATGACAAGCATGATGATTTGCATGATCAAGATGTGATTTCTCACAAGCATGATGAATTGCATGAAGACGATGTGATTGTTCACAAGGATGATGTGCTAGTAGATTCTTTTCCTAGCGAAACTAACCTCGTTGTAGATTCGATCAATCACGAAGATCCGATCTTGGCTTTCGAGTCGAGGTCTAATGAACCCCCACAGGACGATTCGATCATTCAAGCAGAATCGATCTTGGCTTTCGAGTCGAGGTCCACAGATCTCCCACAAGAAGATTCGATAGATCCCGAAGAACCGATCTTGGTTCTCGAGCCTTGGTCCAAAGAGCCATCACAGGAAGTATTATGTGTTCATGAAAAGTTGAAAACTTTGTATGTAAGAAAGTCGCATTCCATGTCTCTTCCTTGGCATGACACAGTTTCCGAAAGAGCACATGATAGTATGAGCACCAAGCATGGGCATTTCCATTGGGATTTGCCACAGTTGATTGATTTCGATCAAACAGAAAAGATTCAATCTCATTGTTTGCATGTGTTTGATGAACGGGTTGTCACTCCGTCTCTATGTTCATCGACATTGCATGCACAGTCTTTGAGAAAGACAAGATTTTTTTCCTTCACTTTACATGGAATGGGTATGTTCATGGTTTTGTGTTGGAGGTGGTTTCAGGAATTTTCCGCCATGGAGATTCTTGAAGACGAAAGAAGCAGGACTCTAGACAAAGTTGAAGCATCGAAGGAGCCACAAAAGACTTTGAGTCGCTTTCGGCGCGGCCCAAAGAAGCAAGCGTTGCAGACCTTTATGAAGTTCAAGTACCGCTCGACCCACACATTAAAGTGGGCTGGCGAAGAGTCCCTTCCCGGATTCCGGATGCTGTTGGCGATCTCCCTCGACGCCATATAGTTCGGTACCAGTAGCTCACTTTGAAAAGGAGGGGATGTCACGTGACACATCCCAACCCTATGTGTTCGTGGACAAGCTACACCACAGCAGGGTTCAGTCAGTTCAGTCAAGTCTAGATTAGCAGTGATCTGGCACTTTTGTGAGTCTATTCGTAGACCGTGCATGCCTAGTCACTCAGTGTATATGCATATCCTCTGGTTGCACCTTGCATAAGCATAAGCATTTCCATCAGATTCCATCAGAGTCAGTTTGGGGATTTTTCAAATGACTTTATCCCATTT
This sequence comes from Adiantum capillus-veneris, assembly GCF_014529385.1. Classification (NCBI taxonomy): domain Eukaryota; kingdom Viridiplantae; phylum Streptophyta; class Polypodiopsida; order Polypodiales; family Pteridaceae; genus Adiantum; species Adiantum capillus-veneris. Next base: position 104,518,274 of record NC_140959.1, read on the forward strand.
TTCCCTCTTTTGACATTTTTCACTTATTTATTAAGTCACTTTTGTTGGGTAGTCAGTAGGGCAAATTGGGTAAATTAATTTATAAGAAAACCCAAGTTAGCACTAATTGGCAGATGAACAGAGAGCACAACAGGCTTCTCCCAAGCGGCAGGTGTTCCCTCCCTCTCTCAGCAAGAACCTCTCCTACCTTGGTAAGGCCCACTCCACCCTCAACCTCAGTTCCCTGGTGTCGCCCCCATTTCCTGGCATTGCCTAGCGTTTCCCTCCTTGATGCTATCGCCAAGCACTAGAGGTATTCAGCGTTTCCTTCCTCAAGCACCAACGCCAGGGCATCATCAGCAATAACCAGCGATCCTTCTTTTCTCAGTAACGCTAGCAAGGCAGGAATCCAGTGTTTGATTAGCATTGGAAACCTGTGCAAGCCGGTCAGTTTTCAGCATTGAAGGACTTCCTGCAGTAACCATTTCAGGCCTTAAAAGCACCCTAGACCCTGCAGCCATCCAGCGTTTTTATTTGCAGAAATTCAGGCCTTAAATCGCAGCAGATCAGCAGTGATTTTGCAGCCACTAATCAGCATTTTACAGCAGGTGATAAGGCAAGTAAAAACGCAGCCAAGGAGCAGAAATTCAGCAGCGTTTTTAGATCCTAACCTCAGCCCGGCAAGACAGTAATTCTCAGCCCTAGAATCAGCCGGAAACAGTCATTCCCAGCCACCAAGAAGATCCCAGTTTTTGCCACGAAGCCGTCGACATCCCATCGTCGTCATCACCGTCGTCGTCATCGGTATAGTCCAACAGCATCAGTGTACTCTTTCGTGCAATCAAAGTAGATCACTCTCGCCGACGAGAGTGGGGCCTTCGGAGGAGGGTTTTACAACCTCTGGGTGTCGTATCTCTTCTTTCTCCTTCTCTCAGTCTCATTCACTTGCACGCACTAGATCCACTCGCTTTGTTCGTGATCACCACACTCTCTATAAGACGGAAAGCTCTCTCTTTCCCTAAGAACTAAAAGGAACCTTGAGCAGTAAAAATCACTAATCTTGAGAAAAAACAACATTCATTCCGCTGCACCTTACATTATGAATGTTGTATTTTCTCAAGATTAGTGATCTTTATTGCTCAAGGTTTCTTTTAGTTCTTTAGGGAAAGAGAGAGCTTTCCGTCTTGTAGAGTACTGTGGTCACGAACAAAGTGAGTGGATTGTGCGTGCAAGTGAATGAGACTGAGAGAAGGAGAGAGAAGAGATACGACACCCGAGAGGTTGTAAAACCCTCCTCCGAAGGCCCCACTCTCGTCGGCGAGAGTGGTCTACTTTGATTGCACAAAGGTGTACAATGCGTATGCAATGGACTGATGCAAGTTGGACTATGCCGATGACGACGACGGTGGTGACGACGACGACTTGGTGGCTGAAATCTGTGGTCTTCTAACTGTTGATTTTTCGGGACTGTTTCGGTGGCTGAAAATGACTATTTTCGCTGCGTTTTTTGTGGCCATACAGTTCGGTACTAGTACCTCACTTTGAAAAGGAGGGGATGTCACGTGACACATCCCAACCCTATGTGTCCGTGGACAAGCTATACCACAACAAGGTTCAGTCAGTTCAGTCAAGTCTAGATTAGTAGTGATCTAGCACTTTTGTGAGTCTATTCGTAGACCGTGCATGCCCAGTCACTTAGCATAGATGCATATCCTCCGGTTGCACACAGCATGATCATCGAAATTCCCATTAGAATCCATTAGCATTAGTTAGGGAAATTTTCCAGTGCATTTAGCCTATTTTCCTATTTATTGGTATTTTCACTTATTATTTTTAAGTGACTTTCCAGCAAAAGTAGGTAGGGCAATTTTGCTAAGTTAATATATAAGCAAACTCAAGTTAGCACTTTCTGGCAGAAGAGGCAGCAGGAGCTTCCCGCTCAACAGGCAACTTCTCAGCAGTACCCCCCCTCAGCAGTAGACCCTCGCCATCCACTCCTTCCCTTTGGCATTTCCTCCCAACAAGCCATCGCCTACAAGTCCTCTTGCCTGGCGTTTTCCAACTTCAGTAGATACATCCCAGCCAACGGTTTTCAGCCTTGACAAAAACGCCAGCATCACTTGCAGATTGAGCATTTTTTCAGCCTTGTCAAAAACGCCAGCTCAACAGTAGCAAAAACGCAGAAGTCAGCAGTTGGATTCTCGCAGTTTTCAGCCTATGACACAGTAGCAAATCAGCCCCTAGACGGTTGTAGATATTCCCCCATATTCAGCCATAAAAACGCAGCGAAAACAGTCATTTTCAGCCATCGAAACAGTCCCGAAAAATCAATAGTTAGAAGACCACAGATTTCAGCCACCAAGTCGTCGTCGTCACCACTGTCGTCGTCATCAGCATAGTCCAACTTGCATCATTCCATTGCATACGCATTGTACACCTTTGTGCAATCAAAGTAGACTACTCTCGCCGACGAGAGTGGGGCCTTCGGAGGAGGGTTTTACAACCTCTTGGGTGTCGTATCTCTTCTCTCTCCTTCTCTCAGTCTCATTCACTTGCACGCACAATATCCACTCACTTTGTTCGTGATCATAGCACTCTCCATAAGACGGAAAGCTCTCTCTTTCCCTAAGAACTAAAAGAAACCTTGAGCAAATAAAGATCACTAATCTTGAGAAAATACAACATTCATTCCGCTGCACCTAACATTGGTATCAGAGCTTTGGAAGTGTTCTGCATTACTCAAGGAAAGAACCACAAGAATTTTTTTGCTTGTTGCAATCGCACGAACCCAAGTTTACTTGGGCGTGGCGATTCCTAATCGTGTTTTGTTGAAGAGTGACAAGAATCCCAAGAAAGAAGGGCTTGTCCAGCCTCCCCTTGTGTCTCTTTTCACTTATTGAGAGCGGACCGTGCACTTAGCGGCCGGCCAATCGACGTGAGGTGGGAAAAAGCAACCTTGGTGTGAGCGCAAGGCCGCCAAGGGGTGCGCCTGCAGAAAAGAGTAGAACTCGGGTGAAGAGAAGATCTTTCTCCAATGCGATTTGCAAGCGAAAGAAAACCTCAAGAACCCCAAGAACCCAAGACCCTCGAGACTCAAGAACCTCAAGAACCTCAAGGACGCAAGATTCTCACGAATCAAGGACCTCAAGACCCTCAAGAACCCAAGTTCCTCGTGGACTTAAGAACCCACAAGAACCCACGATTGCAGAATGGTCATCACTCGAAGCGGAATGGATACTTCGCTTGGAGGTGATGAGCATAAGAGAGGCGAAGAAGAATTTTCCCCACCATGAGGTTTTTCCGACCCTTCCCCATCTACGACAAAGATTGCACTAACTCCTATGGAGGAGTTGGACCAAGAAAGAGAAGCAGAAAGAAAAGCCTACGAAGAAGACATGGCAGCCATAGAGCGCCAGTACCAAGAAAGAATGGCAGCCATAGCGCGTGAGAGCGAGCAAGCACGGTTGGAAGCCAAATCAAGAGAAACAGAATTTGATCGAGAGAACAAAGAAATGCAAGCCAAGTTTGATCGCGAGAACAAAGCAATAAGGCAAGGGATGTTGCGACTCTTTTCTCAAATGCAGGCACAGATGCAACAAGGTCAGGAGAAGGAGACTCTCTCCGTCTCTTATTCTCCAAAGCATGATACACGGGATTTTCATGATTATGAGAAGCATGATGATTTGCAGGATAATGATTTGCATGATGATTTGGATGAAAAAGACAAGCATGATGAATTACATGAAGATGATGTGATTGTTCACAAGGATGATGTGTTAGTTGATGCTTTTTCTAGCGAAGCTAACCTCGTTGTAGATTCGATCAATCACAGAGATCGGATCCTGGCTTTCGGGTCGAGGTGCAAAGAACCCCCACAGGATGATTCGATCATTCAGGACGAACCGATCTTGGCTCTCGAGCCTTGGTCCAAAGAACCCTCACAGGAAGTATTATGTGTTCGCATGATTGATACGCACGCATGGTTCGAGGGTTTCATTCGTGAAGGTTTCCTGTATTTTCGTCAGCATCGTTATGTGATCCCTTTTCCTAGGCATGCCATATTGTATGTTGAGCACGTTTCTATCATGGATGAGCACGAATGTAGGCGGATAGTTCATGAAAAGCTGAAAAGTTTGTATGTAAGGAAGTTGCATTCCATGTCTCTTCCTTGGTATGACACCATTTCCGAAAGAGCACATGATCGTATGAGCACCACGCATGGGCATTTCCATTGTGATTTGCCACAGTTGATTGATTTCGATCAAACAGAAAAGATTCGACCGCATTGTTTGCATGTGTTTGATGAACAGGTTGTCACTCCGTCTCTATGTTCATCTACATTGCATACACAGTCTTTAGAGAAGACAAGATTTTTTTCCTTCACTTTACATGGAATGGGTATGTTCATGGTTTTGTGTTGGAGATGGTTTCAAGAATTTTCAGCCATGGAGATTCTTGAAGATGAAGGACGCAGGACTCGAGACGAAGTTGAAGCAAGAAAGGAGATTCAGAAGACTTTGTGTCGCTTTCGGCTCGGCCCAAAGAAGCAAGCGTTGCAGACCTTTATGAAGTTCAAGTACCGCTCGACCCACACAGCAGAGTGGGCTGGCGAAGAGTCCCTTCTAGGATTCCGGATATTGTTGGTGATCTCCCTCGACGCCATACAGTTCGGTACCAGTAGCTCACTTTGAAAAGGAGGGGATGTCACGTGACACATCCCAACCCTATGTGTCCGTGGACAAGCTATACCACAGCAGGGTTCAGTCAGTTCAGTCAAGTTTAGATTAGCAGTGATCTAGCACCTTTGTGAGTCTATTCGTAGACTGTGCATGCCCAGTCACTTAGCATAGATGCATATCCTCCGGTTGCACACAACATGATCATCGAAATTCCCATCAGAATCCATTAGCATCAGTTAGGGAAATTTTCCAGTGCATTTAGCCTATTTTCCTATTTATTGGTATTTTCACTTATTATTTTTAAGTGACTTTCCAACAAAAGTAGGTAGGGCAATTTTGCTAAGTTAATATATAAGCAAACCCAAGTTAGTAGTTTCTGGCAGAAGAGGCAGCAGGAGCTTCCCGCTCAACAGGCAACTTCTCAGCAGTACCCCCCCTCAGCAGTAGACCCTCGCCATCCACTCCTTCCCTTTGGCGTTTCCTCCCAGCAAGCCATCGCCTACAAGTCCTCTTGCCTGGCGTTTTCCAACCTCAGTAGATACATCCCAGCCAACGGTTTTCAGCCTTGACAAAAACGCCAGCATCACTTTTTGCAGATTCAGCGCTTTTTCAGCCTTGTCAAAAACGCCAGCTCAGCAGTAACAAAAACGCAGAATTCAGCAGTTGGATTCTCGCAGTTTTCAGCCTTTGACTCAGTAGCAAATCAGCCCCTAGACGGTTGCAGATATTCCCCCTTTTTCAGCCATAAAAACGCAGCGAAAACAGTCATTTTCAGCCACCGAAACAGTCCCGAAAAATCAACAGTTAGAAGACCACAGATTTCAGCTACCAAGTCGTCGTCGTCACCACCGTCGTCGTGGTCGGCATAGTCCAACTTGCATCAGTCCATTGCATACGCATTGTACACCTTTGTGCAATCAAAGTAGACCACTCTCGCCGACGAGAGTGGGGCCTTCGGAGGAGGGTTTTACAACCTCTCCGGTGTCGTATCTCTTCTCTCTCCTTCTCTTAGTCTCATTCACTTGCACGCATAATATCCACTCACTTTGTTCGTGATCATAGCACTCTCCATAAGACGGAAAGCTCTCTCTTTCCCTAAGAACTAAAAGAAACCTTGAGCAAATAAAGATCACTAATCTTGAGAAAATACAACATTCATTCCGCTGCACCTAACAATTGAGCGTGAGCATGAGCAAGCGTGCAAAGCGGCCGAAGCAAGACGAGCGGCCTTGGAGGCCGAGCGTGAGGTACAGAGAGACCAATGCATGCAAGAATTGGTTCGACAGGTTCTCACCTCGAAACCCGAGCCGACCAAAGAAGTTGGTGGTTCATCAAGTGGCGCAAGCCGAGATTCGGACTCCAACAACCCCATCATCGAGACGTTGACGTTCAGTAAGTATGATGGATGCTATGATTATTCATTCTTAGTTGCATCAATTTAATGCTATTTTGCGACAACTAAGAAGACAGGAAATAGCAAGGTTTTGACGGCAGCCATGTACCTTGCGGTGATGCCATAAATTGGTACCACGCATGGCAAGAGGCACAGTTGGCCGCGCACCTAGAGGAAGCCGACGAAGACGTGCCCCTTTCCTTCAATTGGGCCGACTTCCAAGACAAGCTCAAGGCGCATGCGGTTCATGCCTCCACAATACCTAGCACGGTTGAAAGACGATTGGCGCAGTCTCAAGCAAAATGGTATGTTAGGTATGTTTTTCTCTAATCGTGTTTTGCAGCTCGGCACCCAATTACGCAAATCGGACGATGAGCGCAAGGAGGCTCTCACTTTCGGGTTGGATGACTATATCAGGTTTGATGTGAAAGTCCTCGATCCAATCGATCTCAACAAGGCGGTAGCGATTGCTCTCGCACAGGAGATCAAGCACAACAAGGGAAAGCCTAAGGAAAACAAGACTTCCACAAGTACCTCTCAAACTTCTCAGAACCCTCAGAACGGTAAGAACGGTAAGACTGGTAGAATGGTAACTCTTCTAACCAATCTTTCAATAGTCTCTCAGAAAAGAACTCTTCAAATGAACCTAAGGGTAAAGCTAACACAATTGCTAAACCTAAGTTCACTCCAGATGGAAAAGCAAAACAAGGAATTTTAGGAGGATACATCACGTCGAAAGAACAAAGCATTTATTCTAAGGAAGGTCGTTGTTTTCATTGTCACATTAAGGGTCACATAAAAAGAACATGTCCTAAGCTTGAATCTAATGAAACTAAAGTACCCACAGAACCCACTTCCTCTGTCAATGCAATGAATGCGAACACGAGGGTGACCCAAGTCTCTCATGATCCTCCCATTGATGAGTCTCTCATTAAGTGTTATGGTCATGTGAAGGGTCAGTGTTTTGTCATATTGTTTGACCCAAGCAATATGCATAATTTGATTAGTGACTCTCGTCGAAAGAGCCCGCTTGGAGGTTTGCAAGACATCTCCTTTCAAGGTGTCTGACTTTTCTCCTGGTATGGACTCTCTCATCACGCAAAAGTGTGAAACCGGCCCGTAGGCCGGTAGACGTTAGCTTTCACCCAATTCTTTAACACTTGACTATACGACACAAAGCAGTGACTTATAAGGAACCTGTAACTGGGAATGGGATTACACTTCAAAACAAAAGCACGGCCAGGAAGCTAGAATCTCCCAAGCAGACAGCGACACCTGTAGGCCCAAAGGTTGGGGCCCCTTTCGGTATTTCTTTAATCTTTAACAGAGGGAATAAAACCTGTGATTTCCTACAAGCTGTCCCGCATAATCCAGGCTGAATTCCATATGTTCTGGCCCGATTTCGGCAGCATAACTGTACTAGGACGCTTCACAGCCCACGCAATAGATGACTTTCCCGACGCATACGGTCACTTTGCAAAACGTGGCGAGAATCTGCAGCATGCTGAATTTTCTGTTTTCTGCCCCGAAAATGCACCAGATCACCTCTACAGCTGTCCCCTCGCGTCCCTGAACCTCCTGGGGTATTAGAGACCGTTTAGGGCCGAAACCCTAAACCTGCAAAAATACACAACAAGCTGTAATTCCCTGTTTCGGGCTCCGTTTCGCGTGCCGATTGCATCCGTAGCAAGTCCTCGAGCCCTTGCACCTGTAGGGCTACTTGCCCTTTGAATCGGACGAGATTTCACATGCGAAACCTCTCCGAATTCACCTGTACTTGCAGGGGATTAGCCGCTAGCTAATCCAGTACCTGTGCAAGAGGCTCTTGCCTCGGCAATCGCGCATTAACTCACACAACTGTACATTTTGGTCAAATGAGAAGCCCACCTGAGGGGCATAACATAACTACTCGTAGGGGAGACAGAGAGCAGTGCGTTGCGTGCAGGGCATCACTCCTGGCACCACATTGTACATAAGAGGGAAAGGAAGCTCTCCATAGCTCTTGCACCTGTTGCAATCCGCCTCTAAGCTGAAAAATGCGCCCCCTCTCTTGTAGGCTTGCCCCAGCTCTCCCAAAGTGGCAGAAATGTCATAGAGCGACACCTCGCCCAGTTTCCGACTTTGGCCAACTTGGCTAAAAATATCTCAACTGTGCGTCAGTTGACTTGGCAGCAGAGCAATAAAATGTTCCCCTTGTCATTCCAGAGCTAATGATGCGAGCACATTTTCAGGTCCAAAATAGCAGCGCCCTAAATTTTAGGAGATGCTTCCATGGCACTCACACTATCAATCACCACTCGAACCACATCGAAAAATGCAATGTCGGCCAGCTATCAGGTGATTTACAACTGCAGCCCCACCGTGGCTAACCTTAGTCCATTTGTTCAACTTCAGTGCTCATTGGCCGTTCGGCCCAGACTCTCACTGTCCGCCTCACACCATGCAACTCGGGCATTGGCATTTCCAAAGGGGTGCTTTAAAACAAGTCAAATAAGATTCCCCCAAAAAGAAATCAATAAGTAAAGTTGCCACAGATTCGTGACATACCCCCCTCTTGAAATCGCAAACGTCCTCGTTTGCATGAATATCAATCCATTAGTGTCTACAGCACTTCATGGACACCATGTCACTGCTGTCAACCTTTTTCGTGTGTACACACCTGATCGACATGGTACGAGACATACATGCTCGTAGTTAACACTCTTGTGTAATCAACACTTGTTAACTCATGTATGGTCTACCTGTGAGACTTTTCATTGACATAGTGGATAGCTTTCACACTGTGCCACTGGCTTTAATAGAGTCCATAACTTTTAGTACACTTCGAATGCTTTCAAGCATAATAAACAAGTAGTTTGAAAATGCGTCAACATGTACTCATAAGAAGCAAGTGCTGTACTCTTGACAATTGACAAGACATACTTACTTTTATAGCACTGAACAGATTTTTGGACAAAACTTTTATTCCCCAGGGGCAATTGCCAAGCAGGGTACACTCTATTGCACTAAATCCATAGATACATAAGAAGTGCTAGCTCCTGGATCACCCCCCTCTAGTGCAGGTCTCTTTCCTTCTTCTTGAGTTAGAGAATATGTAGGTGGTAAACCAAAGGCTTCAAGGTAAAGTTGCAATACATTTGGTGACTCTAACAGTTCACTCTCTTCCATCCACTTTGCATCCGTAGGTGGATAGTTCTTGAACTTCACCAAATATCGCCTTATAACCTTGCCTTTGACTTTTCTTTCCTTGTGTGCCTGTCTGTTGTGGGACCAAAATTTCATCAAGCTCTTTAACTTCTGGCTGCTCTTCAACTGGCATATGCTCTGGCACATCATCAATTAAATGGTTTGAGAAGACTCACGTGAAAGTAAAAGGCATTGTGAATCTTCCAGTTCTCAGGCAATTTCAGCCTATAACTGACGTCACCGATCTTCTCTGTTACTTGAAAAGGCCCATAGTAACGCATACTAAGCTTTGTAAAGAGACTTTCTTTACCTTTTCGCTTCTTTAAGCGTGCCTTTTCAAATCGCAATAGTACCCAATCACCAAGTGAAAATAACAATTCACGATGGTGGAGATCAACAGCTTTCTTTTGCTTTGCCCGTGTCCTTTCAAGGGCATGCTTTATCTTCTGTTACATTTCATCCATATTCTGTACATATTGATCTGCCTGAAAGATCTTTTCTTTGGTATGCAAAATGGGAGGAACTCACATGACCTTCGACAATTTCAAAAGGTGCTTTGCCTGTTAAAGAATGCACTGTATTATTGTACGCATATTCAACCAACGACAAATATTGCTCCCACTTCGCCTTGTGCTCTGACACATAGCACTTAAGCAGATGCAAGATAGTAGAATTTGCCTCTTCTGACTGCCCATTTGTCTGTGGATGAAACGACGATGAGAACTTAAGCGTAGTGCCCATATTCTCAAATATGCCTCTCCAGGATAGACTTGTCATCCGTGGGTCATGGTCACTGACAATCGAGTGTGGCATACCATGGTACTTAAAGATATTGTACATAAAGAGGCGTGCCATCTGATCTGGTTTTATCTTTTTCCTAACAGGAATGAAATGAGCTTGCTTGCTGAATCTGCAAATTATGGTCCAGATTCCATCATTCCCTATCTGTGTTCTTGGAAGATCAAAGATAAAATCCATTGCTATGCTTCCCCATGGTTTATCTAGAATCGGCAATGGCTGTAAGAGCCCTGGTGCCTTGTGCCTGTCAAACTTGACCTTTTTGGCAAATCATGCATGCTCGCACAAAGGCACCCACATCTCTCCTCAAGGTAGGCCAATAAAAGAACGTCTCAACCGCTTTCACTGTAGCATCTATACCACGATGCCCGGCACACGATGGGACACGACTCTCTACCATGACCTTATGCAATGGCCTAGTGACACAGAGTCTGCCATACATCATCATAAAACCATCTCTGAGGAGGTAGTGCTCATGACGTTGTCCTTCTTGCTTCCTCACTCGCATATTGTTCCTTCATGTCATCAAGCTCATGATGATAAGGAATTGACACAGCTGAAATTTGTGGCTTTCTTGATAACGCATCAGCCACAACATTCTCCTTGCCTTCCACATGCACAATCTGGAAGTGAAATATGGAAAGAATGTTTGCCCATCGCATATGCTTTTCCGATAGCTTTGATTGTGTCAGAAAATATCTCAAGGTCTGATGATCCGTTTGGACAACAAAATCATCACCTAGCAGATAGTGTTTCAAACTTGAGAGCGCATGAACCACAACCAGTAACTCTTTTTCATAGACCTGCATGGTCATTGCATGGTCATGTCTGGGCCTTGCAAGATTCTGCTCTCATAGGCTACTACCCTGCCATCTTCCATTAGCACTGCACCAATGCTACTGCCACAAGCGTCACACTGGACTACAATGACTTCCTGAGACCTGGCAAAACAATGAGTGGATCTGAAGTCATCTTTTCCTTTAAGAGATTAAAAGCTGAAATCCCCTTCTGGGTCATCTGAAAGTGACCTCTTTCTTTTGCAAAGCTTGTAAAGGTGAAGCAATCTCTGCAAAGTTGCCAATGAATGTTCTGTAGTAAGAACATAGCCGTAAGAAGCTACGGACATCGTGCACAGTCCTTAAAGCTGGCCATGTCTTTATTGCTTCCACCTTCGTAAGATCCGTTCGGACACCATCCTTCGACACAATGTGTCCGAGGAAGTGGATCTCTTCCAAGAAGAACTCGCTTTTCTTGCCATTGATAAGCAATCTGTTCCTGCGCAACTCTTCGAACACAATGGTCAAGTGATGCCTATGCTCCTCTTCATTCTTCGAGTAGACTATCATGTCATCAAAGAATGTGCCAACAAAGTTCTGATATGGACGGAAGATCCTATCCATCATCCTATTGAACGTAGCAGGAGCATTCGTAAGACCAAATGGCATCACTAAGAACTCATAGGGACCAAATGTTGTTCTAAACGTAGTCTTGTGCACATCCTCAGGCCTAATTTGAATCTGATGGTACCCACTTTTAAGGTCGATCCTACTGAAAATCGCTGCACCCTGTAGGCGGTCAAGAATATCATCAATCCTTGGAATAGGAAACCTATTCTTGATGGTATTCTTATTGAGTGCACGGTAGCCAATACACATGCGCCATGAGCCATCCTGTTTTTGTAGTAAGAGCACCGGAGAGCAATAGGGTGACGAGCTAGGCTGAATCAGTCCTTTCTCTAAGAGCTCCTCCTCTTGGCTCATAATCTCTTTCCGCTGTGCCTCACTAACCCTATATGGTGGCCTATTTGGTGGGCTACAACCTGGCACCAAATCAATCGCATGATCCTAGGGCCTCTCCGGCAGTAGTTGAGATGGTAAGGAATCAGAAAAATAGCCATTAAACTTTTGCAAAAATGCTAACCTGTCTTTATCTAACACAGATAAATTTGATTGGCAATTCTGAAACATCACGTGCAAAAACCAAGTACGCAGGAAGATGATTCTTTATTACAAAAGTGATAGCAGAAGCAGATACAATAGGGACTGACTCTCCTTTTAGCTTTACATCCAAGATGTGAGTTTTGCCCCTATGCTGTACAATGATCTTTTTGTTGTAGGCATCCAAGACTCCATGCACTCGGAACATCCACGGGATCCCCAACAAGACATCACATCCTGCCAGCGACATGATGTAGAACTCTTCTGTGTCCACATACGACTGAATATGCAGATGCAGCTTTCCAATGATGGGAGTAACGCACTTTGAATGGCCAGGACATGCCAATCCTGCCTCTGTGGTATACCCCATCTCTTCAGCTCTGATGCCCAGCTTCATAGCTAATTCTGGCGTGATAAAGTTTGCTTTGGCACCTGGATCAAAGAAGATAAGTGTCATGTGGTCTCTAACTTTACCCCACGCTCTGTATAACTCACTAGCATTTGTACTAGGCCTGTCGCCCAACATGTCTGGCACTAAACCTGTCGAGGGCATAGGCTTCTTTCCTTGTCTGTCCTCGTTGTCATCTGAGTCAGCTGGCCTTTTCTTTTGTGGATAGTTGGTTGCAAAATGACGAGTCTGCTCGCATATAAAGCACTTGTTTTCAGCCATCAAGACCTTCTTTTCGTCGGGCATCTTACGCATAAAAGGCTTCTTTTTCTGTTTCCTTGCCTTTGCTCTAGAAGTCTCGGTTGAACCCTTGCCTTTATTGAACTTCGCTGGCCTCTGGGACGCTTCATGAGCCGCTTTCGTAAAGGGCTGCTTTGCTGAATTTTTCTTTTGTTGCCCTCCTTTGTCGTTGCTCAGAAACCCATTGTCCTATCCTATCAACAAGGCAAGGCCAGTGTTAGCAACTTCCATAAGCCGAGTGAGGGTAGCCACTCTGTTCTTGGTACAGTAGTGGCGAAGCCCTTTAGGCAGCTCACAACAATACTTCTCTATTGCTCTGTCAATGGCACAAATCTATAGGAGGTCACTGAGAGTAACGCTTTACAAAACCTCTTATTATACTCCAGCAAGCTCTTGTATGTAGCCGAATTAAGCTGGAGCCAATCTGTCATGATGTCGGCTTCAAATTCATTTGACAGCCAAGCAGATGCAAACATTTGCTTGAAGTAAACCCAAGTGGCGGGTGCCTGTCCTTGCATTAACAATGTCGTGGCTTTAGCACCTTTAGTGGCTTCGAGGACAAAGCAAAGGCTCTCACTTTCCTCTAGCAGTTTGATTCAGCTTATGCAGGAGGGAATTTTACAGAGGCTTCTAAGTAAGAAAAGCTGCCACTTTCCTAAAGGACAATGTGCTCACATGGTGGACAACATTGTTAATGCAAGGACAGGCACCTGCCACTTGGGTTTACTTCAAGCAAATGTTTGCATCTGCTTGGCTGTCAGATGAATGTGAGCGCATTGTTCTTTAAGAAAGTGGCAGCTTTTCTTACTTTAGAAGCCTCTGTAAAATTCCCTCCTGCATAAGCTGAATCAAACTGTTGGAGGAAAGTGAGAGCCTTTGCTTTGTCCTTGAAGCCACTAAAGGTGCTGAACTTCACAGCTGCACCACCTTCTTTGTAAGCTTTCGGCTTTTCCAGTGCCCCTAAGTTGTCATAGAGAAGCGTCTGTAGCATGGGCATTGAAGTAGGGACCATTTGTGCCCCTTGGTCATTGAGATTTTGCATCAAAAGGTGCCATATCTGGCTGCTGTTCAGAAAAACCAGCCATGCTAAAATTGACCTGTGGCACCCCAAACTGGCCCTGATTGCTCTAAAAGCCTTGCTGCATGCCAATGTTACAATACATGGGATTTGGCGTCATGCCATGTATACCCCCAAACACTGTTCCAGGCATGTACTGCTGGTTTCCAAGTGCATATATGACCAACCATACTTTGGAACATGGATCCACCCCCGAAATACCCAGGATGTATCGTGGGTGGTGGAAAAACCTGATGCATTGCCTGGAGACTGGTTCCCTGTCCATGCAATGCAACATTTTGACCCTGAAAGGTGGCAGGCTGAACTGGCAAAACCTGTGGAATAGGCATTCTAGCCACTTGTTCAAGCACGGGAGGAACTTGTTTTGGAGCCCTTGACTCCACAACATGTGAGTGTTCCCTATCCTGCTGAGTCGCATGGGGGACCTGAGCTTAAGCCTCAACGGGCTGTGTACGTTGAGGCAGTGTTGTTCTCGTCGGTCGTACGGCTCGTCCCGTCCCGTCCCGTCTCGTCTGGTGTCGTCCCGTCCGTTCCGTCCGGCCAGTTTTTAGTCTGTTTGACCGGCTTAAAAAACGTTGACTGTGCTTTTGACTGCAAGGAATTGGTGACTTTTTGGCATAGGATCCCTCCTAGGATCCCCCCCCTCACCTCTCATATGCCTTGAGCATTGCTTTGGATTCCATTAGCTCCTCTCTCTCCCTCTCCCTCTCACATTGCTTTGGATTCCATTAGCTCCTCTCTCTCCCTCTTCCTCTCTCTCATTGCTTTGGTCCTTTACCTTGGATTCCATTAGGGCTTAGGCTCCTCTCTCTCTCTCTCTCTTATCTAACTCTCTTGTGTTCAAGCCTCAAGGGCAAGTGTGTACACTCTAAGTCTATATAAGGATGCCCTCTTTCTCTTCTTCTCCATTATGTTCCAACTCAAGGCTCAAGCTCATGAGTCATTCTCAAGCTCTCAAGCTCTCCATTCCTCCCTCATAGCTCTCCATGAAGCATTCCTCCATAGCTCTCAAGCTCTCCATTCCTCCCAACCTCTAGCTTCTCCATTCCTCCCTCAAGCTCTCCATTCCTCCATGAAGCATTCCTCCATAGCTCTCGAGCTCTCCATTCCTCCCTCATAGCTCTCCATTGGCATTCAACTTTCAAGCTCTAAATCTCTCAACTTTCAAGTGTTCTATCATGCCTCCCCCTCTTCATGAAGCTTTTGAAAAGCATTGCCGTTCCTATGAGAGAGTGAGGGACAAAAGACACGTTTGTAGGTGGACATGCAAGTATTGTCCCAAGATCATGACCTCCTTCTCCACTCGACTCATCATCCACTTGACGAAGATGGGAGGTGAAGCCGGTCCATGTCCCAATATACCCGACGACATTTTGGAAGAGTGCAAGAAGAAGTATCTCCCTTTGAAAAGGCACAAGGTGGGGATGAAGAGAGCCCAAGAGGAGATAGTGGCGCCCGACATTGATGTTACCGACTCGGAGGAGGATACAACTACAAGCGGCCCTTCTCCCTCTACCTCCATTGCAAGCGGTGACGCGACGGCAAGCTCAATGGCTATCAATAAGAAGAAGGCATCGGCAAGTGCTAGTGGCCGTCCTCCAAAGCAAGCAAGGCAAGCCTCTCTCTCTCAATCGGTGGGTTTGAGCTCCGGTCCATTGTCTTTCCTCAAAGAGAGACAAAGGCTTGCGGACATTGAGATTGCACGCACCATCATTAAGTGTAATCTTGCTTTCAACATCCTTCGACTAGAGCGGTGGAAGAGGATGGTGAAAGCTATTGCGGCCGTCGGTCCATGTGAGGGGTGGACGGGTCCATCCTATGCGGATATGCGCACCAAGAAGCTCGACGAAGAGCGGGCAAGAATCGACAAATCCCTTGAGCCCGTGCGAGCCGGATGGGAAAAATATGGGTGCTCCATTCTCTCCGATGGGTGGAGCGATCGTAAGAAGAGGGGCATCATTAACATACTCGTGTCATGCCCTCTTGGCACCTACTTCTTGAGAGCGGTTGATGCGGGAGCAAGAGGCAAGGAGGTCATGGGAAAATTCATCTACAAGCACATCAAGGCGGCAATAGAAGAGGTGAGAGTTTAAGTTGTCCCCTCTTCTTGTGCAATGTGCATTGTGCAATGTGTAGTATGTACTCACTACTTTTTGCCCTCTTGATAAGTGTTCTAAATTTTTCTCTCTTTAATGTAGGTCGGGCCCGAAAATGTGGTGCAAGTGATCACCGATAATGCATCCAATTTCACTAGCATGAGCCGACTACTTGAGGCCGAATACAAGAACATTGTATGGACTAGCATGAGCCGACTACTTGAGGCCGAATACAAGAACATTGTATGGACCCCTTGTGCCTCCCAATTGGATGCTAATGCATCCAATTGCACTAGCATGAGCCGACTACTTGAGGCCGAATACAAGAACATTGTATGGACCCCTTGTGCCTCCCATTGCCTCGATCTTCTCATAGAAGACATAGAAGAACTAGAATGGGTGAAGGCCATTCTCACCCAAGCCCTCACTATCGTCAACTTCATCAATGCTAAGGTGAGAGTACTTGCAATTTTTCGCACGTACTCCGACAAGGAGTTGAAGAAACCCTCGGCAACACGATTTGCCTCTATGTGGCTTCTTCTTGAGCGCCTCTACGATGTCCAAAACAAAGTGCAAAAAACCATGGTGTCCGATGAGTTCAAGCAATGGTGTGATGGAGAGAACTCGGCAACCTCACAAGAGGCAAAGGCCATCCAACGGCTTTCCCTCAAAGAAGAATTTTGGGAAGAGGTGAAGGGTCTTGTTGTAGCCATCTTGCCCATCTACAGAGACATGGAGGGATCTACCATAGGCCTTCTTCACCACTTCATGGATGAGGCATACAAGGAAATAGAGGCATCAACCATTCTTGATGGTCCACCCGATGGGACACGGTATGATGTATCTCCTTTGCTCTCCATTCTCAAGTCGACAATATGTTTTTTGCTAATTTGCACTATGCCTCACCACTCTCTCTCTCTCTTTTTGTAGTGATGTCTTTGAAGATTCCCCCAAGAAAGATGATATCCTCTTTCTTTTCCAAAAGAGATGGGATTTTATGAAGAGGCCCATTCACCACTTTGCGGCTCTCTTGCATCCGGCCTACAAGAAGCCGGATCTTTTCACAAACCAAATTCTACAAGAAGAGAGCCGCAACTTCCTTCCCAAGGCCCTCTCGGAAGATCATCACGGCGCATTCCTTCAAGAGCTAATCAACTATGGAGACCAAAGAGGCACGGCTTTTACTTCCACCATATGTTGGAAGAGGGAGTCCTTGGTGAAGCCTCTTTTTTGGTGGGAGAGCTTCGGGTACCAATTACCTCACCTTCAAAGAGTTGCATTAAGGATTCTTGGACAAGTAAACCCTCTTAAGCCTCAGGCCTTGGTGCTCTCTCTCTCTCTCTCTCTCTCTCTCTCTCTCTCATGAATTATATTACATACATGATACCCACTATCTTTTGAATATAATATAGGATTGCTCATCCGGTGCATGCGAGTGAAATTGGTCCGCATACTTGCTTATCCACACCAAAATTTGCAACAAACTGTCAACAAAGCAATTGGAGCGGCTCATCTATTGTCGCTCCAATCTCCGAATGTTGCGCTCCATGCATGAGATGCCTATGGCTAGACAAGTAAACCCTCTTTCTACACACTTGCTTCTTGACTCATATGGGCTATGGCTTTACATTCCAATTCACATGTGCTAACTAGCCTAACTTTATCTTGAGTCTTGACTCTTTTGAACTTTTGTATAACTTGTCAAATAGGTCAATGTTGATGATTGCAAGCTCTCAATTGATACTCTCAAAAGTGTCAACAAAGAGCGTGATATGACGGAGGAGAAAATTTTCCGCGAGCTCTACTTGGAGCTAGAGGAGATTGACCGACGGGTTTCTCGCACACGATCACGCAAGAGGGTCATTGTGCGTGGAGTCCCTTTGGCTACAAGAGGTAGAGGTGCAAGAGCTTCCCATGCTCGTGGCCGTGGCCGTGGCCGTGTGCGTGAGATGGAGGCTACTACTCCTACAACCTATGTGTGGCGAGGCTCGGGAAGCCGCTCCATTGCGGCGGCCTCTGTTTTGGAGGATGTGCCTATTCGTAGATCCAACACTACGGACCCTAGAGAGCCGGAGTATGACGAGGAGGGAAATCTCCTTAGTGAGGGAGATTATGACACACCACAATCCGATTCATGTGAGGATGAAAATGACATCGATGAGCATAGCTCACAAGAGGAAGATGATGATGATGAGAGCGGAGAAAGCTCTTAGACTTTAGTGTCTCTCATATCTTTTTTGACCCTACTTCCACTTTTTGCACGATTGAGGCTTAAAAGGCCTACTTTTTTGTATCATCTCGATTATCAAATCTCAACTTAGCTTTTTGATTTATGACATATGTAATGCGAATTGCAGTTCATACCCATTGTGTCTCATTGTCTTGATTCTCAACTCTTGAGTGTCGGCACTTGGCACTTGCAAGTTGCATTCTTGTCCAATGTGATAATCAATTGTCTATTTGTCCTAAGTGTAAAATCTAGGGTTAAGAATTGCGTGTTTTTATTTTTGAACGTACGTAACCATGTCGTACGACATAAAATTTTTTAGTTCGATGAGTACCATACGTCTTCGTACGTGGACAAAACGTACGTGACCGTATGAGACCACCCTGCGCTGAGGGCATTCCCTCGCCTGCTGTGGCTTTGATGGTGCTTGCAGATAATTCATAAACCTGGGATTCTGCACCGAGTGAAGACATTCACAGCAGCAACTAATTGTATCCTGAACACATCCTCTTCAAAGAGCCCAGTCATGAACCCTTGAACCTGTTCTCGCTGTGCATTCACGCGAACAAAAGGCGTAGACAATGGCGGTCGTGAACTCTCGCCAACTTCGTGCTGTAAAGGAATAGCCTGTCTACCTTGGGAAGAGGAACCCTCTTCTCTATCATCGTCTGTCCTGTCAGCCATAGTGTGATTCCAAGTTCCTATGCTTTGTGTCTTCACTGGAAACCAACCAAGGCTCACTTCTCGAGGAAAAAGTGATCTTGTCCGGGCGACGGAACCATGAAACCGGCTTGTAGGGCGATAGACGTTAACTTTCACCCGATTCTTTAACGCTTCACTATACGACACAAAGCAATGACTTAAAAGGAACTTGTAACTAGGAATGGGATTACACTTCAAAACAAAAGTACGGCCAGGAAGCTAGAATGATCCCAAGCAGACAGCGACACTTGTAGGCCCCAAAGGTTGGCGCCCCTTTCGGTATTTCTTTATTCTTTAACAGAGGAATAAAACTTGTGATTTCCTACAAGCTGTGCCGCATAATCTGGGTTGAATTCCATGTGTTCTGGCCCGATTTCGGTAGCATAACTGTACTAGGACGCTTCACAGTCAGTATCCCCACGCAATAGATGACTTCCTGATGTATACGGTCACTTTGCAAAACCTGGCGAGAATCTGCAGCATGCTGAATTCTCTGTTTTCTGCCCCGAAAATACGCCAGATCACCTCTGCAGCAGTCCCCTCGCGTCCCCGAACCTCGTGGGGTATTAGAGACCGTTTAGGGCCGAAACCCTAAACCTGCAAAAATACACAGCAGGCTGTAATTCCCTGTTTCGGGCTCTGTTTCGCGTGCTGGTCGCATTCGTAACAAGTCCTCGAGCTCCCGCACCTGTAGGGCTACTTGCCCTTTGAATCGGACGAGATTTCACACGTTAAACCTCTCCGAATTTACCTGTACCTGCGGGGGATTAGCTGCTAGCTAATCCAGTACCTGTGCAAGAGGCTCTTGCCTCGGCAATCGCGCATGAACCCACACAACTGTACATTGGTCAAATGAGAAGCCCACTTGAGGGGCATAACATAACTGCTCATAGGGGAGAGAGAGAGAGCAGTGCGTAGCGTGCGTGCATCACTCCTGGCACCGCACGGTACATAAGAGGGAAAGGAAGCACTCCATAGCTCTTGCATCTGTTGCAATCCGCTTGTATGCTGAAAAATGCACCCCCTTTCTCTTGTAGGCTCGCCCCACCTCTCCCAGAGTGGCAGAAATGCTCACAGAGTGACAGCTCGCCCAATTTCCGACTTTGGCCAACTTGGCTAAGAATACCTCAACTGGTGCGTCATTTGACTTGGCAGCAGAGCAATAAAATGTTCCCCTCGTCATTTCAGAGCTAATGACGTGAACACATTTTCAGGTCCAAAATAGCAACTCCCTAAATTTTAGGAGATGCTTCCATGGCACTCACACTATCAATCACCACTGGAACCACATCGAAAAATGCAATGTGGGCCAGCTATCAGGTGATTTATACTCATAGCCCCACCGTGGCTAAGCTTAGTCCATTTGCCCAACTTCAGTGCTCACTGGCCGTCCGGCCCAGGCTCTCACTGTTCTGGTGAAGGGTCGTCATGAAACCGTATAAAGTCGTAGGCGAAGAAGTCCCACCTACGACGAATGTCGAAGCTCGTCAGTCCACGAGGAACTGCTGCAAAGGGAGATGTCTACATCAAAAGGGAGTTCGCAAGAAAGGTTGTCCCTCTCTCGCCAAGCGACTCGTGCAAAAGCGCTGCCAAGAGATCTCCTAGCAGCCGAGGAAGGTCCTACCCCATGGGTCAATTGAGGGGTAGGAACGGGAGGAGATGTGGAAACAGGGGGGCTAGTGGGGAAGGAGGAGTGGGGGGGGCGGGGAGTGGCGGAAGGAGAGGGGAGAGGCGGGGGGGAGGAAGGAGGCGGCGGGGGAGGGGCGGAGGAGAACTTGGGGGAAGGAGGGGTTGTCGAATTTGAGGCTGAGGTGGAGGTTGGAGCTGGGACCTCGTCTTGCTGAAGAGGGTCAAAACGGTTCCATGTGGGAACCCACTGCTGCTGGCCTGGAGCTTGGCGACCACCCGGAGGGCCAGGCTGACGTGGTGGCCCCTGTCGAGGCCGACCTCGAAGCTGCTACCAACCCTCCTCTACCTGAGCCTCAGGCTCGGACGGTGACCTATGACTCTGAGGTGAAGGTCGGGGCCTCCTCCGTGGACAGGCCTTCGCAAGATGGCCCATGTGACGACAAATGAAACACTGATTTGTGAGGCCCGAATACTCCACGCTCTGGCAGAGCCAACCACCACTCACCCGAGGTAGTAGAATGACCTTTGGGAGGGTGTAGGTGTCCCGAACCAGAACACGTACTGTGGGAATGCCCGTTGCCTTGGTAGCTACAGAGGCTGCCGTGCAAGGTGTCTCCAGGACGGTCCGAATCTCTGCGCCTATCTTGGATAGGAGTGGAAGGTACTCCCTCCTCAGGCCGGGGAAGCAAACTGAGATGGGAAGGTCTGCCTCCTCGACAAGAACGTCGGTAGCTGGGTCGAAACTATGGCCCCACTGTTGAAAATGAGCTCGGACTGCTCGGATGGCTAGGGGGCTCATCGCAATGACCTTGGACGCCATCTCGGGGGTCTCAAACTCTATCTGGTAATAGCCACGCCCGAGAAACTGAACGTCGAGGATCTTGCCCACCTCTGCTAAAAGGCGGACCTGGAGGAGATCCTGCACCTCTCCTTTGCTAGGTCGGGTGCTGATCATCTTGTAGATGACGGAGGTCGCTTGGAGGGGCTCCATCTCTGCGGTTATGCTCGCTTGCTCTGTCGGTGAGAGAGAAAATCGGATGGTGGGCTTTGCAGGGTCGGGGCGATGGGGCTTCTGGAGAGTCCCTCTGGGGCGGAGCATGAGCCTCCATCTGTGTCTACTGCTGTAAATGCTGCGGATGAAGAGGACCAGATGACGATGGTTTCCGAGAGAGCTCCGACGGTGAAGATCAAGCCATAAAAGCCGAGGCGTCATCAAAACCCAAGCCATCGGGGGAGGGGGGGAGGTCAGCGAGCGGGCAGGAAGGCTGGCAGCCAGCCGGAGCGGCAGCGCAAGGGGGTTGGGTCGAGGGAGCAGCGTGGGGGCGGGGGGGATGGAGTGCGAGGGCGCCGGGGGGGGGGGGCGGGACAGCAGTAGTGAGCTCTCCTGCTCTCGAATTTTCCCGACATCGTTTCCGCATAGCTTGTTATTCTCTCTCTTCTCCTCTCCCCCCCTCGTGTTCCCTTGTCACCACGCCTTCAGCTGCACTTTGACACCTCTAGCCTGAATTGACATGCTCGTATTGCTAGGTGTCATAGAAGTGTAATAACATTTGAAAAGTGTGTACAAACCATTTATGTACTGGGAAAACCTAATCTAATGGACTTGTCGGGGCATGCTGGTCCTGTGAATAGGCTCACAAAATTGCCGGTACTAAATTTTCTAGCCTTTAAGACACTTCTATGTCCATGTGGCACACAAAGCCATGTGTATGTGACACGCAAGCCACAGACATCTGCAATCTAGGCAGGCACGATCTTGACCTGGGGAGCAACAGCATGGTGGAGATTCTCTGCTATTGTCCACGGGTATGAGACTCAGATGGACTCAGTGGTGATCCAGATATGGGGGTGGACTACCTTATGTGCTACTTTGGATAATTATACACAGACTAGGAGTCGGGAGTGGGATTGTCGTGGGAGTTGATCAGAGAGCTCACTGTCTGGTGCATTTGAAGGGTTTGCATCTTTCGTATCTATGAGGGTTGCTCAGTGCCTCTGGGAAAATCTATGCAAGACCTATGGGCTGTGGCTCCAGATGATTAATACCCTGTCAGGCGAGGATGACTGGCAGCAAGCATCTTGCAGCAGCATTGCAAGGCCTCCCGTCAGACTCAGAAGAGCAGAGCCTTTTCTTTTTCTTCACGATCAAGCTGTATTCTGTTTGCTGGCTCTACAAGGCAAGGGTTAGGTTATTTCCCCACCCATTGTATGTATACCCGTTTTGTTCCCTCTGCACAGGGAATGTTTCTGGGCCTCCAGGCAGATTTTTAGCTAGTCGAAGTTAGTTTTTTTTAGTCTTAAAAGAAGAGGTTGTAACCTGGAATGTGTATGGATGCCTGTCGGTGCTGCTTTGATGTTCCTGTTTTCCAGTTATTCTGGCTTCAAGAATAAGGAGTAAAAAAGCTGGCCTTCATGAAAATTAAAATTTCGTCGGGCGTGTACGAAAAATATTAGTTGTTTCTCTGGATCAGACAGTCAGCTAAAAACATCAGTTTATCATGAATAATCATGTACCATTGCTCTTTTTTTCAGGTACAGAGATGATATGTACATGGATCAGGGGGAAGCAGCTTCTTATAAGCACCGCTTCAATGGTTTTTCTTCAGAACGAACGTATAGTTTATCAGATTCAGTAAAAAAAGGGTCAGAAGGGCTGAGAAGCATTGGTAAATCTCTGCGAACTGGAGTATCCAAGGTCTTTCAGGAGGATCACAAAGCTTCTAAGAAAATAATATTGGACCCCAACAGCAACTTTGTACAGCAATGGAACAAGATATTCCTGGTCTCTTGTGTAGTGGCACTATTTCTGGACCCTCTGTTTTTCTTTCTACCTGCTCTTGGTGATGACACTTGCATCGAAATACAGAGGCCCTTGGAGGTAGCGGTGACATCACTTCGCACCATCACGGATACCTTTTATCTTTTTCATATGGCTCTTCAATTTAGAACTGCCTATGTTGCACCCTCTTCAAGGGTGTTTGGCAGAGGAGTTCTTGTTGTTGATTCAAAGCTGATTGCAAAGCGTTATCTATCGAGGGACTTCTGGTTGGATCTTGTTGCAGTCCTTCCTATCCCCCAGGTACTCTTCATGATAACATCATTTAATGATACCTATATATTAGGGCGGACATGTGTCTAAAACAGAGCGTAGCTTGTGTGGCTGCTTTGATTGAGGGTCTGCTATAAAATCTCAATTGAAAGTGCTTATTGTCCTGTCTAGTAACTCAACATGCTGCTTGTAAAACCATTCTTGCCATCAATTTGCAAAAACAAGAAAGAAGAAACAGTTGCTTGCCCTAGTCAAGGATAAAATTTTCAGCAAATATTATTGTGTTCCAAAAATCTATCATCATGTGCTGGCTGTGTATAGCTGTTCATTAAGCAAATTGGTACTGTATCATGGCTTACCACAGCCTATGTGGTATTTAAAAGCAGCACCAGTGGCTATGCTAAGATTAAGAACACCAAAATGGACAATAATGTGTTGTCAAGATGCGAGATTGAGATTGTTGCCTTACTCGTACCCTTCTGTTAGGAGGCTCAAAAGTTTCTGCGTTGCGTAAATCGAGCATGTTGTTATTTGAAAGTTGAAATTGTCTTCTTTGGGTGTTGTAGGTGGTTATTTGGATTATTGTTCCAAGTACAGGAGGGCCAAGAGCATATCAGACAAAAAATGCACTCCGTTTTATAGTTTTTCTTCAATACATTCCAAGGCTTTACTTGATTTTTCCGTTGATATTGCAAATTGTCAAGTCCACAGGTCTGGTGACGGAAACAGCATGGGCAGGTGCTGCGTACAACTTGGTCCTTTATATTCTTGCTAGCCATGTAAGCTATTTGTGTGTTTGTTTTGTCAATCTGAGTTTTGCTTGATCTAAACTAGTAAAATGTTAAATTGATGGCTGCTTGATTTCTTGTTGGTGAATGGAAACGCATGTGGAAACTTAGTTGTTTCTTAAGAGGCTTTGTTTCTTAGTGCAATACTGCTATTGGCAAGACTTAATTCTGGTAAACAAACTTGCTAATTGTAAGAATCTTTTCCTAGCAGTATGTAGCAAGAGTTTACCAGCGAGGTTCTACTTTCTCTCACAAGTTACGAATGGCTTGGCAAACAGCTTGCTTACAACATCAAATGCTTTTAAATAATCAAACAGCTTCTCTTTACTCAGTCTGAAACTTTGCAACTGAGCATTTAATTCAGCAAGCTTGATAATAGTCTGTACACTACCTGTAATTCTTAGAGGTATCTAGTAGAAGTTACTGATGGATGAGAAAATGGTAAGATGGTGTTATTTGTGGGATTAGAAATTTTAGGCTCAAGAAATTTGCAATGATGACTCATTTAAGTACAAAAATGTGTTTGAAGTTGTGCTTTCTGATTTGTGCATTGCATTGCTGCGGATATATGCGTTGGTGTTGTAAATTTATTGACCGAAATATGTATCATTCAAATTACCCGTTTTTTTGGATAGTTTATTGGAGCTTGTTGGTACCTGTTCGCAATTGAACGTAAAGATACATGCTGGCGTCAACAGTGCAATATTGAAAGAAACATCTGCAGTTATGACTTCCTTTATTGTGGTGCCACTAAGGATAACACTGCAAGGGAGGCTTGGCTTAGAAATACAAGCGTGTATACTCACTGTGGTGTAGACTCTCCATTCTTCAACTTTGGAATCTATAAAGATGCTTTCAACAAAAAGATTGTCACCGCAAAATTCATGAACAAATATCTATTCTGTTTATGGTTTGGACTTCAGCAACTGAGGTAAGAAACACCATGCTGTTTGGATTATAGGAAGATTTAAGGCTTGGGTGCATTCTTCTTACTTTGATTGTTTGTTTGTTTGTAAGTGAAATCTCTCTCTTTATCTGTTATGTAATGGTGATTGAGTACATCAACTAGAAAGGTCAATTGACCACCATGTCGCGTGTTTCTAGAAGGACCCATGTTCTTGGGACTAGTTGACACCTTCATGGTCAGGAGAAATCAACAACCCACAATCATGGGATAACATGAACCTTTGGTCATTTATAGGATGGCAAACAAAAGGTGACATGACTCCCCAGGCTTGAACTTCCCGGCTTGAAGGCCATTGCCTTACCATCGGCTGTCATGTGCTGCTTGACATTTTGTATACATATTTGGAATTATAAGGCATAAAATTTACTTGGTCTACTTTGCGATCACATTGGGGTTACTTAAATTAGATCATGAGAACTTCTCTTGTACTTATTCTAGGATTTGTCGGTGGTTGTGTTGCCTATTTGGGACCATTGATTCCACCTGACACACTGAGGTGTCTTTTAGTCATGAGAGACCCATGCCCACCTGGGAAGAGGGTACTATACGAATGGTTATTCACTTGGCCTTTGCATGCTTTTCAAAACTGAAGTTCTGTTTCACCTCATGTCTGGCTGTGGCTCCGAGATGGAGCAGATTAGGGAGTGAGGCTGTTTTTTTGTGGCTGGGCTTGGTCGTACTTGACCAGTAGGCTGGTGGAGGGTTGGCCTCATGTCCTAGGATTTCCAGGGGTCACCACCCTCGTGTGGTTTTTATGCCACACAATGTGTTGTTTATGAACCGCCTGCATACCCACAAATGCGTGCATCGTGCAGTTTTATTTTTGGTGAAATTTGCGCCTATATGCCCACACACATGCACGCTTTATGTTGCGCATCTTCTTTAAATTCGGTACTTGTATATGTTCTGTGGCAGCTCTTTGGGCCAGAATCTTTCAACAAGCACATTTCTTGGGGAGATAGTCTTTGCTATATTGATCGCAATCTTTGGCTTAGTTCTGTTTGCTCTTCTCATCGGGAATATGCAGGTAGAAGTCTCTTCCAAAATTCTCTCTCTTGTATTTCACATTTTTCCCTTCGGTTTTTGGGCTAACAAATACGTCTGTAGACATATCTACAATCCTTGGGGGTTCGACTAGAAGAGTGGAGAGTTAAGCAGAGTGATACGGAAGAGTGGATGCGACACCGTCAGCTTCCAACAGCTTTGCGTGAACGTGTTAGGCGCTACAACCAATACAAATGGGTGGCAACTAGAGGTGTCAATGAGGAGGGATTGTTGCAGAGTCTGCCTCCAGATTTACGGCGAGACATAAAAAGGCACCTCTGTCTTGATCTTGTCTTACAGGTTCACAACTCTTTTGCTGTGCTCTTGCCGATACTTCCGCTTTGGGTTTTCATTACTCATACTAAACTATGTTTTCCAGGTACCGCTCTTTCGAGAAATGGATGAAAGGTTACTGGATGCTATCTGCGAGCGTCTAAAACCTGTCTTATGCACGAAACACACAGTAATAATGAGAGAAGGCGATCCTGTAAGTGAGATGTTCTTTATAATTCGAGGAATTCTCGACAGCCAAACAACAAATGGAGGCCGCACAGGCTTTTTCAATCAAATAAAGCTTGGACCTGGCCACTTCTGCGGAGAGGAGCTCCTTACCTGGGTCTTGAATCCTAAGCCTAGCATCAATTTGCCTACTTCGACGAGAACGGTTCTGGCAGAGGGGGAGGTTGAGGCTTTTGCTCTTACTGCTGAGGATTTGAAGTTTGTGGCAAAGCAATTTCGACGGCTCCATAGCAAGAAACTACAACAAACCTTTAGGTTTCACTCACATCAATGGAGAACTTGGGCTGCGTGTTTCATACAAGCTGCGTGGAAGCGATACAAAAAAAGAAAATCGCTTGCTGAATTGTACAGTATGGAGCAGGCAAGCTTCTTTAACGGAATGGACGGTGAGATGGAGGACTCCAATCCAAGCTTGGGGGCGACGATCTTCGCATCACGGTTCGCTAAGAATGCAATGCGCGGAGTCCACAAACTGAGGGAGGGAAACAGTAGCTCAACAGATGACAAGTTTTTGAAGGTTCCAAAGCCAGAAGAGCCAGATTTTGGTGTGGATCTGGAAGAAACACAGGATCATATGTAAGAAGGTTTGATATTCAGATTATTCTGGTTCTGGTTGGTCTCTGCTCTTTACGACAAATCAATCTTGTAACAAGCTTGCACTCAAATCCTGCAAATCAAGCTTACAAGCAAGCTCGGCTCGAGCCCCGCAGTTGTTTTCTTGTATCATTGGTATCAATCTATATGGATGAACCAGTTCGAACTGCACACAGAGGTAAGGGGGTCCCTACCTAGTTCTTGATACTTGTAGAGGTGAGCTTCTCATGTACGAAAGAAATTCCATCAAATGTTGTATTATATCTCCTCATCATTAGCTGACAATGTGGGGGAAATCCAGAGTATAAATAGAATGCGGTATGTACCCCAATGAGACAAGTCTGACTGTTATAGAACAAAGATATGCCTTGCTTAGGCTTAATTAATTATATCAGTGAAGTTGTCACCACTTCCTTTAGCACCAAAATAGCTGGATGAGAGTTAGTTGCGCTCATCTTGACTCGCACTCTTTATTGGCATTGCTCAGTACCTTCTCATCAAAACCCTCTCTCTCTCTCTCTCTCTCTCTCTGAGTATCAGCTCTCAAGTTCAAGACTCGTCGCATATCTTTGGGGTTTCTTGGGATTGTTCCTACAACGTTAAAATATGTGTGTGTGTGTGTGTGTGCGCGTGCGCGTGCGTGCGTGTGGAATGACCTTTTTATCACCCATGTGGTAGATTGGTTATCCCAATCCCGTCGACTACCAGGTCTTGAGTTCAAGACTAGTCAGATGGTTGTTTGAGGTCTCTTGGCATTGTTCCTACGACGTTAAGATCTCTCTCTCTGGAAAGTAGTGGTTCTGGAAAAGCGCTCATCATGACGGTGCGAGACCTATGGGGCGACGCTCCGAATAGCGGCGTGGAATTGTAATGGAACATATAGGCTAGATGTAGGTGCCTTTGAAGACAGCTTTAGGGACAGAGACATAGTTTTCTACTCAGAGACACACCAGATACCGGGACAGCTTATGCCACATGTGAAGGGGTATTTATGGGAAACAACGGGTAGACCAGACGAGATCTCTACGAGGTAACCGGGGTTCAGGAGGAGTAGCAGTCTCATTTAAAGAGGAGCTGAAACCACTACTACAGATTATTAGGAAAGATGAACCTATCAATCTCCTTCCAATACAATGCCTCTCAAGTACAAAGGAAGAAGACACACACAAGATATACTTTCACGCCAAAGACTGATTCAGTCTATGTGGAAAAGATCTATAATAGGATGTGGGCAGCCGAGCCAGTATATACTGTAGAGGAGATTACTTCTCAGCTAACAGAGATACTACATGGAGCAGCACAAGAGGCATACCCACATACTCAGCCTGATCAGAAGAGAGGATCTGGGAACATGCCTCAAAACAGTTGGTACGACGAGGAATGCAGAGAGATGAGAACCCAGGTCCAGAAAGAGCTTACACTTGGGATCATCACATATAAGCAGTCTCGGATTGCTCTTCGGCGTATAGTACGTTGCAAGAAAAGGGCATTTTTAGCCAAACTGGAGAAGGATTTATATCAGCTCTTCTTGAGTCAGGACTCACATGAGGCCTGGCGTTTATTTCACGAGCACTCATCGCCTCCGACAATTACTTCTCCTGAGATTTGGGGTCAATATGTAACATCATTATATATGGTATCTAGACAGCCTCCATTACCAGATCCGCTAGAGCCATGCCCGGCTACTAGTACTTTCTTTACTACGGAAATGGTGAAAAAAGCCATTGACAAGATGAAGACAAGAAGAGCATATGATCATGAGGGTTTAGTAGCAGAACATCTGATCCATGCAAGGGATCTACTTTCAGAAGTCCTTGCTCGTCTGTTTAATCGGGTCATGTGTGAAGGATTAACTGAATCTTGGAAATTATCTACTATCGTACCTATTTTCAAGTCAGGGGATCCTATGATACCCGGGAACTACCGTACCATTATGGTGGGTCACACACTGACCCGACTGTACGCATCCATTCTGGAACAAAAATTGAGTAGATGGGTAGAGAATGAAGGCATAAGGGCAAGAGGACAAGCTGGATTCAGGAGGGGTTATTCCACTTTAGATCATATTCTTACGCTCAGAGCCATTATTGAGGAAGGACGAGCAAGCGGGAGAAGGATGTATTGTTGCTTTGTGGATTTTCGGAAAGCTTTTGATACAGTACCAAGGGCCAGATTGATGCGCAGAATGCAAGAGTTAGGGGTCCCCAAAGAGATTATCTGGGGGATCATGACCTTATACGGGTCAGTAACTGGTTATGTACGTACTCCAGAAGGGGATTCCGACATTGTTCATTCCACCGTTGGAGTAAAGCAGGGATGCCCACTGCCCCCTACTTTATTTGGTATGCATATAGATGAAGTATCAGATTACATTGATAGAGAGGGTGACAGAGGTGCTTAATTTGCACGGTCATGGATCCCTCTGTTGTTGTATGCAGTTGATATTGTATTGATAGCAGAATCACCAGATGGAATGCAGAGGCAGTTAGATACATTACATAAATTCGCGGAGGACAGAGGACTGTCGGTAAATTTGGGTAAAACCAAAGTTATGGTGTTTAATACCATACCGCAGTGGGTTAGGAGATCGGCACCTACATTTGCATATGGCCAAGATACAGTAGAGTACACAAATGCATACACATACCTTGGTGTGGTATTTACAGGACCGAAGTTTACTCTTAAGAAAGCAGCGGATGCTAGATTGTCCAGAGCCTCTGCGGCCTTTGGAGGGTTGGAGAGGATGTGTTCACAAGTGCAGTTTCAGGAACCACGAACAAAACTTTGGCTCTTTGATACTGTGGTGGCTTCGGCTATGCTTTATGGGGTCCAGATTTGGGGACCATGTGTGGATCAGGATAATTGGAAGTCAATGGAGAGACCTTTGGTATCTATGATTTCCCAAATGATTAGAGCCAAGGCTTCCTTACCACACGCGATTACCGGAGCGGAACTAGCTGCCCCTCCGATAGAAATTGAAGCTCTTACCATATCAGTGTCCTTTATACATGGGTTATGGGATACAAATAATTGCCGATATACTAGATTGGCCCTCGAATCCTCTCGACAATTAGCAATGAAAGGAGATACATCATGCTGGTATGCGCAACTGTCCTCGTGGTTTCAGAGACACGGGTTCAGTATGGAAAGATTACCCCCCTTCCAATACTCTCTTGAGGCTCCATCACTAGCAATCACACGAACGGAGATTAATAAATCATCCGCCAGGATCTTATACAGTTGGACACTAAGAGGACATGGGTAGACCCTACACAAGAATTGGGCACGAAGATGGCCGACTACAAAGAAAACTTCCTACAGCTATCTGAAGATGGTTTTGTGATTCGCCCGAGCTACATGGATACCCACCTGTCTCATGGTTTGAGATGTGCTATTGGTCAGATTCGTACATCCTCACACGAGCTGGAAATTGAATTTGGCAGATTTAGGGGAATCCCACCTGAGAGCAGAATTTGCAAGTTATGCGGAATGGAGCCGGAGACAGAATTACACTACATATGCCATTGCACCGTATACTATGAGATACGTGGGCGTTTCCATTGCCTATTTAAAGAAGGCTTTGGACCTCTAGATAGAGTCATGCAATACCAAGATCAAAGGTGCTTAGGCTTGTACCTACTTGAACTACATCGGCATAGGGATAATCTAATGAGAAGACAAAGAGCACTACAGCCTCAGAGGCAGATCACAGATTTCTTCGGATCGAGAGAATCAGGAATGGAAGGAGAAGCAAGAGGCCAGTAGCGAGCACAAAGGAGTACCCACATTCATACCAAAGGCACCCTCATTGATAGGGCGATTGAGCTTAGGAAAGCGAGACGACCACGACCGAGATGCAGAGGCACACTTCACCGGAGGAGACTACAACAAAGGATTAGAAGCATTCTAGCCAGACACCCAGAATGCTCCTAAGAAGTTTATCTAATACTTTGTATTTAGTTTTTCGCATTTATTTTCACACTTTCACACTTTTTAGACATTGTAACAAACTCACCACTTTTGTATCAGTTTGGTCTCATAGGTCACTCTAGCCTTTTGAAGACGTTAATATAACATTTCATTTCATTTTTCTCTGCGCTAACTGCACTTGCGCACTTGCACCCGCGCCCGCCTGCTGGCACACTAACCTGCGCCTGCATCTGCGCCCGTGTGCGCCTGCCTGCGCACCTCAGTCAGCTGGCGCATTAAATTGCCCGCCTACCCGCCTGTACACCATGGTTGCCAAGGTACTCCCTTCACTGTTGTGACAACCCGACAGCAACAATGCCGACAGTGCTGACAGGTATTGCATGTTTCCCCACCTATGCAATCAGCGCACATTAATCAAAGGGTATCCAAAAGTGGTCGAACAGTGAGCTCATCACCTATCAAATCAATGCCGAAGGACCCCCCCCCCCCAAGGATTCAAGGGACATGACGATCACATGTACGACACAGGACATCTGAGGACTGCTACTACTGTCTATCCAAGAACAGGTACAACAACAGAATGAGGTTATTTTACGCCAAAATGAAGACATCAAAAACCTGACACTACGCAACCAAGAGTTGGATCATACCATTGCACTGCAAGCTCTAAAGCTTCAGCAACAAGAAGACACCCTAAAAACGCCGCAAACTCAAGTGTTGGAACAAGGCAGTCACATAACACAGGTCACCAATAATGTAACGGATGCACCCGAGGGGTCTCCTCCATCTTGGGCACAGATAGTGAAACAAGAGAGGACCATGGGACACAAGACAAGAGAGATGTATACGCATGAGGATTCTACCGAATACAAGGAAAGGGAGAAAAGATCCCAAAACATTGTGATACGAGGTATGCCAGAACCTGAGGGGGAAACAGTCATGTCATTGAACGTAGATGTTACCACCTTGTTAGCAGAAAAGCTTGATATGCAAGATGCAGGGGTATATGGGGCACATAGAGTGGGTCAGAAGAAGACGGATGCTCATAGGGCAGTTGTATGCACAATGTTGGATGCTCGCAAAAGGACCATAATTTTGGAAACTGCACGCTTCTACTTGAAAGGCACTCAATACTATGTAAGTGAAGATAGAACACCGACACAACAGGCAGCAAGAAGGAAAGCATATGAGGAACGTCTGAAGGAGAAAAAACCAGCATCACTGCCTAAAAATGCATAGGGGCACGCGACCCATGGGGTCACGACCATACAGGCTACAAGTTGGAATTGTAGAGGTTTCCCATGGCATAAGGGAGAAGGGCTGGTGGATATTCTACCACAAGCTGACATACTCTTCCTATTGGAAACATGGGAACAAAACACATGCAGGCTGCCGGACATTAGTGGATATATCAAGCACTCCGTATGGTGGAATGGTACCAAAATGCGAGGACAAGGAGGTGTAGCTGTAATATATAAGGAAGAGCTTCAAAAGATGGTTGAGGTATGCAAGATTGATGACCACAAGCGCTATATATGGGTTAAGGTTTGCTCATCAAAAGGATTGATCTTTGTTGCAGGATGCTATATCCCGCATCGAGAGTCGCCTTTTTATGACACAAACCAGCTATCCAAAAATGACCCCTTTGCTGACCTATGTACAAACATTGCAATGTATGCACAAGAGGGAGCAGTTGTCCTTGGGGATTTGAATGCCCGGATTGGAAACACACAGGTACAATTGACAGACCATTCACTGCACCGTGCGGATAAGAATGGGGAACTTATACTTGGTTCTATGTGGGATAGATGTTCAAGCGATAACATCATGAATGCACAGGGGTCAGCCATGATAAGTATGATGAACTCAATGCAGCTTGTAGCCATGAATGGCGTGGATAAGTTTGTACACTCTGGATCATACACTTGCTACACGGCAAATCATGGGAGGAGTACAAATGATTATGCCTTGGTGAGATACGATGCATTGGACTTGGTCCATAGTTTTGAAGTGGGTAGTAGGCTACCAACCTCAGACCATACACCAATCCATATATGCCTACACATGCCCAGTATGCCTATTGTCAACACAATGAATACACCGAATTGGTCATACAAAATGCAACTCACGAAGAAAGAGGACTATGCTAGTCTCTTAGATAGCTTACTGTTTGACCGGAACATGCCTTGTGACATTGAAGAGACGTGGAAGATCTTCCGACATGCAATGGAGGAAGCAACAAAAATTATTATGGGCAAGTATGAAAGTGGTAAACAGACTAGGAAGGGTTTACCTCATAATCCTTGGTTTGATGCAGAATGCAAGGAGGCCAAACGTAAGATGAGAGGCTTAGCACAACACTCAAATGAATGGGAATGGGCTGCTAGAGAATACAATACACTCAAGAGGAAAAAGAGACGCATGTATGAACTCTCAAAAGAACAACTAGACTTGAGTAGGTTCAAGAAAGAGCCAAAGAAGGCTTGGCGTGACATGAAGGGGAAGAAAGGGGATGTGATGGGAGATTTCAGCCTAAACGAAATGTATGCTTATGACAAACTTTGTATGCCCCGGCGGGGACTCAAGAGGCGATATACACAGGGGCTCAGGCCGAACATCCAAAGCCCATCACCTTCTAGGCAGTCATTAAAGGCCTCAAAAGCCTGGCGAATGGGAAAGCAGCTGACACATTACATCTTACCTCTGAAATGCTGAAATGGTCAGGTATTGAGGCTAAGAAATGGATACACCATATGATGAATCAAGCAATCAACCAATACTTACCCCAAGATTGGCAAGAAAACTGGGTGAAAGCAAGGAGGTGACCGCAATTTGCTCACTAATTATCGCACCATCATGGTGAGCTCATGTATGGCAAAACTTTTTGGAAGCATTATTGAGAAAGATCTTAGCACATGGGCTGAAAATAATGGGAAACGTGCCATTGGACAAGCAGGATTTAGAGCCCGTCACAACACCATAGATCACCTTATCACACTCTGGGTCTTGATGGATGAAGCCAGGCTAAAAGGCAAAACCCTGTATTGTTGTTTTGTGGACTTCAAGAAAGCGTTTGACACAGTACCCCGTCAAGGGCTATGGTCACGTATGGAAACTCTGGGAGTTCCTATGCATCTCAGGGCATCAGTCTACCAAGAGGTCAAATGTAAACTCAAGACAAACACAGGTTTCTCACAAGAGTTCAGGAGCACTATGGGAGTTAAACAAGGATTCCCTTTGTCACCTACACTTTTTGGACTATGCATAGATGAGCTTGATGATTTCATTAACAAGGCTATGGGAGAGGGGGGAGATCACCCTAGCATTGGTACTTTCACTCTTCTTCTCCTCATATATGCCGATGATGTGGTTCTCTTTGCCTACAAGGCCCTCCTTCTACAGAAACTTTTGGATGCAGTACATGCATTTTACAATGCAACGGGCTTGTCAGTCAATGTAGCCAAAACAAAGGTTATGTTAGTCCACACATGTAGAAATGAGAATCAGCCCATCATCACGTATGACGGGCAAACACTCCAAGCGGTTGAGAGGTTCAAGTACTTGGGCATCTATGTACCCTCAAACCATGCATGGGGAAGTTGCGCGCAAAACAGAATTGATGCAGGACAAGCAAAATACTATGAATTTGAGAACATATGCAAGCAAAGTGTCACAAAGCGATGGGAAATCAAGTCTCTCGCATTTGATGTATGCGTGGTCCAAACAATACTTTACTGTGTAGAGGTATGGGGGGGGAGTATCCCCGCTAGCACTTGGAATGACATTGAAAAGATACAGAAAAAATTCCTATGTAGACACATGGGGATCAAAACTACCACCCCATACTCAGTGATGCTTTTGGAGACAGGCAAGAGACCCTTGGAAATGCAAGCCTTACAGAGGGTACACAGATACCTCATGAAAGTTAAGATGATGCCGGAGAGCCGTCTACCCCACATGGCATGGCAAGCCGGATGTAAACCGCAAAAGAATTACAAGAGTAAATTTCTCACATCCAGTCTCGTAGAAGACATACGGAAATGGTTCTCTAGATGGAATGTGGGAGACAATGTGGACATGCACATAGAGGAAGGCACTGAACATGAGCATGGGCTGAATTTTGACAGAAGCATACTTGAAGCCCTACACACTAGATGGAGTACAGCCGTACATAGGTCCAAATTTGAATACTATGGCAAACACATCAATACACGATATTGGGAGACCTACAAGATTGGGGACACCCAGATGCATATCAGGACACCTATGTCCCACCGGGCAAGACGGGCCATTACTTTGATGTGGACGCGATCACACATGCTCAAGATTGAAACGGGAGGGTGGCTAAATATTAAGGAAAATAGAAGGACATGCACACAATGCAATTTAAACAAAGTGGAAAGCGAGGCTCATGTCACCATCGAGTGCCCAGCATACGCACACATCCGTGCTGATTTTCCACTGCTATTGCAAGGGGATGTCACCTTTGAGGAGCTTCTCTCTCGGGCACACCCCTCCCCAGTAGCTTTAGGCATCTACTTTGCCAAAGTATTGGATCATCACACAACACTAACACACAAGAAAGCTACTAGCCCACTACCCCCTCTACACACATGAGGGGAGCCTCTTGTAGATTTTTTTGTGGTCCCATGGGTCATTTTGGCCCCCCGAGGACGTAAATACAACATCATCATCATCATCATCTCTCTCTCTCTCTCTCTCTCTCTCTCTCTCTCTCTCTCTCTCTCTCTCTCTCTCTCCTGCAGCAGTCTCTCTCACACAGCAGCGCCACCAGCTACGCGAGCTACGCCACCAGCTGCAGCTCAATCAGCCTCACTGTTGCTGCAGCGCGAGATCTCTCTCTGACGGGCTGATGAGCGCGAGGGTGAAGGGGTCTCTCTCTCTCTCTCTCTCTCTCTCTCTCTCTCTCTCTCTCTCTCTCTCTCTCTCTCCTGCGGCAGCGTGCCCCTCTTTGAACACATGGCGGACTGCAATGACTGAGGACGTACAGAGTGCGCAGCCTCAGCAGGTCAGGTAGGGTTCTCTCTCTCTCTCTCTCTCTCTCTCTCTCTCTCTCTCTCTCTCTCTCTCTCTCTCTCTTTCTCTCTCTCTCTCACAGCAGCCCTGCGCGTTCCTTCCTGAGGGTTCCCTGCAACCCTGCACGTCCTCCGCAGCGCTGTGCTGCCTATGTTGTTTTGCATGTGGCCTCTGCTTTGCTTTGCGCCACCGGCTGCGTGCAACTCTGCACCTTCGCTGGACTGTCCTCAGCGTCCTTGGCTCCCCCCCTTTTTCGCGCAAATGTATGTTCAGGACTTCCCTCGACAGTCAGTGCCTTGCACAATCTCTATACAGCTCGTGAGGTCTTCAATCCAGCAGAGATTTCCAGAAAGCAGATCCGCCATTCATTGGAATCGAGCTTGACCACGGTGACTCGGGAAGGGAAGGCTGTTCTGTAAGCACTTGAGCTATCTTTGTAGAGCCCAAGGACTGGTGAGGAGCAGTCAATGTGGCAGTGCAGGAGGTTCGGCGCCTAAAAGAGTTTGGTGTCACAAAGGGTGAACTGACAAGGTATATGACAGCACAACTCAAGGACAGAGAACATCTTGCAACCATGGCGGACAGTGTTGCTTCAGTAGACAGCTTGAATTTTATAATGGAAAATGATTCTTTGGGCCACACCGTAATGGATCAACGTCAAGGCCATGAATTCTTGATGGGTGTTGCACAAACTGTCACACTTGAAGAGGACCCTGTATAGGACACGGAAGCCGCCAATGTCTCACCTGTTTGCCAAGGCAACCTTCATGCTCACGAATAAGCGGATGGCGCAAATGGAGAGGGAAATGAAGGAGTGGAAAACAGAGATGGAAGGATGGTGGAAGGAGAAGGCCAACCTCCTTCAGATGGTCTTCAATGAAGGCGTACAGTGGAAGAAGGAGAAAGAGAGCCTTAATGCAGAAATACAAACACTCAAAGAAGAAGTCTCAGCCCTCAAACAGGAGAACCCAAACGCCGAGATACGGGCACTCAAAAAAGAAGTCTCAGCCCTTAAACAGGAGCTTGCTGATAGAGTAAGCAATGGACTAGAGGAAGGCGAATTTCAACCCTCGGTAATAGATGAAATCAAGGAAATTAAGGAACAGGTAAGGATGATCACAGAGGAAGAGAAACTGAGTGTGGCAAAGACATCTTCATGGGCGGAGATGATAACAAGGACACAGAAAAAGGCGGACGAGACTGGAAAATGGATTGAGGTTGCCAAGAAAGGGAAAGGTCAAGAAACTCCTTGTACACCGACGCTTATCAACATGACTCTCGAAGAGGAACAAAGAAGGCGGATGCCAGCATTGCATGTGAGAGTGACCGGTCTCAAGGACATAAACAATGTGGAGAAAGAGGTCACAAGCCTTACATCCATGATGGGGATGGAGAAGCCTTTGCACACAAAGGCATGGAGGGTAGTTAAGAAAAGTGATGGCACGGGAGAGTCTTCAAAGGGGAGAGCTCTCATACTACTCTTCCCCTCGTTGGAAGAGAAGAAGGAATTCTTGAGGAAGAGGCCTACTCTCAAAAAGACAGGTGTTTTCCTCGGTGATGACCTGACTCTCTCACAACTCGCACATATGAGAGGTAATGCCAGAGATTACAACGGCAAGGGAGAAGGGAAAGATAGCCTTCTACAGAGATGGACGGGTGGTGATTTTAGAGCAGTGTACTACATGACGTTGCGAGACCTATGGGACCACACTGAAGATGGCTACCTGGAATTGTAATGGGTCTATGAGGTTGGACGTGGGTGCATTTGAGGACAGTTTCAAAGACAAGGATATTGTATTCTTCTCAGAGACTCATCAGGCCCCTGGACAAGTAATGCCACATGTGGTGGGATACAGATGGGAAACAACTCACAAGACAAATGCGAGATCTGAGCATGGGAGTAGAGGTTCAGGAGGACTAGCAGTGCTATTCAGAGAGGAACTACAACCATTACTGCATATTGTACGAAGAGATGATCATGCTAGATATATGTGGGTGAGACTGAGAGCTGACACAGATCGATTCCTATATATTGCCATATGTTACTTTCCTCCCAGTACATCAATGTATGCCGCATCCAGAGGGCAGTCGCCTTTCTCTATCGTAGATGATGACATTTGGGAGTTTTCTAGGGATGGTGATATCATTCTCCTAGGGGACTTCAATGCCCGAACGGGCAACTGGCAGACAATCTTCTACGACACTTCAGATGAGATGCTTAGAGAGCTGGATGTGGGTGAGTTCGGACTTGACAGATGATAGAGAGCAGACGGAGTATGGGAGATACCTCATGGAAATGACGACTACACATGGATTAGCCATACTTAATGGTTTACAGCGATTTCCTGGAGCAGCCGGTTTCACATGCTTTCCACATAGACATGGGGCCAGTACAGTGGATTATGTTATGACACAACCGAGATTTGTCCCCTGCATTCAGGATTTCACAGTGGGAGCCAAGCCAGTGGGCATAGCAGTAGATCATGCTCTCTTGACACTATCCGTTAAATTTGAGTATAGTACAACCCAGACATCAGGAGGCAGGTCACACACCCACTATAGATCATGCTCTCTTGACACTATCCGTTAAATTTGAGTATAGTACAACCCAGACATCAGGAGGCAGGTCACACACCCGTTATACATTTACACCAGAGACTGATTTCGTTTATTCAGAAGAGATCTGGGACCGTCTATTGGAAGGCATAACTGGCACAAATGGTACAGACCTCTTAGTGGAGGAGTGCACCACTCTACTGACTGAGACACTGCATGGGGCTACATCAGTGGCATATCCACACACTCAGCCGGGCAAGAGACGACATTCTGGGAGCATGCCCCAGAATAGTTGGTATGATGAGGAGTGCAGAGAGATGAGAGCCCAACTTCAGAGGGATCTTCTTTTAGGAGTCATCACTTACAGACAGTCTCGGATTGCTTTCCGACGCCTTGTGCGATGGAAGAAGCGAGCTTACCTAGCTCAGATGGAGCGAGACTTGTATCAGATGTTCTTGAGTAGGGACTCAGGAGAGGCATGGCGACTCTTCCATGAGAACTCCCCTCCCCCAGTGATTACTTCACCTAATGTGTGGGGCCAATATGCGACATCATTATATACGGTTCCTGGACAGGAATCCCTTCTAGACCCTACCAAGCCTTGCCCAGCTACGAGAACTTTCTTCACACCTGAGATGGTACAAAGGGCCATCGACAAGATGAAGACCGGGAAGGCATATGATCATGACGGTCTAGTAGCGGAGCACTTAATACATGCCAGGGATATGCTGATGGAGGTTCTCGCAGTGTTGTTCAATCGTGCCATGTGTAAGGGATTACCTGAGACTTGGAGGTTGTGTAATATTGTGCCCATCTTCAAGGCCAGTGACTCTACAGAGCCTGGAAACTACCGCACTATTATGGTTGGACACACATTGGCACGGTTGTATGAATCTATCCTGGAGCAACACTTGAGTAATTGGGCAGAGGGCGAGGGTGTACGAGCAAAGGGTCAGGCCGGCTTCAGGAGGGGTTTCTCCACTCTTGATCATATTCTGACACTCAAGGCCATCATTGAGGAGGGCAGAGCACATGGGAGACGGATCTATTGTAGCTTTGTGGATTTTCGCAAAGCATTTGACATGGTACCAAGAGCTCGATTGATGCGCAGACTACAGGAGATGGGGGTGCCCATAGAGGTGATTTGGGGGATTATGGCTTTGTACAGATCAGTGATGGGACATGTACGCACTCTGGAAGGGGTATCTGATGTAGTTCAATCTACTATTGGAGTGAAACAGGGCTGCCCATTGTCTCCTACTCTGTTTGGTATGTATGCTGATGAGGTGTCTGATTACATCGACAGAGAAGGTGATAGAGGTGCACAGCTGGTAGGGATGTGGATCCCATTGTTGCTATATGCTGATGATATTGTGATGATATCTGACTCACCAGAAGGTATGCAACGACAGTTGGATGCACTACGCAGTTTTGCAGAGGATAGTGGATTGTGTGTAAACCTAGGTAAAACCAAGGTTATGGTGTTTAACACCACACCGCAATGGGTCGGGAGATCAGTACCTACTTTCAAATATGGTCAGGAGATTGTGGAGTATACAGATGCATACACTTACCTGGGGGTAGTCTTTACTGGGCCGAGATTTTCCTTGAGAAGAGGAGCAGAGACTAGACTAACTAGAGCTGGTGCGGCTCTGGGAGGAATGGAGAGGATGTGTTCGCAGGTTTAGTTCCAGGAACCTAGGACAAAGTTATGGCTCTTTGATACTTTGGTTGTCTCTACTATGTTATATGGGGTGCAGGTTTGGGGACCTTCTGTAGACCAGGATGGTTGGAGGCGTATGATCTCTCGGCTGATTAGAGCCAAGGCTTCCGTACCGCATGATATCATTCGAATGGAATTAGCTGCCCCCCCTATGGAGATTGAGGTGCTTACTAGATCAATCTCCTTTGTACAAAATTTGTGGGATACTACCAGAGACAGATATGCCAAGGTGGCTCTAGAGTCCTCCAGACAATTAGCTCTTAATGGGCATACATCATGCTGGTATGCACAGATGGCATCATGGTTTCAGACACATGGTTTCACCATGGACAGGTTGCCTCCTTTTCAATACTCTCTACAGGCACCCTTGAGGTCTTTGACGCGGGTAGAGGTTAATAGACTCATTCGTCAGGATCTGATCCAGCTGGACACGAGGAGGACATGGATAGAGCCGATACAGGAGTTGCACAAAGATGGCTTTCTATAGAGAGCATTTTCTCCACCTCACGGGGGATGGGTTTGTGATTCGACCTAGCTATATGGACACGCATCTTTCTCGTGGTGTGCGATGTGCCATTGGCCAGATACGCACGTCCTCACATCAGCTCGAGATTGAGACTGGCAGATTCAGAGGGACACCAGCAAATAGCAGGATATGCCGCTTATGCCATCTAGAGCCAGAGACAGAGGTACATTACATATGTCAGTGCACAGTGTACTATGAGATACGAGGCCATTTTCATTGTCTATTCAGAGAAGGTTTTGGGCCTCTATCTAGGGTCATGAGTTATGAGGATCAGAGATGTCTTGGGCTATATCTACTTGAGCTACACAGGCATAGAGAAACTTTATTGAGGAGAGCTGAAGAGAGACAACCCCAGAGACAGATCACAGGTTTCTTTACACTAGATATTGTACACCCAGAAGAACAGACAGAGAAGCATCCAACAGTGGAGAGGTCTACCCGCACTACTGGCATTCTCATAGACTGAGCATTGGAGCTAGGGAGATCTAGACGACCCTGATGGAGAAGAGGAGCTACACAGTTTCGAAGGAGGCTACAGCAAAGGATTCGAGCCATACTTTTTCGTCGTCCAGAGTGCAGATGAAGATGGATCTCTATGAAGATAGATCTCTACTTCCCTCCCATATTGTCTACACCATTGTATAGC
This sequence comes from Adiantum capillus-veneris, assembly GCF_014529385.1. NCBI lineage: Eukaryota > Viridiplantae > Streptophyta > Polypodiopsida > Polypodiales > Pteridaceae > Adiantum > Adiantum capillus-veneris. The sequence continues at coordinate 104,560,045 of NC_140959.1, forward strand.
TCAGTTCACACATTTCACGCCTTTCGCCTTTCACACCTATAAGCTTAGTTTAGGATTCCGCAGTATTTATATCTTGTTATCCTAGTTTAATTTATTTTGTTAATCTGACTTTGTATCAGATACACGCATTGTAACTTCCTGGTCTCATAGGTCACTTTGGCCTTTTGAAGACGTTAATATAACATTTCATTTCATTTCATCTCTCTCTCTCTCTCTCTCTCTCTCTCTCTCTCTCTCTCTCTCTCTCTCTCTCTCTCTCTCTCTCTCTCCAGCACAGGAAAGCACGATACATACACTCGAGAATCTCGTGAGGGCCCAAGATGAAGAAATTGCACTACTCAAGAAAGAGCTCGCAGAGGTGCGATCGCAGAATGTCCTTGAAGAGGGAGAGCTTCAACCTTCAGTAATTGAAGAGCTTAACACGATTAAGGAACAAGTGCGGTCCATCAAAGAAGGTGGGGAGCAACAAAAAGAAATGACGACCTCGTGGGTAGATGTCATCACAAAGACCCAACAAAAAGCAAAAAAGGCAGAAAAATGGATCGAGATTGTCAAGAAAGGGAAAGGGAAGGAAATAACCCCCACCCCCACACCAACCATCATCAACTTGACACTAGAAGAGGAGCAAAGGAGACGTGTGCGGGCCTTACACGTAAAGATATGTGGCTTGAAAGACCAAGATAATGTGGATGAAGAGGTGAAAGAACTCATGACTGTGGTGGGGGTCAACGAGCAGACGAATACAAGGGCCTGGAGAGTGGGCACTAAGAAAAGCGGGAGCAACGGAGAAACCTCGAAGGAAAGGGCACTCATTCTCCGCTTCCCCTCCATGGAAGCGAAGGACTTCTTGAAGAAGAGACTGACTCTAAAGAAGATTGGCATCTTTCTTGGAGATGACCTCACCCTCTCGCAGATTGCTCATATGCAAGAAGTAATGCCGGAAATTAGAGCAGCAAGGGAAAAGGGGAAGATTGCTTTTTACAGGGATGGAAAGGTGGTGATATTGGAGCGACGTCCTGCATGACGGTGCGAGACCTATGGGACCACACTAAAGATGGCAACGTGGAATTGTAATGGATCACTTCGTCTTGATGTAGGGGCCTTTGAGGATAGCTTCACAGGGAGAGACATCATCTTGTACTTGGGCAATCCATGCCACAGGTGAGCGGATATAGATGGGTGTAAGGTGCAGCGGAATGAATGTTTGAACTTTGCTCAAGATGAGTGCTCGGAACTATGCTCAAGGTTCCTTTTACTTACGGAAGGGAGAGCCATCCGTTCCTTTAGTGAGAGAGTGCAATGGACACAAACAAAGTGAATGGACACTGTGAATGGAAGTGCATGAGATTGAGAGATAGAGAGAGAATACGACACCAGAGACGTAAAACCCTCCTCCGAAGCCCCACTCTCTATGGCGAGAGCAGTCTACTTATGATTGCACAAATCTCTACAATGCTTGGACTTGCCGACGTTGTCGACGATGATGAGGACGACGACAAGACGGGCTGAAATCTGCAAATCTTTATCTGCTGAATTTTGACTCTATGTTGATGATGATGTCGATGGCGACGATGTCACGACGACGCGCTGAAAACGCAGATGCTGAAATCTGCGTTTTCCGGGCTGATTGTAAGCCTTGCGGAAACTGACCATGCGGCGGGGAATTACTGCGGGAAGGTGAGATCTGCGAGGTTCGGGGGTTCTTCTGCGAGTGCTGAGGGCTGAAAACTGAAAACGCTGGTGTTTCTTGAGGTTCCGTCGCGGAGAATTTGTAAAACACTAGGGTATGATGCAGATGCAAAAACGCTAGGGCTGAAAATCTGTTGTTGTCGCCGGTTGTTCTGCAAATGCAAAACGCTAGGCTGATTTGCTGTGTTGTGATGACGCCGGGGCTGATCTGCTGTGCACAAAACGCCAAGGCTGATCTGATGCAAAAACGCTAAGTCTTCTGTAGAGAGAAAACGCCAGAGTTGTCGGGGAGGTCGGTCTTACTGAGAAGTTGCCTGTTGAGCAAGGTGCTTCTGCTGCCTCTTCTGCTAGAAAGTGCTAGCGCTAGGTTTTTATTTATACAAACTTAGCAAAATTGCCCTACCTGCTTTCCAACAAAAGTCACTTAAAAATAATAAGTGAAAAATATCAAAAATAGGAAAAATAGGCCTATGCACTGTAAAAATGCTATTGATGGGATCTGATTGAAATCTGATGGTCATGCTGTGTGCAACCAGAGGATATGCATCTAATCTAAGTGTCTGGACATGCACGGTCTGCGAACAGACTCACAAAAGTGCCAGATCACTTCCTATTCTAGACTGACTTCACTGAACTGAACCCTGATCATGCTGCAGCTTGTCCACGGACACATAGGGTTGGATGTGTCACGTGATATCCCCTCCTTTTCAAAGTGAGGTACTGGTACCGAACTGTATGGCGTCGAGGGAGATCGCCAATAGCATCCGAAATCTTGAAAGGGACTCTTCGCCGGCCCACTCTGATGTGTGGTCGTGCGGTACTTGAACTTCATAAAGGTCTGCAACGCTTGCTTCTCTGGGCCTCGCCGAAAGCGACACAAAGTCTTTTGTGGCTCCTTCAATGCTTCAACTTCGTCGAGAGTCATGCTTCTTTCTTCTTCAAGAATTTCCATGGCTGAAAATTCCTGAAACCATTTCCAACACAAAACCATGAACATACCTATTCCATGTAAAGTGAGTGGAAAAAATCTTGTCTTCCTAAAAGACTGTGCATGCAATGTAGATGAACAAATAGACGGAGTGCCAAACCGTTCACCACATACACGCAAACAATGAGATCGAATCTTGTCTTGGTGATCTAAATCAATCAATTGTGGCAATTCACAATGGAAATGCCCATGCTTGGTGCTCATACTTTCTTGTGCTCTTGCTACAACCGTGTCGTGCCAAGGAAGAGACATGAAATGTGACTTCCTTGAATGCATACTTTTCAGCTTTTCATGAAAAATCCGCATACATTCGTGCTCATTCATGAGTGAAATGTGTTCAACGTACAATATGTCATGCCTAGGAAAAGAGATCAGATAAAGGGAGAGCACATGATCATGATGGTCTGGTAGCAGAGCACTTCATCCATGCCAGAGATATGCTTGCAGAGCTCCTAGCTATGATGTTTAATCGAGCCATGTATGAAGGCTTCTCTGAGACTTGGGAGTATGTCCACGATCGTGCCTATTTTCAAGTCAGGAGATCCCGTGATTCCCGGGAATTATCGCACCATCATGGTTGGTCACACATTAGCTAGGCTGTATGCATCCATTCTTGAGCAGGAACTGAGTAGATGGGCAGAACGAGAAGGCATAAGAGCACGAGGGCAAGCAGGTTTCAGGAGAGGTTTCTCCACTCTTGACCAGATTCTGACACTCCGAGCTATTATTGAGGAGGGTAGACACCATGGCAAGAGGATCTATTGTAGCTTTGTGGATTTCCGCAAAGCTTTTGACACAGTGTCGAGAGCCAGACTTATACGCAGATTACAAGACATGGGTGTGCCTACAGAGCTGATATGGGGGATTCTGGCTCTCTACAGGACAGTGATGGGGTGGGTGCGCAGCACTGAGGGAATGTCTGACATGGTCCTCTCCACTATTGGAGTAAAGCAGGGATGCCCCCTATCCTCGACTCTTTTTGGGATGTATGTGGATGAGTTTTTGGACTATGTAGAGCGTCAGGGAGACAGGGGGGCTCAGCTAGCAGGGAAATGGATTCCGTTGTTACTATATGCTGATGATATTGTACTGATTTCTGACTCTCCAGCGGGGATGCAAAGTCATTTGGATGCTTTGCATGCATTTGCTCGTGATAGTGGATTGTCTGTCAACCTGGGGAAAACCAAGGTTATGGTGTTGAACACCACACCACAGTGGGTCAGGAGGTCAGCGCCCATTTTTACGTATGGCCAAGAGACTGTGGAGTACACAGATGCGTATACTTATCTAGGGGTAGTCTTCGTTGGACCGGTGTTTTCACTAAGAAGAGCATCAAAGACCAGACTGACGAGAGCATATGCAGCTTTGGGAGGACTGGAGAGGATGTGTTCGCAGGTTCAGTTTCAGGAACTGCGAACAAAGCTCTGGCTTTTTGACACTCTAGTGACTCCAGCTATGCTCTATGGAGTTCAGGTATGGGGACCCTCAGTAGACCACCATGGGAGATTTGACAACACAAATGGATGGAGGTGTATGGAGAGGCCTCTGGTCTCTATGATCGCTCGGATGATCCGGGCTAAGGCCTCAATGCCTCATGAGATTATCCGAGCCGAGCTAGCCCCCCCCCCCCCCCCCCCCCCCCACCCCGTGGTGGAGGCAATGACTAGATCAGTATCCTTTATGCACGGTGTATGGGATCTCCCCAGGGACAGATACGCTCGGCTTGCCCTGGAGTCATCTCGACAACTAGCTCTACAAGTCGATACAACATGTTGGTATGGACAAATGACAGCATGGTTTCAGTCGCATGGTTTCAACATGGATAGATTGCCTCCGTTTCAATACTCCCTGGATGCACCTGCCCTATCTCTCACACGGATAGAGAGCACCAAACTCATACGCCAGGATCTGATTCAGCTAGATACCAGGAGCACATGGATACAGCCGACACAGGAGGGGCACGAAGATGGCCTTCTACATAGAGCATCTTCTCCAACTCACGGAGGACGGTTTTGTGACTAGGCCTGCATACATGGATACGCACTATCTCATGGGATAAGTTGCGCTATTGGGCAGATACGCACATCCTCACATCAGCTCCAGATCGAGACTGGCCGATTTCGAGGGGTGCCGACAGGGGCCAGGATATGTCACCTATGTAACTTAGAACCAGAGACAGAGTTACACTACACATGTCATTGCCCGACGTACTATGAGATACGTGGCCGCTTCCATTGCTTGTTCAGAGAAGGCTTCGGACCTTTTTTTAGAGTCATGAGATACAAGGATCAGAGGTGTCTCGGATTGTTCCTACTAGAGCTGCGCAGACTTGGGGAGAGCTTGCTGAGGACATCAGAAGAAAGACAGTCTCAGAGACGGATCACAGATTTCTTTACACCGGCCAGGGGAGAGCCAGAGGAGCAGTCAGTACAGCAGATCTGAGAGCCCACCCATACCAGAGGTACGCTGCTTCATCGAGCTACTGAGCTAGGCAAATCCAGACGCCCACGACCTCGGGGGGTCTCCCACCATAGACGAAGGCTGCAACAGAAGATACAGATCACTCTAGCTCGACATGCAAGACGCCCAACTAGAGTACTGATCATGGAGGAGATTGATGAGATTCGACAACGACCGATGAGGATTTCATCTGAACCCACCAACCCCTCCCCCTTATCTCGTCCCAATCCCGAATCAGCTTCAGATTTATTTCCTTCCTCAGTGTTCTAGTGTTTAGTTCTTAGTTAGTTTAGTTCGTTTAGTTTCGTACTCAGACATGGTATCAGATTCACCAGATGTAACTTTTTGGTCGTTAATATAACATTTCATTTCTCTCTCTCTCTCTCTCTCTCTCTCTCTCTCTCTCTCTCTCTCTCTCTCTCTCTCTCTCTCTCAGAAGTTCCTCTCAAATTGCATAATCAACTCTTGAGCATTTGTTCTGACGATGTACGTACTTGCCTTCCCATGCTAGCCCGCCATAGAAACACCTTTCCCTTGTAAGAAATTTGTGTATGTCAACCTGAAACATTACTTCTCCCCAGCAATTAGCAGATTTATTGGCCTTCTGAGCATTGTTGGCCTTGTTAGCCAATCAATGCTTTCATCCAATAGGAGAGTATTTTCTCTCTTCTAGCCTAGAAGAGAAGAGTTTAGCCTAGAAGAGGACATAGGGATAGTCCCCAGAGTCCTCAAAGATCTATCATACAAACCTTGAACTCAAGATCTGTTAGATACTTAAAATCACATGTTTTGCTTCAAATTCCTATTATAATCTCATTGAAACTTTGATTTTAATGGCAACTTTTAAAAATTTCTTAGTCATCAATTTAAATATCCATGCAGAAAAACTAGATGTGTCAAATGTGCATTTTGGGGCTATAAAGTGTGTTTTTGATGTCAGTGAGCCGGGGTGCTTGGACGTTGCAAAGGAAAGATCAATATGGTAATTATGTAGTGTTCAAAGTGCTCTCTGAGCGTGTCTTTATGGCTTGTTGATTGGAGTTCAACGAACCAGAAAGTTATGAGCATTTGAAGTTTTTTTGGGGCCAAGCATGTAGTTTCTAGACCAGCTTTGGGATGCATGTCCAAGTGATCGTTTTCAATTTGACATAGTTTAGATCGATAGCTTTTGCTATGAGTTACGAGTTGGGTTTTACCATGCTCGAATCAGACTCAAATCGGACAAGTTATGCTTTGTTTAGTTATAGTATCTATGAAATCTGCAGTTTTCTAGCTTCATTGGATGGGAAAACAATAAAGCAAGGAGGAATGGATGCATTGATTTATGGGGAAAATTTGGTTTTAGGATGTTATGGAAAAAAAACTTGGTTTTTAGTTAAACTTTGTGAAGCTTGGATGCTCAATGGGGGGAATCTTGAGAATGTTGCTACGTGGAAATGGAAAAGACCCATACGCAAGTGTGCGCTCATAGTTCTTAAGGTATATATAGTGGAGGGACAACCCCCCCCCCCCCCCCCCCCCCCCCCCCCCCCCCCCCCCCCCCCCTCTTTCCTTCTTGCCTCCTCTTCCCCTTCACCTCCTTGTAGTACTACACAATGGTGTGGCGTGCCTCCTCTTCCCCCTTCCCTTCTTGTAGTACTACACAATGGTGCCGCCACATATGGTGAAGAAGGGCCAAAAGTTTTTGTAGAACGAAAATGACAGGATATTGTCTCTCCCTCTCTCCTTTGTAATTTTGGAGAAAGTCATGCTATTGTAAGGGGTCTTTTGGCCTTGAAGAGAAAGTTAAGCTATTCTATTGGGTCTTTTTGCATGACATGAAAAGAAAAGAGGGACTTTTTTTACATGTTTTTTTTTTTTTGGTGGAGCGACTTCTTTGCGTTCTCTGCAGCCTACAAGGCCACAGAGTCGAGAGGAGCTTATGAGTGGTTGTTCGCGACAGGGTAGGGTGCCGAACTGGTTCGTTGATGGTTGAGGGCGGTGGGTTTGTGGAGAGCTGTGACTATGGGTGTCTCCATGCCTGTGTTCCTTGATCTCCCGTCGTCAGCTCCCTCTCTTTTTGGAGCAGGTGAAGGCCGCCCCTCTTGCGTCTACTTAAGAGTGAAATTTGAAAGCTCAGGACCCGCATGTTGTTCGTTTGTGGTTGTGGGCAGGAGGAGACTGGGTTTGATGGTGGTACAATCGGTCCCTGTTGTGGCAACCTCGGGCCTGTTGGCTCTCTTGGTCTGTGCGTGGCCCAATATTATTGGCCTGGTCTATTCGACTGTGGTGTACTCTTATGGGTTTTTGAAGATTGATGGGTTGAGTGTACCTCATGCACTCAAAAGTCATCCAAGTCTTCTCTCACCTTTCCACACTTCCACCCACACACACACACACACACACACACACTTCTTCCTATCCATCTCTCACTCAAACCTACACCTACCATGGACTCTCATCCTCTTTACCATTCCCCTCTCACCTCTATATCTCTCATATGAACTTCTACAAACATACACCATTTCTGTGTGTCTACTAAAAAAAAGAGGAAAATGGTATAACCTTTCTATCACCCTGTGGTAGATTGGTATGCCATTTTCCTCTTGAATAACAGGTCTAGAGTTCAACTCTCCTCGTCAGTTTAACGTCTCTTGTGATAGTTTCCTACGATGTTAAAATTAACTTCTCTTTCTCTCTTCCCCCCCTTATCACACAGCAACATGTGCCCCTATCTCTTGGGATAGTTTCCAAGGACGTTAAAATACTCTTCTTCTTCTTCTTCTTCTCTCTCTCTCTCTCTCTCTCTCTCTCTCTCTCTCTCTCTCCTTCCTCAGGTGTGTATGTGCGCTCAAAAAAAGAGAGAAAGATGGTATAACTTTTCTATCACCCAAGTGTGGTAGATTGGTTATGCCATTTTCCTTGAATAACAGGTCTTGACTTCAACTCTCCTTGTCGGATGGATCTTTAACGTCTCTTGTGATAGTTTCCTACGTCGTTGAAATTCCTCTCTCTCTCTCTCTCTCTCTCTCTCTCTCTCTCTCTCTCATTAGGAGTGAGGTCTCTTTTTTGCCTTTTAATGTTTAGAGAGAGAGAGAGTACTCTAAGCCAATGAGAGGAGGGCTTCCGCAACGAAATCTTCCTTTTGAAAATTGTATTTGATTTTCTAAAATGAATTTTCTTTGAGTCAAAATCTGAGGTAACTCTCAAGTACATGTGCCTTTTACTTGAAAAAGGTCTCTTTCATTGATCCCAAAGATTTTTTGAATCTTTTTACCGTCTTTTTTTCCGTCCGTTTTCCACCCCTCTTCCTCTCACCTCCTCTTTCCTCCTCTTTTCGATGTCCTCTCTTCACCCTCAGTTGCTTTGCATCCTATTGTCCTTAAGCAATGAAGTAAACCCAATCCAAATGCCCTAGCACATCCATTGAATCTGTCTCACCACTTATGCCATATTAGATGAACACAACCAATGTATCCCAATATCTATAACCAAGGGTAGTTGGATTATAATGCAACACAGTAGGAGAAGAAAAGCCTTGTCCAAGAACCTATCCTTGTCATGCTAGATAGAAAGATCAATTGGTAACGCGGCCATATGATGCTCGTATGCAAACTATTATTACTCTTTAGAGTCGAGTGGCATCGATCGGTAATGCGACTGTAGAGTGTCATTTGGAAGAAGTATTTATTTTTGCATAAATGTGACATTTAGGTTGTTAATATGGCCTTATAAACGTTAGATAATTTGTATTTGTATGTGCATGTGCATATCATGTTTTTTAAGTTTTTAAGTATATGAAATACTTAATGGTAACGTGGCCTTGAAGAGTATTTCATATACAAACGTTTGAACTGTCTGTAATTGTTATTTTTAAGTATTCTTGTCAAAATTTATTATATCTAATCATATTCAAAAGAAATTTCTTATCGTCTTGAATTCTTTGTCAATCATTGTTGCTTTATTAAAATGCTACATTTATAGAAGTCATAAAAATTATTATGTATATGATATCACTTTTGTACAACCTCAATAGTGTCTACACCAATGAATAACATCTTAACAAAACAATAGTTAATGTTTCACTAAAATCCAGACCTTGATGTTTCTCTGTGTCTACAAATAACTAATATACATTTGATTAGAAAATGTATATACACATTTTTATTAAATTTTTCATAAAAATAATTTTTTAGAAATTAAACACTACTAACATTTTTCATTAAGCTAAAATTTCGGAGATGTGAGTTTAAAACCTTGAATTACTTTGTTATTTGAGGTTTGCAATACATACATTACAAATCTCGAGTATTGTCTTGTTACTGTTCCAAAAATTTTTTGGATGTGAAACGTCCAATTCATATCAATGCTTCCACTCATAACAATGTTTTTATTATACACTATTAATATTTATAAACGAGCCAAAACTTACGAGAAGTTTGTGAGTTTAAAACCTTGAGCTACTTTGTTTTTTGGGTTTTCAATATATACAATACAAATTTTGATGTGAGATGTTATATTCAATTTATGAATTCTTTACTAAAATTGCACCAAATTTTCATGATTTTTCCTCCTTCATAATACTAATTGGGTTAAGGCTCCACTATATCATTTTAGTTGCATGTTTCACCTCGTAATTGAAAGTACGATGCTTCCGTCTTTTATTGTAACATTGTTTGTTTGAAGTGGTAACTTGAACTCATGTCTTATGGTTTATCACAATATTTTGAAATGTTTAGGATTTTTAACCTGTATTGTTTGATCTAGGTGGTTTTCTTAAGTGTTACTTGTTTCTAATGCACTTTGTATGATCGAACACACTTTTGTAAAAGGGAAAATGGTTATCAATCTGTATTAATTTAGTCTTTAGGTTTTGATTATAGTTTGTTTGAACAGTCTATCATTACATGGTATGCGTTCATTGCACTTCTCCACCAAGCAGGCTTAATTACGGACCCACGTGGACAAGTAATTTCCTCTTTCACTTTTTGGGTCTACTCAAGCTGCTATTCATCAAAGACTATGCAATTGAAAATGTCAATCATAGCGCACTTATTGCATAGGAGTGATTCCAATGTATAAAAGTGCGGGCAAAATCAAGTTTCAACAGGTAATTTTAACATACCGTGCATGCGCCTCCTGTACAAATCAAGCAGTCTTTCTCGTTTCAAGATGAACTTCACAACTTGTCGCGCTATGCCAATTATTTTTGGCGAAAATGTAAGGAAAGCACTTTTTTACTATTTTGCTAGCATTTTTAGAGTTCTTTGCATTGTCCATGACTACTTGAATTACACATTGCAATGCACTCTCTACTTGACATTATGCATACAATCACACTAAATTTGTCAGTGCAATTATAAATATGAGGATTAATTATACACCCTTTGCAATTTGCTGAATATAAGACACATCTAAAAACTTCACATTGTTCATATATATAGAGGTTTTTGGTTTTTTTTATTTGCTCAACTATTTTTGCATGCTACAAAGAATAATCAACTTCTCCATTGAAACGATGGTAATTATTTACAAAACACAAACAAAAGCAATAATATTCATGATTGGCCGTCTCATGCACTAACAATCTTTTATAATACACAATGTACTCCCTATCTAAACAAATGTATAAAACAAGACAATTAAATCTTCAGTATAATTACACAATTGAGGACTACTTGTACCTAATCAAAAATTATAGCCCCCGTATGCATCCAATTCAATATGTAAAAGCTATTTTCAACCAATCAAGGATTATAACTCTCATATTGTGTAGTGACAATGTATATCGGTGCAAACCTACGATGTTGTAAAATACAAGACTTCAATGATCTTTATATACTCAGTACACTAGTACAGGGAATCCGACCCTTGACTATCAACTCATTATTTAAATATGTCTATCTTCTAAAACCAAATTCAGCCCTTTCATGGACCAGTGGCTTGTTGCAATGAGAACGACTCTCCAACGATTTAGTTATTTTGACTTCGTACTTTTGTTTTTGGTGAATGATTTAACTATTTTTAGAAGTGGTTACCGTATTAAGAATCACACTCAACCCATAAAAAGGAACAGTGACTCTACAACTTTAGGTCAATTCACAAGGAGATACTTGTACCTTGCGTTTGGATACACTCCCCAGGGATTTTCTTAGTTAAAATGCCAAAGTTAGTAGAGATTTTACTATATAAAATTTTAGCCCGTCAAGCCTCTTTGTTTTTTCGGCAAGCCCATAGGGAAAATGAAGAAGCTCGACGCAAGGCCTTGGTTGTGTTGGGATTATGTAACATATTTTCAAATCAGATGCCCAATGTCAGAGAAGAAATATAATCAGGAGTGTGCGGAGGAAGTCATTTCATCACTTGGTAACCTCATCTGATCAGTTGCTAATTGATTGAAGATACGGGTTTTTCACTTGTATGAGAGAGGATGGGAGTTTTGACATATATTTTCTGCATGTATCTGCAGGCCTTGATGCAAAGAAGATTTCTCAAATGCATGGGTGATTCAGAGACCGATTCCGAGAATAAGATATTGAAAGGGGAGCAAGAAGCATAGGTACTTTGATAAGATTTTTGTGCATGTTCATCTACCGAAGGCTACCTTATCTTTTTGGTGCTTAAAGGAATGCTTATTCAATTTAATTTCTTCTTGGCGTTCATATTGGCCAAGGTTCAAGGGGAGATGTAACAATGTTGCCAACCCTTATCGTAAACAATGTTCAATATCGAGGTATGAGGATATTAATCTTTGCACTGAAAATACTTCGCCGATTGGCTCGACCTAATGCAATGTTTGTAAATGTAGGTAAGTTAGACAGGGGGGCAATTTTGAAGGCCATTTCTTCAGGATTTGAAGAAAAAATGGAGCGTGAAAAGGAGGGTTGTATTAGAAAGACAGCCTTCAGACATTGCAAACAATATTGGCAAGTCAATGTTGATTGATGTAGTTGATCTTTCAGAACATCTAGTGGAGTATAGTGTTCTATAGAATATTCTACATGCTCCTACGGACTCCAGGGACCTTTCGGTCAGGCTAAACACATGGTTGAGGGCTTGCCAAAAACATTTTTGCTAACCAAAGAAACAAGGCTACACTTAAAACTTTTTTGATTTTAGGCTAAAATTAGAAGCATTTAGACAAATTTACACTTAACTTTGTAAAGTTTTATTGATTTTCTTCAAGGCGAGCTCATCATCTCTAAATGCAGGATAAAACATACTAAAGTCTAGTTTTGAGCAAACACTAACACATAGAATATGGTCCTTCGTACATATTAGGGTGGAGACAACCAAGTAGCAATAGAATTCACTAAAGTACAAGAGAAAGTGATCCTCTATTGATGCGCCTATTTGAACCCAACTTAGTCAAGTTAGGGGCTAGAACCCTATAGTTGCAAAACAGGAGGAGAAAAACAAGACCCAACAAGATTTGTGATTATATGAAGATCAACACTACCATTTTGCAGTTGTGGTATTTGGAAAGAAGAAAGGAAATCTCACTTTTAAAACCATGAATAAATACCTAAAAGCATTATGCAAGCAATCAAATCAAATCAAGCATGTGCTTCCATTCTATAAGCCTAGCTCGGTTTTTTGTTTGCTCGGAAGTTCTCGCTCGGTGTTTGGTAGGACTCGTTTTGGAGAATACGTTGTCCACGTGGACACCGGTTCATGAAGGTGAAAACAACGAATATGTGAAAACAAACATGGAGTTGTAAAAATAATGGACTTGCAAAAGTAGAAAGCATGCCTTAAGACAAACAGGAGCTTGGAGAGGAGCGCAGAGAGAGAGAGAGAGAGAGAGAGAGAGAGAGAGAGAGAGAGAGAGAGAGAGGGGTAAAGGCACCACATTGGTAAAAGCGATTATCTCTGTTATTGCTTGCAATAACTAAAAGCAAGACTGACAAATAGTTGTTGATGTTGTTGTTGACTACAGAGAGAGAGAGAGAGAGGGGGGGGGGGGGGGGGGGGGGGGGGGGGGGGAAGAAGAAGAAGAAGAGAATTTTAACGTCATAGGAAACTATCCCAAGAGACCTTAAAGATCTATCCGCCGAGGAGAGTTGAACTATCCCGAGAGAGAGAGAGAGAGAGAGAGAGAGAGAGAGAGAGAGAGAGAGAGAGAGAGAGAAAGAGAGGGGAAGTTGGGATAAAGTTACACGGCTGTTACTTGATATGATCATTAAAAAAAAAATTCACTTTAGTAATTTTGTTCTAGCGCTGCAGCCATTCCGCACCGACGCGGATTGGTTGTAGGAGTAGAACAACATACAGTGCTGCGCTCTGCAACCTATGCTCACTGCTGAGATGACTGTATATGTACACTCGCCAACCCCATCAGCTGCTTCCCTCTCCTCTATCCTCCCCAAATTTTCTTATAGGTTTTTCTCATGTAGCGCCATCACCTGGCCCTTCCAACTCTACAACCATCAATCGTATCCCCTTGTAGTAATCGGCTTTGTGCATATTGTGCCCCTTATTCCAAGCCAACACATTCAACCCTATATACAATTTGTCACCTCCTTAACTGCTGGTCTTGGATTCTCTCATGCTTTTGTCAACTCCCTCTTTATGCAACTGGCTGCTCCCCTTGTCATCCAAAGTGTAGTCCCTTCGTGCCTCCTATCATTCACGTCCTCCCCCCCAAATTTCACTTCTAGTGGTGCACTCTCTCATGCAAAGCCAGTATCTCTCATGCAAAGCTAGTCTCGACACCTCCTTTTTTTAAATTAGTAGCTCTAAGCTATTCTCAACTTGATTCAAAAACCTCGCAGTTTTGTCAAGAAAGGACAAGAGGACAAAGTGTGCAAATGTAACAAGGCTTTGTATGGGTTGAAGAAATCTCCTCGTGCTTGGTATGAGAAAGCTGACACTCATTTGGTCAAACAAGGCTTTCGTAACAGTCCAACACAAAGCACATTGTATGTAAAGCATGAGGGTGATGTACTTCTCATTGTGGTTCTTTATGTAGATGATTTGCTGATCAGTCGACCAAATGAGAGACATATTGCTAAATTTAAGGCTGATTTAAATGCTACTTTCAAGATGAAAGATTTGGGGCTGTTGCATCATTACTTGGGTATACAATTTAAGTAGTATGATGGTGGTATTGCCTTGTGTCAAAAAAGTTACATAGAGACATTGCTATGTAAATTTGGACTTGAGGATTGCAAACCTATTGCCACTCCCATGGAAACAGGTTTGAAGTTGAGTCTACATGATGCTGGCGATTCTGCCGATGTCACTCTTTACCAACTGTTGTTGGCTGCCTCATTTATGTATGCAACACGAGGCCAGGTATTCAGTTTGCAGTCTCACAAGTCATCATATTTATGCATAGCCCAGGATCTAAGCATTTGGAGGTTGTCAAGAGGATTTTCCGCTACCTTAGTGGCACTTTACAGCTTGGCTTGTTTTATCCCAAGGGGGATCATTGCCGCCAGGTTTACATGCCTTTTTGGAATCAGATTGGGCTGGTTGTTTTGACACGCGAGTGTCCACAAGTGGTTTTTGTTTCATGCTTGGCAATTTATGTATATCATGGTTGAGCAAGAAGCAACCTATTGTGGCCACTTCAAGTTGTGAGGCTGAGTACAGGGTAGTCTTCATAGCTACGGTTGAGTGTGTATGGCTCAAACGCCTTATGGCTGATTTAGGTGTTGGATAGGACACTGCCAACACTATCTACACTGACAGTCCGAGCGCATTGGCAGTTACGAGGAACCCAATTTTTCATGCTCACGCAAAGCACATTGAGGTGCATTACCACTATGTCAGGGAGAGGCTCTCAGTAGGAAAGATCAACTTGGCTTATGTGCCAACACAGGACAACCTTGCAGATCTTTTCACAAAGGCATTGTCTCGTGAGAAGCTCGAAGCTTTCCGCAAAGCTTTCGGCTTACTCCCCTTTGTGCACTGATCATGTCCTCAGGGCATGGCACTACCCTTTACCACTATAAGAGGAGTTGTTTATAACCGCTAATATTACCGCGGAAAAACAAAGGAAAAAGGAGAGAGAAAAAATTACTAGGGCGACAATAATCGCGGCTATGAACGCGGTAGTGGTTTCTCAGCAATAAGCGCGGTAATAGACGTGTCAATATACTCGCTGCTATTATCGCGACCTTTGCCGCTGTTATTACCGTGCTTATTGCCGCTACACGGCAATTCAAAATTAAAGGTGCTCATTTGGGCCACCCAAATGAGAGCACCTTTATTTTTGACATGCATCAAACAATGAAACATCAATTGCGTTTTGGAAGATTATAAAAAATACCAAAGAACTGAAATTGAATTTACTTTACATTGACAATTAAAAATGTAGAAGATCAACTATTTAAAAAGGTTACAATAAAAAGTAAATAGTTGTATATACATTGTGTCACATTGGGACTTTACGAAAGTTTTGACAAAACATTTTTCTATCTAATCCTCCTCTATCTCGTCGTCGTCCAGAGGCACATATGTTGGATCACTTTGACTCTACATAAACCCAAACCAAATTAAATAATTATCCAGTGCTCAAAACAATTGATACAAAATTACTTGTTTAAACTTACCGCTTGTAGTGGTCCAACCGCTGCGTCAAATTGCTCGCGAGAGATGTTGTTTTCGAAAAACCATCGCCAAGTATCAAATTTTGTATGTCGCTCCCGATACTTGAGCATCTCTCTGGTTGGTCGAGAGAGTGACATTTTCCTAAGTTAGCAATAACAATGCCAAATCATCAACTACAATCTTTATAATCATTGATCAACATTATAATTCAAATAATCTTACATTATCCTTCCAAGCTCCCTTACCTCCTGAGCCATAGTGCGTGGGAGTTTGTCTTGTGCGAGCCTCGCGTTGTTGTCTGTATGATGAGCCCGTCTCGCAGCTTGATCACTCTTCTCTTGAATTGCTCACTCCCACTTTGCGTCTGCCATGTTGCCACTGTGGTAACTCCTGTCTGGATCTTTGACCTGGTTGGTTGCTGCACACCACACACTAGACTGCTTGTTTTTTAGAAATTTCTTTACCATTGTTGTGAAAAACGTTGATCGGGGGTGTTTGGAGATCTAGCTAACAAAGCGTCCTCAATGTACCATGCATGATCGGGCAGTTGGTCTCTAAACTTTATAAAACAATTCTTATACGTTGAATGTATAAGAATTTGTAGATGGCGTCGAAATGCCCTGCCCTGTGCTATGCCGAGTTCCACCTCCCCGCCATATTTAACCCTGTAGTAGCGTCCATGCGTGTCTGGCATGGGTGCATCAGTATCCTCGTCCTCTGCGTCAGGGGCAGCACGCTCTAAAAGTGGGGACTCCGCTCTCCCGCCACTACCAAAACATACGAAACCACAAGATCCGTCGTCGCTTTGTCTCTCACGACGCTCGCTGCCTTGAGACGAGCGTCGGCGCACACTGCCAGAGGAAGTCCGTCGACGATGTTCTGGTAAAGCTGGAGTGGAAGGGAGTGGCATAGGACCCTGTGATGCCATGGAAGTAGGACCCTACAATGCAAGGGGAGTAGGATCCTGCGGTGCAAGGGGATTAGGACCCTACGATGGAATAGGAGTAGGACGATAGGAAGGGAAAAATAAGAGGGAGGTGTCGTCGGTGCGAGTCTCTATAGGTAAGGATCCCTTCCTGACTTCCCCCATGGTGTAGTCTGCGAAGAAATGCCGTAGGTCGCAAGCTACTGCTGCGGAGTGTAGCAGCCAAACAAATCCTCCATTGAACGGAGGTACTGCTCTCGTAAAGAGATAGCCCACTGTAAGTCACGATCTACAACCGGTGGAGGAATCTGAGAAGGGTAGGTGTAGGATGGCCATGTCTACAAATTAAAAAAAAAAACCATGTGACACTCATGGTTCAGGTTTAACTATGTAGAAAAATTATTTATTTCTTTGCTTGTTCTCACCGACTCAAGACTCGAGTCCACTGGAGGCGATGTCCACCTCGGGTGGGAGCCCACTTGAGATGTGAACCAACCAAAAGAAGAGCCAGGTGGCTGCTCCTCTCCAGTTGGTCTCTCGTCTGACATCTACATTACAAAGAGCAATATAAGATTAAGCTTTCTACCCTACTCACTCATCTATAAATATGTACACAAGTATATTAGCACACAAACACGTAGATACATATACATACTAGTAAATCTAAGTAGAGGCTAGTAGTGCCAAAGGTCAACTGCACCTCTTTAGATATCATCACAGTCTCAACCGAGGTAAAACCAAAGGTACATTGCGGTAATCCATCCATGAGTGGATCAATGACCACAATGCCACGATTAAAAAAGGACTATACCCAAGAGGAAGCATCTAACCTTCGGATGCTATGCCCCCGTACTTAGTGCCTACATACATGCATAAATAAATATATATGTACACACATATATATGTTATGGTTGTAAATATAGCCATCGTTTAGTGTTGGCTGCACCTAGATTCAACGTCTAAGTGATCAATTGATCGTAACATTACAATTCTCTCCCAGAGGATATATATATTAGCACACAAACACGTAGATAGATATACATACTAGTAGACCTAAGCAGAGACTAGTAGTGCCAAAGGTCAATTGCACCTCTTTAGATATCATCGCAGTCTCAACCGTGGTGAAACCAAAGGTACATTGCGGTAATCCATGCATGAGTTTAAGGTTGAAGCGTCCTCGCCTTGAAGGTAATCTTGGTGTTTTTTGCTCAGGTATCCCTTTGGAGCCCAATTTTCCTCTCTCTCCCTATCTCTCTCCCTCTCCCCTTCTTGGTTGTGCAGTTGAACTATGAAGCGGAAGCTCCATCCCAAAGTCATGTATGTGCCTCCATGTAAAGCAAGCACTTCATTCAACAAAGCGTTCTCGTCTTGAAGATAATCTTGGTGCTATTTGCTCAGGTATCCCTTTGGAGCTCAATTTTTCTCTCTCCCTATCTCTCTCCCTCTTTCCCTCTCTCCATATCTTATCCTCTTTCCTTATCTCTCACTATTCCTCTCTCTCTCTCTCTCTCTCTCTCTCTCTCTCTCTCTCTCTTCCCTATCTCCCTCTTTCTCTATCCCTCTCTCTCTCTCTCTCTCTCTCTCTCTCTCTCTCTCCTATCCCTCTTTCTCTTTCTCTTTCCTATCTCTCTATCTATCCCTATCTCCCTATCTCTCTCCCTGTTTCTATCTCTCTCTCTCTCTCTCTCTCTCTCTCTCTATATATATATATATATATATATATATATATATATATATATATATATCTCCCCCTCTATCTTTCTCTCTCTTTGTCGCTCTCCCTACCTCTCTCTCTCTCTCCATTTATCTCCCTCTCATTAATTTTCTCTCACTCTCTCTATCTATCTAGCATTTCTCTCTCCCTCTCCCTCTCTCTCTCTCTCTCTCTCTCTCTCTCTCTCTCTCTCTCTCTCTCTCTAACATAACTATCTAACATTCTATCCAAACAATCATTTCCAAAACGTGCCTAACAAATCAATCACTTACAAACGTGCGTAGCAAAGCAAACATTTTCCGACGTGCTTAGCAAAGCAACCATTTCAAACAAGCCGTGCAAAGCAACCAATTCCTAATGAACAAGGTATGTTATGGATTCTCTATTTTCTTTAATTTTTTTGGATTTATGTGTGTGTGTGTGTGTGTGTGTGTGTGTGTAGTAGTAGTAGTAGTAGTAGTAGTAGAAAACAAAAGGGAAAGAGGGGGGATGTGCTTTTGTGTTTACCTCTTTCTTTGTAGCGTGGTTGAGCTTCGATTAGGTTGAGCTGCCAAAGACGATGGCGGAATACCCCCTTGCCGAAACTTGGACGAAACCCTCTTCGATGAAACTTGAGAAGCTTGGAGAAGGAGAGAGGTGGGGGGGGAGGGGAAGGCTTGTTGAAGGAGAGAGAGGGTAGGGAGATGGGGGGTGGGAGAGGGGAGGGGGGGGGGATCTTGGGAGCGATGGCGGAGAGCAAGAACGCAGGGTATGCTGTAAAAACACGACATACTGTGCCTTCTTTCCTTTTTTAGACGCCAGTTATTACAGCAGGTGTCACCGCCGGTATTACCGCGTCTATTATCGCGACCAATCATTTCAAAGGGATACATGTGAATCCGAGGTTAAGGGGGGGGGGGGGGGGGGGGGGGAGAGGGGGGTACAAACCACCCCCTCTACC